>NC_080691.1:33646256-34255458 GCF_030445035.2 Dasypus novemcinctus
GGGCGCCAGAGAAAACACAACCTCTTTTCTCTCCCTCGCGTGTCCGGCATCGCGGTGGAGGTGGCTTTTGGCCCTCGCGGCGCTCCGTCGCCGGGTCCGTCGCCCGGGCAACGAGCCGGGAAACGGCCCCAGTGGGTTCCCAGAGGCCTGGTGGGGACGCGGTGGGATCTGCCCGGCTTGGACTAGACTTTGCGGGATCTTGGGCCTTGGGCTCTTCGGAAACTCCGGGCGCGGAGGAACGTAAGTCTGGAGGCCAGGTTCGCCCGGGAGCCGGCACTCGGAGTGCCCAGCCGCGACCGGCCCCGCGCTGGCGGGAACTGGAGCGAGGGTCCGGCAACACCACGGCAGGGCGCCCGGGGGCCGGATTCTCGTCCTGACGCTGCTCCTAAGGTCGAGACTTCCCGCCGTAACACCGTTTGCCGGATGTGGATGTTGAGGCTCAGAGAGGGAAGCGACTTGTTCAGGGAGCTGGATCTTAAATTTCTTGACTTCTTGGTGCAAAGACTTATCCAGTGGCTTCTTTAAGAGGCAAGGAAAAGAAAGCACGTCAGGACTGTCACAGTCTCAAGACAGAGGTCGCAGCCTGGCTGAATTGGGCGCGTAGACGTAGATTACTTGCCGCCGGGTCCTGGGCGCCGAGCCAGGCCCCTGCGCTTATTCCGCAGACGTTCCTTAAGCACTACCATGGCCAGACACTGTAACGTCTGTGCTCATGCGGATGCTCTGCCTTGTAGTCCTCAGTTGTGCCGCACATTACCCCGTGACCCCCGGCAAGTCGCTTCCTCTCTCAGGGGTGCAGTTTCTTCATCTGTAAGATAAGGGATCTGCCCTTCATGGTGGCCTAGAAGTCTTCCAGGTTTGACTCCTGGCTAGGTCCCTGCCCCGCCTCCCCGCGGCTGCCAGAGCCAGGGCACATTGGTTCCAACAGGCAGCCTCCTGCAGTGGACAGAGCCTGGGCTCTGGGCTCAAACCTATGTGAAATAGAATCCCCCCTCTTTTATTTCCTCTATTCCTGGCTGTGGGATCCTGGGGAAGTTGCTTAAGTTTCCTTATCTGCCAAATAATGGGGTGGTAGTAAGAATGAGAAAGGTTATAGGTATCAAATGCTTGGCATATACAAATGTTCCTTAAATTATTGCTCCTGTTACTTTATGCAGAGTATAAAAGTCCCCAAAATGCCAAATCCAGCATTGCTAAGACTGGTCCTTGTCTCTGTCCTCAGTGCCCCCGATGATGCCAAGCCCACAGCTGGGTGCATCCTGGGTTTATTTAAATTGGCGATTTGCAACCCTGGTGGTAGATCATTTTAGAAATGCTGATGCCTGGGTCCCACTTGAAGATTTTCTGAGGGGGTGAGGCCCAGGCATGGAATTTTTTGAAGCTCCAGGGAGTGATTCCATGTGCAGCAGGGGTGAGGGCAAGCTTGTGAGGGCTCCTGGAGTTTGCCATCGGCTCATATTCTTACCATTGCTGTTCTCAGATGGCGCTGCCCACGCTGCCCTCTTACTGGTGCAGCCGGAGGCTCCTGGAACAGCAGCTAGCACGGCAGCGAGAGCAGGAGGCCCGGCTTCGGCAGCAGTGGGATCAGAACAGCCGCTACTTCAGGCTGTCCGACATCTGCAGCTCCAAGCAGGCAGAATGGAGCTCCAGGACCTCCTACCAGCGGAGGTAACTGCTTGGTGACAGCCAGCTGGATGGACATGTGGGGGGGCCCACTAGCTGGTTGGGGCCCTGGTGTTGAGAATGTGGGCCTTGACTGCGCGTTTGCTTGAGGGATTTGCTGAACAGTGTGGATTACCTGCATGGCAGTGGTGTTTTTTTCCAAATGGAAATTTAATGAAAATTTATACATAAAGTACCACGTTCACAGTGAAAAAGATAAAACAATATGGAAGTGTATGAATTGGAACCTGAAAGTCTTCTTGTATTCTTCCATCCCCAGAGAGAACAATGTGGTGCATATCCTTCTGTACTTTTTCCTATTTGTGTATAAATACAAACACAGGGAAGCAGATGTAGCACAAGTGGTTGAGTGCCTGCTTCTTATGTATGACGTCCCAGGTTGATCCCCAGTACCTCCTAAAAACAAACAAACAAAAAAACTAACTCTTATTGGGGAGCAGATGTAGCTCAAGTGGTTGATTGCCTGCTTCCCATGTACGAGGTCCTGGGTTCAATCTCTGGTACCTCCTAGAAAAAAAAATACACACATCAAAAACCATTATTATAGAAAAACAGGTAAAAACATGGTGGACAACAGCACCGTAGGCTTTGGAGCCAGATCTGGGTAGAAATCCTGACTGTCACTTGCTGCATGAATATGGCTCAGTTTTCTCATTAGAGAAGTAGGCTAAAGCCAACCTATTTTGTAGGATTTACATGATGATTAGTATAAAACTGTCCATGTAAAGATACATGTATAGCTTAGCCCCTGGCCCTTGGCAGTTGCTCAGAAACTGTTCGTTATTAGTGTTATCATTTACATATATAAACATGTTATATATTTTCTTTTTATGAAAACAAAGTTCTATTTTGCATCCTGTGCTGTGCCCACTCTCTCCACTTTGTTGGTTGGCACTTGCCGTGTCACGATGGCATGTCTACATCTGCTCTTTGGCAGAGCAGGGCTGTAGCCTGACTGGTTTATTGTGGGATCCTTCTCACCCAGCATGCATGCCTACCAGCGGGAGAAGATGAAGGAGGAGAAGAGGAGGAGTCTGGAGGCCAGACGCGAGAGGCTCAAGCAGCTTTTACTTGAGGAGCAGGACTTGCTGGCCAAAGAACTGGAGGACCTGAGCATGGACTTGAGGGAAAGAAGAATGCGGGAGCGGCATGGGAATCTGAAATCAGCCCGAGAAGAGCAAAGGAAACGGGTAACTTTCCACAGACCTTTAGAAGGTTCCAGAGCAGGAGCATCCGCGGCCTGTTAGTGTTGTACATGTGGGATCACTCCTGGGCGCTCGGGTCTGACAAGACGGCAGTTGATGGCAGAGCCAGCCGAGAAAAGTGCCAACTCCAAGTCTTTGTTCAAGAAGTGTTGTTTTGCACACTAAATCATCCAGTTCCACAAAGGTCTGGGCCTGGTATATTTTATCTTCCAAAGTAGTTGCTTGCAACTGTGAGCCTCAGTGTGTGTTTTTAAGCCTGCTATACCTCTTGATACTGCTATACCTGCTATACCTACATATGACCTGTGTGTGGCATCACATTTTGGCCCCCTTCCAGTGCCGTTGTGAGAGTCTTTTCTTGTGTGGGTGCCTGGCAGCCTGGCTCCCGAGCTGGGGGCATGAGGCAGGCACGGGCATGAAGGGCAGGTGCAGTGAGGCTGCGGGTGGAGGAGCTCTTAGCCTGGCCGGCCAAGTGGGCTCCCATGGTGGGCTGCCTGAAAAGTGAATGGACTTGAAAAATGACATCAGGCCTCTCTTGTGTTTTCTTGACAGATTGCTGAGCGGCTTTTGTATGAACACTGGAAAAAGAACAATCCCAAACTTCGAGAGGTGAAAACCAAGATTTTCTTCCACTGATTAGTCTAAGTAGATGAAATCAGGCTTGTGGCCTTTTTAAAAACGTGCATCTTTTGCTGGGTTGAAGCAGAACTACCCTGCTGTGAAAGAAGCCCCGTGTAGAAGAGCTGGAGTGGACTGGACCAGCTGGTTCATTCGCTTGTTTAACAAACATTTACTGAGCATCTACCGCGCAGTCTACTGCACGGGGCGTGGAGAGTAGAAGTGGTCCCTGTGCTGAGGTGCTCATGGTCTTGCGGGGGAGACAGTGGGCACGTGGTTACAGTGCAGGGTGGTGGGTCCTGGGCAAGCCCTGGGAACATGGGGCAGGGAGGCTGGGGAGACATGTCAGAGGAGTTTGGAAATACAGGGGTGCATTAACTTGAAGGTGCAGAGGTGAGGGAAGGATGTTCTAGACAGAGACTGCTGTGCAGGAAACGGGTCTGAGTCACGAGTGTAGAGCATGCCCAGGAAGCTGCAAGTGGCTGAGTGAGGCTGGGACATGAGACGGGGAAGAGGAGCCCCAAGAGGTGAGGCTGGTGAGGCAGGCAGGCAGGCAGGCCAGACCTTGGAGAGCCTCTTGTGGCCTTCCCCTGCCGCACTGAGGATGCAGCAGGGGCAGAACGGGGTCTTGGGTGCATTTTGGAGTGATCCCTCTGGCAGCGGTGTAGAGGATGGGCAGGAAGGATGATGCTAGGCGAGGGCTTGTGGCAGCCACCCAGCGTGGTGGTGAAGGCCTGAACTGGGGTGGCAGGAGAAAGGAGGTGAAATCTGCAGTACTTGGGATCAAGGGAGAGAGAGGGTGATGTCCTGGCTAGGGTGGCATTGTTTAGCCAAGAGGGAACATAATATTGGGCTAGAGGGAAAGAATTCCATCGCTGATAGCATTGATTTATTTCAGTTCACAATCTTTGTACGGTTTGGTGTCATTCACTTATGCCCTTAGAGTAACATTTGGAAATTGCCAGTCACTAAGTAGTAGATCATTTAGGTGCTTATGAGTATTATTGTACATTTAACCTTCAACTGGCCATTAGTTGACTTAGGTGACCCTCCAAAGCTGTTTACTCACAGGTTTATTCACATCATTCAAGTTAGTTGTAGATACACTTGGGAATTGAGAAAGAAACTTTTAAAGCCTATATAAACAATTTCCCCAGTAAAAGCTTTTGGACAGGATATTACAATTCATTTTCTGACCCCAAAGACTCTGAATTCAAATGTCTTATTAAGAACCCTCTAGTCATCACTTGCTACACGGGGGGAAGCACATGCTTTTGCAGCTGCTGCTTTGCAAAGGGAGTTTTGTGGAGATGGGCAGGGGTTGGCCTGGCATGGCTTTAGAGCAACCAGGGTAGTCTTTGAAATTGGATTTCCTTGTCAGTGTGTGCTGACCTGCTCCGGCTCAGCCCCAAGGATCCTGAGAGAAAAGTTTCTGTTACTTTGTTCCAACCTGGGAGAATGGTTTAGAAGCACTTGGTCCTTTGGCTTTCCAATTTACGTGCATTTGGACCACCCTGTACTTCGTTCACTGTTCTGAAGTGGGCACCTGGGCCACTCTGAGTTCTCCCAAAGCAAAACCACAGCCACATTCCAGCACGTGGCCCAGAAAACAGCACAATGGCTATGCGATGACTATCAGGTGAACTCATGAGGAAAATAATATTCTCTCTACTCGTCCTCAGATTGAATTGGACCTCCACAAGAAGCATGTGATAAACTCATGGGAAATGCAGAAAGAAGCAAAAAAACAGGTGCGGTATATGGCTCTTGAAATAGTCCTGTGTGCTACAGTGGGATAGCCTGTCTCTTTGAATTTGTTTTCTGTTTTCAGTGTTAATGCAGTTTCTCAGTTTACTAAACAGGTTAAAACTGCAGCTTTGCTCTGGCCTTTGTAGAGTCCTGTGAGATCACCCCTGGTGCAGAGTAAGACCAGGTGATCAGCCAGCTGGGCCTCCCTTGGGTTTCTAGAGGGAATGGGCTCCAGGGGCTTCTTGTTGCCGGGAGACTCTCCTTTCTAATCCCTCTTGATGTCGTCTGCATCGTAAACTCTCCATCTGGGCTTACTGTGACACCTCCCCCTGAGCTGATGGTGCTGCCTCTGGGTTCATTTCGGAAAGCCTTTTGTTGGATTCTGGAAGGGAAAGGAGATCTCACATTAGACCTGTCCTCTGAGCCAGGGGCTTGCTGGGCCCTGCCCAGGCTTTGTTTCTGAGGACATCTCACCCCTACCTCGGCGAGGCAGCCGAGCCCAGGAAGATGGATCCTCGTCCAGGGTCACAGCTAATAGTGGACTCAAGGCAGGGCCCAGCTCTGCCGCAGCAGTTGTGGAAAGAGGAACTGGGCCCTACAGCTCCAAACGGGTGGCCAGCAACCAGGCAGGCCTTTGCTGGCTGTGCGGTCCAGGTGCTGATCTCCTGGGTTCGTTTGTCCCCATGTAGCAAGAAGCCACCAATGAGGAAGAGAAAAAACGGTATGAAAATGAATATGAAACGGCTCGCAGGGAAGCCATAGAACGGATGAAGGCAGAAGAAGAGAGGAGGCAGTTAGAGGACAAACTACAGGCTGAGGCATTGCTTCAGCAGATGGAGGAGCTGAAGCTGAAGGAGATGGAGGTGAGAGCAAGCCCCCCCCCCCCCCCCCGGCCCCAGTCAGGTGGCCCCCCCATGGCCTCTTGCAGCTGCTGGTTAGTATCAAATAAGAATTTAAAAAGCTGGTCTAAAAAGAGGTCATATCAGGAGAGGGAGGTGGCTTTAAGTGCATCACCTGGGTTCTCTCAATGCAGTCCCATCCCTTGATTTTTTCCACACCTCTGGGTGTGTCCCCAGATTCTAGGACGTGGATGAGGTGGAGGTAATTGCTGTTCTCTTTGGCACATGTATAGACCTGTCTGAGAGCCTTCCTAGAGCTTGGACTTCCCGGGGCGTTTAGCAGACATGACTTGGTCTGACATCCCTGGCAGGCAGTTCTCCTCTGCTGGCTCATCTTGCATCTCAAGGCATAGACAGGGTTTGGGTCCAAGAGGCTGTGCCCTTTCCCTTTCGGGCTGGATCTCACGAGGCCCTGGGCTCACTGGACCCCCCCGTTCCCCAGGATTGAATGACTCAATGAATGGAAACTTAGCGCCCACTGCTTAGACTGTGCCATGGGCTGGGCTGGGTGCCAGGGCTGCGGCCCTCACAGCAGGAGCAGTGCCAAGCCTGGGACGGACGTGAGGTTAGAAGAAAGCGTGGCCAAGCACAGCGTCCTGTGGGAGCACTGAACACGGGCTTGGGAAAGGAGCTGCAGGAAATGGCTGGCTGGCTGATGGGGGCCTGGCGTGCGGGCTCAGCGGGGCGGAGGGGCTCCGAGCCCCTGAGGGGAGGGGTTCACGACCACCAGGGTGGCCAGGCCGGCCCTTGTGGCTTAGGGTCTACCGAAAATGGAGAGAAGAAACGGGGAAGATACGATTTCTGTGATCTTAGCTGGGTTTATCGTCCTTGTCATGACAGGCGACCAAACTGAAGAAGGAGCAGGAGAATCTGTTGAAGCAACGCTGGGAGCTCGAGAGGCTGGAGGAAGAGAGGAAGCGGATGGCAGCGTTCCGGCAGAAGGCAGAGCTGGGGTGTGTGCAAGAAGGCCTGCCGCCCCCTCCCTGGGCCCCTCCCAGCCGGGGACCTCTTGCTGCTTTCTCAAATGGCCATCAGTATCCTTGAAACCAGAAAGGATACAACTTGGTGCAGGCAGTAGCCTGACCTTTGTTTGATCCTTCCTTTTTATTTTTTTGGTTTTTTTTTTTTTTGGATTCTTTGTTAAGATACTGAAGGCAGCCTGTATTTTGTTCGTTTTTAGGCGCTTTTTGAGACATCAATATAATGTGCAACTCAACAGACGTACACAGCAGATCCAAGAGGAACTGGTAAGTATGAAGCTGCAGCTTGGCATTTCTTTCATCCCCTTTTAGGAAAAAAAAGGTTTTCCTTGCACAGTTTATGATCCACTCTTGTGCGAGCCCCCTTGGCCAGCCCTCGCCAGTCTCTGCCCCTCCCACGAAGTGTCTGTTTTTGTACACACACATCTGGAGATTGTTTTTGGTGGTACTTTTTAAAATGTAGTTGAAGTTGCATTCTGCAGAGTGTTTACTTAACAGTAAATCTGAAGGTAAGTTTTAAGGTCAGCGTATTTATGGTGAGCTTGTTCTTTTTTAATAGCTGCTCACTCTCCCTGTTAAGTTCTTTGATGTGCTCTCTCACTGAGATCAAAGAGTGAGTGAGCAAACGCAAGTTTCCCTCCTATCCCTGTCTCTACCCGTCAGGGCAAACCATGGGGGAGCAGCCCGACTGCTGTTCCCAGCACGCAGCTTTCCCCAGGCTGGCAGGAGGGCTAGGCCGTGGGCGCAGCAGGCTCTGTCTTCCCTGGAGGGAGCATCCCCCTTACCCATTGCACTTCCATCCTGCTTCCTCCAGGAGGCAGACAAGCGAATCCTGCAGGCCCTCCTTGAGAAGGAGGATGAGAACCAGCGCATCCACCTGGCCAAACGGGAGCAGGCCCTGGCGGATGTGGCCTGGATGAAGCAGGTCATCGAGGAGCAGCTGCAGCTGGAGAGGGAGCGGGAGGCGGAGCTGCAGATGCTGTTGAGGTGAGAGGCGCCACCTTCTGGGCAGGACGCTCCTGGCTGCCTGGTACCGCAGGATCCCTGCGAGTCAAAGCGAGGATCACCAGTTGTTATGAACCAGCTGTCCTTGTCCGCTGGTCCTTTGTGAAGACCACATCTTTGTGATTAGGGGGGTGGGGGGTAGGGAGGTGTTTCCTGTTAAGTTATTCAAAGTAGAAATCACTACGGTATAGAGTGACTGTTCATCTAAAACCTTAGAAATTTGAAAGGAAATTTATTAATTACGGAGATGGTGAATGCTTCTTATGTTTATATAAGTGGGTCTGGATCTTAAAAATTAAGCAAGTAGGTTAAAATAATCTAATCATAGGCAGCATTATTTAGCACCTACCATGAGCCAGACACCGTGGCCAGTGCTTTACATTCTTCATCTTACTTAATCCTGACATCTTGCCGAGTGGTAGGTACTCAGGACGCTGAGGCTTGGGGCCACTCACTTGCCCCAGGCCACAGGCTCAGCACAGGCACAGCCCCATGTCCTCTCCAGGGGCTGATGATTTCCTTCCCCTCTGTTTAAATGGCCTGGTAGCAAGTTGTAAGTCGTTGCAAGTGTTTTTTATAAGATGGGGTTAAAAAGATAATTTAAAGTACTCAAGAATACTTCCTGTGAAGTTGTCCGTAAGACTCCTCTTTTTTTTTTTTTTTTTTGACTTTGTAATAATATTACATTAAAAATATATATGTGAGGTCCCATTCAACCCCACCCCCCCCCCTCCCCCCCCCCCCCAACAACACTCGTTCCCATCATCATGACACATCCATTGGATTTGGTAAGTACATCTTTGGGCACCTCTGTACCTCATAGACAATGGTTCACATCATGGCCCATACTCTCCCCCATTCCATCCAGTGGGCCCTGTGAGGATTTACAATGTCCGGTGATTACCTCTGAAGCACCATCCAGGGCAGCTCCATGTCCCAAAGACGCCTCCACCTCTCATCTCTTCCTGCCTTTCCCCATACCCATCGTCCACCATTGTAAGACTCCTCTTTAACAAGTGTGCGTGGGACGGTCTGAAGGCCGACCCCGCAGGAAGCCCGGGGCTGTGGTGACTAATGCTCCATCTGGAGCCCTGTCTGTTCTGTGGTTAACTTGCTGCCCTTGGTGGGGTTAGGAGCCCGCTCTCATCCGTTTTCTGTTTGCCCAGGGAAGAAGCCAAGGAAATGTGGGAAAAGAGAGAGGCCGAGTGGGCCCGAGAGAGGAGCGCGCGGGACAGACTGATGAACGAGGTGACTTCAGCTGCGGTGCACGCGGGGGGTCCTTGGGCTCCCCGGGCAGAGGTCTGGGTGTTCCCATCCCAGGCTGACCCTGCCGCATGTTCTGGGATCAGTCTTCTTGGTTATTTTAAAATCCTTGTAAAAGCAGTATTTGTTCTTTTAGGAAAAAATCTGAAAGTACAGAAAAGTAAAAACAGAGGTCACCCACCATGCCATCATCCACCTAGCCCCTGTTACTTTATTTCTTTCTCCTCTTTTGTTTCCACACTGGATGTTTTTTTCGTACTCGTTTCTGTGCTGTGTTTGATTTCAAGCATTTTATTGTTCAGTTACACCCTCTTTGTAAATATTTTAATGGCTGCATAGTATATGGTCATGTGTATATACTGTGGTTTGTTGACTGCATGTGGGTATTCTGGTACTTTCCAATTTTAAGCTCTTATAAGAAACACTGCAAAAGAAAAAAGAAAAAAAGAAACACTGCAGTGAGCATCTTGGTACATACGACTTTTCCATATTTAGGATTTTTTCCTAAATATGTTAGATAATCAGAGTAGACTAAGTAGATTAAAGAACATAATTATTTTGTCAGTATAGAAAGAATGTATTTAAGATGTATCCCAATTAAAAGGAGATTTTGGGGGAGAAAGTCTTCATTATCCATGTTTTGAAAGTTATTTTAAAGTTGTTTAGGAAGAGAAATTATATTTCGTTCATGTCAGTGTACTGTGTATTGAAATCCATTAGAAAACAGGTCTGTCTTGATCTTTCACTCTTGCGGATATCACATACCGTCTGTTGTCTTTTGATTCCCCCCATTCTTATTTCTCTGCCTAGCTGTGGGCCTTCCAGAGAGCATCAGTGTTGGCTTGGTCAAGTGGCATCCCACATGCCAAGCTCAGTGCTTGGCTCCTGAGCCCTGATGGCAGTCTGGGATGGGGGCGTGTAATACTGCTCTCCGGCCAAGTCTCCAACCCAGCAGGCTTCTGTGGCCCTAAGCAGTAAAGTTAAATCCAAAAGGTTAGGGGCTGACCCAGACTCTAGTCTGGTCACGTGTGGCTCGAGGCTTTTTTCCAGAATCCGCTGATAGGGAGTGAGACTCACCTTGTGGGTGAGAAGGTTCTGTGCCCCCGGGAGGCGGCTGTCCTCTGTGCCTCCTTCAACCACCTGGGGCTCGTCTGTGTCCGCAGGCGGGATGTGTGTGTGTGCTGGGCCGTGGGAACGCCTCCTGAGCAGGGGCGCACGCTGCCAGTGCTGACTGGACCCAGTACCGTCATCTGAAGCCGAGGATTAGGTCTCAGGGTCACTGCACCCTCTGGAGGCTGGCAGAGTGGGCATCTTTTAGAATCAAACCAAAATCCTCCTTTTCCTCTTTTGCTAAGCATAGGTTCTGACAGGGAGACAAGAGCAGATACGGGAGAAGATTGAACAGAACCGCCGTGCACAAGAGGAATCCCTGAAACACAGGGAGCAGCTCATTCAAAATCTCGAGGATGCGAGAGAGTCAGCTCGTCGTGAGAAAGAAGAGAGTGAAGAACTGAAGTCGGCGAGGAAACAGGAGCTCGAAGCCCAGGTGGGGCTGAGCCCAGGGGAGGGAGGCTGCCCTCGGGAACAGCAGGGGGCTGAGGACCCTGAGGGAACGAGCCCCACTCCCTCCAAGGCCCTGCCCCTTGCTTTGCTGTTGGGCAGGGGTCGGAGGGCCTTGGCATGAGCGCACTGCCTGGAAGCTCATGTCGGAGAGCTCAGGGCATCTCTTCCTTTCCAGCCGAAAGCCTGGCCCACATGGGTGCAGTTCAGATCTCCAGCTCCTCCGTTGCTGTCTGTCTGCTCCTCTCTATCGAGCTTGCATCTGCAAGCAGTCTGCTTATTGGGTCACAATTCTCTAGTCAGTTCAGTACCTAATATATGACAGAATACTCCCCCAGGCACCTGCTGCATCCAGAGCTTTTCACCAGGTGCACGTTCCCTTACATACAACCTTTCTCAGTACCATACGTTTTCCCTTGTTTATTGGCACTTGCTGTCACTAAGACCTCGCTCCGACTGTCCAGCTGGGCAGAACCCTGGAATTCCTTCCTGCCTAGCGGCAGGGCCCTGCCCGTGGGCCTGCCTCGGGGTGACCTTGCTTTTGGCGCCCAGGTTGCCGAGCGCCAGCTTCAGGCGCGAGAGGAGGACCAGCAGCGGGAGGAGGAGGACGAGGAGGCCAGGCAGGCGGAACAGCTCAGCGACGCCCTCCTTCAGCAGGAGGCGAAGATGATGGCCACGCAGGGCTACCGGCCCAAGGTAGGGGCCTGCCCTGCTCTGAGCCCGCGCGGTGATGAGCTCGGCTTCCCTCCTGTCCTGGACTCTTCTCGTTCCTCTCCCGTGTCTCTCTCCTTCCCAGCTAGTAGGGAGCCTCAGCCTTAGCGGGACCTCAAAAGAGCTGTAGAGATGATTTTGCTCTGGTCCTGCCAAACTCTGAAGTCCTGACTGTAGAGCTATGTGCCTGTGCACCCCACTCAGGGATTAAGAGGGGTCGAAGAAGAGCTTTGGCTGCAGCTGACGAGCAGGGAAAGTGGTGCTTGGTCCTGCCTGTGCAGACAGCCGAAGCCCCAGTGAGCAGACCTGCGTCTCTGCCTTTCCCCTCTCGGCGTCTCTTTGCCCTCTTCCCTGTCTGCTCCTCCCTTCTCCCCTCTGTGTGCATCTTCCTCTTCCTGTCTCTGTTGGTCTCCCTGAAGGGCTGGAGAGCAGTGAATGCTGCAGCCCTGCCCCTAGGGAGCTGATGGCCAAAGCACTAGTGAACACTGGCCGTGGCCCAGCAGGCACCTGGCTTCTGCTCCTCCTTTACCAAGCTGGGCAGGGAGCCACGCTGGCCACGGCTTTTCCAGAGTGCATTCCCTGGGACATGTGTGCAAGAGAAAGAAGACTGGCTCCCTCCGTGGGAAACAGAGTGAAGCACTTGAGACCAGGTGTCACATTTACTGTAGACTTTATGTCCTACCATGCTGTGACTGTCAAAGAGGTCCAGGGAACGGTATTTTCTAAACTCATCTGACCAGGAGTCAGTGAGTATCTTGGGATCAGGCTTCCATAGAGCACATTTGAAATGTTTCCTAGACTTGGTACCTTTTTAAAAATGTTTTATAGTGTCCCATTAGTGGCTTAGAGTCAAAACTTTTCAGCTGCTAATGAAAACAGCCATTTATGCCGTGCGTTTAGCTAATACTTAAAATGCAACTAATTTCCAGAGCTCCAGAGACTGCTCATCTGACCTGTCTTACGTTTTCTTTGTTTTCCCAGCTTTATGGACATCCAAGAGTTGCGTGGAACTGACCCCATTTGTACTCTTAAGTACAGGGTGCAAGGATGCCGAGGCCTGTGATACACGGCTGCCGAACAACGTTCTGTTCGTCAGTGTTCAGGTCACCGTGAAATAGTTCACAACGCCTGTTTGGGCACAGGAGTCAACGGATTGAGCGTTGGCCTGACACTAAGGTGCTGGGGATAGCAGCACCCAGTGAGAGGCCCCTTCCTACTGCTCTCATCCAGCGAAAGGGCTTGTCTAGGCACACGTCTACACTGCATCACACCGTCCTGTAGCACTTGTAAATAAGGTTCTGAATCAGCATTCCATTACTGGATACGTGTTTTTGTTTTGTCTTACCCAGTGAAGATTCTACTTCCTGCCAGGGATGTGTGGCAGTTTTAAAAATTGCCATGTAAAATTTAACTTAAAGATTCTATGAAAAGAAACCAGTAGGGTCTTGGTGCAGTTTATTTCAGGGTTTATTAACTTAGCAGTCCTGATGGTCCCAAAAGGATCATGTCTCGTCTTCTGGAAGAAAAGAACTGTCAACAAATGGGAACCCTGAGACAGTCTGGCTTGGTCCGTGAGTGCTTTCTGGAAAGGTGGCTAGAAATGAGCCTGCTCTCCTTAGAAAGCACTGGGTTTTGATAGCACCTTGTATATGTGGGGTGAGCCCAGGATGGATGTTACCGAGTCTCAAAAGGGGAGTGGCAATGGTTGCCATCTGCTTGGCTAACCTTTTTATTTTTTTGAAACTTTAATTTTTAATATTTTTCATTTTTATATGGCTAACCTTTAAAGGCAGGGCCGTGGCACTTGGAGTCTAGTATCTTGGGAAAGCCTCCCCTGGCCTCAGCCACATGCAACCTTTTGGGACTGATGTGCCCAGAGAAAGGAGCATTGAACCTGAAGAAACTAGATCAGACTCAGAAACAGATTGGCCAAAAATTTCTCTCCCATTCTTTTGTCAGTGTGACAGTTCTAGATTAAATCTCTACAAATAACTACAATTTCCTTGGAGCAGCGACCATAATTTTGAATTGTATTATTTCCATTCTCTTCCTCTGAGGCTTGCTTGCTTTATTTTGTATACAAGATTCCATCTCAGTAAATTTCCATATGTATTATTGCCAATTACAGGCATTGTTCCACAGTTATTAAAAACCATAGTTTATTAAAAAATCCTAGGTTTAAGAGCTGCATTTCCTTCCACTTCCATTGGGTTATAAAAACAAATTGAGCTGCTAACTGCATCCTTAATCTGTTTTTCATTTTCCTGCCTCGAATTTCTTTGGATAGGATCCCCTGAGCACAACTTTCATTATGTATGCTTGTATTTATTCCCCAGTCAGATGTTCATTAATTGTGAAATAAAGTTCTGGTTGACTGCATTGCTTCCAGGCTCTGTTACTATTGCTTTTATTAATTGCTGAGAAGTGGGTTGTACAAAGTGATTGAGATATATATATATATATATATATATATATATATTTTTTTTTTTTAGGTACCAGGATTGGGGATTGAACCCGGGACCTTTTTATGTGGGGAACTGGCGCTCAACCACTGAGCTATATCTGCTCCCCAGTGAGAGCTGTTGTTTTCATGTTTGTTTTTAGGAGGTACCAGGGATCAAGCCCGGGGACCTTGTATTTGGGAAGCAGGCACTCAACCATTGGAGCTACATCCGCTTCCCTTCTCTCATGTATTTTGATTGGGTTCAGGCTACCAATACATTTCTTAGTATATTGTTTTGAAGCACCTTTTTCTATTTGACTTACTGTAAAATTAATGACTCACAGATTATTCTTCAGCATACACCCTTCAGTCAAGGTCAGCTGTTTTAGTACAGATGGTGTGGCTGCCAGCACTAACATGAAAATGATTCTTACCTACTTCTGCACGTAAATGACGGTTTTTATTTTTCTTTTCCTCATTCAGCACATACGTTCTCAGGGACGGGCAGTGCTAGGTCCAGGGGGGAGTTACAGACCTGAACAAGAGAAGAGGGACAGGAATCAGACTTCACACAGATGAGCAGACACTGCCCACGAGCCCTGGCCCTGCTC
This sequence comes from Dasypus novemcinctus, assembly GCF_030445035.2. NCBI lineage: Eukaryota > Metazoa > Chordata > Mammalia > Cingulata > Dasypodidae > Dasypus > Dasypus novemcinctus. Next base: position 33,660,984 of record NC_080691.1, read on the forward strand.
TAATTTGGGGGACTTGAAAGACCATTTGGGCAATAAATGTACTCAGTATATCCATATTTCATTATGGATATAATGGATATTATTTTTCATGATCTAAGTTTTTAGGTAATTTTCAGTGTTCACAAAATATAGAGCATCATTTTAAAGACATTTTAATGCCTTTAAAAGCACCAGTAAATTCAGCCATGAAGTCATGTGGAGTTTTATTTTAAGGACCTGATTTGATATTGTAATTGTCTTCATTTTAGAGGGGCATTTACTTTATGACTTAATGTTATAATCGGTCAAAAGTTCCAAAATGTTAAAAAATAAAAGACTCTCTCAAAGGATACAAGCATGTGATTTTTCTTATATGTAGCTGCAGTTTATATATATATATATAAACCGCTGTATAGGGTTCATTATTGATATTAATGAAGTGAAGATATTAATACTATATTCATTCTTGTTTGGTTTCCCATTTTTTCTATTACAGATTGTGTTTCTTCTATAAACATACTTGCACAAAACTTCTATTGCACACATTAAAGATTATCAGGTTACCTCTAGGTGGAAAGCATTAAGTCCACGGAGAAAAATATTTCAGCACTAGAGTAATAATGATAAGGATGGAGAAGTCTTTGTTTTATGTCAGGAAGTGCTTTAGCATTTTTCTCATTTTATCTTGGTTAGCTCATCTAAAATGCCACCACTTCCCTTTGTCCAGTTTTCCCTCGAGATGCAATCCTCCGTTTCTATATAGAAACGTTTGCGGTAGAAGAACGTTGGTGGGAGGGGTTCCCCATGAGTGAGCCTACCCAGACATGGCACTGCCATCCAGGCTGCTGGCGGCTGGCTCCTGAAACAAACTGAGTGCTCTGGACCTCGGTCTCCACCTCACTGATTCGGGCTCACAATTAACATACATGTTTCCTGATCCAAATGGATCAGGTTGATGTTACAAATGGCATTTTTGGAATAAGTCCTTAATTCTGAGTCACTTGGGCCTCTGCCAATTTAACCCATCACCTGAGGACTGCCGGCCTTGTAGGCGCAGGCTCCTCCTCACTGCACACCCCCTTGCGAGCCAGGCCTCTGGCTTCCAGTGCCATCTCCATATCAGTAGCTCCTGCATCTGCACCCCCAGCCCAGACTCTTCCATCCACCACTTCTACCTCTTCATTTAGCTCAAAGGTGTCTCAAACTCAGCATGACCAAAAATAAGCAAATGATCTCCCCCAACTCCTCACCAAATTTAAAATAGCAAAAAACACCTGGCCCCTCTCCAGATCATCACCATCGCTCATGGCTACCACTGACTCCCGCCTGAAATCACCTATCCACACTTGTTTCTCCAGTCTGCAATCAGAGATCTTGTACACATACCGGAAGTGAAAGTCTTCCACCTTCAGTGGCCTCCCACTGCATTTAGAACAAAGACCAAAATCCTTCTCTGGCCCGAGAGGCCCCGTATCACTGGCCTTCCACAAGCTCTCCCTGAGTGCACCAAGCTGCTCCTACAAAGAGGGACCCACAAAGATGTCCCCCACATTCGTTCCAATGGCGAGAACTGGTAACCTGGACATCCCACATTAGGGAGGCTACGTTTGGGTCACTAGGAGTTCATTAAAATAAAATGGAATGCTTAATGTCCTGGAAAAATGTTCACGCTGGGTTAAGAGATGTTCAAAAGCAATATGTAATTCCAATTTTAAGGAAATGAGCTACTATCGTGTAATTATTTCTAAGAATTGGGATAATGGGTGTTTTTTATTTTCTTTTGGGTACTTTTAAATATTTTCCACAGAGAACATTTATAACCTTCGAAATGAGGTGAAAATACTATTTTTAAAATAGTAGGGATAATTAGCAGAGAATTACAAGATAAATCTGAACCAAACAATACAGCCTCTATTCTAGCAGGAAAAGTTAAGGATGCATTCCCAAATAGGGGTTCGGGAGGTTTCCAGTTGGAGCCCAGTGCTATGGTGGTCTTTGGAACCCCTCTCCAGGATTTCCATCTCTGAACAATTTGGATGGGCAATATGCTGAGTGGACAAAGCCAATCTCAAAAGGTCACATGCTGTATGTTTCCATTTGTAGAGCATTCTTTTTTTTTTTTTAAAAGATTTATTTATTTATTTAAATCCCCCCCTCCCCTGGTTGTCTGTTCTTGGTGTCTATTTGCTGCGTCTTGTTTCTTTGTCCGCTTCTGTTGTCGTCAGCGGCACGGGAAGTGTGGGCGGCGCCATTCCTGGGCAGGCTGCACTTTCTTTCGCGCTGGGCGGCTCTCCTCACGGGCGCACTCCTTGCGCGTGGGGCTCCCCCACGCGGGGGACACCCCTGCGTGGCAGGGCACTCCTTGCGTGCATCAGCACTGCGCACGGGCCAGCTCCACACGGGTCAAGGAGGCCCGGGGTTTGAACCGCGGACCTCCCATGTGGTAGACGGATGCCCTAACCGCGGGCCAAGTCCGTTTCCCTAGAGCATTCTTCAAAGGACAAAATTATAGGGCTGAAGAACTGGACTCGTGGTTGCCAGGGGCCAGGGCGTGACTACAGGGGGAGCACAAGGGGGTCTTTGTGGGGTGGTGGGGTAGTTGTGTGTCTTCACTGCGGTGATTGCTGCAGGATTCTATGCATGTGATGATAAAGAGGCAAAGAACTACACGCACACACAGCAGCATGTGAAAGCAGTGATACGTGAGGGTCCCAACGTCAATTTCCTGATTTTTGACACTGTACTATAGCTATATGTAGGATGTTTCTACACTGGGGGAAACTGGTTAAAAGGTACAGAGGACCTCTTTGTACCATTTTTGCAACTTCCAATGAATCTATAATTATTTTAAAATTAAAAACAAATACAATATAGGAGAATCTCTTCATGATTTCTCCTGGTTTCTTAAGACAAACAGCACTGACTATAGAGGAAAAGACTGATAAACTTGACTGTTAAAAAAGCCTCATCAAATCACCTAAAGCAAGGGAAAAGACTCGCCTCAGAATGGACCTGTGTAACTAAGATAAACAACAAAAGACTCATGTGCAGAACATATTAAAAGCTCCTACAAATAGTTTTTTAAAGAGAGAGAGAACCTAACAGAAATGTGAGTAAAAGCCTTGGACAGGCACTTCACAAATGAAATCTGCATGGCTAACAAACGTGAAAAAGCTTCTGCTCAACCACATCATTAATCAGAGAGATGCAAATTAAAACAGCAATGAGGTGCCACCAAAAGCCCAGTGGATTGGCCAAATTAAAATGTCTGATACTCCAGTGCTGATGAAGACGGGACAACGGGAATGTCATATCCTGCTGATGGGGCTGTAAATTGGTGCTCCACTTTGGAGAACGGTCTGACGTCTCTTAAGGCTTTGGAGATCACATACCGTACGGCTCAGCCGCCCCACTCCTAGGTATACACTGCATGGAAACGCAGTCACGGATGCACCAAAAGATATGCACAGTAATTTCCACAGCTTCTCAAAAAAAGAGCCTCAAACTAAAAATAACCCAAGTGCTGGGAACAGATGAAGCTCAGTGGTTGAGTGCCTGCCTCCTATGTACAAGGTCCTGGGTTCAATCTCCAGTACCTCCTAAAAACAACAACAACAAAAAACAACCCAAGTCCCTGTCAATAAAATACTCCACAAATCGTGGTGGAGTCAATGAATGCTACCCAGCCCTGAAAACGAGCTACCCGAAACTATAGGCACTGACCCAGGCGAACCTGACAATGTTGACGGAAAGGAACAAAGAACACCTCGGCAGGGTTCCATTTACAAGTTCAAAACCAGGCACCGACAAAGCCACCGCGGAGAGATGCACACACAGGTGATGTGCAGGGGAAGGAAGGCAGGGCCGTGGTGACACCGTTGGTCACATTATAATTCTACGTAGGTACGCTCAGCACACCCGTGTTAATATTCCACCATTAAAAAAGGGGGTGCCAGTGAAGAGAAGTGTAGGGTGAAAAGCAGGCTCCGGGCCGAGTTGCCCAGGTGCCGCTCCTGCCGCCCCTCACTGAGATGCGGGGCGGCCCCACTCTGGGTCCCTCATCGGTGAGGTGTGGGGATGGAGAGGAGGATGCAGCCTGACCTGAGGCGAGGGAAGCGCCAGGCTCAGAGGGTCCCCCAGCGCCTAGCCAGCAGGATGCCCCCGCTGCGGGCCACGCGGGGGGAGAGCCTGTGCCGGGGCCGCCGGACGGGATTTCCGTCCTTCTAATGGGCAGCAGGTCAACTCAGGCGAGACCCCCCCATTGCCTGTCTCTGAGCCGGAGGCTCCTCCTCGGGGGTGGGGGAGCGCTCCCCTCTGCTGCGGATGGGGTGGGCCGGCCCAGCTGTGCTCTGAGGGGAGCCCACCTGCCTCCAGCAGCAGGCACCGGGCTGCTCATTCCAGGAGGGCCGACTCAGGGCCAGTCACCATGCCACGTGGCACGTGTGGGGCCCTTTCATCATTCCAGCCGTTGCACTGGGCAACGTCCTCCACACACAGATCAGAGTCTTACGTGAGCATTTACGGACTATCTCGATTTGAAACAAACAGCAAAGATGAGAAATATCTGTGGGAAGGATAAGGAACTGGAAGGCGAAACACAGACGTGGCAGCCCAGGCTCCAGTCCTCTGAGCCAGGCAGGCAGAGGACCGCGCAGCAAGCAACACCTGCGCGGGCTGGGACTGCCGTGCCCGCCGCGCCGCGCCTCCCGCCCGCCGTCCCTGTGCCCAGGCCGCCGCTCCTCACCCTCGTCTGGCTGGAAGGGCTGTCGTCCACCGCCTTCCTCCAGCCTCCTCATCCCGGATGGCCACCAGTGTCAGCAGAGCCGGAGCTTCACCTTGGCTTCCTCGCCTGCAGAATCGGGTGGTCTCACTTCCTGCTCCCCGATTGCTTGGGTAACTGCCTGGAACACCGAGAGCGCGCTCAGCACGGCGCCCAGCACGGCGCCCAGCACGGCGCTCAGCACGGCGCTCAGCACTGGCGCCCAGCACGGCGCTCAGCACGGCGCTCAGCACGGCGCTCACGCTCAGCACGGCGCTCAGCACGGCGCTCAGCACAGCGGCTCCAGAGCGCGGGTGGGGGTGGAGAAGCCCCGCGCTGGGGGTCCCGGCAAGGGAAGGGCACGGCGCCGGCTGGTGCGAGGGGAGGCTAAGGGGCCTGTCCTAGGCCTGGGGGCGCAAACTAGCAGACCAGGTCAGACTTCTAAACGCTTCTCTTTCTCTAAGGCACATCCTGGGACTCCCAGGACGAAGTCAAGGGACAAGGCCAGGGCCACGTGCGTGGTGATTATCGCGGGTTTGGAAAAGGGAGATGGAAAGCCAGGTCCAAGGGGAGCTGCAGGGTGCAGAGAAGTCGAGGTGAGGGGGTGGGCAGAGTTGAGGGGCTTGAGGGGGGAGAGAGGGAAGGGGAAAGGGAGTTCCAAGAAGCGAAGGTGTTGGGAAGGGTGGGAAGGGTGTTGGAGGAGACCCGGGTTGGAGAGAGGCCGTGTTAGGGGGACTGCAAGGCTAAGTTCCCAGTGGGTTCCACCAGTTTGGGGACCTGGGAAGAGAGCGGAGTGGGGAAGCTGAGGGCCAAGGACAGAGAGAGAGGAAGAAGCGAGCGTCCTGCCACACCTCTGCTGCCCTCGAACGACCCCTTCCTTTGCCACCAAGGCAAAGAGCATTGGCCCCCGAGCCCTGCTTAGTCCGAAGTCCCTGCACGTACCTGCAAAGTGCTTAGAGAGCCACCGGGGCAGGGCTCCAGCAATCCCGCCGCCTTCGGCTCTGGCTTCTGACTTGGTGGTCGGCTGGCAACCGCACGGACCACCTGTTGTTTCCTGCGAGCAGACCTGCGGTCACGGTGACAGGCTCCTGGACGTGGCTGCCGCCGCTCCCCAGGTCCTCACTGGGCCCTTGCCGTGCTGAGGCAGCCTCTGCGCAGCCCCGTGATGGGAAAGCACTGCTCTGCGGGTGCTGGCAAACCCAGGGACGGAGGTGCGCTGGGCCCTGCCACCCGCCACTCCACACCCTGCAGAGGTCCCGGCACACGAACTCAAGGGAACTCGTGAGGGGCCTGTAGTCTTTGGGGGGACACAGACCCGACAGGGCTGTGAAAGCCAGTGATTCCCAGTCTCACGTTGCCTCGTATTGCCCGCCTGGCCCCCTCTTCCATCCCGAGCCTCAGGGGTCCCTGGCCCGGGAGGCACCTCTCAGCCTGCTTCCGAGGTGATGTCGCCTCTCGACAGAGACAACCTTCCCTCTGGGGCTTCTCTCTAGCTTCCCGAAAACATGGCTCGGCTGCTGGAGAGGAATAAGGCCATAACGATACCTAACCTACTTTTGAACACGTCAAGGAAAACTTCCCTTCTCTTTCCTCTGATGTGGGATTTAACTTCCCTGTGAGTTTTCTTATCTGTAAAACAGCAACCACAGCTCCTACTTCATAGGGTCGCAGTGAGGAGTAAACAAGCTGACAACGCGAGGCGCTCAGCCTGAGGCCTGGCACAGAGAACACAGTTGACAAATGCTAGCTGTAATATTATGGACTATTACAGAAACGTGTGTGATGGCAGAGGGTGAGGAGCCACGTCTTGGCGGGGCCTGACATGGCCTGGGGCCGTGCGCAGGGCGTGGTCCCCGCACCGGCAGCCCCGGCAGCCCCCGGGCACTGGGGGGCCACCTGGCGGGGCCTGGCCGGACCTGCTGGATGAGCAGCGCTGGCCGAGTGGCGCTGGGCGGGCCCGCGGGCCGTCTCAGCCAGTGCTCCTGGGAATCCGCTGCGGGCTCCCGGGCGAGACCCCTGCAGCGAGGAGGTCCTCGTGAGCTGGTGCGCGTGAGCCGCTTGGTCCTGGGTGCCCACTGCGCAGATGCGCCTCCACCTCTCCCACACTTCTCGCCTGGAAGGAGAGTCCCGGGGGCCGCTTTGGAGGGTGATTTCCTGGGGCCTGTGGAGGGTGCTGATGAACCCAGGTGTCCGCCTGCTCTGCGGGCCCCCAGGGGAGCCTGCACAACAGGCCTGCCTCTGCAGGTGGAAAAAGGCCGGTGGCCTTTAGAGGTTGAACTCGGTGAGCTGTTCGCCTGTGAGCAGAGGCCAGGGTACCGTGCTTGGCCACAGCTAGCCAAACTTTAAAAGCCACGCCGAGGAGGTGGTGCATCCTCCTAAGAAAGCTGACTGCTAAGCTCCGAGGAGAAAAAGTCCTCCTCACTCTAGAGCTGATAGAGCCCAGGGAAGAAAGCATATTTAAAACAGACCCTCATAAAGGTGAGGTATGTGAGAAAACCTTTCTCAAAATTTTTACCAAGTATCTGGAAACATTAACTAGTGGACGGGGAGCACAGCATTACCACAAAGACGTGTATGGAGCCTGTTTATTGCATAACTAGCAGGCACAAATTCCAGAACGATTTTACAATGCTTAAAGGGTTGTACAATAATTACAGTAGAATGTACAATAAAAATGAAAGGTAAGTACAGAATGAGCAACATGGACAAAACACATTTGAATAAAAGGCATTTCATTTTTCCTATGCAGCATATTTGTCTTTTGTAAAAACAAGGGTTACCTTTAACCAGGACAAGGAGAGAATTAGATTATATTACTGGAAAGCTCACGGGTGCTGCTGAGGACAAGATCATGCCAGCTTCACTCTTGGTTCTGCAATTTTAATCACTTAAGGAATTGTGTATCAGCTCCTGAGTTGTGCGTTTATAGCCCCAATTTTATAAAATGCTGTATTTGATCTTTGGGCCCAATTCATTGTTCTTTGGCAAATAAGAACTATTTGCATTTCCAAGGCAGATGATTGAGGTTACAGAAGCTCAGGGGTGGAGCTGTTACCTTCTGCTCAGCAAGAGTCAGTTTCATAAAGTGCACCTCTGTACTAAGAGGCTGGGGTGGGGTGGTGTATTTGAGAACAAAGGTAAAAAACGGGCTTACAGAACACAGGCATTTCTAGTGCAAGGCAATGGAATCCATGTGCAAAACGTGCACAACCGCCCAGCCAGGTGCGATCTGCCACCAGGATGGATGGCAGAACCTCACATCTGGTGAAGGACGCGTACGGGGCTCTTAACGGGGACTCCCAGCCCCTCCCCGCACTGGACGCCACTCCCCCAGGGAGCTCCGTTTCTGAGTTTTGGCTCTGGGAGTGACCAGAGCAAACTCCGCTGTGGTATTCTCAGTTAGAAGTGCTTTGCTGGGCCCCGCGTTCCTTGACTTCCTCCGTCCCGTGTCAGCGTTGAAGTGAAGACACTCCTTCACCTGCTGCAGGCAACTCATCTCTCAGAAGCCCCCTCGGGAGCCCATCATCCCTGGGGGGCCCAACAAGAGTGACAGGTGTTTGCAAGAAAAGGAGAGACAGCTCAGTACACGAAGCCTGCAGGAAAGGCTACCAGGCGGTGCTTGCGCATAAGGTAGAAGACGCCTTCTAGAAGGCAGTTGCACCTGCAGCTTCACCTCGGCATCCGGCAATACCATGGCACTTAGGGCTGTGCAGACTAACGAGTGGGATGAGTCTCTCGGGGACGTGAACTCTTTCCCCCGTGCTACTGGCAGTAGAGTAACATCCGACAGACACATCCACACACCAGGACTCAGTAAACCAAACACACACAGTCAAGGTGCTCTTTGCACGACAGCATACGGTCAAGCTATAAAGTTGTGTATGAATCAAACAGTTCTGTGAAAATAGAGGCTAATTTATACGTATTTAGACAGCTGGTACAGCGGTCACTCTGACTTCTTCACATGTGCGAATAACCACTACGCATGGTTAAAAAGACAAACGGCAACTTAACCCAGGGTAGGCGGCTGCGTTACAGGAAAGGCTCAGAGGCTAGGCCAGGTGTGAGCAGGCTGAACCAGGGGCTCAGGCCCTCGCGTGGCGGAGGTTACAAGCTGGTGGCCCAGAGCCCATGGCTCACCCATGTGTTGTGTTAATAAAATGTTTGCAAATAGTTGCCATTTAAAAATAGAGATATGGCACAGATAAGACCCAGATTTCTGGTGTCTTGAGAAATCAAAGCTCTGGCAACCCTGGGCCCACTTTTGTGCACAGCAGTGTGGCTGGAGCTGGGGAACTGCTTTCCCTAGTGGGCAGGCCAGGGCTCCCCAGCAGTGCCCTCTCGCCTTGCCTCTCCCCCGTGCTTTGCACTTGGCTCGCATCACCACTGCCTGGCCCCTCTAGTCTGGTTAGCATCTGAGCCACACCCATTCAACATTCCTACAATAAGCAGGGATAGGAATACGTTTTAACATTCAGGGCAAAAAAGGTCTTTTTAGTAATTTAAAAAACAATGTCAGTTATGTCCCAGAATTTAAACCTGTATTCTTTGCGGAGCTTTGGAATAGAGTAGCTGATAGTCAGCTAGAGCACACTTCTAAGGAATTTCTGAAAAGTGATGTCTAAGTTCTAAGTACCAGTGAGGTAACGGAGGAGAAACTAACTCAGGATTGTGTAAATCTTACATTAAAGGAAATCCTTAAAGTGACGGGAAATGGGAAGCAGGTCATGTAAGAAAGCTTTATGTGGTTAAGGGAATAGGTGCGTTTGGATGAAGTGTGCAGTATAATGTCAGGGAATAATTATTTCTTTTCCCTGTAGTTCATGGCAGTGATATCTGAATGGATGGTGCAAAATTAGTTTTGGCTTGTTGGATGGATGCTCCTCTTTGCTGCATGTTTGGAATAACATTTCTGGCCTACAGTGGTAAGGCAGAGCTCTTGACTAAGTGTGATGATGCTATGGGCGGTCACCTACCCTGGACATGGCCAAAAGAGACACCAGGTTGAGGACAACGCTTCATCAGACTCCACAGAGACCTCAGGGTAATAGCAAAATATAAAGACATAGAAGATCAGGATTAAAAATTTAAATAAAAGAACATTTAACATGATAGAGCAGTTGAAAGAAATAGAGCAATTCATTATTTCCTTCCAAGAGAGCTTATAACATTATTTTTAGAAAGTGGCAAAGTCCTTGCTCTACATAAATGCTTGGAGATACCCCAAACATAAGATTTTGCAGTAGGTTGGAAAATTCTCTTATTGCACAATGCTTGGTAGGGAACAGATAATGTTGATTTTTTTTTTTTTTACCCAACTTTCTCAAGAAAACGTTTTACTGAAAAAAATCTTAGAGTTTTAAGGGACAACAAAGTTTGAAGAAACTTTAAACACTGAAGCTACGGTTTTGGATGTATATGACCATTAACTCAACAGTCACTGACAGCACAACAGGAAACGAACGCAGCAAACAGGCACAAAATAATGCAAGTGGGTTAAATTAAGAGTTGAAAATTTGTTAGAAAACATGCAAAAATAATACTGAGTTTTCTTTTAAAAAGTTTTAAACTGTCATTAAATGTCTGTTTTGGTAAAAACCTGTGAGGTTCCGGGTCTACGTGTGAAATGGGGCTGTAGAGGTCTAGGGCGCGGAGGGGCCGGTCCTCGGCCCTCAGTTGTTGTTCTCTTTGGTGGTGATGGTGACCAGCTGCTTGGCGGCCTTGGCGATGTCGTACGCGCACTGGATGACCTGCTGGGTGACCAGCTGGATGTCCGTGGGGGAGCCGGGGCCCCCCGGGAGGGCCTTCTTACACTCGGACTGGAGCCGAGAGGCACTGGAGCTCAGCAGGCGAAGGGAGGTCCGCACCGTGTCGGACTTGGGTTTCTAGACAGAAAGACACAGCTGTTCGCCGTGACATCCAGGAGCAAGGGCCCAGGGTTCCTCTAGAAACAACTTGCATTGCTCATGACCTTTTTTTGTTTTAACCTAGGGTACTCTGAAAACTGACAGCTTTGCAATCCTCAGTAAGAGATGCTGAAATGTTCCGAGTCAAAGGCCAAATTGCACGCAGTGTAGTTGAAGTAGTGTGTGCTATTCTGAGGTATTCCTTGAGAAATACTAACTCACTTGAGTGAATTATTCCAGATAAAATTTTAGTCTATTAATGTTTTGGCCTTTTAGCACCTGACTCACATTTTATAGACTCATTTTATTAAAACCTTATTCATGTAGAATACACTCATTTTATTAAAACCCATATTCATGTAGAATAAAAATATTTTAAAGGTCCTTACGTCTGTTTGCATATTTAAAATCTATTGTGGAAAAAAAAAAACCTGTTGTGCTACAAAAATGTCAACATAACATAAAGGTAATCAAGAAATTGTTTGCAGGGAAGCAGACTTGGCCCAATGGCTAGGGCCTCTGCCTACCACATGGGAGGTCCACGGTTCAAACTCCACACGGTTGACCCGTGTGGAGCTGGCCCATGCGCAGTGCTGATGCACGCAAGGAGTGCCCTGTGTAGGGGAGCCCCACGCGCAAGGAGTGCGCCCCGTAAGGAGAGCTGCCCAGTGCGAAAGAAAGTGCAGCCTGTGCAGGAATGGTGCCGCACACCTGGAGAGCTGACACAACAAGATGATGCAACAAGAAGAAACACAGATTCCCAGTGCCACTGACAAGAATAAAAGCAGACACAGAAGAACATGCAGCGAATGGACACAGAGAGCAGACAACTGGGGGTGGGGGGGATGGGGGAAGGGGAGAGAAATAAATAAAAAATAAATCTTAAAAAAAAAAAGGAAATTGTTTGCAGTTGATTTTAAAGTATCTGAGCCAAGTAGGAGTGACTTACTTTGGGGAATAATGCTGCCATTTCTGTAACAGCTACGTGTATCCTCTCTGAGCAGGGAATATAACTGTAAGAATATTGAAAAGGTTATTAAAAAACAGTAAAAATACATCAGACTGAGAGTCCTCAGGAGCTAGAAGAGCTTCCACTTACATTCCCCTGGAGGAAAGGACTGACGCTGCAACCAGCCACTCTGTACTGCACGCCACTAGAAGGCCCACGGTTATAAGTCAGGGTACCTGTCCCTTCTTGTGAGTTCATCGCCCCAGGTATGAAATGAAGGTAACAGGTACTCCTAGCCAGGTGGAGCCTCAGAGCACAGTGTCTAAGGATATTCACACCTCCCAAGTTGGTCATTTATTCCTCATGTGTATATCTTCCCAGTTGCTCGACATAAAAACACTTGCGTGCAAAAGTTACAAAAAGTTCAAAAAAGTCACAGAAGTTAAAAGGACTGAAAAAAAAAAAAAGACAATTGGAGCCTACCCCTCAACATCCACATGTCATTTAACCAACGGACACTTTTCAACTCCTTCCACTCGAATGCCTCTAAATTGCTGGGGATTCAAAAATCTTTCCTTTGTGTCGGGAAAACACAAGAGGTCTGCCTCACATACTCGTTCAGACGTTCACCCACTTTCCCACGAAGCTGCCATTTACTCGCTGGTAACAGACGCTGTTGGAGAGCGGGCACTGCCTCTGCCTGTCCGCATCCTTTCTTCCAGGCTGTGCGGCTTTTGCAAAGCCCTCGTGGATGACATCACCACAGCCAGTGCTTAACAACACTGATGCTATGCCAGGCTCGGGTCTAGCTGCTTTAGAGAACTCACTCCATCTTCCCAATGGCCCCAGGCTGGGACTATGATCATGCCCATTTTTCTGATGAGGAAACTGAGAACAGAGAGGCAAAGGATTTGTCCAAGGTCCCACAGGGAGAGGTGAGCTGAGACCAAACCTGGCCGTCCAGTGCCTTGGCTACACCACACACAGGCCTTGAAGAGGCAACAGCTTCCTCTTTATGGAAAGCCTCTTTTCCACTGATGATTGGTGATGTTAACTTTAAAAGTGACGCAAACTGGAAGAACACACACTTTGGTTTCTTCCAGGATTCTTATTCTTAGGACTCTGACAAGGAGGGCAGTTTCCCTCGCCCTGAAAATGTTGGGTTAACACCCTCAGTAACAGGTGTAAAAGGTGCAGAGAGACGAAAACAAGCTTGCGATGGTATGAAGTGGCGGTTTTTAGATATCATTTTGCCACCAAGCCTAAGTTTTGTTTCTAAGACCCATGGCCCAGGAAGCTAATGGGATGTTGGAAAAGCCCTTTAGGAGCCCTTTTTTTGCACATTAGGAAATATTACCTTAAGTACCAGATGTTTGGACTTATACAAGAATCCATGTGGCTGCATTTTTTATTCTTTCCTTTTCAGATACAGAACCATATGCCATTCCCCATTTTTTAAAATCAAAGTTGGCTTCTGCTTAGAGATCGTCAAAGACACCCTCTGTCTTTGTCTTTGTATTTGTAAGAAATCTAGTACCCAAACAATTTCAGTTAAGACTGCCTACATTTTCATTAAACCATTACATTTCTAGAAAATGGTTTACATTATCAAAAACTGACTTTGACCTTTTCCTTATGGACATGCTTTCCTTAGAGAGCCAGAAGAACCATATACCACGTAATAACAAAAATGCCAATGAACAAGGAGCTATTTAACATACAGATAAGGGGCCACAGCCCACCTGGGCATAGCTCAGGAAGAGAAGAAGCAATGTACACAGCAGTCATCTATGTCGGGCACGTCTCTTGAACTCAACCAGAGTGTACATTCACCATCACATTAATTGAGATCCACACCTCAATTTTACTGCTTATGATTTTCATTTTGTCTCAGAAATACAACCTGCCCTTTTTCCCTGCTACATAAGAGAAGAAACATTTCCTAAGGACAGCTCCCAAAACGTTTATGTACTACGAACTATTTGAAGAATTCCTCGACAAGCACACACAGATTAATCGTCCTAATTAATCTTCCTCTTCTATTAGAGGGAACTCACTTTTGCAACTTCAAATTGACATTCTTCCTTAAAAAGCCTTTCACCATGATACAGAGTAATCCCTGAAACGTGCGTGAGAGACAGCAGAAGCAGAGAAGCAGGGAGCGAGAACGCAGGCCCAGAAGGGAAGACTGGCTGCAGGAAGGGCAGTGGCTGCGCAGCTCGCGTGGCTCCGGGAACGTGGACCAAGCCTGAACGTGCCCTTGCGGGTTAGGGATCCACTGAGCAAGTGTGAGGGACAGCTCAGCAAAGGGAGAAAAGGAGGGGCAAGGCCTGGGTTTAGTTCAGTGCAAGGTTATAAACCAAAGAGGCCTGGATATGCACAGAGCCAGAGATATTTCAAAAAAGCAGTTTTACTGAGATAGTCACATACCATACGATCCATCCAGAACGTACAATCAGTGGCTTCTACTATAATCACAGTGTTGTGCATTCATCACCACAAAAATTTTTAAACAATTTCATTACTCCAAAGAGAAAAATTCCACACTGCTTCGCAGCTGCCTCTCAATCCCTCTATCAATCCCTAGCCCTACATAACCGCTCACATAATTCCATCTTTATAAAATGGTTTATATTTGTTTCATATAAATGGAATCATATGTATGTAGTACTTTGTGTCTGGTTTCTTTGACTTTGCATAATGTGTTTTTTGTGTGTGTGTCTGATATTAACATCTTGTAACATTAACATACATTTGCTCAGTTTCAAAGAAAAAGTCTTACGTATGCGATGTTGCCCATATTCTTATTTCGCATGAGGTTTCACTACACTATACAGATCCACGATACATGTTTTAGCTTCCCTTCTAGTAATATACATGACCTTAGACTTTCCCTTTCAACCACTGTCATATCCATATAATAGCACTGCTAGTTACAGACACTAAGATGTGCTTTCACCTTTTCTCCTCATTTCCAAAGATTAACAAATAACCTTTTTACCAATTCTGCACAGGTTAACCCTCAGCTTTCCATTCTCTAATCTCATTCTATTTTCTGGTGACCTATATTGTAATTACTAACTCCATGAGTTTATATATTTACTTCATAACAGTACAGTCATACGGTATTTGTCCTTTTGTGTCTGGCTTGCTTCACTCAACATAATGTCCTCCAGGTTCATCCATGCCGTCATATGCTTTATGACTTCATTTCCTCTTAGAGCTGCATAATAGTTCATCGTATTTATACGCGACAGTTTGTTTACCCATTCATGAGTTGATGGACACCTGAGCTGTTTCCACCTTTTGGCAACTGTGAATAATGCAGCTGTGAACATCGGTTTGCAGATGTCTTTTTGTGTCACTGCTTTCATTTCTTCTGGGTATAAAGTAGTGATATTGCTGGGTCACATGGCAAATCTATATTCAACTTCTTTAGGAACTGCGAAACAGTCTTCCACAGCGCTGTACCATTTTACATTCTGACCAATAGTGGATTTTAAAAGTTCCTATCTTTCCACATCATCTCCAACACATGGAGTTTTCTGTCTTTTTAATAGTGACCATTCTACCTACTTTGGAGTTTGTGGGGCATATGGGAATCCCTAATACTTTTTTATGTAACATTTTATGTAATCTAAGTTTCTTTAAAAAAAAAATTTTTTTTTTAAAATAGTGGCCATTCTAATAGGTGTGAAATTCTTATTGCAGCTTTGATTTACATTTCCATAATCACAAGTGATGTTTAATATTTTCCCATGTGATTTTCACCACCTGTATTTCTTCTTTGGACATGCGTCTATTCAATTCTTTTGTCCATTTCTTAATCAGGTAGGTTTGTCTTTTTATTGTTGAGCTGTAGCATCTCTTTATATATCATGGCTATAAACCCTTACTGGATATGTGATTTCCAAATATTTTCTCCCATTGAGTCAGTTGCCTTTTTACCCTTTTGACAAACTCCTTTGACGTACAAAAGTATTTAATTTTGAGGAGGTCCCATTTATCTCTTTTTCCTTTTATTGCTGTGCTTTGGGTGTGAGATCCAAAAAACTACCTACATAAGGTCTTTAAGATGTTTCCCTACATTTTCTTCTGACAGTTTTATGGTCCTATATTTTTTATATTTACATCTTTGATCCATTTTGGCTTGATTCTTGTATAGGGAGTGAGATAGGGATCTTCTTTTGGTTATAGATATTCAGTTCTCCCAGCACCATTTGTTGAAGAGACTTAGTCCCTTTAACATAGACTTGGTAGGTTTGTTGAAAACCAGTTGGCCATAGAGGTGAGGGCTTATTACTGGACTCTCAATTCTACTCCACTGATCAATGTGTCTATTTTTATGCTATTACCATGCCTTCTTTTTGGGGGTGGGGGGTGGGTACTAGGGCCAGGGACTGAAGCCGGGACCTCTGAAGTGGGAAGCTGGTGCTCAACTACGTGAGCCACATCCACTCCCCATATTATGCTCTTTTGACCACTGCAGCTTTGTAGTATGTTTCAAGGTCAGTCAGGGAACGTCCTCCCACATCACTCTTTATTAGAATGCTTTTGTTATTCGGGTGCACTTACCCTTCCAAATAAATTTGGTAATTGCCTTTTCTATTTCTGTAATGTAGGCTGTTGGAATTTTGATTGGTATTTCATTGAATCTATAAATCAGCCTGGGAGAGCTGATATCTTCATGATACTTAGTCTTCCAATCCAAGAACACAGGATGTTTTTCCATTTGTTTAGGTCTTCTTTGATTACGTTTAGCTTTGTTTTCTAGTTTTCTACATATAGGTCCTGTACTTCTTTCATTAAATTGATTCCTATGTATTTGAGTCTTTTGCTTTTGATCTCACCCATTATGCCCCATGACATTTTTTTTTTCTGTTTAGGTTTTTAAATTCTTCTTTGTGCTGCTCAGTGTATTACTGATGTCCTTTAGTGATACGTATATATTTTAAAATTTATATTTTTTTACTTTTAAAGAAACTTTAGATTACATAAATGTAACATCAAAAATTTAGAGGATTCCCACATACCCTACACCCTCCCTCTCCCAGCCATATTGTCTTTCAACTCATTAATTTCAGTTTGGAAATCTGCATGAATCCCGTTGATTAGTTATCTCAAATCCTGTGTCTTATTTGGGGTTTTGATATGTTCCATTGCTTGGACCATTTCTTCCATTCTCTAAGTACGGCTTGTAATTTTTTGCTCATGTCTAGGCATCTGATTATGATGGTGAGTTTACTCTGATGCTCAATTTTTCTCTCTTTCATAGGGATTTAGTGGTGGGAAGCTGTGTGTTACTGCTGTTCTTTGATTCTTGGTTCAACCTGTTCTGGGACTTCAGGATTATCCCTGTTTAGTTTCTCAAACCCTGGAACCAGTAATGGGTTGCAGACTCACATCCAAGGTTCTTGGGAAGGGAGGCTGAAAAGGCCAGAAAAAGCTTCTCACTTATTTACTTCTAATTTCCTCACATGCACTTTCTGGGTCTGCCAGCAGATGGCACTCATCAGCAGCCCCCTCAGTTCAAAGCCTGATCAGAGTGTGTTTGCGGCTATACCCACCACAGCAATGTGATAGAGGAGCCTGTGTACAGGCTATTCAGAGGCTCAAAATTCAAATTTTTTTTGAGGTTGTTTTCCAACCTTTGCTGGCAGTCCTCTCCCTTTTCCCAGGTAGGATATAATTCCACTCCCCTCTGTGTCCCCAACGACCAGTCCCGGTCAGTAGGGAAGGTGACTGAGAGGGTGGATCTCTTTAGTTCTTGCTGGCCTCCAGGGCCATCAACGGCATAGGCCCAGCAGGCCTGGAAGGGCTTGTGGGCCAAAAGCTGAATCAGCCTAAGCTGTGTCCCTCTCTCTCCTAGCCCCCTTTGTCTGCAACTGCCAGCCTGAGGCTGGAGAGTTCAAAGCTGTCTGCTTGTAGGGTGGGGGAAAGGCATCGGCAGTGGCTGAGGCTGCAGCTTCTACTCAATCTTTCCATGGAGATTCTTTTCCTGTGCCCCTCTCTCCTGGGTGGAGTCCAGCCTTCTCTTGAGGCTGGGAGAATCAGCTTGCCAGTTTTAATATAACTTCTTTTTTCTCTCCATCTAGAACTAGCAGTATCACCACTTCAAATATATTGCAATTCTATTTCTACAGGCATATATTTTCAGAGAACTCCATAATAAGACGGAATATTGAAACTCCCACGTAAAAAATCCAGAAAATCCGTTTAGCGTGTTGTATAAATATACGTTTCAATTACCTTAAAGATCAGCATATGGAAAAAAATCCCTGTGAACAACTGAAGCAGCATCCTTCAGAGCATGTACACACATTCTCCCAAAGCAGGACTTCCCATCCTCCTTACCTGTCATGTTTATTTTCTTGGGCTGCTCTTAAGAGCTCCTGTATATTTTTGGTTATCTGCTCTGTCTTCCGGATGACGTCTTCGGTGCTGGGGAGGGTGGGGCTGGGGGCCGTACGGGGTTCTGTTGTATCTGGTACTGGGCCGTCACCTGGCCACACCATACTCCTCTGCCTTCCCTTTCTGCTTGACCTGTGAACATTAAAGTGGGAAATATGACAGGGGTTTATGAGCGGCTTCTCTGCTTCTAGTAGCCACTTACTATGGATCTGCTGAATGCATGACCAAGCTATTTTTTTGTGGTTTCCTTCTACCCTGTCTAGCAGGAGACACATCGTAAGGCTCTGTTTCGTCAACAGGCAGCTACAACTCACGCAGAGGTTGTTTCATTCTACTATAAGGCTGAGAGTTATTAAAACAAGTCTTGTAGAAAGGGTAAAGAAGGGGGAAAGGGAGGAAATAATGGAAATGGGGAGGTTGTGTCTTTAGAAAGTTATCTCTAAAAAAGCCAATTCCTTGGGGGGTACAAATGAACACTGTAACCTAATGCTGACTTAAAAAAAATGAAGTGACAGTGAATTTAAGTAAGCACATTGCAGATACTCAGAGATATCTATAAAATGCTGGAGGAAGGAGAAAGGCCCCCATGGCAATCGTATGAGATGAGAAGACGTGTAAATCCTGATTTTATGCCTTAATATCCTAAGATACAAGAGAGGAAATAGAGATGTGGGGGATGAACTGCTCTTCCTGGGCAAGGCCCAGGGGCCCCTGGTCTTTCAGAGCCAAGCCCAGGACACTGCAGATGTACCCCATGTCATCTGGTTCCGTGTCATTGGGAGTGTTGTCATAGTCACTTTCAGGTGTGCTGTTCTGCTTCTCCAATCTGGATGCCTAAAACAAAGAAAGAAGAGGGAACCCTCATCAGTTCAGAACACAAGACACCTCTTGGGAGCCTTCCCCGAAAATCATTACCTGTTAACACTAGGCGGCTTTCACGGCCCAGCTCTCATTTGGGACTGGTGCCAACCCTTTATTGAAAATTTAGTAAAAGGTGAACAGTGGATCCGGAAATGGGTTCTCTCTTTCTTCATGCCATTTTCTTCTTATCTCAGTGACTACTCCATAAGAAGATCCTCGTTACAAACACACACACACACAAAGGAACATGCCTGTATTTACCTCTGTAAGGAATACAGAGTTTAACATAAGTGAACCCATTTAAAAAAACAAATGTGGTGTGTTGGTGAAAGGGTGTTGTATGGGAATTCTACACATGTGCCATGATTGTTTTGTAAGTTCACAACCTCTGTAATAAGAATATATATAAAAAATGATAGGGTGGGTTAGAGGAAAAATACACCAAATGTAAGATACAGACCATAGTTAGCAATATTTTGGCGATGTTCTTGCATAATTTGTAACTAATGTTTTACAATGTAAGGTGTTGGTGGTAGGGTGATGTATGGGAACCCTGAATAATGTTATGTATGTTTATTTTGTAAGTTCACGACTTTTACTATACTTATTGTTTATGTATGTTCATGTATGAATGGCATGTTTCAGTACAATTTAAAAAAATACAAAATACAAAACAAAACAAAAACAAGTATTCCAGAATTTATACAATCACAGACCTCAGTGCTGGAGGTTCCCTGCCGATTACCTGGTCTACCACCAGATAGAATTAAGGGCCAAAAAAGGAGGTGACCCACCCAAAGTCAGGCAGTCAGTAGAAAAATAGGACCAAGAACACAGGTCTCCTGCCTTCTCTTTTCTCCAATATTCCTTGCCTGGAGTTCTAAAGATCACCATGCTCAAAACACTTATGGCTCTCGAAAAACTGCCCTTGGAGATGGTTTTTATGAGCCACACAAGAAAACCAGTATTATTAATATATAGTCACATTATTTTTGAACCAAAATGGATGAACCCAGTATGACACCTGGCTACAAACCACTTTTGTCTGTTTAAAACAAAAAGTAAAAGATATAGATTCGGTACAACTGTGGAGATTGAAAATGGGGTAGCGACTAAAAATGGGATGCAGATTCAAAGGCAATTTCAGGGGAACCGATGTGGCCCAGTGGTTGAGTGCCGGCTTCCCACACATGAGGTCCCAGGTTCAAAAAACAAAAAACAAAGGCAATTTCAAAAGAGGAATCCTAAAATGCTTGGAGTAAAGTAAATGGACTACTAAGTAGGGGACCTTCCAGGTGCCAAAACTGCAAGGGGATCGCATTCCTTTGAAGGCACCATGTTAGCAGCTGGGGTGCTCTGTAAAAATTAATTTTCCTCAATATTAATTTATCCATAGAAGTTGAGAATTTCTTCATCTAGAACAGAAATCAGTGGAAGCTCATTCAAAATCTAAATTTGCAAGATAAAAATACAAGCTATTTCCAGGTTTATATCTGAATTTAATCCAATTTAATCAAATATGTGACTAAGGAATTTTAATGATTCTGCAATGAAATGTGGCTAAGGATATAGTTGTAACCCCCATCTATAAGAATGGCTAATCTAGAGTTAGTTTAACAACTGTATGTAAAGTTACCGTTTGCTCATTACTGATAATGCCGCTGGGCCCTCTGACAAACCCTATGTGGGCAGGGAAGGCAGCCACCACCAAGGGGAACTGCCTTTGTAGCCACCTTTTGCTTACTATCCCCTTGGCCTCCCCAATCTCCTTTCTCAGGGCAAACACTCTCTTTATTTGCTGAGGTCTCTCACACTTCCCCAAAGTGCTCTATTTAGTCCTAAGCCATTCTAATAAATGACACTTGCCTTGGGCTCCTAAAATTCAATATGAACTTGCACTTGTGCCCACTCAGATTCAACTGGCAGATGGCTAAACGTGTTGGCTTGGAGTCACATAGGTGTCTGCATAATGAAGCTTGGCAAAATTTACTACAACTTTTAGGTCCTTTTGTTCACATCTCCTGCCAGTAAGCAGTTATGCTTCAGTCTTGCCTTATTTTATCTGGCTTTATGAGTCAATCAGTGAGTAATCAATTGGCTACTGGATATCTAGATGTAAGACTAAGGGGAAGGCACTGTTTCCAGTGCAGGAACAGCGAAACCCAGGTCTTCCAGAGATGACCTCTGGAAACAGCGACCCGTACCCTTCTTACTTTTCATAGGGAATGCTTGACCAATCTTTAAATTTCATTTCCTTTACATTTTATATCACACATATATATATGGATATTTGTATGCACGTGTGTGTATACACAAACGTATAAAAGGAATTTCAAAAAACCTGTCATTTACATGATTATACTGGAAAATTCTTCCAGACCTACTTCAAAGGAGAAACCTAGAAAACAGAATTAAACCCAGAAAATGCCAAGTTCTCATAATGGGGCTTTTTGCATTCTTGATGTAAATTTGATAATCACAAATAAAATGCATTACCTGACAATGAGCAAAGGTACCAAGTTTCATATAACTAATAAGAACATTCAGGAAATTTTTCTCGAGTATAGAAAACAATGTGTAGTGGCAATCACCCAGGAAACCAGTTACTTACGCATTAAGTCCTTCGTAGTCATCACCAAAAGTATAAGAGTATAGGATTTCAAATCAGACAGCATTTAATTTTATGAAAATTATCGTAAACATGCAGAGCCAAGATCTACTGGTTAAAAGTGCTGCTCTTTGAAAGCTGTTAATAGAAAAGTTACCTTATAGCTGGTGCTGGTTCAGTTTATTTAATAGATTTTCAGTTTTCCCTGAATACAGACAAGCCATAAAAATCGAAAGCCATGAATAAGTTGTCAGCAATAGTCAGGTTTATCTGTTTAAATGACTCGACTATTAATTTTGAATAACATTTTGTCTTAGCAAGTAGTCCTTGCAACAATTTTCACAACTACCAAAAAAATAAAAAAATAAAAATATCTCACAGTGGACAAAAGAGGGTTACTTAGTTATTATTAACAAAGTTTCACATTAGATATTTTGTTACTATCTACCTGTTATTCAGTTTAACTGAAGTGTTACAATGAGAACATTATGGTTCAATTTCAAACTCAGAAGATTTTAAGGACCATTTAATAGATGACTTCTTTAGTGAAGGAAAGAACCACACGAAAGGGCCTTGATGTGCTATAAGGCACTACCAGTAAGAAAGAACATTTTTCCATCATTCCTACTGATGAGGAGGGAATGGACGAAGCCCAGTGCCAGTTCCATTGTGTCTGTAAAGGTGGCCCCACCCACTACGAACTTCTAGCACCCTAATCACACTATGCTTCACGAGAAACCTGCACTGGGATCACGCGCCGGCCTGGCTGGCCGCAGCCGCGGACTCTTGGCGGCGTTTCAGCGTGGACAGTGCCTTTGGGGGCTGGGACCGTGCCGTGCACCCCCTTAGGACTCCCTGACTCACCAAAAGGCTGGCCGTGGAGCAGGGGTAATTAATAAGTGCTGGATGGCTGCTCTCAAAGGCACTTACCTGAATCACGGACTGCACTTGAGAATGTCCGCTAAGTAATACATCAGCAGCTGGATTTGAGCAACCAATACAAGTGAAAAGCTCCACACTAACAGCTGCCTAAGTCTCCTCGCCGCCAAGCTGTTACTAGTTAAAATCTCATGTTGAAATATAATGCAGGGACTGTCAAAGCTTGTATGGTGCTGACATAAAATGTGTCAGAGGTGGAAAAAAAAAAAAGAATGCTGTTTTAGAGCTTTGGCTAGTCCAAATATACTAGTTTTAATCTGATAACCATAGCTCTGAATAAATTTGACAGATTTGCCTCATTATAGTATTTAACCAGCAGCCAGCTAATTTTGATTGTTTAAAAAGACAGTCTGCCCAGAATAAATGCTACCGGGTACTTTGCAAACCTTGTTAAGTATGACGTGTGACTGAGCAAGGTGGAGTTAGACGGAAGGGGGCCGGCTCGACAGATGTGCTGTGTGTGCCCCAGCTGTGCTGTGAGAACCCAGGAGAGAAGCGCTGCCTCATGCAGGACCGAAGGGTGGTTAGCAGTGGGCAGGACCAAGCACAAAGCGCCCAGGAGCGCTGCCCCCTCCTGCAGAGAGCAGACCAATTCAGAATGTACTTAACCCTTCGGGCGCTTTCGTCCCTCGACCAGGAAAGTGTGGAGGGGAAGGAAGGCAGAGACGAAGAGGAGGTCACAAGCGCACTCCTCCCGATCTAGAAGGGGAGAGAGAAACACACTCGGGCAAACAAACAAAAAACCAAAGAAAAAGCCCTACAACAGAACCTTGCTTCAACCCAGGCACTCCATAGAAGAATGATAAAAACAACTCACTACTGGTGATTGGTGCTGAAATCTGGGAGAGGCGTGCTGGCGGCCAGGACGGCCCAGGGACGGATTCCCAGACATCTAATAAATTACTCCCGTAAGCTACTGAGATTAATAAGCCTATTTTTCTATAAGGGAAAACATAATATCTAGCATAATTTGTCAAATTTTTCAATAACTTTTTAAATATATTGTCTAAAATGAAAATTTGTTTTTCAATCAGGACCAATATGATTGTGTATGCGATCTATTCTTTAGTAGAGATATAGGAGTTTTACAAAAACATGACATCCTTACACACTAAATTTTTAAAATTGAAGAAGTACACTTTGAAAACAACAAAAGTTGTTTTCTCTCATTTTTGTTTTCAGTTTTATAAAAATAAGATTCTTAATTTAGTTAGTGGCATTCCCATTACACAAAATGAATCAACTGCCTTACAACATTAAATCCAAACAACTTAAAAAGAAGTTAAAATATGGACATCATATTACAATATAACAACATTGTAATTTTACTATATCCTATAGTTTGACAAAATGAAATTAGGGTTTAATTTACTAGATCCTATACCCTTTAATTTGCATTTACCCAGAAAACTGTAAAATTTGACCAAAGAAATAACAACTTTTAGACATTTAAAAAGATATATATTACTCACATAAAACAGTTTCAAATGCCTGCATCATTTTTTCAAAACATACATTATTTTTATAATAAATTAACCCAAAAGAAATATTATTTGAAAACCTTGGGACACAATACCTTTTCCATTGTAAGACTGTTAGTACCCTCTTACAGAATACAATCTTTGGAATACAATGCTTGTAAAATCAATGCAGAGTTTTTTACACTCTGTTTTTGTGACATGACAGAGCAACAGTCTCTCCACAAGAGGAGGAGGAGGATGCAGAAGCTGACCAAGCAGGGACACTGACCGCGTGGGGAGGGGCTGCTGAGGCCTGGGAGGCGTCTGGGCACGCCGTGCGTACTCAGGCCAGGCCTTGGACACCCGCTTGCCTGCTCCAACATCTTGGATTCTAAGAAGAGGCACATCCCTTTTTATGTCAAAGAAGACGACACTTCTGCTAGTAAGCTTTACGGTTTTTGAAAATGGGGAAGGGAGCTTTGTAAAAAAACGTGTTCCAATATTGGCTGGTTGGGAAACTATTATGGACATGGAAGCGGAGAGGGCAGTGGGGACCGAGCCGGAGCCAGAGTCCCCAACGCCGTTGCCCCGTGCACTGGTGGGAACACGGCAAGCATCTGTCGACATGTTAATACGGCAAACACGGTGACAACTCTCGGAGCCAAAGTGGGCAAAGCGGAGACGTGGGGGTCTGCAGGTTCAGAAGAGGGAAAGCAGGAGTCAGGCTGGATAGAGAGTGGACAGCGGAAGCGCCAGTGGTGTTACTTACGTGCGCGGGGAAGGGCTGGAGTCTTGTCCTGCTCTCTTCAGGGTGGTTCGCTTCTCCCAGGGGGAGATAGGGTTTCTGACCTGATCCCGTCTCGTACATGGACATGGGCCTACTGCCCCGGGCAGACGGACGTCGCTTTAAGGAAGAGTGGTTGGAAGTGTCTGTGTACTCAGAACCAGTTTGCACCTGATATATATTGGTTGTGGCCTGTTTCCTGAGGTTCGAATTTTCACTCTGGAGTGTTTGAAGCTGAAAGAAATGTTTGGCAGTGGGACTGTGTTTTTCTAAAGCAAGCAGAAAAAGCAAACATGAAGTAAACGAATACGACTACCAGCTTTAACAGTAAGAACAGTAACAGCTAGCTGGGTTGAAAGTAAAAGGCAACTACAAACAAGTAAAACACAAATCGACTCACTTCGTCACTTAAGCAAATTAAATAGCTTAGTTTCTGATTGTGGAAAAGCTGCAGCTTGGGATTTTTAAAAAACTAGAGACAAATATCTAACCACTTAATAAACTGTCATGGTGGGGCTGGGAAATGTTTGCAGGCAAGCTGGACTCTGGATTATTCTAAGGCTGTCAAGCAAGAGCTTGAGATCATCAAAACATCTCTTAGGAAACTTTACAAATGAGCCCTAAGCAATTTGCAAATGCCAAAAATCACAGCAGACACCATGGAAGCAGCACAAAGATGACTAGAGTTGCTTTGCAAAGCAAGAAAGGCAGTGAAGTTGAGCTTATGAAAAATTAGATCAGCTA
This sequence comes from Dasypus novemcinctus, assembly GCF_030445035.2. Classification (NCBI taxonomy): domain Eukaryota; kingdom Metazoa; phylum Chordata; class Mammalia; order Cingulata; family Dasypodidae; genus Dasypus; species Dasypus novemcinctus. The sequence continues at coordinate 33,686,384 of NC_080691.1, forward strand.
TTGCTTTCCAAAAAGCCAACAAGAAAAAATTATGATCAATCAGTTTTTATTACATAATACTCTTGATATTCCAAACAATTTTGCACTTAAAAAAAAAATCTAGGGAACTAAACCATGGTAAGTTTGCTATATTAACATATCACGAGGAAAACTGTAATTTTTATTGAACTATGTTAACATCTTCATCTGAATGTTCCACGGAGCATGCTTGCTTCCCTCTGATGATTGATCATCTTTCAGCCAGGGCTGGAATGTTTGGCCTTTCTCTCCTTTGACCTTGGTAGTGTCAGCTTTAAACGCTCTAATCTGCCTGGCACCACCCCATTTTATGAGAGGCTGCCACTCGGAGACCCTGAAAGCTTGTTCCATTTCTCACAGGCAGGCTGCTTCGTGGAGTTTGATGAATTAGAGTTAAGGGATCAGCAAGGAATCATGTTCCTCTTTAGAGTCTGACATTTTAAACACAATTAACTGTGTCCATTCTGCCCAGTGTCCTTTCCCCTTGGGTGCGCCTTCATCTTCCGTGACATTTTGTAAGCTGGGTGTGGTGTGAGTTCAGCTGTCTACTCTTTGACAGTGACTGTAAAATCTGACCAAATTCCTCACCAGTGCCAAGGTTTAAGTCCACAAGCAACTGTATTTGCGCCAGAAGATCATTACTTTTTCAATGGCAAACCCATTCAGTATTAGGAGTTACTTTTAATTTTTATTTAGAATGCACCGATCTCTGAAAAATACACCAAGAGTGGCTGCTCCTCTTCATTAATTAGCATCTTTTCCAAGCAACTGTTAAATATGAAAGATCAGATACAAATCATGCTACTTTGTCAACTGTATATAAAAAAACTTTACCTAACTTTGAAATAAACAAGTCCTACATACTTTTTATTAATAGCACAAACCTTGTGAAAGTGTGAGTTAATGCATTTCTCACAGAACTACCCATGGCCTCTCGCTTTTCTCAAAGAGCGATCCATTAAGGAATGAGCGTCAGACTGCTTCGAGACCACAGGGGATTTAACTTAAATCTGAAACTCCCTTTCCTAAGAACAGCTGCAAAGTGACAAGCTGCCATGGAAAATTCCTACATTCCAGGATACAGACAGGCATCAGGTGCCTGTAGAAACTATTTATCAAGGAACACACGTCCTAAAATGAAGTGGTCTAGGTCTGGAGTGGGGAGTACGACCAATGCCCACCCCTCAAAAAACTGACTGGTGCGCTCGCTCGTGTGTTTGTCTGCCTATGAAAAGACCTCCTGTTAGAGGTTTTTAGATGAAGCCTTGAAACTTTATCCTAACACTTGTCATGTCTCTATGACATCCAGCCTGGATTTTGTCTGGATGTGTTTTGATGAGCATAAGTTCCTGGTCTCAACTGAAAACATTTTGGTATTCTATATTTAGAGAGATGGCCTTGGATAACTTTTAATGATGCTTATCTTAATAATAACGAGGCTACCCTGTTTGGAAGGGGTATAATAGGAAATAAAGAGTTATGGCCAGGGAGCGATGTGGCTCAAGCGATTGAGCACCTGCTTCCCACATGGGAGGTCCCGGGTTTGGTCCCCGGTGCCTCCTAAAAACAAAAAAAACAGAACAAACAAACAAATGAAAAAACCAACTCAGGGGAGCTAATGTGGCTCAGTGGTTGAGCGCCGGCTTCCCACATGGGAGGTCCTGGGTTCAATCCCTGGCCCAGTACCTCAAAACAAAAAGGTATAGTCAATTCAACAGGTTCAGAAATCAAAAATACATCTGAGAATTAAAGAGGTAATCAATAAGCCGTGGCAAATAATTTCACTCTGAATTTCTTAAAGAATGTTAGGGCTTGGCTTTCAGAGATACAAGGTTATTTTTGGTGATTTCTGCAAATACTAAAAGGAGGATTATAGAATTAAAAAGATGAAGCTTAGCAGATTGATTTATAATGGCAAAGACAGCACATTTCACAAAAAGTCACTTCAACGAAGTCATTAGTCCAATTAATGGAATAAACTATACCTCATTAAACAAAAGATATTTCAAAAAGACAAAGGAAGTGCCAGTCCTGGGTGTTACAACAAAGCAGACCCTTTACTTCCATTGAGTGCAGACTGCTGCTAGAACATCTGGAGGGGGGGCCCTGCACACCAGCCTTGGGCACAGAGGAAGCATGTTCAGATTAGTTGTTGAGTGGCAGCAATGCCACGTCCTATTAACTGACTGATTAAAAAGTGTTTGTTTGGGGTCTGGTTGATTTTCAGGTACTCTTTTTCCCTTCTATGATTATAGGTATTTTAGCTAGGTATCTCTAAAAATTTCAAGAAAAAAAAAAAATCTAAGACTCAACACCAAAATGAACCGAGACCAAATTGCAGGTGAAGGTGCACTGCAGGTACCTTCCCTAACAGGCAGAAGAGTAGTGGTCCCTTTCCAGTTCTCTGGCCTTCCTTTAAAAAGCATCATGAGAAAGGGTCCAGTCACAAAGGAAATGCGTCATGTCCTTGGGTTTTGAAAACGATCAGAAACATACCACTCTTCAAATGACAGTGTGAAGAAAAAGATATATAAATTGTTGTGTTTTGGTATAAGTAAAGTGTTCAACTGGGTATAATTTAGAATTTTTCAACTTTCTTTTCTTAGCATTCTCATAAGGAATTACATATATATAATCTCCCTCTTGAGTATATTCCTTGCTGCTATTAGCCACACTCTACAGGTGTTAATATATACACATATTTCTCAGTTTCTTAAAATGCACAGAATGAGAAAACACTATATTAATGATTTAGCATTTTCTTACAAATATACAAGTCTCCCTAATATGAATGAAATATTTTCTTATTTATTGAGAACCTACTATATATTGCAGGCCCTGCTCTAGGCTCTGAGGACACCACAAATAAGTGGTAGCTACTGGTGAAATATAAAGCAGGGACGTGGGATAGGATTGTCAGAGTTACACGGGATGACAATTTAGAAGAGTAAGCAGGGAAAGCAGCCCTGGCATGATGTGGGAGGGGGTGTGGAATGCTGATAAGCACATACAGCTACCTGTTCAGGGCTTATGTCTGCTCTGTCTTCATGGTGTGATTATTCATTAGAACTGGCAAAAGGAAGAATCACGTCCATGCAGTGGCAACCAGGTTCCCAGGAAGCACTGAAGCAAGGGTTACTATAACTGATGAAAATACTTAACAGGTTATGTTTCTCCTTCTTGGGAAACTGACTCTAGATATATTTCAGATCAAAGCAATTTCATTTGAAATAGCCAAACACATCCTGCTTCTGAAAGGACAGCTTGGTCCAAGGATTTTAGGTCTATTACAACTGTTTTACTTCTCTCTGACCACAAGCACAGGGCTGGAGATTCTTCCTTATACTATGGGATGAAAGAATCAATCATCCTGACATTGTATAACATGTTACCTTTTTCTGCATAATTCTCAGCTCGTCACTCAAGTTGTTATTCACCTTCATTAGCTGTTGTATCTTGGCCTCAGAAGCCACTAGAGCGTTTTTGACCTCCATAAATTCCTGTACAGTGACTGGTCCATCTGATAAATCTGAATCTAGGCTCTAAAAATAAATTGGGGAAAATGTTCACAATCTGAGATGATAACAATAAAGACTAAAAGCTAAAGAATCTCAAATTCTGACAATGCCAGTTGGACTGCAAAGTTAAACCAATGACGCCTTCTGAGAATAACATAGAACTAAAACATAGACGTAAGGTCAATATAATACTTAATCAATGTTTGTTCTAACAAAATAGAAGTGTGGCCAAAAATCTACTCTGATGAGGACTTTCTGAAGTGGCTTTGTCTTGTTTGCCTTTCTCTCACTCATTCATTTTTCTCTTTTATTCGTTCTTCTACTAATGTGTTCATTCCAAAAGATGTTTTTACTGAGCATCAGGCAGTGTTTTAGGTGCTCAGGAGAGACCAGAAACAAAACAGACAAAGATGCCTGCTTCCATGGAATATACATTCTGCAGAGTGAGGCAGATTAGAAAATGAAATTTTGTGAATATATCTTATGCGAGAAAATGGTAAACGCTTTGGAAAAAGAAAAACTAGAGCAGGGTAAAATTGAGCTGGGAGCTGAGGGAGGATTTTTTTTAAAATTAGGGAGTCGAGGTGGGCCTCTGCCGAGGTGAGATGTGAGCAGGAGCTGGATGGCGGTGAGCAGTTAGTCAAATGGATACATGGAAGAGGAGCACTGCAGGCAGAGGGCAGCGCGCAGCCTGAGGGAGTGGAGGTGCAGGGCAGCGGGGTGGGAGGTGAGCCAGCCAACAGAGGCCCCAGGCACAGAGGTTCTGCGAGGACTTGGGCTTCTACCCTGAGGGGAATGGGCTGCTTCCGGTGCAGCCGGGCTGAACGACTGCTGCCTGTCCCCGTGGGGTCCCTGCACCTGCCAGTGGCATTGGCATCCTCAGGGTCACGTGAGCTGAAAACGCTGAGCACACCTTGATAAGTCCATCTCCCCGCTTGAGATGTCCAGTTCATTGCCAAGACTTTTCTATCTACCTCCTTATTCACCCACTCTCAAATGTTTGCAGAAGCCCTTCTGTGGGTCGGGTCCTGGGTGAGATGCTGGGGAGTCAGCAGTGGGCGGGCAGACCAGGACCCTGCCCCCTCTCCCCTGCTCATGCTCTGGAGCAGGAGTCTCTCTCTCATCCGGGCCCTGAGGTGGCTTGGGTCTGCTCTGGTTTGGACCCCTTCCAGAACATCCTAACCAGGCTTCCCTCCTCTACTCTGCACAGTCCTCCCAAAGCATGGCTCTGACCAGCGCCCGCCCAACCCATCTGAAAGCTCCCTGGGCTCTGCACTGCCCACAGAGGTCCAAGCAGGGCCCCCGCCCTCTGCTGCAGCTTTGAGTCCCATTCCTTCTATGCTGTTCCTGTAAATGTCCAGGTCTTCCCCAGATACCCTGTATCCACATTCTCGTCCTTCCCTCCCTCCTCCATGTGCCCAACTCCCAGGCATTCTTAAAGGCACATCTTAAGAGCAATCCTGTTTGCAAAGCCTTCCCTGATACTCTCAGTAGTAAGTAATCTCTCCGCTCACTCCCCAGCTTCTCTTTGTACTTCTCAGGACATGTATCATTTTGTACATTTTATTCCAATTATTTCTCCTACTGGATGGCGACATCCTCATGGGAAGTGAGTCTCCCTTGTGCAGCACAAAGTATAATCCAGAGAAGTCACTTGGTAAACATTTGTTGAATAAATAAAAAACACTACTCCTACGTTTTATGAAGTCAGATTGCAGATATTTGCTCTTTAGCAATTGACTGCAGAATGAAGGGCTCCCTATTTAAAAACTATTCACCTTGTTTCACCTTTGGATGCCCAGGCTAGTCATGAACCCAACTTTAACACCATGTAAGTACCTTTCACAGGGCTGGCCCTCAAGTGATTTACACATAGGGCAATTTTGCAGGAGAAAGATTTTTGAAAAGAAACACACCCCTCCTTCTGCGTGAAATGTGCAGCCCTACCTTCTGCCTGTTTGCCTTGCTGGTAGTGGTTTCCAAGTCTGTGTCTTCATCGGAGGCCACACTGTCATAGTCCGGCTGGTCATTGTCTTGACTCTCAATACTGTGCTGATTATTAATTGTTTTCAGTATGAGCTCCACATTGTCTATCAACAAAAGCAAATAACTTTGTTTCAGGCTTTTAAAAAATTTCCAAAAATCTACTGGGAGGATTTTTGGGGTTCGCTATTTACAGAACCATGAGAAAAGGACAGGGGAGTGGGTGTAGCTCAGTGGTTGAGCCCCTGCTTCTCATGTATGAGGTCTGAGGTTCAATCCCCGGTACCTCCTAAAAAAAAAGAAAAGAAAAAAAAAAGAAAAAAGACAAGAATTGGCAATGTGAAAATCACATCAAATACAGGGTAACAGAAAAAATTATCAACAAGATAGACAGTCTTACTACAAACTGCATTTAAGCATTCCTCTGATCTACTCGACAAATATGGGGCAAATTAAGGAGATGATTTAGGAAAAAGCTGCTCAGAACAGAAAGCAGGCCGTCAAAGTAGAGCCTAGAACCTAGATGCTCAAAGAACAGGGACACTTGGATTTAGGCAGCTGAAACCCAGCTGGGGTGGGAGAGGGAGAATGAACCCAGTGGACACATACACTTATCATTAGGAAGGTGTATTCTGTGGGGAGCAGGGACGAATCTATAGGCTCCAGCATTAAAAAAAAATTTTTTTTCACACAAATCAATTTTACTGATACATATTAATAAAGCATAAATTCATCCATCCAGTATATTTTTGAATAAAAGATTTCACAAACTATCTGGAACTCTCCAATTTTTTCCTGGCAATTCAAGCCAACCTCTGATTTCTAATCTTGTTTCTCAGGTATCCTGATGGATGATAGCTGGGTAACAGACTATGGTTAGTTAAAAGGAAAAGGTGGGAAGTGGACGTGGCTCAATGGATAGAGCACCTGCCTACCATATGGGAGGGTCCAGGGTTCGATTCCCAGGGCCTCCTTACCCGTGTGGTGAGCTGGACCATGCGTGCAAGGAGTGCCCCATGCGCAGAGTGCACCCTGCAAGGAGAGCTGCCCCGCATGAAAAAAAAAGTGCATCCTGCCCAGGAGTGGCGCTGCACACATGGAGAGCTGACGTAGCAAGATGACATAACAAAAAAGAGTTGCAGTTTCCCGGTGCCACCAAGGGTGCAAAGCTGACACAGAAGAACACACAGCGAGTGGACACAGAGAGCAGACAATGGGGGGGGGGGGGCAGAAATAAATCTTAAAAAAAAGGGAAAAGGCCCTATTTTAAATTCTAAAATTAATACTTAAAATACACATAAATATCATCTGATTATAGAAGTAATACAGTTTCAACATAGAATATCTAAAAACTAATGAATAAGAAAGACAATGATTGTTTATAGCCACTGCTTTATGCTGGTTTATTTTCTTCTAGTCTTTTTTTCTAAGGATACATAAGTATGTATTTATACTTATATGTGGTATACTCACTTTATAATATACCTATGTATGTATATATGCATGTGTTCCTTAAAGAATTGGGATTATACTTAACCTTTAAATATTTGTTACTTTATCATGTCATTACATATGCTCTGGGGAAAATAAGATGTCTGTGTTCTCTTCAAATACATAATTGATTGTTCCTCTATTACTGGTTTAGTTGTGTTTCATGTTTTCTCTGTTATATATAACATATATAATATTTGACTATTTCCCCTCAATCAATTCCTAGGAATTGAAGTACCAATCAAAGAATACACATTTTGAGACTTCAAAGTTATGTTGCATCTTTACCAAAATTTACTAAGTTTTCTTAGAACTTCTTGTTCCTGGTTGATCCAATAAAATCAAATTCCTGAAAAGGTAAGAAGGCACTCTGGAAGAACAGACACCAAACTGCTGTTAGTTAATGATTACTGTCTTTGGGGACTGGGCTGCTGACTGAAATGTAAATTATATGGTGCATAATTTATTTCATTTAAATGTTTTAAAAATATATTTTATTTCTATAATTAGGAAAAAAATAAGGATACAGTGAATGGGGTTGGGGAGGAGATGTGCTCCTAAGTGTAGACACAGGACCCCTGAACTACTGAGCTGGACTAGATATGTACACCTCTGAAATAGGTGCTAGTTATTCTCTTAACAATTTTAAATCACAATAAATTTCATTTTAGACATTTAACATCTAACAAATTTTAATGACTTAAAACACAGTTTTGTAAGTAAGTAACAGAAAGAGAAGCAATTTTAATCGACAGTTTCTTCTGTCCTCTAACATGACCTAAGTCAGAATTTTGGGCTAAATTCAGGATGCAATTTCATAGGAATGATAAATGATCCAAGAGGAAAAATCATATTTAAGGTAGATCTGAGTAATAGGTAATAACACTGAAATATTTTTAATACATCAGGACTAAAAAGATAAACTTTTTTAGTCACAACATATTACCCATTAAATATACTTTCAATAAGCCATCTTGTTGATGCCTGCTTTAATCAATTTATGACTTTAACACTGTGTTAAGTTTAGAAGGTCAGAAAAGTAAACTTTTACATGTTTAAAACAGTTAATTTTTGGATAGTTAACAGTAATATTGTAATATTTTGGGGGCAAGGGCAAAGAAGATATATCAATTCTAAGGGACACCAGCAGTGAGGTATAAAGAGGTATGGGGTTTTTCCTTTCGGAGTAATGAAAACATTCTAAAATTGACTGAGGTGATGACAGCACAACTCTGTGATGAAAATGAGAACCACTGAGTGTACACTTTGAATGGACCGTACAAAGCACAGAACTTTATAACACAGGGAATCTGGTGGTGAAGACAGACTGTGGTTAACAGAACAAATATGAGAATGTTCTCTCACAAACTATAACAAATGTATAGTACTAATACAGGGTGTTAATAATCGACTGGGTTGGGAGAAAAATACACCAAATGTAAAAGATGGGCCATAGAGAGTAGTAATATTTTGACAATGCTTTTGCATAGTTTGCAACAAATGTTTCACAACAATGCAAGGTGTTGAGTGGTGGGGTGATGTATGGGAGGCCTGTATGCTAATATTTGTGTTTGTTTTGTAAGTTCACAAGTTTTACTATATACTTAATGTTTATGTATATTCATATATGAATGACATACTTCGGTAAAATTTATTTTTAAAAAGTTACCTTTTGAACTAGAGAGAGGACTGCCTTGCTGTCTCCTTTTGGCGTCACTGAGAATGTCAATAACCAGCGTGGCAAACTCATGGGCATTAAACCGAGCTAATTTCTGTCTGCCCTAAGGGCAAGAAAAGAAATTGGAAATATTCCCAAGGTAAAAAATATATACGTATCTATTCACACAAAACTGATCAGACTATTACTAGACTTTTGCAAAGACCTTCCAGCACGGTGAAAATATAATAAAAAACAGTCATAACTGAATCAAGCATTAAAGTTTTCCATGCTAACAGATTAAAACCACTTTTATAAGATTAGTTCGTAACATTTACAATTCTCACAAGACGTATTTATTTTTGTGAGCAAAAACAAAATGCTCCTGGTTAATGCTTTTCTTTTTAATATCAATTCAATTTTTAAGTAGACCCAGTAATGAAAAATTAAATTGTAGGGAAATTTTGAAATTTCAAGATGAAGTTAAAGCTTAGGTGCTGAGATCCCATCTTTATATATAGCCGTTAATCAATATAAAGTAAAATGTCTTCCTAAGTTACTCAACATTTTTCCTGGATGGATGTTTAGACTGTGTTAATAAATTATTATTATATGTAGTGTGTAAATGAAAAAACTGTGCAAAAATCTTTGTAATTTTTTATTTTGTTAACACATATTCCAAAATAAGGAATTCCCATGTAAAAGGATGTACCTAATTTTGAGGCTTCTGAGACTGATTAATAAATTACTTTTCCGAAGTCTGCAGCAATTGAAACTCTTTATCAATAGCATGAGAAAACCCATTTAGAACGTCATTTATTGTATATTTTATTAATTTGCTCAATGAAGTTTCATTTATGCCTTAAATTGCTCTCTTTGATTACTAATGAGGTTAAACATTTGTTCACATTTGCAAGACATTTATATTTCTTCTATGACCTGCTTTATATTCTTTCCCAGTCACCTACTTACATCTATAGCTTTTATCAATTTGTGACTTATGTGTCTGTATATTTACATAAATATGTACACTGGTGTGCATGCATGAGTGTATATATATGAAGGATATTAATGTTTTATCAACTGAAAAACTTAAACTATCTGTCCTGGACAAATAAAATACCATGACACCAGTGATGCCCAAAATAATAAATATTATTGGTTACTTTTCAAACTCAGCCACTTGCCTGGTTCCGTGTTGATGAGTACTCTGGGTTGACCGGAAGGAAGGGAACGACGGTTGTCTCGGTTACCAGGGTGCTGTGGTTTTGAGTGGCAAGCCAGACTAGCCAGAGGGAAGAGCCAGAGAGAGAATCTCGTCACCACGGTGCGCCGCTGCTCCTCTCAGAGCGACGGCTTGCACTTTACTAGGGAGACCCGGGGAGGCATGCTCTGAAGCCAACATATGCAAAAGTAAATGTCGACACACATGCTATCAGGACAGAAGGAAGTGGGCAAGTACAACACCGAGGCTGGCAGCTACTGCTGCCCACTGGTAACAGAAGCTTAGTAGAGAAAGCCACATGTTAAGTCACCTGCATCAGTCTCTCGCCTGTCAACTTCATCGTACACATCCATGGCAAGTTCTTCAAACAAATGATTACTTAGCTGAAAGTAAAAAAATATCAGGAACACAAGGGATAAGGATTAATACTAAGAGAACGAGAGGGCACTGTGATTTAGCCACCCTTTACCTCCAATGTCTTACCCAAAGCCAGTGCTTAGTAAATGCCTACTGTTAAATAATCAGACGCCAATTTTCAAAATAGTACAGCTCCTCCAGAAACACTGGCCTCCCATAGCAGTCTAAAACTCTGATACACAGATATGATCGTTGCTGTTAAGGACATGAGATGCGCCCAAAGTGCACAATCTCGAAAGCAGTTTCCAGCTCCTTCATGTACTATTTATTACCCTTTCAGCCTCCTCTGCTGCTCTTGAGAGAGCATGGCAGTTCCCCAAAATGTAAGAGATCCTAAACTCCTGGTAGGATAAAGAAGACAAAACATGCCATGCTGAAAATTAAAATGTGCCATCAAACAAAACACTACCAGGTCTCAGTTAAGTTTCTCTATTGTCTTCCTCACTAGCTGTCCTTCAATCCTCAAAAGAACTGGGTTTCCCTAACAAAGCTTAGATGGACTAATCACACTAATCAACTTTGTTAGTTGTCAGTGTCAACTAAGAAAGCAATCGCCACATGGACTGGTGTGTGCACAATGAAATATTATTTGGCTGTAAAAAGGAATGAAGTTCTGATATATGTACTAACATGGATGAAGGTATCATGATGAGTTAAATAAGCCAGAGACAAAAAGACAAATATTGCTGATTCCACTTATACGCAATATCTAGAACAAGCAAATCCCTAACGGAGTCAGAAACTAGACTACAGAATGGATTCTGTATGGGAGATGGAAAAGTTTTGGCAATGGAGGGCAGTGATAGTTGCACAACATTGTGAATATAATTAACACCACGGAATGTCTTTGCAGCTAAAAGGGGGAAATTTTAGATTATGTATGTTACTAGAATAAAAAACCCTAGGACTGTACAGCACAAACTGTGAGTCCTAAAGTGAGCTATGAACTATAGTTAAAAGTTCAATTATGTTTCCATCAGCTGTAACAAAGGTATCACACTAATGCAGAATGTTACCAGGGAAAACTGTGTGTGAGGATATATGGGAACTCCATTTTCTGTATCACCTTTTTTTTTTTTGCTAACTACAACTTCTCTCTAAAAAACAAAACAAAGTCCCACTGTGCAGCATCAGTGCCTAACAGACTGAAGTGCCTAACTGCTGGCAGTGGGGAATGGGCAGGACAGTTAAAGTTCTCCTCAATTCAAACCAGGCTAAGCTCCCACAAGGGCAGCCCCAGCTCTCCTTGCACATTTTCCCTCCTAAAACCGGTCCTGACATTTGGTCATGACTTTGTAATTGACTGCTTCCCTGCTCTTTGAGGGCAGACACTGCATTTATGATATTCTCTACCCTGTTCCTTATATTCCACAAATAGTACCTGGCACGTAGGAGGTGCTCAGTAAACATTCACTCACAGACAGATCAGAAGGTATTTCATGCACCAATTTAAAATGCTAGCTACAAAGACCTCAGAGGAACATGTTAAAATGGGTACAGTACACTGCTGGGTGAAAAAAAGCAGGCTATAAAATTCTATAATTATGATTAAGTTTTGATTTAAAAAAAAAAGGGGGGAAGCAGATATGGCTCAACTGACAGAGCATCTGCCTACCATATAGGAGGTCCAGGGTTTGATACCCAGGGCCTCCTGGCCTGCGTGGTAAGCTGGCGTATGCGCAGTGCTGCCGCACACAAGGAGTGCCATGCCATGTAGGGGTGTCCCCTGTGTAGGGGTGCCCCACACGCAAGGAGTGTGCCCCGCAAGGAGAGCAGCCCCACGCAAAAAAAAAAAAAAAGTGCAGCATGCCCAGGAGTGGCGCCACACACATGGAGAGCTGATGCAGCAAGATGACGGAACAAAAAAGAGACACAGATTACTGGTGCTGCCTGACAAGAATGCAAGCGGACACAGAAGAACCCATGAATGGACAGAGAGCAGACAAAGGGGGGGGGGGGAAGGGGAGGGAGAGAATAAAAAATAAATAAATCTTAAAAAAAAAGCACATGAAACAAGAATTGGAAGACGCACACCAAAGTATGGAGTCTGACTCCATAAGAGTACAGTAATTGAGGTTGGTTCCTCCTCTATTTTCCCACTTTTCTCTAATACGGTTGTATTACATTCGTAATTAAAATTAAACCTTGCAAGCTGATGAGGAAGAAGGAGGACTGGAAGCTTGCACTTGCTTCATAAATATTCAGTCTCTTTCCTCTAGGGGGCTGGAAGCTAAAGTTACTATTACTAACAACAACGGCTAACACGAAGAGACTGCCTACATCCTGGGCCCTGTGCTAATGCTGTATTTAATCCTCACAATGCCTATGACAATAGGAATTACCATGATCCCAATGTACATACAAGGAGATAGGGGCACAGCAGAATTAGCTTCCTAAAGTCACAAAGCTAAGAAGTGAGGGACCTGAGATCCAAATTTAAGTCCCTCAAAACATTAACCTTTACTAACTCAAGGGACTTATTAGTGTTTATTATACCCTCACTTTTTCATTTAGGAGAAAGAGAGAAAGGTAGGAAAGGAAGGCGATCCTGGAGGATAAACCCCGAACTGGCACTGGCAGGGGCAGGTGCCCATGGGAGGGGCTCCGTGGATGGGGATCAGTAAGTAGAAGAGATGGCAGGGCACCTTTGAGCAGTTGGGACGTGCAACCCTGCTGTGCCATTATCTCCTCTTTCCAGGAAAGGACACCAACGGCACGAGGCGAAGGAGCCTGGCGGTGCTAAGACTGAGATTTGGCCAGTCCGCGTAGAGCCCAGGTTCTTGAGATAGGTACTAAATTTTGTTCCAGATAACTAGTGCCTGCCATATGCCAGAGATATTACAGGCATAATCTTGGCTTTCACGAAGCGTCAGCCTAACGGATGTAGGACAGTCAAACAGAACTTGGGGTTTTTTCTATGTTTGAAGTATTTATAATAAAAATTTGCTTACTAAACAATAATCACACACTATTTAGTGCTATCTGACTCCAAAGCTTATAATTTTCTTACTATACAACCTCCTTAATTTAAGAAAGGCAGTAAGACACAGACACACAAAATTGTAGATATAGAACACAGACACACCAAATTGCATAAAATACATCATTTATTTCATATTACAATTAAATACTAGTGAAGGATAAGTTCATTTTTTGTAGTATTTGGCACTTAATATTATATGAAATTCTAGTAATGGATCTTCTGTGAAAGGGGCAGCAAAGGGGGAGTCATAAATTAGGGAAGCTGTAATTTCAGTGAAGCTGTGGGAAAATTACTACCTACACGGTGAAGGTGGTTGTATTTCAACTACTTGAGTGATAAAAGGGACGGAAGCTGGGAAAGGAGAACTTTGCAGGCAAAAGAGTATTCCCGACAGAGGACTTGAAGGTGGCAGGTAACAGCTTCGAGTATTAATTAATAAAGAAATACTTAAACACATACACAATGGGACCCAGACAGTAGAGAGGGCAGGATCTGTCTGGAAGGTGAGACTTGGGTGACGCCCTTAAAGGGTACCTTTTGAAAAGTTATGACTCTTGACCTGACCAGACAGCACTGAGGACAGGGAGTGCAATGTGGTTACAGCAGCTGAGGAAGTGTCAGGGTGAGGCTTCACTTGAGGCGACCGAATAAAGGGAAATCTTGCCCAGAGAAGATGCCACTAAGGCAGTGGGCATGCTGGGGAGAAACACACAGATTAAAGTGTGACCTGCAGAACTGGGCAAATTCTGAGCACATAGTCAGAAAATGACCATGAGCTTCCCCGCCCAACCCTCAAAAGGAAGCTTGTCTTTTATTAAGCAAACGCAGAAGAACAGAAAAATATCTTCCTATCATCTTTACCTCGACATTCCTACAAATAAAAGTCAGCTCAGAGCGTCTGCTTAGGGCCAGACCTAAGTGACCTAGCCAAAGTTTATCCTTCTCCATTTCCAACGTAATGAGCATTAATACCAACCTTATTAACTAAATTTGAGATTGACAATGAGCTCTTAAAACCATAAATTTAAAAAACTCTGAAGAATGCATAGAATATGCAAGAGAGTTTCAACAGTGGCTGGGTCCCAAAGTAAATCTACAGTACTCACCATTCCAGCATCAGCTTTTATCATTCTCTAGCATCCTACGTGGCTACAGGAAATAATCCTAAGGAAGGGTGTTTCACATAACTCATCTATGCTGAGAGAAACTAGGGAACTACTGCTAGGAGAAGTAACTTTCTAATGGTCAAAGGCACAGCCTTTACTTTTAAAATGAGAAAATTGGCATTATTTGAAGCAGAGCCAATTAATTAAACTAATAGTATCTTCGGTTTTCATTTCTATATATTCAATGGTCTGCTTCTGATTTAACAATTTCTAGAAGTATGAAATAAAGTCACTGATGCAACTGGCAACTTGTATTGAGAATAAGTATTAGCAGGATACATTAATTCCCATATTTGAGTGCACTGGTAAAGAGACATACTCACAGACTGAAGTTTCTTCTTAGCAGCTTTTGCCAATTCAGACAAATCCAGGCTGCTAAGAGATAATAAGCAAATAAATAAAACCATTTTTGTGAGCTCTGTAGAAGATGAGGATACCCAAGGGATCAAGACATTAATTATAGTTCATGAACACTGTCAGAGCACAATGGAGGTCAGTGAGGAAACTGAACAGAGCAACTTGGTGAAAGTAACTCCTTCTAGAAATACAGCAATCATGTAATATGGTTAAGGGGAAAAAAAAGTCACCTACCAACTAAAAGACAAAATCGACTGCGAGGATAATGTCTAGACTCTTATGTGAAAAGTCACAATTTTTGAAGTATGAAAAAAAAACATGACAGAAGAAAATATGTAAGAGCAGAATGTGGAAAACCAGGATGGCAAGATTACAGCTGGAGTAGCAGTCAATCATTTCATAAACTCTTGACAGAATTCGTGCAAAGGTAACTGGCTAAATACAGGTTTAAGGTTCATTCCTGCAGCAATGAACTAATCTGATCGTACACCATAGCAGGGGTCAGCAAATCATGGCTTGCTTTTTGTTTAGCCCATAAACTAAGGATGGTTTTTATATTTTTGAATGGTTAAAAACAACAAATAAGAATATTTAATGACAAATGAAAATTATATGATATTCAAATTTCAAGTGTCCAGAAACAAAAGAAAATGCTATTGGAATAGACAACACCCATTTACTTTCATATTGTCTGGGGATGCTTTCATACTCCAACTACAGAGGTGAAGAGCTATGAAAGAGACCTTACGGCCCAAAAAGCCTTAAATATTTACTACCTGGTCCTTTACGGAAAAAGTTTGCCAACCCCTATTACAGACAAAGAATATAATCTCTTATATACATATTGTCACATCTGGATAAAATGGTGATAATACCACTGACTTCAATTTTCTAATTAGCAAATTTGTTACTTTTATTTTTTTTTCCCAAACAAAATTTATATGGTGGTTTACTTACAGCCGTCTTATTTCCAAATTGCAGAGCCAAAAAAGAGAAAAATGTATGGGCTTTGTTAAACACAAAATATAACATCTTTCAACACTATACAACCAATGTAATACTAGTGACAAATAAAATTGGTAATTCAATGGCCTTACCTGTCTGCCATTTGAGGTATTATAAAGTGCTGTCCGTTCTTGTGATCTGAAATAGAAACCAAGCCAAAGTTTTGTTCATGTAAAAATCGATTAAGATTTGTAAAGGCAATACCACCATTATGTCTACTTATATTTTGCATTTAGTATTTTTCCATAATTAAGAATTTGAGGAAATGGACTTGGCTCAGTGGATAGGGTGTCCATCTACCACATGCGAGGTCTGCGGTTCAAACCCCGGGCCTCCCTGACCCGTGTGGAGCTGACCCATGCGCAGTGCTAATGCGCTCAAGGAGTGCCACCCCACGCAGGGGTGTCCCCCGTGTAGGGGAGCCCCACGCGCAAGGACTGCGCCCCGTAAGGAGAGTCGCCCAGTGCGGAAAGAAAGTTAAGCCTGCCCAAGAATGGTGCCGCACACACAGAGAACCGATACAACAAGATGACGCAACAAAAAGAAACACAGATTCCCGTGCCGCTGACAACAACAGAAGCGGACAAAGAACATGCAGCGGATAGACACAGAGAACAGATAACCGGGGCGGGGTGGGGGGGGGAATAAATAAATAAATCTTAAAAAAAAAAAAAAAAGAATTTGAAAGGGACATAGACATTGCCACTTAATCAGACAGGCTACAAATTCCTAAAGACCTGGCTAGCAGCAAGGATTGTATGCTTGTTTTCTTCTGGTACAAAAGTCCAGACCTCATTAAGCAGAAACCTATGCTTAACCCAATCCTTACACTTAGTTCATCCCCAATAAAACTGATGAGTCTTCAGTCATGGAGGGGAGCTGGGTTATGGAGCTCAGAGCAGGTTCCACCGGCTGTCTACATGGGATGGGGAAGCTCTGTTGAATTGGGGAGACCTTCAATTTAGTCAATAAGCATAAAACCTCCTGCAGTCAGGGCTGGGGCAGGTGGTCTTTGCAGATCCAATGAGGGGCTCCATCCTCTAAGATGCTTACTTATATTTGTCCTAATTTAGCTTCTGAAGGACGTCCTGGTCATGATCCAATTAATAATGCCGCTATAAGCATTCACTTAGAGGCTTCTGGGTAAACATAGGTCTTTCTCTTGGGTAAATACCTAGGAGGAGTGCTGGGCCACCTGATAAGTGCATGTTTAAGTTTGTACCACTGCCAGACTTTTTTCCAGAGTAGATGTTTTTGTTTTATAATTTTACATTCTGACTAACCTGTATGAGAGTTACAATTGCTCTGCATCTTCCCCAAGCACTTTGTATTGTCAGTTTTTAATTTTTTATTGTAGTCATTCTAATAGGTATGTAGTGGTATTTGATTCTGGTTTTAATTTGCATTTCCTGAATGGCTAATGATGGTAAGCTTCTCATCACGTGCTTTTTTTTATTGCCAAATGGTTGTACTGTCTTTGCCCAGACTATTATTAGGATTTTTATTTTTAATATATATTTTTCTTTATTATAGAAGTTGTGGGTTTATGGAACAATCATGCAAAAAAATAAAGGATTCCCATATACCACCCCACATCAACATCTTGCACTGGTGTGGGACATTTGTTACAATTGATGATGGCATATTTTTATAATTGTACTACTAACTACTAATTAAAGTCCATGGTTTGACTTAGGTTTTACTATTTGTTTAGTGAAATTCCATAGATTAAAAAAAATTTTTTTTGTTACCATATACACAATCTAACATTTCCCCATTTAATCATATTCATATATATTTCAGGGCTATTAATTGCTTTCATAATGTTGTGCTACCATCACCACCATTCATTACCAAAACACTGCTATCATTCCAAACAGGAACCTTGTACATTTTAATTAAGACTTAACTTCTCATTTCCTTTCCCCACTCCATCCCCTGGTAACTTATATACCAGATTCTAACTCTATGAGTTTACTTATTCTTATTGTTTCAAATCATTTTTGTCTTTTTACCCTTTTTGTTACCCTTTCTGATTTTTTATTTCTACACTCTCCATCAAATCTTTCTCTCCTGTCTTTTCTTTTCTGGTTGCAGAATTCCTTTAACTGTTTCCTGCAGAACTGGATTCTTGTTTACGGACTCTCTTAGTTTCTCTTTATCTGTGAATATATATATATATATTTAGATGGCTCATATTTAAAATTTTTTTCTCTTCCCATTAAAAAAAAATTAAAGGTAATAGATCACAAGGAATGTTACATTAAAAAACATAAAAAAGCAAAAAACATAAGAGGTTCCCAAATAACCCACTCCCTACCACATCATTTTTGTAAATTGTAATTTTTTTAAGATATATACATCACACAAAAAAAGTTACACTAAAAAATATAAGAGGTTCCTGTATACCCCCCCACACTCCTCCCTCACCCACAACCTCCCTCATCATTGTGGCACACTCATCGCACTCAGTGAACACATTTTGGGGTACTTCTGAACATTTTAAACTCACTGTCCATCATATTTGAAGGACAGTTCAGGTGGATAAAGAATTCTTGACATGCAGTTTTTCTCTTTCAGTACCTTAGTTATATCATACCGTGGCCTTCTCACCTCCATGGTTTCTGAAGAGAAATGTGCCCTAAGTTTCATAGGTCATCCCATGCATGTGATGTTTTGCTTCTCCCTTGCTGCTTTCAGAATTTCTTCTCTATCTTTGCCATTTGGCATTCTGAATATCATGTGCTTTGAAGTAGGTCTATTTGGGTTTATGGTGACTGGAGCATGCTGTGCTTCCTGACAGGTATATTCATGTTTTTCACGAGAGTCAGGAAATTTGGGGCCATTATCATACTCTTT
Source organism: Dasypus novemcinctus (assembly GCF_030445035.2). NCBI lineage: Eukaryota > Metazoa > Chordata > Mammalia > Cingulata > Dasypodidae > Dasypus > Dasypus novemcinctus. The sequence continues at coordinate 33,705,063 of NC_080691.1, forward strand.
CTGTTCCTTTTCTCTTCTGGATCTCCCATGACATGTATGTTGGTGTGCTTCATGTTATCATTCAACTCCCTAAGGCCCCTGCTCAATTTTTTCCATTCTTTTTTCTGTTTTTCTCTCTTACAATTTCAGCTGTTTCGTCTTCTATGTTTGATTTGATTCTTCCATGATTTCAAATCTGCTGCTCTAAGCCTCTGTTTTATTTTTAATCTCACTTCTTCTACCTTTTATTCCTATAAGTTCTGTTATTTTTCTTTTCAAGGTTTCAAAAATTTCTTCATGCTCGCCCAGTATCTTCTCCTTCCCGACCCCCTGCCCAGATGACTCCCTCATCTGTCTGCTTATTGTGTGCTCGCTGTTTGCTTTTTGTGTCTGTTCAGTGTCTCTCCTTATTGTGTCTGCTAGTCTTCTTTAGGAGTCACTGCAAACGAAACCAAGGACCTCCTATGTGGGAAAAGGGTGTCAAACTGCTTGAGCCATATCTGCTCCCCCAGTGTCTTCTCTCTCTCTCTGCCACCCCCCCTTCCCCACCGCCCTGTTGTCTGCTCTCTCTGTCCATTTGCTATGCATTCCTCTGTGTCTGCCTGCATTCTCATCAGGCGGCTCTGGGAATCTATGTCTCTTTCTGTTGCGTCATCTTGCTGCATCAGCTCTCCATGTGGGTGGCACCACTCCTGCATGGTCTGCACTCCTGCATGGGGAGTGCTCCTTGTATGCAGCGGTGCTCTGCATGGGCCAGCTGGCCCTGGGTATTGAAACTTGGACCCCCCATATGGTAGGTGGAAGCTCTTATCAGTTGAGCCACATCTGCTTCCCCGCAGTGTCTTCTTAATGTCTTTTATTTCTTTAGTCATGTTGTCCTTCAACTCCACGATTTCATTTAGGAAATTTGTATGAACAGCACTGATTGTTTCAAGTCCTGTGTCTTGTCTGGAGCTCTGATTTGTTCCTTTGCCCTTAGCTGTTTCTTCCTTTTTCTTAGTATGGCCTGTAATTTTTTGTTTATGTTTAGGCATCTGAATATGATGGTGAGTTTACTCTGACAGTCAAATTCTCTCTCTTGCCTAGAGAGTTACTGTTAAGTAGCTGTGTGCTGCCACTGCTCCTTGATTTTTGATTCAACTTGTTCTAGATCTTTAGGACTGCCCCTGTTTACCTGCTAACCCAGGGCTAAGGACCCAGTATTGGAGTGCAGGTCAGTTTCCAAGGGCCTTGGAGAGGGGGGCAGTAAAGATACCAGGCTGCCTCTTTATTTATTATTGTTTTTCCCTTCTTTGCATGCTCTTTCCTAATATGCGAGCAGATAGTGCTCTTTGGGTCACCTCTCAGCTCAGACCCCAGACACTATACATTGAGTGCTGCAAAAGCAATGTCCCTGAAGGCAGGAAGGCAGGGCAGCCTCACTAACAAACTTATTCAGAAGCTGCTCTCCTCCCTTGGCTGACCACACCCTGCCTCTCTCTGCCTCCTCAGCAACCAGTCCAGGGCAATAGAGAGGGTATTTGAGAATACAGATTTTTTTTGGAAGTGAAAACCACTCAGACAGCATTCTCTCTCTCTTACTCTCCCCAAATGGAAGAGAAGATCAATAGCAAAAGGTAGTTGCAAGAAAGCAATGCCTACAGCCGACTTCATGCTCAGGAGAGAACCCTGTGCCTCCTCCTGATGGCTTTTGGTGCCTTACACGTAGTTCAGAGAACCTTCTCTAGTAACGAACTTCAGAAATGATCCCTGTAAGTACAGTCTTTTCTTCTTTTTTTAAAAATTTATTTATCTCCCCTTCCCCCCATGTGGTAGGCAGACGCCCTATCCTTTGGGCCAAGTCTGCTTCCCTCTTCTTTTTTTTAATGTAAGCATTTAGAGCTAGAAATTTCCCTCTTAGCACCACCTTTGCTAAGTCCCATGGTATGTTCTATTTTCATTTTCATTTGCCTCAACATATTTCTAATTTCGCTTTTGATTTCCTCTTTAACCCTCTGGTTGTTTAATTCCTACATTTTTGTGAATTTTCCTTTTCTCCCTCTGTTACTGATTTCTAGTTTCATTCCATTGTAGTTGGAGAATATACATTGTATATTTTATTGATAAATTTACTGATAAATTAAATATTTATTTATGTATTTTTAAATTTATTGAGACTTATTTTGTGACCCAATATATTGTCTATCCTGAAGAATGATCTATGTGCACTCAAGAATAATGTGTATTCATTCTGGTTTTGTTGGGTGTGGTACTCTGTATATGTCTGTTAGGACTAGGTGGTTTAGCATATTATTCATGTCCTGTACTTCCTTACTGGTCTTCTGACTAGATGTACCATCCTTTTTTTTTTCCTTTCAAAGAGAATTTATTATTTGCTGCCATGGTTAAGTATAACATACTACTTGGGTGCACACTGTAGCCATGGGGACAAGGGCAAACGAGACAGTTATGTTTCTAAAGAAAGGAAACAACAGAATACTCGAGTACTTTCATTTGGAAGCATATATGCATTTAACTAAATTATGTAAAAGATTCATATGTCCCTGAATTTGTACTTATAGATCTTCAAATACTTGCGATTTCACATGCTTTAGAAGATGAAAAATCCATGAAACAAATTCCAAAATTTCAGATATGTGGGTGGAGAGTTCATTCTAGCGGAGGTGTTTCACTAGACTTTAGAATCAACTTTTCATTCCAAAAACCCATTTTTTTAAAGCAGGGATGGGTCTGCCAACTCCTGTTCTTACATCTTTGCAATTAAACCTTGGTTTGGTTATTGTCTTCTATAAGGTTTCGGACTGCATACACCACCCACTGGGTCAGAATGTTTTATCCATGATTGAGAGTGGTGTGTTAAAGTCTCCTACTATTAATGCAGACCTGTTATTTTCTCCCTTAAAATCTGTCAGTATTCACTTCATACACTTTGGGGCTCTACTGTTAGGGCATATGTGATTGTTATAGGTTCCTATTGAATTGTCTCCTTTATCACCATGTAATGACCATCTTTTCCCCTCGTAATTGTTTTCTGACTTAAAATCTATTTTATCCGATATTAATATAGCCACCTCAGCTCTCTTTTGGTTACTACTTGCAATGTCATATTTTTTTTCCCATTCTTTTACTGTCAACCTATGTCTATTTCTGACTTTAGGTTGAGTCTCTTACAGACAGCATATAGTTAGGTCATGATTTTTTATCCTTTCTGTCAATCTCTGTCTTTTGACTGGAGAGTTTAATCCATTTACATTTAAAGTCACTACTGATAACACAGGTCTTTCTTTTGCCTTTTTGCTATTTAGCTATTCAGTCTTATACCTTCTTCACCTGTCACTTGTATTAAAGTCTTTTACATTTACTTGCTTTTTGTATTGTATCATATTGAATGGTTTCACATTTCTATCTGGGTATAGTTTCCATCTGTTTTCCTTGTGGTTACCATACGGTTAAAGTGTACTGTTCTAAATACATAACAATTACATTTGGTTTGAACCAATACACCTTTAATAGTTAGTGTACATATACTTTTCCTATATACCTCTATCTCCCCATCAATCCTTTTATATGGTACCACTTGTCTTTGTACACTGTATGTCCAAAAACCTAGATTTATCATTACTGTTCACACATTTGAATTTTAGCACTTGTAGAAAGTAAGAAGTAGAGTTATATACCAAACCACCCGATACAATAATACCTGCATTTGTAATTATCCAAATAGTTAACTGCAGGTCTTTATTTCTTTAGGCTACTTTGAAACATTGTCTAGTGTTCTTCTGTTTCAGTCTGAAAAACTCCCTTTAGCATTGCTTGCAGGACAAGTCTAGTGGTGATGCATTCCCTCAGCTTTTGTTTATCTGAGAATGTCTTAATCACTTCCTCACTTTTGAGAGTCTTGCTGGATATAACATTCTTGGCTGGTAGTTGTTTTCCTTCAGACTTTAAGGAAAAGTGCCTTCTTGCTTCCTGATTTCTGATGAGAAACCAGTACTCAACTTTACTGGGATTCCCTTTTCTCTCACTGTTTTCTCCTTGTCCTTTGCATCTGATAGTGCACTGAATTTATGACCAGGATTATTATTTTACATGTTTACCCTGCTTGGTGTTCTTTGAGCTTCTTGGATATGAACATTAATTTTGTTTGCTAAGTCTGGGAAGTTTCTGTCATTATTTCTTTGAATATTCCTTCTGCCTCTTTCTTTCTTCTCCTATTGGCATTTCTGTAATATACATATTATTGTGCTTGATGGTGTACCAGAGAACTTACATTATTTTCACTTTTTAAAAAGATTCATTCATTCATTCATTCATTCATTCATTCATTCATTCATTTATTTATTTCTCTCCCCCCCGCCCCTGGTTGTCTATTCTCTGTATCCATTCACTGTGTGTTCTTCTGTGACCACTTCTATCCTTATCAGTGGCACTGGGAATCTGTGTTTCTTTTGTTGCATCATCTTGTGTCAGCTCTCCACGTGTGCGGTGCCATTCTTGGGCAGGCTGCACTTTCTTTTTTGCAGGGCGGCTCTCCTTACGGGGCTCACTCCTTGTACATGGGGCTCCCCTACATGGGGGACACCCCTGCGTGGCAGGGCACTCCTTGCACGCATCAGCACTGGCATGGGCCAGCTCCACACGGGTCAAGGAGGCCCGGGGTTTGAACCACAGACCTCCCATGTGGTAGGAGGATGCCCTATCCATTGGGCCAAGTCTGCTTCCCACTGTTTTCACTTTTAATATTTCTTTTTCCTTTCTGCTCCTCAGCCTTTCTCATTTCAAGCATCTTTTCTTCACATTCACTGATTCTTTCTTCTGCCAGCTCCAATCTGCTCTTGAAACTCTCCCGGACATTTTTCATTTCAGTTATTGTGATCGTCAACTCCAGTAGTTCTGCTTGTTTCCTTTTTAAAATTTCTCTCAAGACTCTTATATTGTTTATTCATTGTTTTCCTGATATCTTGTTGTTCTTTCTCTGTACTTTTCTTTACTTCCTTAAGCATTTAAGATAATTTTTTTATAGACTCTGGTATTCCACATTCTTTTCTTCTTCATTGGTGTTTTTTTTATTTTTATCCTTTTCCTTTGGGTGGGCCATCATTTCATGTTTTTCTTATTTGTCTTATACTCTTCTGTTGCACACTGTATGTTTTAATATTTTAAAATGTTAAATCTCAGATTTGCTCCCTGGGATGCCTGTTTTTTGGTTTTGTAACCAGATGGTCATAAGACAGAGATTTTCTTGAGCTTCAGCCCTCCCATCAGAAAGGTTTGCCTAAGGCAAATGCACCACGTAAGATTTTCCCTGTCTTACAGGGCCTCTGTTTTGTCCTGGGCTTTTGCTTGTTAGCTGTTTTGGAGTTCCCCTGTTTAAAGAGTTTGGTTGTCCTGTTTCCCATGGGATAAATCTCCATCTCCTGGGTATCGAAGCCAGCAGGCCTTTGTCACAGACAGTCTGCTTCTACAGATATTTATACTCCTTTCTTTTTCTCATGGTGCTTTTGCTTGGAGGGCAAATTCTGGGAGGAGGATCACCCCAGGGAGGACTTTCCCAATTTGGTCTTTCCCCACCATAACACCAGGGAACCACGAAGGGGGTGCATTTCAGGCCAAAGTGTCCTGTGGAGGGGGTCAGGAAGGGTGTTAAAAACTTCTGATAGCTCTTCAAAGCTGAGCTTTCCTGGCTTGCCCAGCAAATACAGCCCTTAAGCTAACTTCTCCCCACAGCCCTGAGGAAACACTGTATCTTCAAATCTCTACCGCCTCTGCCCTTGTCCAGGGAGAGTTGAAACAATGGCTGCCACGGCTTCTGTCCAGGGACCGGACCCCGTGGCCTACCACGAGAGCAGGGGATGGGTGATAGGAGCCACGTGGAGAGAGCAACTTAGTTCTTTACCATAATTTATCAGCCTCTTCCTCCTGTTCTTCCCTGGATGCTATACAGTTTGGCCTCTGGAGTCTCAAAATAATTGTTTCAGACAGTTCTTGCCTGCTTAATAGCTGTTTTGGTGGAAGGATTGAGTCCTGCAGCTCCCTACTCCACTACCCTCCACACAAGTGCACCCCACTACTGTTGAGTTTGAGTTGTTAAATATCCTAGATGCAAGTCCTTTGTTGGATATGTGATTTGCAAATATTTTTTTCCAGTCTGTGGCACGTCTTTTTATTCTCTTAATAGCAGTTTTCACAGAACAAAAGATTTTAATTTTGATAAAGTCCGATTTATCAATATTTTCTTTTATGGATTGTTTTTTGTGTCATAGCTAAGAACTTTACTTAATGCAAGATCATGAGGATTTTTTCCTGCGTTTTCTCCTAGAAGTTTTGTAGTTTTAGATTTTGCATTTAGGCCTATGATCCACTTTGAGTTAATTCTTGTATAAGGTGTGAGGTTTAGGTGAAAGTGCTTGTTTCTGCACATGGATGTCCAGTTGTTCCAAAAACCATAATCGAAAAGACTATCCTTCCACTGAATTGTTTTTTTTCGCATCTTTGTCAAGAATCAACTGAGGGTTGCCGGCTCATGTGGGAATGTGGCCCTGCACAGGAGAGCCGCCCTGTGTGGGAATGCCACCGAGCGCGGGAAAAAGCCGCCCCATGCAGGAGTTCCAGCCAACACAGAGAGCTGGCGCGGCAAGATGATGCCACAGGAGAAACAGAGAAGAGAAAATAAGAAGACATAGGAGAACAGGGGAGCTGAGGTGGCACAAGAGACTAATCGTCTCTCTCCCACTCTGGAAGGTCCCAGGATTGGTTCCCAGAGCCACGTAATGAGAATACAAGCAGATACAGAATAATGCACAGCGAATGGACACAGAGAACAGAAAATGGGGGAAATGGGGGTGGGGGGCAGAAATAAATAAAAATAAATCTGAAAAAAAAAAATCAATTGAGGGAAATGGCTGTGGCTCAGGCAATTGAGCTCCTGTCTACCATATGGAGGATCAGGGTTTGATGCCCAGGATGTCCTGGTAAAAAAAGAAAAATGTCATCTTAGACCTGTGTGGCGCAGAGAGGCACAGGCCCCCATACGGTGAAGCAATGCACCAAAAAGACAATGACACAACCAGATAGAAGAAAAAAAAAATCAATTGAACATGTTTGTGCAGGTTTATTTCTGGATTATCTACACTGTTTCATTGATTTATATGTCTATCCCTTCACCAATAACACGCTGTCTTGAGTACTGTAGAGCTATATAGCAAGTCCTAAAATTGGGTGGTATGATTGTTTCTATGTTATTCTTCTTTTGCAGAATAGTCTTGGCTGTTCAAATTCCCTTGCCCTTCCACGTAAATTTTAGAAGCAGCATGTTTGTCTACTGAAAATCCTCCAACCGCATTAAATTTATATTTTTGTAAGTTCATACCTTTCACCAAATTTAGAGAATTTGTAGCCAATATTTCTTCAAATATTTTTCCTGTACTGCATCTCATCTCTTTCTGGGAGTCCAATGGTACAAATGTTAGATCTTTTGGTCTTGTCTCACACGTCCCTGAGATTCTGTTCAGTTTTTTTCCTTCCCAAATCTCTTTCTCTTTGTTGTTCAAATTGGATACTTTCTACTGATCTAGCTTCAATTTATGGGTTCTTTTTCTTTTTTCCCCCTTATTTCTTTATTTTTTAAAATGTTACATTGAAAAAATATGAGGTTCCCATATACCCCCCATCCTCCTCACCCCACTCCTCCCACATCAACAACCTCTTTCATTATCGTGGCACATTCACTGCATTTGGTGAATACATTTTGGAGCACTGCTGCACCACATGGATAGTGGTTTACATTGTAGTTTACACTCTCCCCCAATCCACCCAGTGGGCCATGGCAGGACATACAGTGTCCAGGATCTATCCCTGCAGTACCACCCAGGACAACTCTAAGTCCTGAAAATGTCCCCACATATTTTTCTCTCTCCCTACCCTCAGCAGCTACCGTGGCCACTTTCTCCACATCAATGCTACAATTTCTTCCATTACTAATCACAATAGTTCCATAGGAGAATATCAGTAAGAATACTCTAATCCATACTCTGTCCCTCTAGCCTGTGACCCTGGGATGGTTATGTCCACTCCACCTCTATATCAAGAGGGGGCTTAGATTCCACATGGATGATGGATGCAATTTTCCTGCTTGCAGTTGTAGGTACACTTGGTTTCCTTCTGTGGTGGCTGAACTTCTTCACCTCCCTGTTAGCTGGCCGGGGTAAGTCCAATAAACCAGACGGTAGGAGTTACAAGTTTGCTGAGGCTCACGGCCTGGCTGTCATATGGATAGTTTAGAGAGTCAGGTCTTCTGAGTATACGCCAACCCCAGTGCCAACCATAGGTCTCGTAAAAGTAACAGAAGAGGCATGTGTGGAAAGGTCATATCTGAGTCCAACACCATCATACTCAGGAACACAAACTCCAAAATAGGGCCAACTGACATAGCATTGAACTCTGGAACCATGTGCCATGACTAGAAACTGTGGGTCTCTGTAACCCTCAGGAGAACCAGTACCTGGGCTTTTATCTACATTGGCTGTCTCTGGGACCCTGCTGAGGTATGCATAAGCATTACCCCTGATGACCTCCCAACTATTTTGGAGACTCATAGCCATATAAACTCATCTGTCCTTTCCATTTCCCCCTTCTATCCAAAGTCATAAAGCAGTTTTTAACACCTGATATTACATGTGGGCTGAGATATTCTGCTGGTCTGAGTTGACCTTTTTGTTCAAGGTCTTTTTCTAGTTACATCATCAGCTGGTGCTTGGTAGTAATCCCTCAGTGCCAGGGATGCTCATCCCCTGGAGTCATGTCTACGAACCTTTTTTGTCATCTCCATTTTGTTACTGAGCCCATCCAGTGTGGTTATAAACTTTAGTTATGGTATTTTCTCAGTTCTCCATTTCTGTGCTGAGACTTTCTGTATTTCTACTTGTCTCAGGAATGTTTGTTTATTTCTTGGAGCGTGGTCTTACTACATGCTTCAAAATCTTTGTCTGATAATTCCAATGTCTCTGTCATCTCGGGATTGGCATCTGTTGACTATCTTTTCTCTTTCAAGTCTTCGAGATTATCCTGGTTCTTCATGTGTTGGGTAGTACGGTATCCTAGACATTTTGAATATTATGATATGAGACTCTAAGTCTTCTTTAAATTCTATGGGTCATGTTAACGTTTTTATTTTAGATGGCGACTGGCCAGGTTAGGTTCTGCCTCTTAGGCCAAGTGGTGAGAGAATAGAGAGAAAAATAAAGGCCATCAGGATTCCCCTCATGCCCCTGGTCAGAGTTTTAGGCACCTGTGTTATCACTGCTATTGCAGCCTACAGCCTGGAACGGGAGAGAACAGAGGAAAAATAAGAAGGAAAAAAAAAAAAAACACCCAGGGAAATTCCCCTATTCTTTTTCCTGTAGGAGCCCCATTTCTTGCTCCTCAGACCAGAAAAGGAAGACTTCTCTACATCTATTATGCAGTTCCAGGTTTCAGACTATCATTGACTCCACATCAGAAGAAAAATAAACAGGACACTCACCATCAGTTTGGTAGCACTCTGAATTCCCTAATCTGCCTGCTAGCATCTACTTTTCAGAGTCTTTATATAGGTGCCTTTGGTCCAGGGTGTTTTAGCTGCATTCAGTAGGAGGGACAAGGTGGCACATGCTTATTCCATCTGGAACCACATGAGGAGTTCTTAGCTTTACAAATACAGTCAGGGTTGAGAACCACTGTATAAGTCTATAAGGATATTCTACGTCAGAGGTTGGCAAACTTTTTCGGTAAAGGGCTATTGTGTCTCTGTAACAACTATTCAACTCTGCTACTGTAGGGCAAAAGGAGCCACAGATGATATGCAAATGAACGGGCATGACTATCTTACAATAAAGTTTTATTTAGAAAAACAAGTGACAGGCTAGATTTGGCCAAAAGACTGGACTGGAGTTTGCCAACCCTTACTCTACATCACAAATAGAACTGGTAATGGCAAAGTTCATTTTTGGAGTCTATTCATTCCTTAGATAGCAGAATTCTTCAAATAACTATAAAAGCCAGTGCTTTGCTCCTTCATTCCTAGTCCACTATGCTCAAGTACCTTGGTACATATTCAGTGATGGCTCAAATAAGCTTTTTTATTTTTATTTTTTTTAAAAATAAAACCACTGAGCTATATCAGTTCCCCTGACCTGGTTTTTTCATTTGTTTGCTTGTTTTTTTTGGTGGTTGTTTTTAGGAGGCACCAGGGACTGAACCTGGGACCTCCCATGTGGGAAGCAGGTGCTCAACCACTTAAGGCACAATTTGCTACCCCAATTATGTTCTTTGAGTCTTGAAATACTTTTCCAGAGCTAAAATAAAAGATTTGAAAACTGAAAATTCAAGGAAATTTGAATGACTTTCTATCTTTTACGTATAACTAAATTTTCTGCAGTAATAATTTCAAATGACAACACTTATTCACAGTTTTCTTGAGGATTTGTTAAAGCAGAGAAGGTACTAAAAATGAGTGTTCCAGCTTGTTTTCCCAAAGACTTACATATTGGAGGTGTAGAGAAGCTGTTATTCTTTCACTTACCTGGTTTCCTGCCACAGAGATAAAAGGCTAGTCTGTCAGTCAGCTCATACTGTATTTCTACAAGGCGTTCTGCCAGCTCATGGTGCCCTCCTTGCCTATCAAGAGAAAACAATGTACTATTTATATTGTCCACCGTTCAGGGCTTTAGGCTATAAACATACAAAGGTGTCTCCTAAGGCACCTGAGCAGTTTATCAAAGATGGCTTTTCAGAATGATCCACCTTCTTACATGAGGTAAATTGCCAAGGTATTCTTGGATTCCGACCTTTATAAACTGTCTGCACAATCTGAATTACCCCATTTCCTTTACTAATTCATAAAACAGATATTCAATAATGAATTCAAGGACTCAAAAAGGGGACAGAGAATAACTTCATCTAATGAGGTGAGAAGACAAAATTAGTAAATGGTCTAGGTTAGAGGTTCTCAAAAATAAACTAGAGTTCTTTCAAAAACATACAGATGTACAGGCCCCAGCCCTGGAAATTCTCAATCAACAGGATGGGATGGAGCCCAGGCACTGATATTTTGAAAAAAGTCCCTCCCCCAGATGATTGTGTTGCAGCCAGTCTGACTCTTGATGAGTCTAGTTACTACTTCCAAGGCTTCATTTCAGGGAGAGACCACAGACCAACCTAATAAACAGCTCACAACACCTGTAGCTACTTTTGCCTCCTTAACTCTTATGTCCATAATAGAAAATAATATGTTTACCTTTCCTTATTCCTGAAATAAATATTTAGACTTCTTGAAATCCTTTCAGTAACAAGGCATATAAATAAATCATTAAGTTTAGAGACTATTATGTGCAAGGTACACATGAGGAAATTCTAAGGTAAGTGAAAATATAAATATCATTTACTGAGGGCTCTCTTACCCTTAAAAGATCAACTCTTGTTTCAGCCAGTTTCTCTTCCCATTATTTGAGACGCTACAAAATATCCTCCAACCTTTCACACTTCTTTGATTTTTAAAACACACATCTATTTTTTTTTTCTTATTTAACATCTGTGAATTCAGAATATAGCCTATAATTGATGACACAACATCATTTAATTGCCTGAATTTTTATCAGACATATGGAATAATGATGCATTGTATACCTGATGGAATCATATTGTTGAAATACTGTATTCAGCCATAACTGGAAATTTTAGCTCATATGATTCTTAGACACGCTCTGCTCTATCCAGTCAGCTGTCCTGCTGTACTGACCATCTCTACTTCCAAATTTTGACTCACGTCTTCCCTTTCGCCTTCATTGACTTATATCCAACCCACTTTTTAAAGACAATCTAGGGCGGCAGACTTGGCCCAGTGGTTAGGGCGTCCGTCTACCACATGGGAGATCCGCGGTTCAAACCCTGGGCCTCCCTGACCCGTGTGCAGCTGGCCCACGCGCAGTGCTGATGCGTGCAGGGAGTGCCCTGCCATGCAGGGGTGTGCCCCACGTAGGGGAGCCCCACGCGCAGGGATTGCGCCCCGTGTGGAGAGCTGCCCAGCGCGAAAGAGAGTGTAGTCTGCCCAGGAGTGGTGCCACACACACGGAGAGCTGACACAGCAAGACAACGCAACAAAAAGAAACACAGGGAAACGGACTTTGGCCCAGTGGTTAGGGCTTCCGTCTACCACATGGGAGGCCTGCGGTTCAAGCCCCGGGCCTCCCTGACCCGAGTGGAGCTGGCCCATGTGCAGTGCTGATGCGCGCAAGGAGTGCCGTGCTACACAGGGGTGTCCCCCGCGTAGGGGAGCCCCACGCGCAAGGAGTGCACCCATAAGGAGAGCCGCCCAGCGCGAAGGAGGGAGCAGCCTGCCCAGGAATGGCGCCGCCCACACTTCCCGTGCCGCTGACGACAACAGAAGCGGACAGAGAAACAAGACGCAGCAAAAAGACACAGAAAACAGACAACCAGGGGAGGGGAGGGGAATTAAATAAAAATAAATCTTTAAAAAAAAAAAAAAAGAAACACAGATTCCCATGCCGCTGACAACAACAGAAGCAGACAAAGAAGACACAGCAAATAGACACAGAGAACAGACTCAGAGAACAGACAACTGGGGAGAGATATAAATAAATAAATCTTTAAAAACAAACAAACAAATCCATCCAACACCGTCCTTTGCCATGTCTTCTATCTGTGAGTCCCCACCCACCACCCCCTAATCATAATTTAATCATGCTCAGGTACAGACCAGTTTACAAACAAAATCCAGTATTTATTTTTGGAATTCATAGGTATATCAAACTGCTACACTCCATCCTCTGAATTCCAAAAAGACACTACAATATTAAGAAAAAGAACCTTAAATCAGTACCAATGCAAGTACTAAATATATCACAATCAATTTAAAGAAATATAGGGGGGAAGCGGACTTCGCCCAGTGGTTAGGGCGTCCGTCTACCATATGGGAAGTCCACGGTTCAAACCCCGGGCCTCCTTGACCAGTGTGGAGCTGGCCCACGCGCAGTGCTGATGTGTGCAAGGAGTGCCATGCCATGCAGGGGTGTTCCCCACGTAGGGGGATCCCCACGTGCAAGGAATGCGCCCCATAAGGAAAGCCGCCCAGTGCGAAAGAAAGTTCAGCCTGCCCAGGAATGGCGCCGCACACATGGAGAGCTGACATAACAAGATGATGCAACAAAAAGACACAGATTCCCATGCCGCTGACAACAGAAGCGGACAAAGAAAAACACGCAGCAAATGGACACAGAGAACAGACAACTGGGCTGGGGCGGGGCAGGGCAGGGAACGGGAGAGAAACAAATAAAAAAAATAAATAAATAAAAATAAAAACAATCTAAAGAAATTTCTTAATGATTTGGGCCACAATGATTGGACCCTTAAGATCAATTATTCATTTTGGCAACAAATCACACACCACCTTGCCTCATTTAACTCTTTTCTGTGTTTATGCATCATCTCTGAGAGGAAAGAGCTTTGCTGTTTCACCACTTTTTCCTCTATGAAACAGAGTGCACAGTGCTTCATAATTAATTAAATTAATTTGAAAAAAGAAAGATTAATCATCAGTCACTGAAGTGATATTAAAGACTAACCTATGGGGAAGCAGACATGGCTCAAATGATAGAGCATCCACCTACCATATGGAGGGTCCAGCATTCAATCCCCAGGGCCTCCTGACCCGTGTGATGAGCTGGCCCATGCACAGTGCTGCCACACGCAAGGAGTGCCATGCCACGTGGGACACCCCGGCAAAGGGGGCCCCCATGTGCAAGGAGTGCACATGGCAGGGAAAGCCTCCCTGCATGAAAAAAACACAGCCCACCCAGGAGTGGCGTCACACACACACAGAGCTGATGCAGCAAGATGACGCAACAAAAAAGAGACAGTTTCCCAGTGCCGCCTGATAATGCAAGAGGACACAGAAGAACAAAAAGAGCAGACAACTAGGGGGAAGGGGAGAGAAAGAAATAAATCTTAAAAAAAAAAAAAAAAAAAGACTAACCAATGGATTTATTTTTCAACATTTCATAGTTAAAAATTTTCAAACAAAGAAAAAAATTAAAGAATCTTAGAATACACACCCTGATGTCCATGACCTAAAATGTGCAATGAACATTTTACCCAGACTTGAATAATCACATGTCTATCCTATGGCTTTGCTTTTAAGTTCAAATGATAACTAAGAGTATTAAAAAACTAAAGAGTGGGTGCAGCAATTTTTTTTTTCTTTTCTATCTGGTTGTGCCATCATCTTTTTGGTGTGTTGCTTTGCTGTGCAAGAGGGCCAGTGCCTTTCCAGACTGAGCAGGTATGGGACGGTTCTTTTTTTTTTCAACCAGGAGGTCTCGGGGACTGAACCTGGGTCCTCTGTATGGTAAATGGGAGCTCAGTTGCTTGAGCCACAGTCACTTCCCTCAGCAATTCTTGATACTTGATTTGGACTCTGATAATGGCTTAAAAGCCACTGAGTTTAAAGAACAAGTAAGAAACTAGAAGCTAGGCAGACTGGCTTATGATTCCATCCTTTCCTGACTTGCCAGGCTCTGAGATTATATGCATTTGAAATGTCTTCATCTGTAAAATAACAGTATGTAAATCTATAAAGCAGTTACATGCTGGCTGTCCACAATTTAGCCACTCAGCAATGAATCACGTGTAACATAAATAATCCCCAACAGAGAAGAGAGACAAGAATTTCTAGCTCCCTTACCTGGCATAATCAACAGGAGTTTTCCCACTAGAATCTTGTGTGCCTGGGTCTGCTCCATACACTGCCAATAATTCAGCCTGTAAAATCTGCCCTGCTTTAGAGGCAACATGGAGTGGGGTGTTTCCTTTTTCCTAAGAATCATTAATGAAAAGTAGACAAAAGCAAATTAAATAAACTCAAAGCTACACGAACACAACCCACTTAGTTTCAATTTAATATATGAATCAATTCATGCTTTCTTACAGGGTGAAAGAAGTTGGCTTGTGCTCCTAAAGATAACAGCCTCAAACAGGTTTCAAGATTACCTGTTCTCACACTTGAATGGAGTTGCTGAAAAACACACCACACACAAAGAATATTTGTTAAAAACAGCAAGAATGATGCATTACAGCAGCTGGCAGAGCATTTATAATATACATCACAATAGTCATAAGTCATCTCTATTTGGCTTAGTAAGGTGATGAAGTAGGTCCACCCTTGCTAGTCACTACCACCCTGGGGCTATAAGGGGTCAGGCCCATTTTACTGATAAAGAAACTGGGGCTGTGAAGGCTGACCTGCCCAAATATGTGACTTGTCCAAGGGAGTGGCACAACCAGAATTTGAGTGAGAGGCAGTATGAAGAGGTGTGGTTGAGTAAGACTCTGAAATCTTTCAAACCCCACCCCTTTTCAAGCTGCACGGCCTTGAGAAAGTTCTGGAAGCTCTCTGAGTCTCAGTTTCCCCATCTCTAAAATGGCAAAAATAAAGTCATCTGCCCACAGAGTTACTGTGAGGATTCAGTTATATAATTAATGGAGTGCCTAACAATGAGTCTGGTATGTAGGAAATGATCAAGAAACACCGCTTCCATTTTCAGTTGTTGCTATTGAACCAAAGACTTCAGGGCTTCTAATTCCACCCTGTGTAAGCTACAGGAGTCTGCCTTATACTGTACACTCTCTATAACACTGTTCTTGGCCTATGCACAAATTTTTTTTTTTAAGTAGGTACTGGGGATTGAACCTGGGGCCCCGTACATGGGAAGCAGGCACTCAACCACTGAGCAACACCCACTCCTCTACAATGTTTTAATGAAGCCTTTAGGTGGGAAACAGGACTGTGGTATACTAAATCCTGTACAATAGCAGAAGAGCTCTTACTCATTCAGAAAACGAGGTGCCTTCCTTAAAATCTAACCTAGAATTGTCCAAAATGCAATAACCCTTATCCTGGGAATGGAGAAAGCCACTCTAACATCTGCAACCAAGTCTTACTGAATGTGAGTGTCCATGCTTTGTGTGAGCAGTTTTCAAAAGCAGTGCTTTGAAAATAAAAATACACATTTCCTATGGTAGCTCTCAAAAACATAGTAAGGGCCACATAAAGAAAACTGTATGTTCATTTTTACAAATACCATAAACCATTCCACATAAACCACAGTTTTGAGTTACACCTTGCTTTCTGAAGATCCTACTCACTATGCAATCCAGAAACCTGAATAAATTCCCCTTCTTCCTCTGGTGCTTTTTCTAGTCCTTACTAGGAACAAACAATTGTCCTGACAAGTTTCTAGTCCCTTCTAGAAACAAATTCTCAAACAGTTCCTATTTCAAAGTTAGGCAAATGAACCAAAAAGCTTATAGAAATAAAATTTTAAACCCATATCTGATGGGAAAAAACCAAAAACAAATAGTTTTCTAGAGACTTATTTTTCCTCTCTGCCCTTGTACCTCCACTAACAGGAATGGCTGCCATTTGATTTAAGATTAAAGAGGAAACCTATTGCACAAAAGCTATTATTAATTATTCAGGGATCATAAATGAAATTTTCTCCCCCTTTTCTTCTTTTCTTGAAGGTTTTTTTTTTTTTCCACCCTGCTCTTTTACATATTTTTAAAGGTGCAACCCACCTTACTAAGATCTTTGGCAGTCACACTATCGTCATCTCGGCAGGGCAAGCGATGGACAAATGCTAACATCTGATACTTGGCTCTGATGAATTCTGCTTTATTGGGACTGATTTGAAAACAAAAAAGAAAACAGTTCACTTGCAGTTCAGATACGACATTCCCCATTCTTTCTCACTGCGAAAAGAAGAGGAAGTGACCCCCATCCCCCACTAGAGAATATAATGAACAGCACTGAAATAAGTTTCAGTGCTCTTGAAGACCTGCAGTCTAACAATGTGTGCTAGTCATGACAAAGGCCAGGATGGCAGAACACCTGCTTTTTATAGCATCTTTCTTCTCTATGTAATTTTCTTAATTGACCCAGCAACCTTGAGAAAGCAACATTCAGTCCCATTTTACAGGTGAGGCATCAGGCAGACTGGGGCCCAGAACCTAGATTTCTGGTCTGACTGCCCCTTCTTTGAGCATCCAACTTTAAGCCTAATTACATCAACAGCCTCTGAGCCTTGGTATCAACCTGGAGAAACCATTTAGTTGTGCTGGGTAACCATGCTCCTTCAGCATTAACAGCAAGGAGCCCAAAGCACAACTGGGGTCACAAACTCCTCTGCCTTGTGGAGGCTAGTCAAAAATAGCTGCACTCCTTTCAGTGGGCCCCGTTGGTTATAAAGAAATAAAAGTATTTATAAACGTTCCACTCACTGTACTTTATCCTGTGGATTAGCTTTTCGTCTTCCACTCATAATAGAGGCAGGATCCAGCAACGAATGCTCCCATATAGAATTAGCACCATTATTATATAAGGTTTCAACCATCTACAATCAAGCAGTAGAAAACCACCTTTTAATTTCTTGCCACAAATCACTGACGAGAATCAGTGACTGAATCGGGAAAAACAAAGCCACACCACAAACACTAGTGTGACTAAGATATCACATCATTGTTTTCCGGTTTTAGAATGGGAAAAGATGAACCTGCACGCAAGACTCCAGTTTGACCAGAAGGATGGCGACATACCTAAACAGGTTTGATTATATTATTCTTATAAATTATGAAGGAAGAACACTTAAGATACTTTAGGGCAGTGTCTCCGAAGCTTGATCAAATATTATTTTCAAGACTCTTAATCTGTGTACCACTTATACCAATCACTTGGTTGTTCACTTTAAGTACATTCACTTTTTAAAACTTTACCAGCAATTATGCTTTGATATGCTATATTTTTTCTTACACACATTAAAATAATGCAACTATTAAAATAAATATTTGAGTATTACCTACATCTGTCTTGAGTACCACCGGTGGTTCACGTAATATTGCTTTAGGAATTGTTGCTTTAGGATCAACCCTGCCATTTTAAACTACTCATGTCTGGACTTTTTGCAGATCTATAATATAATCAGGCTTTGTAAAGACAGACCTGGGAGCAGTAAACACTCACTTTCAAGCAAAAGTTATTAAAAAAATGTATTTCCCAATGTAGACAATATGGATGAACCCTGAGGACATTATGATGAATGAAATAAGTCAGACACAAATGGACAAAAATTGCATGGTCTCACTAATATAAACTAAATACAAAGAATAAGCACATAGAGTTAAAATCCAGAGTATAGGTTACTAGGAGATAAGATGAGGGCTGAGAAAGGGTACTGATGCTTAGTGTATATAGAATTCTCAATTAGCTTGACTGTAAAAGTGTGGAAACGGATAGAGTGGATGGTAACACATTATAGTGAGCATAACTAACACAGCTGGTTTATAAATCGGATTGTGGCTGAAAGGGGTAGTCTGGGGACTTAAACGTCAGTTGAAAGAAAGCTACAGGATAATCTAGGGACTGAATAACATAGGAACCTGGGGTGGATGAGGATTGTAGTTTTTGTAGTTAAGAGTACAAATACAAGAATGTTCTTCTATGAACTAGAACAAATGTATGTCACTATTACAATGTGGAAAGAATATGGTGATGCGTAGGAAAAATACAATTAATGTAACTTACAGATTATAGTTAATAGCAAAATTTTAATATTCATGCATCATTGTCAAAGAAGATACTGCATCAGTGCTAAAGGTCAATAATAGGGGGGTATGGGATTTTTTTTTTGTATGAAGGAAAACGTCTAAAAATTTACTCAAGTGATGACTGCATAAGTCTGTGATGAAAGTGAGAGCCACTGAGTGTACATTCTGGATGGATTGTACCAGGCGTGGGACTGTATAACACAGTGAATCCTGTGGTAGTGGGTGATGGACTATGGTTCACAGTATAAATGTGAAAGCATTCTTTCATGAATTGTAACAAACGGACAATACTAATACATGGCATTAATAACGGGGGGGTATGAAAAAAACATACTAAGTGTAAGCTATGGACCACAGATAGTAGTAATATTTTGATGATATTCTTTCATAATCTGTAACACATGTTCCATAACAATACCAAGTGTTGGTGGAAGGGTGATGTATGGGAATTCTGCATGTTATGTATGATTGTTTTGCAAGTGTACAATTTTAATTAAAAAATATATTACTAAAAAAAAAAGTACTGGAGGCCTAAGGAGGGCCTATTATCTAATTCTACAAAGAAGTCACATCATTAATAAATGAGTCAAGTTCTGACTTATATCTTAGTTACTTCCCTTTCATCATACTCATGAATATAAACAGAAATGCCAAACATTCATGTCAAAATGACACTTGTTCATCAATTGCTATGGATATAGGGTTCAGCAAAAATCAACAAAAACATTCTGTGGGGAAGTGGTTGTGGCTCAACTGATAGAGTGTCTGCTTACCATATGGAGGGTCCAGGGTTTGATACCCAGGGCTTCCTGACCTGTGTGGTGAGCTGGCCCCCATACAATGCTGCCATGCACAAGGAATGCCCTGCCACACAGGGGTGTCCCCCGTGTAGGAGTGCCCCACGCACAAGGAGTACACCCTGCAAGGAGAGCCGCCCTACACGAATAAAGTGCCGCTCGCCCAGGAATGGCGCTGCACACATGGAGAGCTGACACAGCAAGATGATGCAACAACAACAAAAAGCAACAGAGTTTCCTGGTGCCACATGACAAGAATGCAAGCAGACACAGAAGAATACGCAGTGAATGGACACAGAGAGCAGACAATGGGGGGGAAGGGGAGAGAAATAAATAAAAAATAAATCTAAAAAAAAAATTCTGAGACTCTAGATGTTAGATGGCATTTACGATAAAATGTTATTCATTTTAATATTATTTGTAAATTGTGTGCTATACATCCTTTATAGCAATAAAATTCACAAAACACTTATTAAATAAAAAAAGCCGTATCTCCCAATTTCATTTCAAAGCAGTTTCTGACATGGCAACCTGGCCCCAACTGTTTTTAACATTAGTGGGGATATTTTCACATCAGTCCAAACCCACTTGCTCATAGAGGCAGCTGCTATAGTTTTTAGCAAAATGTGCACTCAAGACAAATGCAGGTGAAACACATGCTCAATTCTGAGTTCCAGCAGAACTTGAAGAATGTGTATTCCAAAATAGAAACATAAGTGATAATACATTTGACTTGAAATAAACCAAAAAGTCCACCTAACAATTAGCAGGGCATCAGATACTCAACCAAAACATGTTAACTTAATTTGGTCTCTGACTACTCAAAAGAACTTTAAGAAAACTTAGATGTTTCAGAAATTTGAGAAATCCCAGTTCATGTTTGTATGAAAGCAGAAAAAAATCTCCCAAAAATATTTGCAGGTACTCAGGAATAAGGATATTAATAAAAGTTTCTAAGGCAGTGGCTTTCAGAAACATTCATCATGAAAAGTGGAAAACATGGACTATTTAAAAATAATTTCTAGTGACATTTTAGAAAGTCAGTAGGAAAATATTATAAAGAAATTTTAATGCCTGACCATCTGTCTGTCTGTCTGTCTATCTGTCATTGAGCTTCTGAGATCAGATTAATGTTAGGAGGGAGAAATCTTAAATGATGAATTCAGTGCAAATAAAATATACATATAGCATTGATTAGTTCAGCCCTTCTACTCAAATACTAGTCAAACATTTTTGAGAGACTTAAGAAGAATACTAGAAGAAATTTTAGTTGCTAAAACAGTAAGCCCTAAAAACTTAAACAACAAACTGTGAGAAAAATTCTTATCCTTTACCTGAAGCAATGTTGGAGGCCACGGTGTGTGTTTTAGATGCCTTACTTGAGAGATGTGGCGCCCCAGACTCCGATGGACACTGCAGCACTCATCACATATAAAAGTTCCCCTATTAACTGATGCCCAGGAAGGATCTGGAAAGAAGAATGAAATCCCAGAGGTGAGGGGTTACCACACTGCCAGATGGCAAAAGATATCAGAGGCTTGAGGTTTTTTTTTTTTTAAAGGAATTTCTGTTGTCTTAATATGCCAGGAAACATATCAAGGTGGTGATCTTGTCTGATGACACCACCCATCTTGGCCGATTACACACCATGTTAACTGATACTAAAAACCTTACTTGAATCCCTAGTTATCTCTCTTCTGGTTCAGGGCCACAGTTTGTCGTCCTAATGTGGATCTACCCCACTAGGATGCTCTTTCATTCAATGTAAAAGAAGCAAACTGAAGGGGCGGTACAGATGAATCACTTCAAATCCATCTCCACAAATGGCCAGATAATACAGTTTTGACAGTGAGTTAGCAGCAGAACATTACCTGAGGTAAAATGCGAAAACACTGCTACCCTAATCTACAAATCTGCATGCCCACATGCTTAGGAGAAAGCTGTGAGTGACAAACTATAAAATTGCTCAGCTGCTGTGGTTCTGAGGACAGACTGGGAAACCTGGCCTCCTATGATACCCGTTAGTTATTTCAAATAAACTACTCACTGAGTCCAACCCTCCTACTCATCTGAAAAAAATTACACTTCAATAACAGTGGTTTCACAGAGGTGAAGATGTAAAATAAAAAACGGGTAATATTTTTGGTGTGTGTGCAATATTCTTCTCCTATGAAGTCTCAGAGAACTTTATTAGATAGCCTTGGAAACAAGGACTAATTCACAAGTGGCAAGCAAGATGGATCTGGGTAAGTAAACTGAATACTTAGAAATCCAAATAAAGGAAGATCTACATTTCATCAGACACAGAATGGGGTGACAACAGGTGCCACTCAACTGCCTGGTCTAAAGATTATATTTTAACAATTCTTTTTTTAAAAAAAAGATTTATTTATTTATTTAATTTTCCCCCCTCCCCTGGTTGTCTGTTCTTGGTGTCTATTTGCTGCGTCTTGTTTCTTTGTCTGCTTCTGTTGTCGTCAGCGGCATGGGAAGTGTGGGCGGTGCCATTCCTGGGAAGGCTGCTCTTTCTTTTCACGCTGGGCGGCTCTCCTCACGGGCGCACTCCTTGCGCGTGGGGCTCCCCCACACGGGGGACACCCTTGCGTGGCACGGCACTCCTTGCGCGCATCAGCACTGCGCATGGCCAGCTCCACACGGGTCAAGGAGGCCCGGGGTTTGAACCGCGGACCTCCCATATGGTAGACGGATGCCCTAACCACTGAGCCAAAGTTCGTTTCCCTATATTTTAACAATTCTTGAATGTCCACAAGCATCTTTACCGCTTTCAACAATTTATTCAAACCCTTACAAACCATGTAAAGAAAAGTTATGATATTTCAATCAAGGACCAACTCTGGGAGTTTGGGAGAACAGTGGTAAGAGGGGTGGGCTCTTTCCGCCACGTTTCTGTGCCGCCACAATGGTGTGCATGAACGTCCTGGCTGACGCTCTCAAGAGCATCGACAATGCCAAGAGGCAAACGCCAGGCCGTGCTCCAAAATCATGGTCAGGTTTCTAACTGTGATGATGAAGCATGGTCACATTGGCGAATTTGAAATCAGTGATGATCACAGAGCTGGGAAAATTGTTGTGAACCTCAGAGGGAGGTTAAACAAGTGTGGTGTGATGAGCCCAAGATTTGACGTGCAACTCAAAGACCTAGAAAAATGGCAGAATCATCTGCTCCCATCCTGTCAATTTGGTTTCATTGTATTGATGACCTTAGCTGGCATCATGGACCATGAGGAAGCAAGGCAAAAACACACAGGAGGAAAAATCCTGGGATTCTTTTTCTAGGAATGTAAAACATATATGCAAATAAAATGCCTCCATGGGAAAAAAAAAAAGGGGGTTGGCTCTGGAGCAGGCCAGGGTCTGAACCCCAACTCTGCCACTTCTTGCACAATCACCTTGGGCAAGTTATTTCTTTGAGCATTCTGACCACGGGTCATATGGGAATATAACACCTACATCTTGGTAGAAAAGAACTAAAGTATCAGATATACAGCAAGTGCTCAGTGATGTTAGCTGTTCTATATTTTCTAAACTGTTTTCTAAGCACCATTCAGGTATCTTCAAGAACCCACTGAAATTTATGATCATTAGGAAAAGTACTTGAAAACATAGATTGTTATACACGAACTCTGTACTACTATAGTGACACTTGTTTATAGAGGTAGGTGCCATAGATTTTTTTAGGTAATTGCACTTCAGAGTATTTTAAAACAAACTAGATTCATTAAAATAAACAAGTGAAATATTTAAGCAGTGATCATGGTTAAATGTTTGCCCTAAAACAAAAACAGAAATAAAATAATTTAATAAAGTATAACACTCTCAATATTACTACACCATCCTAAAAAGCAAAGATTGTAAAAATCAAGATGAGGGATCGCTAAAAAGAT
Organism: Dasypus novemcinctus; assembly: GCF_030445035.2. Classification (NCBI taxonomy): domain Eukaryota; kingdom Metazoa; phylum Chordata; class Mammalia; order Cingulata; family Dasypodidae; genus Dasypus; species Dasypus novemcinctus. Next base: position 33,728,395 of record NC_080691.1, read on the forward strand.
ACATAGCAACATTGCTTTTTGCAATGTGGTACTACTACTGGTGACTAAAAAAAGACTATTTGTTTTGAAGCATAGTTTTGATTTTTACCTATCACCCAGAGGATTCACAGTATTCTTGGAGGAAATTAAATAGCACCAAGATAGCAAGGACTTAACACACCTCAAGCAAGGTTCTCAATCACTTTAATATCATGGATCAGAATTCCATGGAAAGAATATTAGAATTTCACAACATAGTAAAGTCAAAACCAAGTTTGTATGAACGAGATTGGGCGAAACCCTTCCAGTTTATTTGGATGTTTTACGTCAGGGCTTCTTAACCAGGGTTCAATGGACAACATAAATGGGTTGTGACTCCACTGAGAAATCCTAAGCAAAATTCTGTGTGAGAGAGTGAGTATACATGCATTTTCTAGGAAGTCAGGGCTTTGCATTCATCAGATTCTCAAAGGGGTTCCTAACCAGAAAGGTAACTCTTTTACTAGGACTTTGCAGAAAAGGCAGCATAAATTCCTAGCTGCTCAAGTTCACAGAACATTTCAAGGTAGCCTAATTATACTCAAAACAGGAAGGAAGTGACTCAGTCTCTGTAGACTAGGCAGATGAAACAACAACTAAAACGATACAATGGAAGGGAAAATGTTCAGAAATGCACAAAATGCTGAAGTGCAAGGTAGTCTTTAGGGTGGCAATGGAGCAGCAACTCTTCTGCCTTATAACAGCTATCGAGAAGTAAAGAATACTCATTCTAAGAGGAAGTTTGAAGCTAGACACATGTGAATCAAACACATCTGAGAAAGTTCAACTGAAAACAGGCAAGAAAAGAAGGAAGTGGAACAAGTAACATTTTTTAGAGAATAAAAACGCAGTTTGTATCATTCACTCTAAATTGGTTTATGAGACACCACTTTTTAAACCCATTTAACCCCTCTCCCTATCTTCTAAGGAAAACTAGTAGCCCTCCTTGCACTATACAGGCCATGCTACAAACACACAAGGTTTGAGTTATCTTAGTACTATTTAAAATCAGTCTCAACTTCCAAATCACAAGTAGAAGTTCACAAGAGTTGCAAAAAAAAACTGGTGTTTATGATTTCATTAGCATTGTTTATTGGGGGCTAGTGTGCCAAGAAAGCCATCTTACTTTTGATTACCTCAAACAAGCAGATAAATCCATGCGCTGAAAATAGCATATAATAATCTAACTATAGAGACCTGTCAATTCAGTTCCAATTACTAAGACAAATCTGAAAGGCCAAATCTGAAAAACTGCATATTGGTGGAAATGGTTTTGGCCTTTTAATATTCTCACATGCCTACAGTGCCTGAATAATACCCAAATGTGTATATTGCCAGTGACTGCATGTTTATTTGGTACGCTGTAAAGTATGATTTAGGAATTCAAATCTAGTTTTAAGAGACTACAAGGATTCTGTACTAAATACATAATGCAAAAAAGAAAAAAAATTAGAGGATCGTAAGAATACTCATTGAATCTTCTCAACCACTGAGTGCAGTACTCCCAATTTTCCCCATCAGAAAAATGAGGAAATCGAGGCTCGGCCAAATGAAGTCATCAGTCCAAGGTCACTTGGCAAAATCTAGTTTGAACTCAGGCTGCTCAGTTCCTAAAACTTGAGACATGCACTGCCTCCTAAACGCTGGCTGTCTTTGTAAGACCCCAATGTCCTGGATTCTCCCCGGTGGAGTGGCAGCAGTATGTCAAGAGCCAGGAAGTCATCTGCCCAGGGGCCTCTTGACTTGTCTCAGAGAAGGAAGCTCCGAGTGTCTCCCACCAGATAGGGAGCCCTTGCCAGGAGAGGGTCCGGGTGGCAGGTGACACCTGCAGCTTGGGGGGCCGCAGCCGGGGACATTCGCAGTTTACTTCGGTAATTAGTTTTCCTGTGGCTTGCCCAAGCCCCTTCCTGTTGGGGGAGAGGACTCAGCCCCGGCCCCTGCCGCCTCGAAGGCCAGTCTTGGATGCAGAGGAAGAGAAAGGGGGTGGAGGCCGAGAGGGAATGCAAGGGAAGGACCGGAGGGCGGCGGCTGCCTCCCTGTCCCGCTCTGACAGGCCCGGGACAGGCCCTGTCCCAGGGCCGCCCTCGGTCCTCCCTCGCTGCGACCACGGCCGAGAGGCGCGGGGCTCGGCGGCGGGGACCTGCCCGACCCGAGGGAGCGGCCCGGGGGCAGGGGTCCCGGCCAAGAAAGTAAAGGGAGCGGGCCCGGCCGGTGCAACTCACCCGGCCCGCTGCAGTCAGCGCACACCTCGCTGCTTCGGAGCCGCTTCGACATGGCTCCCGCCTCCCACGCGCCGGGAACTAGGGGCCCCGGGACAGCGAAGGCGGCGGCGGAAGCAGCGCTTCCGCTTAACGGGTCCCTGCGGCAGCGCTGGCGGTGGCGCCTCTCCCCTCAGCGCCTCCGAGAAGTAGCGCAGCACGCAGGCGCGGGGCGGTGCCCATCGGCGACAGAAGGTCACGTGGTCGGAAAGGGCACGCTGCCTTATCGCCATCTTTAGTAAGGGCAAGTGTCTCCCCTAGCACCGTCTTCCTTATTTCTCCTGCCAGCAGAAATAAGGTTAATAGCAGGGGAAGCAGAAAAATCTAGTGACCAGAGCGCTGCAGCCACAACGTTCCTGACACAACAAGTGACCAAGTCACTTACTGTGCCTTTGGCCAAGGTCGTTTGTTCATTCATTCATTCAACAAGTATTTATTGAACACCTACTATGCACCGCACACTATTCCAGAAACTAGAGAAACAGCAGTGAGCAAAGCAGACAAAATTTCCAGTCCTTATGGAGCTTACATTCTACCGCGGTAGATCAATAATATAAGTAAAATACAAAACATGTTAGATGTTTCCTTTTTTAGATTGCAGTGTTGTTGTCTTTTAAGGAGGTACAGAGGATTGAACCCATGACCAGGTACATGGGAAGCAAGTCCTCAACCACTGAGCTACACCCACTCTGCTAGATTGCAGTGGGTTTTTTTTAAGATTTATTTTTTATTTATTTCTCTCTCCTCCCCTGCCCCCCAATTGTCTGCTCTCTGTCCATTCGCTGTGTGTTCTCCTGTGACCGCCTTTACCCTTATCAGCGGCACCGGGAATCTGTGTTTCTTTTTTGTTGCGTCATCTTCTTGTGTGAGCTCTCCGTGTGTGCGGCGCCATTCTTGGGCAGGCTGCATTTTCTTTCACGCTGGGCGGCTCTCCTTAAGGGGCGCACTCCTTGCGCGTGGGGCTCCCCTACGCGGGGGACACCCCTGCGTGGCACGGCACTCCTTGCGCGCATCAGCACTGCGTGTGGGCCAGCTCCACACGGGTCAAGGAGGCCCGGGGTTTGAACTGCGGACCTCCCATGTGGTAGGTGGAGGCCCTATCCTTTGGGCCAAGTCCGTTTCCCTAGATTGCAGTTTTAATCTCATTTGCATAATAGAATACTGTATTATACAGCCCATGATTTGTTTCTGTATGGCTTGCTACCTATGAATGGATTTTACATTTTTAAAGGGTTGCAAGAAGAAATAGGAGGAAGAAGAGAAAGAAGACTATTTAACAGAAGTACCTGACGCACAAAACCTAAATATTTATTATCTGGTGGTTTTAGTTTGCTAGGCTGGTGAAACAGATACCATAAAATGGGTTGGCTTTTCACAAGGGGGATTTGTTAGTATAGTAGCTTACAGTTTTGAGGTCATGAAATATCCAAATCAAGACATCAGCAAGACAATGCTTTGTTCATGAAAACCTGCCAGAGATCCTGAACTGTTTTGTAACTTGGGAAGGCACGTGGGTGGCATCTCTGGTTTCTCTCTTTTCCAGTTTCCCTTGCTTTCAGCTTTTTGCTTCCGTGGCTTTTTTCTCTCTGCATTCATCCCGTTATAAAGAATTGTAGTAAGAATATACACTTATTCTGAATAAGGTGAGTCACATCTTAACCGAAACAGCCTCATCAAAATATTTGAATTATAATGGGTCCACACCCAAGGAATCTGTTAACTTTAAGGATCTGCTTTTCTGGAGTACATGCAGACCCCACACTGATCAAGGACAAATGTAATAATTTATGGAAAAGTGTGTTGTGCCTGCCTCACAGGTAACCCTCAATAGATAATAGCTACTATTATTACTGGTATTATTTTTTTAAGCACTGCTTTTCTTCATATATTTGGAATTTGAGAATAAGAATAGGGAACGAGACTTATTTATAGGATGGTGTGACATAAACACAATGAAATGAGATTAGTTAGTGTGAAGAATAGATGTGGCCCAAATGCTAATGAATATTTACTGTATGTGTTCCATGTAAACAAGATTATGATGTCCATTCAGCAAATATTAGACACCTGTTTTGGGCCAGGTGTCTGGTAAACAAAACAGAGGTGGTCTCTGCCATTGTGGAGTCTTCAGACTAAAGTCATAGGAGAGATGGTCAATAAACATGGGATGATGGAGAGAATGAAGAATAAGTTACATGAGGCAACTTAATGAAGATTAAGTTGCAAGAAGTCCTTGAAGAGGCCTCAGAAGCACTGGTCTGTGGTCCCTCTCTCCAGTTTGGTAAATATGTGATGTGGGAATAACCACAAAGTTCCCGCACATTCCGCAGTAAAAATCTATGGGTGCTCTCTTGAGGCTCCTGTTTCCTATGGGTTCCCCGACTCACAGATCATCTGGGCTCAATACTATGGAGAACGGATTAGCCCAGAATTCTTGAACAGCTGTTGATGCCGGCATCTGGAAAGCTGAATGTGCACAGGCAGGGAGAGCAGAGGATGCTTTTAGGAGTCCAATGAATAACTTTGCCCGGCTATGTCACCTAGTTGTAGAAGCTCAGGCTGGTGAGGAGCTATAAGTTGACCTGGTTCTTTATTGAGTCAAGGAGGTATAGTATCTGAGATTGAAATGCAAGGACGAACTTCCTCTTTGCAGGTCATGGTAAAGTGTGGGTATAATATATGAGTCCTTTCAGCCATAATCCCAAATCTAAATGGTTAGCTTAGAAAACAAATGACACTCCTGTGGAATAAACTACCATCACAGTTTCTTTCCTTAGAAAAGTTGTAGGTTTACGGAAAAATCATGTATAAAATAAAGTTCCCATATACCACCCTATTATTAACACGCTGCATTAATGCACCACAGGTAACTTTTGAATCACAACCAAGTTTGGATTTCAGATAGACAGTAGTTCTGAAGGTGGGCGATTTTAGTCCCCCAGGAGACATTTGGCAATGTCTGGAGACATTTTTGGAGGTATTTTTGGAGGCTACTGGCAAGGAGGTCGGGGATGTTGCTCAATATCCTACAAAGCACAGGACGGGCTCTATAACAAAGAATTATTCAGTCCAAAAATGTGTCGAGATCCAGAAACCCTGAGCTAGAACTATGCTCTTATTATGCAAATATTATATGTCACTTTTCCAGGGCTAATAGTTGTCGCTTTAAAAATTGTTTAGTGTTGCCCACTTTTAAAATGGCTTCTGACAAATCATAGAAACATCTGCCCTGGTCCAAAAAGGCTGCAAGGTAGCCCGAATGGTTTGGTCCAGGCCCCTCCTGACACCCCCTGACCTCAGAGCCAATGGAAGCTGCCCAGTTGTGGGCCGGACCACCTTGGGCCCCTAGAGCAGGGGGAAAGAGGCTAGTGACGAACAGACCGAGTTTCTTTATCAAGATCCTGGGCCAAGGCAGGGAATTGCACCTCCTTTTAGAAGATGGTGTTTGGTTTTCTGGTGTGGAATTGGAGGTGGAAGGGCTTGGGCGGACAGCCGGCCGGGCCCCAGGCTTCGGTCCCCCTCCTGCAGCGCGCAGTGGTTCGCTCCCCGCACTTCCCTGTTTGGGACAGTTCGGCCCCAGAAGTCGGTTCGGAAGCTGTCAGCGCGGGCGGGAGCGCGGCGGGGCGCGGGGTGGGCGCGGCCGACCCCGTCCCCGTCCCGGCCCGCGACCCCGACCTCCTGCGCACCCCGCACCCGGCCCGCTAGGCCGTGCGGCCGCGCACCGCGCCCCTCGCTCGCCCGCCTCGTTCTCTCGCCGGCCGGGCGCCGGAGACCCCGCGGGTGCTGAGATTTCTGGCGAGCGGGCGGCGAGGGCCCGGCTGCGGTCTCCTCGCCATGTCTTCGGCCCACGACGCCAGCAGCCACTTCCCTCTGCACCTCCTGGTCTGGAACAACGACTACCGGCAACTGGAGAAGGAGCTGCGGAGCCAGGTGAGGGGCTGGGCTGGAGGTCGCCGCCAGGAGGGGAGAAGTCGGGGTCCTTCGCCTCCCTGAGCCACCGCCCTGGTCTCGCTGACCCCTTCAACTCTGCTTTTGTGGGCCAATCGTTCTAATAGTAGGGCTCGTCTTGAGCGCTTACTGTGTGCCGGGCCCTGTGCCGAGGGCTTTGTAAAGATGATCTCTCTTTAACCTTTCCAACAGCCCTAGGAGGTAGGCAGGTATTATTATTCCACTTGACAGAGAAGGAAACTGAGGATCTCAGAGGTTATGTGCCTTGGGCAAGGTCGTCGGGCTAATAAATACCAGTTGGGGATTTTAACCCAGGCGGACTTGCTCTAGAGTGCTTTCTTAACCATTAGGCTTTACTGCCTTTCTCAAAGAGGAGGAACACACACACGGCCCTCACCTCACTCACCCTATTGTAAGGAAGGGCACGATTGGGTTTGGAGTCCTGGTTCTAACTACCTCTGTGACCTTGGGCAAGGCATTTTCCCTTTCTGACTCAAGTTAGCTTATCCGCAGAATGCTGGTGTTGGTGCTAATAGGGGCAAACCCAGTCCTTGGCTATGTTGACAGGTCTGGGTGGAGGCCCAGGAATCAGCATTCTAAACAAGCTTTCCAGGGAGGCTGATGCATACCTAAGTTCGAGAATTACTTGTGCACAGGGGCCTTAAGATCTCATTCTGGTCTGAAGTGCTTTGATTCCTTGTCTTTTATTTATTGCCATCTGTTTAAAGCAGTGGTTTTCAAATGGAGGTGATTCTGCCTCCCCCCGCCGGGACATTTAGCAATGTCTGGAGACCTTTTTGGTATTTAATGTGTGGAAATGAGGTGCTTCTGGCATCTAGTGGGTAGAGGCCAGGGATGCTGCCACAATGCATAGGACAGCCCTCCCCAACAAAGAATTATCCAGCCAAAAATGTCAGTAGTATTTTGGTTGAGAAACCCTACTTTAAAGGCATCCTAACAATTCTGGGGGTATTGGTGCCCTCAGGTTATAAGCTAACAGATTTAGCATTTAAGATAAGGATTTGTAATCTCCAAAACCTGGTGTAATTGTTCTTGCTGGGTCCACTCATTTTATCCAGCATGGTCTTTGAATGGTTCAAAATTGGTCATGTTAAGACACTTCAGAGGAAAAGGATGATTGGTTTTCTTTTGATTGGCAACAGTTGAGCAAGGTCAGCATCACCCTGCTTGGTGAACTGTTACTGCTAAAGGGGAGTGAGCTTTAAGTCTTGGGCGCCCACTGAAAGTCAGAAGTCTCCCTTTTTCATTTAAATCCTCTCTAGATAGAATAAACATGTGTAAGTCATTGGTCTCGATTAGATGATAGAATTAAGAGTTAAGGAGATATATGACATATATCCCAGACTAAATGATTCACCATTAAACCTCCCAGTATGCCTAATGATTTCATTCCTCTTCTTTTACTAGGTGGGGCTCAGAGGGAATTCTCTGTTATTTAACTCTTAGCTCTGTTTCTAAATCTCACCTTGGAACTTTAAAAATGATGAGCCTAGTTCTGGTTTTTAGACATCTGCATTTTGCATCTATACTTCCTCAGTATTGTGAGGCCCACCTTCTTGCAAAATGTCAAGAGACAGTACAAAGAAAGTCAGAGGACTAAAATCCTATTTGATAGAAAGGCTTTTTATCATCCTTAAACCACAAACAGCAGACTTTCTATTTCTTTGCAGAGAAGAAAAGAGTTTAAATGAATTGCAGTTTTTCTTTATAGAATGCCAGCACTTATTTGATAAGAGAAGAACAAACAAGGTCTTGGTTTATACTTTAAAATGTGACTTAGTTGAATTATCTCTTTTTTTCTGTGAACTACAATGAAAGTGCTCATTGAAAGTTCTCTGTGTCTCTTACCTTGAAAAATGTTAAGTACATTTGTGATCAGGGAATTATAATGTTGCAGCACAGTTTCCTGGAGTGAATCGGCCATTAATACCTTCGATTGTCAAGGAGATATTCATACTTGCTAATTACTTGGTTTGGACTCTTGGTTCTTGGTTACCACTGAATATGGGTTTCCAGCATCCCAGTTCCCTCTGGGGAAGAGACAGCTGCAGTGTCTACCGTTCATGGTGGTAGAAACTTGACTGTCATAACCACGTAATCCAAGTTCAGTCCTGAAACTTGGCCATTGAAGGGTTCAGTCAGGGCAAATGTCATGGTCATACCACCTGGGCAGTTGTCAGAAAGACCCCGTACTTGGTTTAATGCTCTGCTGTTACCGGCTTAAAATTCATAATAGTTTTGTATAGGGGGCCTCACATTTTCGTTTTTCACTGGGCCCTGCAAACTGGGCCTGGCCAATAAGTTGCTAATTGTCTCTTTCATGTTTATCTAGGCTCTCTATTGATTATGAAACGGCCACCTATCTCTGCGGCCTGAAGGCAGTTGGGCCTAATGGCCAGCACTAGGGCTGATTAAGCTGTGAGCTTGGGCAAGTTATTTACCCTTGCTGAATTGTTTCGTCACCTGCAGAAACGCGGAGAGGAACCCTAAAAGCTTACTATTTTGTCAGGCCGCTGCCCGGAACCTGTTTTATGTGCATTTTTAGATTTAATTTTCACACCAACCCTCTGACTCCTACTTTACAGATGAGGAAACAGAGGTGGAGAGAGGCTCAGCCACACCCTTCTCAAGTGGCCAAGCTGGGATTTGAACCCGAAAGTAGGATTCTGTCCAGATCCTGTGTTCTTATTTATTTATTTACTTTGTTGTTGTTGTTTTTGCCCATTGTCTGCTTGTTATTGTTTTTTTCTCATCTGCTTGTTTTTCTCTCCTCTGCTTGTTGTTTTTTTGCTAGTTGTCCGCTTGTCGTCTTCTAGAGGACGCACCGGCACCAAACCTGGGGGAGGCAGGTGTTCAATTGCTTGAGCCACATCTACTCCTGTATTCTTTTTTTTTTTTTATAAAGATTATTTATTTGGGGTAGGAGCTTACAGATACCAGGCAATGAAGCATAAGTTACTTCCCTCACCAAAGTCTGTTTCCACATTTTGGAGCAAGATGGCTGCTGACATCTGCGGGGGTCCAGGCTTCCGGGGTTCCTCTCTTCCCAGGTCTTGCTTCTCTCTGGGTTCACGGTTCCTCACTTTCTAGGGCTTGCTTCTTCCTGGGCTCAGGATTCCTCTCTTCCTGGGGCTTGCTTCTGTTTCCTTTGAGAGTTTACTTGCCAGGGCTCCAGCTTAAGTCTTCAGCATCAAACTCAAACATCAAAACTCCAACATCAAAAAACCTCAACTCTGTCCTTTGTCATGCCTTTTAACACCCTTCGTAGGGTGGGGACTCAAGACCCTAATGACATCGCCCAATCTAAGCCCTAATTGTAACTTAATCACGCCCATGCTCCTGTATTCTTAATCACTTTGCTAGACTTCTTCCAATAAGAAATGCTTCCATTTCAGGATTGTGGAGAATAAGGAAGAGAATGTATCTGAAAGTGTGGGCACATAGTAAATGGGAACAAAACCAAGCTGCTGCTCCAGTTATTATTAATTATTATACATCTGTGAAATTAGCTCCTTTCATGTATGCTCCCATTTTCTACAAGGAACATATATATTGGTTGGATAATAAAAATAAAAACTAAAAAAACATTCTAATTACCCCAATGATAACACCAGTTGTTTCACTTAGTGTTTTGTTTGCCAGTACATTTCTGCTGTTTTCCTTCAATCATGAGTGGGACTTGAGCAGGCGCACTGGTAGCTGGAAGAATTTTATTTTGTTCCAGGAACAGTAGCACAAAAGGAATCAAGGTTATCCAGATGAAGAAGGAAAGCACATGTTTCTGAGTGTGCACGAGCCAGTCCCAATCCCACAGCCTTGCTAATAGCCTGCCGTGACTTTGCCAAAGATGAGACGGTTTCAAGCTTTCAGCTGTTTGCTTGGCAGAGGCATTTAATAGAGTGCCTCTTCACTCCTCAACTCTGCTGTCCTTAATGTTCAGTGAGGCCTTGAAAGTTGGTTTCTGAGGTTGAAACTGTTTCCTGGTCATGCTGCTTGCCCTTTAGCTAGAGGGATCTGTTCAAGTCCTTTGGCCTCCTTACTGATGCTGGGAGAAGAATGAAAGCTTACGGAGACAAATGCAAAGGTCAGTCAGTGCACCTTAGACAGAGAAGGGAAGATCCTGGGGCCAGGCAGGGTGGGGGGTGACAGAGGAGGCCTGGCCCTGGAGTCAGCCCACAGTTGAAAGCACGACACCCAGACAGGAGGACAAGGAAGGGGACGTCGCAGGCAGACAGCAGCAGCAACAGCGCCCGGAGTCTGATGGGGAGCTCTTCTGGGGTCTCACCCCGGCCCCCCGCAGGCTGGATGAGGCCACTGGGCATGGATTTGAGCCAGGGCCCGTTTGGCTGGAGGCCTGACGTGAGCCTGGCGCCGGGCAGCCAAGACCAAGACCTAGAGCCTGGTCTTGGAGTCCGGTGCTCCCCCTTGGCCGTCGGGGGCTCAGGTCTTGGACACCCTTTCCCACCTGCCGTGGGTGGGGCAACCAGCGGGGCCAGAACCTCAGAGGACCAGGGCAGTGTGAGAGTGAGGAGGAGCGAGGGTGGTTTTCTCCGCTGAGAGTGGACGGCCCCCCAAGAGCTAAAAGCAGTTGACGAAGCACTTACTGCTGGCCTGGAACCATTCTGAGTATCTTACATTCTCACGGACTCTGGAGCAGGCCTAATCCTGGTTGTGCAGATGTGGACCCAAGGCACACAGGGTGACTCCCTGGAGACCAGAGAGGAAGCGGGGCCGCTCGTCTGGCTCTGCAGCCTGCCCTTGAAGCTGGCCCATGCATGGTGGTGAAGGCTTTTGAAAAGCACGAAAAGTGGGTGGCTTTAAATTAGCAAGAGGAAGGAGATTTGCAGAAATGTCACTTCTTTTCTTCTGGGATGACAATATTATAGTTAAAAGGGGCCGATACTTTAAATTTGATACAGTCCATGGCTGTAAAAACTTCAAGGATCAGCTTTGAGAGTAAATTCTAGTGAAATCCTAAAGGCTTTCCAAACTCATATCATTAGTTAAAGACTCTTAAGCCCCACTGCAATAAATCTCTTTTAGGAAGAAAGTGACAGCTTATATGTAACTATGCAGTGTGGGTGTTTGATAATAAGAGCTAATAAAGTGTATAATAAGAGCTAACCTTTCTTAGCACAGTGTGTCAGGCACTCTGCTAAGGGCTCTACTCATTTTTCACTTTAATGCTTGTAAGAAGTCTTAGGCAGGTGTTTTTGTGTTGTTCACAATTTACAAAGAAGCAAATCAAAGCTCAAGAGAAATTAAACAACTTGCCCAAGGTCAAGTAGTATCTAGATGATAGGTTAGTTTTTACATTACTTATAAACGTACACACATAAATTGATTTTTAAAACATCTTTATTGAGATATAATTCACATATCACACTAGTCACTTATTTAAATATATACTGTTCACTGTTTTTTAGTATATTCACAGAGTTGTCATAACCATCACCACTATCAAATTCCAGAACATTTCATCACCCCAAAAAGAAACTTTGTGCCCGTTAGCAGTCATTCCCCTTTGCTACCCAGCTTTTCAGCCTCCCATAACCACTTACCTTTCTGCTTCTGCATTTTTGCCTATTCTGGAATTGCCTGTTACATGAAATGAAATCATTCAATATATGGTCTTTTGTGTCTGGATTCTTTCACTTAACATAATGTTTTCAAGGTTCCTCTATGTCCTAGCATATATCAGTGCTTCCTTTTATATTGTCAAATAATATTCCATTGTGTGGTGATGCCATATTTTATTTCTTTATTGCCTGATGGACATTAGGGTGGTTTCCACTTTTACTATTATGAATAGGGCTGCTTTGAACATTCTTGTGCAGTTTTTGTGTGGATGTATGCTTTTATTTCTCTTGGGTATATACCTAGGAGAGGAATAGTTGGGTCATATGGTAACTGTGTTTAACTTTGGGGGCTGCCAAACTGTTTTCCAAAGGAGCTGTACCATTTTACATTCCCACCAGCAGTGTATGAGAGTCCCAATTCCTTTACATCCTCGACAACACTTGCTATCATCTGCCTTTTTTGTTTATGGCAAAATCCTAGAGGGTTTGGATGTGGTATCTCTTTGTGATTTTTCTTTTTTTAAGATTTATTTTATTTATTTCTCTTCCCCGCTGGCCTACTGTTTGTGCTTGCTGTCCGCTCTTTTTTGAAAAAAAAAAGATTAATTTATTTCTCTCCCTTTCCTCTCCCCCCTGCCCATTGCTCTCTGTGTCCATTCACTGTGTGTTCTTTTGGGTCCCCTTGTATTCTTGTCAGCGGCACTGGGAATCTGTGTTTCTTTTTTGTTGGGTCATCTTGCTGCATCAGCTCTCCGTGTGTGTGGCCCCACTCCTGGGCAGGCTGCACTTTTTTCACGCGGGGTGGCTCTCCTTACAGGGTGCACTCCTTGCATGTGGCGTTCCTCTACACAGGGGACACCCCTGTGTGGCACTGCACTCCTTGTGCGCATCAGCACTGAGCATGGGCCAGCTTCACCACACAGGTCAGGGGGCCCTGGGTTTGAACCTTGGACCTCCCATGTGGTAGGCGGGTGCTCTATCCATAGAGCCAAATCCGCTTTCCACTGTCTGCTCTTTGTGGCTGTTTGTTGTGTACTCTCTGTGTCTGCTTGTCTTCTTTTTTTTAGAAGGCACTGGGAACTGAACTTGGGACCTTCTATGTGGGAGGGAGGCACCCAATCACTTGAGCCATCTCTACTCCCTGCTTGTGTGTCTCTTGTTGTGTTTCCTTGTTGTGCCATCTTGGTGTATCAGCTTGCTACGTCAGCTCGCTGTCTTGCTCGTCTTCTTTACGGGGCACTGGGAACTGAACCCGGGACCTCCCTTGTGGTAGGCCCTACTGCATGAGCCACATACGCTTCCCTCTCATTGTTATTTTGATTTCCTTTATCCTAATGCCAGGCATCTCTTCATGTGCTTATTGACCATTTATGTATCTTCTTTGGAGAAACATCTGTTCAAATCCTTTCCCCACTTAGAAAAAATTGGGTTATCTTTTTGTTCTTGAGTGGTAAGAGTTCTTTATATTTTCTGATATTGGATCCTTATCAGATATATGATATGTATATATTTTTCCTTTTCTGTGGGTTGTCTTTTCACACTCTTGATGTTATTTTTTGAAGTACAAATGTTTTTAATTTTGCTGAAGTCCAATTTATATTTTCTTTTGTCACTTGGTGCTTTTGTTGTTTTATCTAAGAAACTTTGCCTAATCCAAGTTCATAAAGATTTTACTGCTGTGTTTTCTTAGTTTTCTAGAGTTAGCTCTTACACTTAGGTCTATGATCCATTTTGAGTTCATTTTCATGTAGGGTGTAAGAAATCTAACATCATTATGTTGCTTGTGGATACCTGCAACATTTGTTTGCATCATTTGTTGAAAACACTGTTCTTTCTCCATTGGATTAATTTGGCACTCTTAATGAAAATCAATTGACCATAAATGTGTGGGTTTAGTTGTATTCCACTGATCTGTATGTTTATCCTTTTTTTGAGTAGCACACTGTCTTGATTGCTGTAGCTTTGTATAGTAAGTTTTGAAATTGGGAAATGTGAGTTCTCTAACTTTGCTATTCTTTTTCAAGACTGTTTTGGCTGTTCTGTTTTCCTTCCATTTTCACAGGAATTTTTGGATGAGTGCAACAATTTCCGCACACAAAAAACCAACTAGTATTTTGATAGGGATTGAATTGAATCTGTAGATCAGTTTAGGGTTTATTATTATTTTAACACTATTAGGTCTTCTGACCCAGGAACACGGGACATCTTTTCTTTTTTTTTTTAGATCTTCTTTTCAGCGTACCAATTTTGTGCTTTTGTTAAATTGATTTCTAAGAATTTTATTCTTTTTTATGTTATTGTAATGGAGTTGTTTTCTTAATTTCGTTTTTGGAAATGTATAAAAATATCAGTTTCTATTTTCTATAGTGATCTTGTATCCTGCAAGCTTGCTGAACTTATCAATTCTAACAGTTTTTATAGTGGGATTTTCTAATTACAAGATCATGTCCTGCAAATAGGGATAGTTTTACTTTTTCCTTTACAATTTAGATGCCTTTTTTTTCTTTTTCTTTCCTAGTTTTAGCTAGAACTTCCAATACTGTATTGAATGGCAGTGGTGATAGTGGACATCCTTGTCCTTTTCCTGATCTTAAGGTTCAGTCTTTCACCATTACGTATGATGTTGGCTGTGGGTGGTTTGTAAATGCCCTTTATCGGGTTGAGGACATTCTCTGCTATTCCTAGTTTGTTCAATGTTTTTATCATGAAAAGGTGTTGGTTTTGTCACAATTCCTCTGAATCCATTGAGAGTATCACATGGCTTTTATCCTTTAATTTGTTCATATAGTGTATTACATTAATTGATTTTCAGATGTTAAGCCAACCTAGCCATCTTGGGATAAATCTTACTTGGTCTGGTCATGGTATAAAATCTTTTATATGTTGCTGAATTGCTGATATTTTGTTGAGGACTTTTGTGTCTGTATTAATAAGAGATATTGACTATAATTTCTTTTTTTGTGATATCTTTGTCTGGTTTTGTATCAGGGTAATACTGGCCTGGTAAAATGAGTTGGGAAGCTTTCCTTCCTCTTCTACTTTTGAAAGCATTTGTGATGAATTGGTATTAATTCTTCCTTAAATGTTTGGTAGAATTCACCAATGAAGCCATCTGGACTTTGGCCTGTTTTGGTGGAAGGTTCTAAAATTACTGATTCAGTTTCTTTGCTTGTTATAGGTCTATTCAGATTTCCTATTTTTTCTTGAGTCAATTTCAGTAGTTTGTGTCTCTACAGGATTTTGTCCATTTCCTCTAAGACTAAGTTTCCTTAGTTTGTTGGCATACAGTTATTAATAATATTCTTTTATAATAATTTTATTTATTCTGAGTCAGTAGTAATGTCCCCTCTTTCATTCCTGATTTTATTTTTTATTTTTTTAAATTGTGTTTTTAAGTTTTTTTTTAAGATTGATTTTATTTACTTTATTTTTTTAATTTATTTTATTTTATTTAAAAAAATTTTTTATTTATCCCTGCCTTCTCCCAGAAGGTTCACTGTCTGCTCGCCTTCTCCAGGAGGCACTAGAAACTGAATCCTGGACCTCCCACATGAGAGGGGAGTACCCAATGGACTGAACCACATTTGCTCCCTCATTCCTAATTTGAAGAACTTGAGTCTTCTTCCTTTTTTTCTTGGTTATTTTAGCTTGAGGTTTGCGAATTTTGTTGATCTTTTCAAAGAACCAATTTTTGGTTTCATTGATAGTCTCTATTGTTCTTTTATTTTCTTTTTCATTAATTTCTACTTTAATATTTATTCACCCATTGCTTTTAATTATAGTGTCATGATAATATGCTATGGCATTCCCCCTGCTTTCTATCATTTCAAGCGAGATGGGAGGCACAGGAGGCACTGAAGAGATCTAGTTAGCCCTGCAAAGTATGCCACTATATAGCTTACACATATGTCTTTACCTAGGGTCTAAAACGTATTGTATCTGCCTTTTATTTATGTATCACATCTAGAGGTTGCCCAAGAACTTAGATGTTATCTTTGTCCTGGAGTGTGGATTGCAGGCCTGTGACATAGAAGTAAATAGAGGTTCCCCTTTTGCGTGATAAATGTTGCTAAGTGTCTTGTATGTCACACAGTGTGTTAAACCTAGCACTTTTATTTAGATTGAGCTATTAGGGGATAAAAAAATTTATTTAATGGATGTGTAGGAAGGTAATTAATGAATTTGCTAATTATTTCTTACCTGCTAAACTTCCAGTAACTTTATAGTTTTTAGCCTTGTTCTAATTTTTTAAAAAAAGCATTTATTGAAAATTAGAACTTAGGACGACTGAAGCTAGAAATAAAGACTTGGACCCCTTGGAAGTCTCAATCTTTGATAAGCCAGAGAAGCCAGACCCTAGGGAAAGGTCAGGAACTCACAGGAGGTGACGGGACCACGTTCCAGGAGACACCGCAGAACTTCAGCACTGGGAGAGCCTTAAGGCCTGGGATTGCTTCAGGAAGGCTCTGTTCCACGAGCAGAAGTCTTCAACCACTTCTCTTACTCCTTGATTACAGCTCTTACTTTCTCTCCATAATAACCCTGATAGAATTTTTGCAAAACAGGGGGATTCAATAGCGGTTTGATTGTAGTTGTTTACCCATAGTCCTGCTTCCATCCTTGTGGCCCAATAAGCAGCACATGCTTGGATATCTTTGGAGCTTACAGTTCATTTCTGGAAAATTGGCATCTCAAATATAAAGCACATTTTCTAAGAAGTTCTATGGTGTTTTTTAAAATATTGTTAATATGTTTTTAAAAAAATATTCCAGAAGTTGAAATGCAAGTTTTTTCATCTTAAGAATTTATTGACCACGTGGTGAGCCAAGTGCTTGCCGGTGAAGCCAGTGCGGGTGCAAGTGAGTCAAGCAGCAAGATGATGATGCCACAAAAGAGATAGGAAGGGGAGTCAAGGCGAGGCGCAACAGAAACTGGAAACTGGGGTGGCACAGGTGACAGGGAACCTCTCTCCACATCACAGGTCCCCAGGATCGAATCCCAGTGAATCCTAGAGGAGAAAAATGAGAAGAGAAGATTAAAAAAAAAGAGAGAGAAATAAATACAAAAGATCACACAGCAAATGGATACAGACAGCAAAAACGGGGGGAGGGGGAGGGGAAAATGTATTGAAGTTATTATTCATACATGAACATACATAAACAATAAGTATATAGTAAAAGTTGTCAACTTACAAAACAAACATGCATAATACCATACAGGGCTCCTATACATACATCACCCCACCACAGATACCTTGCATTTTTATGAAACATTTGTAACAAATTATGAAAGAACATTGTCAAAGTATTATTAAAACTATAGTGTGTATCTTACATTTGGTGTATTTTCCCCCAAATCCGTTTTTTTTTTTTTTTTTTGTACATAAACCATACAGTTTATCTAAAGTGTGCAATCATTGACATTGGGTATGATCACCGAGTTGTGCATTCATCACTTAAATCAATATTAGAGCATTTTCGTTACTCAGGAAAAAAAACGACCAACAAAACCCATACCACTATCATACTTATGTGTTAGTACTACTAATTACAAATCATATGACTTGCTTTCACCATTTCTATTCATTTCCAAATAACTTTTAACCAGTTCTGCACAATTAAACCTCAGCTTTCAGCTTTCCATTCTCTAACTACATTCTTTTCTCTGGTGACTTATATTCTAGCTGTTAACTCCATGAGTTTGTTCATTACATCTAGTTCATAATAACTAAGTCATGCAATATTTGCCCTTTTGTGCGTGGCTTGGTTCACTCAACATAATGTCCTCCAGGTTTATCCACATTGTTATATGCTTCCTGACTTCTCTTCTTACAGCTGAATGATATTCTATCGTATGTATATACCATAGTTGTTTATCCATTTGTCAGTTGATGGACACCTGCGTTGTTTCCATCTTTTGGCAATTGTTTTTTTTTTTTTTTTTAATATTTATTTATTATTATTATTTTTTAATTACATTAAAAAAATATATGAGGTCCCATTCAACCCCACCGCCCCCGCCCCCCACTCCCCCAAAACAACAACACTCTCTCCCATCATCGTGATACATCCATTGCACCTGGTAAGTTCATCTCTGAGCATCACTGCACCCCATAGTCAATGGTCCACATCATAGCCCAGACTCTCTCACGTTCCATCCAGTGGGCCCTGGGGGGATCTACAGTGTCCCGTAATTGTCCGTGAAGCACTATCCAGGACAACTCCACGTCCCGAAAACGCCTCCACATTTCATCTCTTCCTCCCGTTCCCCACACCCAGCAGCCCCCATGGCTACCGTTCCCACACCCATTTCACATTTCCTCTGTGGACATTGGATTGGTTGTGTCCATTGCACACCTATGTCAAGTGAGGGCTTAGATTCCACATGGGTACTGGATGCACTCTTCCCGCTTCTAGTTGTAGACACTCTAGGCTCCATGTTGTGGTGGTTGACCTTCTTCAACTCCATGTTAGCTGAGTGGAGTAAGTCCAATAAGTCAAAGTGTAGGAGCTGAAGTCTGTTGAGGCTCTGGGCCTGGGTGTCATATTATCAGTCCAGAGATTCAAATCCCCTACATATATCTTAAACTCAGCACCAACTACAATTCCAATAAAGTAGCATGCAAGTCTTGTGAAAAGAGATCCCCTCTGAGTCCATTTCCATCACGCAGAAACACCAGCTCCAAAGAAGGGCCATCTGTCATGGCAGTGAACCCCTTCTGCCATGACCATAGAACCCGTGGGTCTCTTTATCCCTCAAAAGAACCTATACCTGGGGTTGTATCTACCTTATCTGTCTCTTAGACTCTGTTCAGTTGTACATAGGGGTATTCCTTCTGACAACCTCCAGACTCTTTTTTAGAGACTCACAGCCTTATAATCTCATTTCTCCTTTCCATTTCCCCCTTACATTAGGTCAAACCGCTTCCCGAAGTCATGTTATTATATGTAGACAGGTATATTCTGCTGTTCCGCATTGAATCTTTAATTCAAGGTCATTTTCTAGTTGCTTCTTCAGCTGGTATGTGGTAGTGATCCCTCGGTGCCAGGGAGGCTCATCCCCGGGTGTCGTGTCCCACGCTGGGGGGAATGCATCACATCTACACGCTGAGTTTGGCTGTGAGAGTGGCCACATTTGAGTAACATGAAGGCTGTCAGGAGGAAACCCCCAGGCACAATGCTACTCTAGGCCTTGTTCTTATTGCAGGTGCATAGGCTCAAAAGTGTAGCCATTAGTATCAAGAGCCCACTGTTGGGCCCTCCTTCCTTCCTGGTTCTTGCTGTTGCACCTGGAGGATTGCCGCTGCTCTCCCAGGGCCCACAACAGTGACCCCCCAGCCAGGAGCCCAGTACCCCCCCAGCTGTTGTTTTTAATTGTTTCCACTATGAGTATATATAGACATTACCATATACCCTGGGCATATGCCCTGTATAACTCCCTGTCAACCATATATATCCTGTCAATAACATCCCATATCAGTATTCCTCCGCTGCCATTGTTGAACCACTCTGTGATCCAAAACTTCCCGTAAAGTGAATCCCAACATAATGTCAGCTTCAGAAGAGTCTTAGATCACCAAAATTCATATATACAATATACAGTATTTCCCCAGATCCACCATAAAACCTTTTCCCTTCCACAGCAATAATCTTTTAACTTATTCATATCATATTTCCTGAAACTGATGTAGAGATTCCGAAGCTATAGTTTTCAAACAAGGTAACATTTGTGCTTACTATGTGGTCCATACTTTAGGTTGTACAGTTTTCTAAATTTTTTAGTTATCCTTTGTTTTGTCTTATGGTTTTCATTATTAGTCTGTCGTCCCCTATATGTTTTTGGTGTAATATTAGCTGTTTTATATTCATCCTCGTGTACTCTCACATAACTCCTCTTTTGCCCCCTTATTTACCTTTGTTCTATCCATTGCACGTCCATTTTCCCCTCCCCTTAGGGCCCACAACGCCTGCCAATCTAATGCCCTGGGAGCCGTCCTTTCTCACGAGAGATACAGTTCTCTCTATTCGACGGCATTAGTCTTCCCCAGGATATGGGTCCACCCCACCCAATGGTAGAACCCACCTTGGCAAAATGAGCCTTCAGCTATTCCCTCCGGAGTCCGTCCCGCATCAGACCATACCCCCTGAGCGTCCTAACCAGGTGACCCTCCTATTTATACTTTGATACGTTTTACTCAACATTTAGTTCTCAACGAACTTCTGGCACTCTCCCATGTTTGTATGTTGCCCCTCCCTCCCACCTATTTCTTGGACCATATTACCCCTCTTCCCATCCCCAGCCCCCCTCAAACCCAGAAAACCCCACCCGAAGGTAACCCCTTGCCCCCATTTTGTCCCTTCTTTGTGCTCATACTTACCCCCAGCTCATCACAGATTCCACCCCTACAGACATTAACTCACATCCTTCCTCCACCCCCCGATTTCCAGTAAGCCACTTTTCCAGACTCTAGCTCTCTGAGGCAGTTAACTTATTTCATATCATTGAGGTCATATAGTATTTGTCCTTCAATGCCTGGGTTGCTTCACTTAACATAAGATTCTCAAGGTTCATCCATGTTATCACGTGCGATTGTAGTGTATTGGTTCTTACAGCTGAGTAGTATTCCATCGTGTGTATATACCACATTTTATTGATCCACTCATCTGCTGATGGACTTTTGGATTGATTCCAACTTTTGGCGATGGTGAACAATGCTGCTATGAACATTGGTGTACATATATCGGTTTGTGTCCTTGTTTTCAGATCTGATGGGTATATACCCAGCAGTGGTATTGCTGGGTCATATGGCAAATCTATGGATAATTTTTTGAGAAACTGCCAAACTGTCCTCCAGAATGGTTGGATCCTTCTGCATTCCCACCAGCAATGGATGAGTGTTCCCCTTTCTTCACATCCTCTCCAGCATTTGTATTCTACTGTTTTTTTCATGGCTGCCAATCTTATGGGAGTAAGATGGTATCTCATTGTAGTTTTGATTTGCATTTCCCTGATAGCTAGGGATTTGGAGCATTTTTTCATGTGCTTTTTAGCCATTTGTATTTCTTCTTTGGAGAAGTGTCTGTTTAAATCTTTTTCCCATTTTTTAAATGGGTTGTTTATCTTTTTGTTTTCGAGATATATGAGTTCTTTATATATGCAAGTTATAAGTCTCTTATCAGATATATGGTTGCCAAATATTTTCTCCCATTGTGTGGGTTCCCTTTTTACTTTCTTGACAAACTCCTTTGAGGTGCAGAAGGCTTTAATTTTGAGGTAGTCCCATTTATCTATTTGTTCTTTTGCTGCTCGTGCTTTTGATGTGATATTCATGAAGCCATTTCCTATTACAAGGTCCTGTAGATGTTTCCCTACACTGCTTTCTAAGGTCTTTATGGTCTTGGCTCTTATATTTAGGTCTTTGATCCATCTAGAGTTGATCTTTGTATAAGGTGTGAGATGATAATCCTCTTTCATTCTTCTACATAGGGCTATCCAGTTCTCCAGGCACCATTTGTTGAATAGGCCATTCTCTCCCAGTTGAGAGGGTTTGGTGACTTTATCGAATATTATATGGCTATATACATGAGGTTCTATATCTGAACTTTCAATTCGATTCCATTGGTCTGTGTGTCTCTCCTTATGCCAGTACCATGCTGTTTTCACTACTGTAGCTTTGTAGTATGTTTTGAAGTCAGGAAGTGTGATTCCTCCTATTTCGTTTTTCTTTTTCAATATATCTTTGGCTATTCGGGGCCTCTTTTTATTCCAAATAAATTTCATAGTTAGTTTTTCTAGTTCCTTAAAGAAGGCTGTGTTGATTTTTATTGGGATTGCATTGAATGTGTAGATCAGTTTTGGTAGGATAGACATCTTAATAATATTCAGTCTTCCTATCCATGAACAGGGAATATTCTTCCATTTATTTAGGTCTTCTTTGATTTCCTTGAACAATCTTGTATAGTTCTCGGTGTATAAGTTCTTTACCTCTTTAGTTAGATTTATTCCTAAGTATTTGATTTTTTTATTTACTATTGTGAATGGTATTTGTTTCTTGATTTCCTCCTGATCTTGCTCATTATTGGTGTATAGAAATGCTACTGATTTTTGCGCATTGATCTTATAACCTGCGACTTTGCTAAACTCATTTATGAGTTCTAGGAGCTTTGTTGAAGATCTCTCAGGGTTTTCTATATATAGGATCATGTCATCTGCAAATAATGAAATTTTGACTTCTTCCCTTCCAATTTGAATGCCTTTTATATCTGGTTCTTGTCTCAGTGCTCGAGCCAGTACTTCCAAGACAATGTTAAATAGGAGCGGAGACAATGGGCATCCTTGTCTTGTTCCTGATTTTAGAGGGAAGGATTTCAGGACTTCGCCATTGTAAACAATGTTGGCTTTAGGTTTTTCATATATACTCTTTATCATGTTCAAAAAGTTTCCTTGTATTCCGATCTTTTGGAGTGTTTTTATCAGGAAGGGGTGCTGTATTTTGTCAAATGCCTTTTCTGCATCTATAGATATAATCATGTGGTTTTTTTCTCTCAATCTGTTTATATGGTGTATTACATTGATTGATTTTCTTATGTTGAACCATCCTTGCATACCTGGGATAAATCCCACTTGGTCATGGTGTATAATTCGTTTAATGTGTTGTTGAATACGATTAGCAAGTATTTTGTTAAGTATTTTTGCGTCTAGGTTCATTAGAGAAATTGGTCTGTAATTTTCCTTTCTTGTGGTGTCTTTGTTTGGCTTTGGTACTAGGGTAATGTTGGCATCATAGAAGGAATTAGGCAGTGTTCCTTCTGTTTCGATTTTTTGGAATAGTTTCAACAGGATTGGTGTTAGTTCTTTCCGGAATGTTTTGTAGAATTCACCTGTGAAGCCGTCTGGCCCTGGGCTCTTCTTAGTTGGGAGATTTTTAATGACTGATTCTATCTCTTTGCTTGTGATTGGTTTGTTAAGATCATCAATTTCTTCTTTCGTCAGTATGGGCTGCTTATGTATTTCTAGGAATTTGTCCATTTCCTCTAAATTGTCATTTTTGTTGGAATATAGTTTTTCAAAGTATCCTCTTATGATAGTCTTTATTTCTGTGGGGTCAGTGGTGATATCACCTTTCTCATTTCTTATTTTGTGTATTTGCATCTTTTCTCTTTTTTTCTTTATTAGTCTCGCTAAAGGTTTGTCAATTTTGTTGATATTCTCAAAAAACCAGCTCTTGGTCTTGTTTATTTTTTCAAGTGCTTTCTTATTTTCTATTTCATTTAGTTCTGCTCTTATCTTTGTTATTTCCTTCCTTCTTCTTCCTGTTGGGTTACTTTGTTGTTGTTTTTCTAATTCCTTCAAATGTGCAGTTAATTCTTCAATTTCTGCTCTTTCTTCTTTTTTGATATATGAATTTATGGCTATAAATTTCCCTCTCAGTACCGCTTTTGCTGCATCCCATAAATTTTGGTATGTTGTGTTATCATTATCATTTGTTTCAAGGTAGTCATTGATTTCTTTTGAGATTTCCTCTTTGACCCACTGTTTTTCTAAGAGTATGCTGTTTAATTTCCAAATTGTCGTGTGAAGTCTGGGTCTCTGTCCCTTGCAAATTTCCAGCTTGACTCCACTGTGGTCAGAGATATTGTTTTGTATGATTTCGATCTTTCTGAATTCATTAAGCCTTTCTTTGTGGCCTAGCATATGGTCAATCTTGGAGAATGTTTCATGTGCGCTTGAGAAAAATGTATATCCTGCTGTGTTTGGGTGTAATGATCTATATATGTCTATTAGATCCAGCTCTTCTAATATACTGTTCAAATGTTTTGTTTCTTTAGTGATTCTCTTTTGAGATGTTCTGTCCAGAGTTGATAGTGGTGTATTAAAATCCCCCACTATAATTGTAGATGCATGTATTCTTTCACTTAGTTTTTCCAGCGTTTGCCTCACATATTTAGAGGCGCCCTTGTTAGGAGCATAAATATTTATGATTGTTCGATCTTCTTGACAAATTGTCCCTTTCACTAAAATATAGTATCCTTCTTTGTCTCTCACAATTGTTTCGCATTTAAAGTCTATTTTGTCTGATATTAATATAGCTACTCCTGCCTTTTTTTGGTTGTTGTTTGCTTGTATGATTGTTTTCCAGCCATTCACTTTCAACCTCCATGAGTCTCTGGGTCTAAGATGTGTCTCTTGTAGGCAGCATATAGATGGGTCGTATTTCCTTATCCAGTGTCCCAGTCTGAATCTTTTGATAGGTGAGTTTAATCCGTTGACATTCAGTGTTATTACGTTTAGAGAGTTATTTATGGTAGCCATATTTTGGTTGGATTTGTGTTTGTTATATTTTGTTTGTATTGTTTTATTTTCCCCTTCTATTTTTGTCTTTCTTGTTGCTTTTACACTCTACTCCATCTCTGACTGTCCTGTTTTTTCCTTTCTTCCTGCAGAATTCCCTTAAGAATTTCTTGAAGGGGAGGTTTCTTGTTGATATACTCTTTCAGTTTCTGTTTATCTGTGAATATTTTGAACTCTCCATCATTTTTGAATGCTAGTTTAGCTGGATAGAGTATTCTTGGTTGGAGATTTTTTTCCTTTAGTACCTTGACTATATCATACCACTGCCTTCTTGCCTCCATCGTTTCAGATGAGAAATCAGCACTTAATCTTATGGAGTTTCCCTTGTATGTGATGGTTTTCTTTTCTCTTGCTGCTTTTAGAATTTTTTCTTTGTCTTGAGCATTGGATAATTTGACAAGTATATGTCTTGGGGTGGGCCTGTTGGGGTTTATGACCAGTGGAGTGCGCTGTGCTTCTTGGATATGTACATCTGTCTCTTTCAGTAGATTTGGGAAGTTTTCATTCATTATTTCCTGCAACACTCCTTCTGACCCCTTTCCCTTCTCTTCTCCTTCTGGAATGCCTATAATACGTATGTTTGAGCGTTTTGCGTTATCATTCAGGTCCCTAAGTCCTATCTGGATTTTTTCTACCTTTTTATTGACCACTTCTACTATCTGTTTGATTTCCAATGCACTGTCTTCCACATCACTAATTCTCTGCTCTGCCTCTTCTAGTCTGCTGATATTTGCTGCAAGTGTATTTTTGATTTCTTGAATTGTGGTGTTCATTTCCATCATATCTGTTATTTTTTTGCGCATGTCTGCAATTTCCCCTCCAAGTGTTGTCTTCACGCTGTTAACCTCTTTCATTACTTCATCAAATTTGTCGGTGATAAATGTTCTGAGATCTTTCATTGCTTGTGTGAAGTCCTGCCCCCCTTCCTGATTTTCAGTTTGTTGATTGGATTCAGCCATGTTTTCCTGATTACTGGTTTGGTTTGTAGATTTTTGTTGCTGTCTTGTCAACATTTTTTCTTGACGGGTTTAATCAGTTCCTTAGCTTCTTTGCCTAGTCTTGGAGATTAATTAGCTGTTGTTTTTGCGTAAGTGTTATATCTTCTCTTTGTCACTTTGTTCTTCTTATTCCAATTTCTTATTGCTAGTTAAGCTCACTTTAAAGGAAAGTATTAGTGCTGGGGAAAGTCAATTGTGTAAGGAAGGAAAAAGTGTGAAGTAGTATTGGTGATATATGTTTACAAAGCAACAATATGAGTTCTGGGAGGATGGAGGTTAGATCATGTAAATTGTGTAGAGTTATAGTAGTAGGAAAGTACCTATAATGAGGTAGACGACTGAATATGGGAGGAATGTGGTACGTACTAAGAGGCTATTGTTTTCGTGGGAGAGGGAGAGAGAAAAGAAAGGTAATAGTTTCAGGGACGAATACCAGATGGAAAACTAAACAAAGGTATTAGAAATTAAGAGTTAGACACTTTGTGGATCAAAGAAAGGGAGATGGAATATAGGAGAGATAGCAGATGGTGGAGGATATCAAGTTGTAGGGGAAAGGGGATAATGTAGATAGGCTAAATCTATTCACAGAGAAATGAGGCAGTGGAGGGTGAGGAAACCCAGCAAATGTGAGGTATTTCCTGTAGGACCTATTGTATTGTTAAGGTAAAATAGTATAAGAAGAATATTGGGGACAAGAAAGAGAGGATTGAAAAAAAAAAAAAAAGAACAACAAGAACAACAACAACAAAAAATAAAAATTAAAAAAAAAATAAAAAAATTAAAAAAACAAAGAACAGAAACCCCGCCGCCAGGCTCGGCTGGGCTCAGCTGGGCTCCGGTCCCCCGCCTGCCGCCCGGCGAGGCGTGGCTGGGCTCGGCCCCCCCCCGCCCGCTGCGGCTCAGTCGGGCTCGGCCGTACTCGGCTTCCCCGCCCACCCCCCGCCGCCGCGGCGCAGCACGGCTCGGCTCTCCCGCTTGCTGCCCGCCGCGGCACGGCTAGGCTCGGCTAGGCTCGGCTGGGCTCGGCTTTCCCGCCCGCCGCGGCGTGGCTGGGCTCGGCCCCCCCGCCTGCTGTGGCTCAGCCGGGCTCGGCCGGACTCGGCTCTCCCGCCCGCCGCCCGCCGCGGCACGGCTAGGCTCGGCTGGGCTTGTCTCCTTCACCCGCCGCCCGCCGCGGCACAGCG
The DNA here is from genome assembly GCF_030445035.2 of Dasypus novemcinctus. Classification (NCBI taxonomy): domain Eukaryota; kingdom Metazoa; phylum Chordata; class Mammalia; order Cingulata; family Dasypodidae; genus Dasypus; species Dasypus novemcinctus. The sequence continues at coordinate 33,754,752 of NC_080691.1, forward strand.
CGGCTCGGCTCTCCCGCCTGCCACCCCACCTGCCGAGGTGCTAGCTGCCTCGGCTCCGCCTACCCAAGGAGGGAGTCCTCCACACGTAGCTGGGATCTCCGTGTATATTTCACAGATGGATCCTCTCTGTTACCTTCCCTCCAAATCGATGTCCAGACACCTCCGGACCAGGAAAAATCCCGAAACAGCCGGTCCCAAAGAGTCTCCAACGCCTCCCAGCCGATTCCCCCCAGGAGCTAGTAACCGGGAAGTTCACTCAGCCGCCATCTTGCCTCCCCCTCCTGAAAAGTCCCAAATTATATCTTATAGACCAGTCCTTTCCGTTACCTTCCCACCAAATCGATGTCCAGACACTTCCTGCCCTGAAAAAATCCTGAAAAAGCCTGGTCCCGGAGAACCTCCAGCGGTGCCCAGCTGCCTCTTCCCAGGAGCGACGGCAAGGCAAGCTCACTCAGCCACCATCTTGCCGGAAGCCCTCTCTTTTGGCAATTGTGAATAACGCTGCTGGGAACATCGGTGTGTCCCTGCTCTCAGTTCTTCTGGGTATATACCTAGTAACAGTATTGCCAGGTCACATGGTAGATCTATATCTAACTTCCTTAGGAACCGTTGCATGGCGATTTATTGGGTTCTTGGAAATACTTTCAGAACCGTTTTTTGAAGGAGGTGTCCAGTCATACAGACTTAGCTCACACCAGAGAGATTGTTGCTTGGCTCTGAAGACCAAATGTTAATAAAGGGCCATAACAGGAATGAAGAGATAAAAGCCAAATATGTATGTTTAGCTTGAGGAAGGAAATCCTTGAGAGGGAAATGGAACAAAATGACGGGTGTTGTGTTTTACATTTATTTGTCAGTACATCCGCATCCATGCCTGGTGGATTATCATTGGCTGTAGGACCCACAGATGCTGTGGGATTTTACGTGCTACTTCAGAGCACTGGGAACTCAATACACAATCGTCAAAGTGGTATCTTGGTGGGAATCCAGCTAGAGAATGCAGTTTTATTCTGCCCCAAATTATCTTATGTACTTGCGGTTTTGATTAAAGTCCTGTACTTCCTGTTCTAGACTTGAATGCTCTGTGCTTGAGAAATCCCCACCTTCATATCATAAGGTGATTGATTTCATGAAAGCCTTGGCCTTTTTTAAACTTTATTTGAACTACTGAGAACCGAAGGTTAATATTCTAGTTGTGTGTAATGATCTGAAGCTTATACCTAACATTTATTTATTAAGCACTTGACTTTATAGAAAAAGGAAGTCAGTAACTACAGATTTTATTTATAGCTCCCAAATTCATATTTCAACCGTACCTACATGCAAGCAGACATTTTACTTACGTTGCTGTAATCAGAGTGATAAGACTGCTTTCTGCCTTTTATACTATTGTCTCCCAAACACATTTCCATGTTTTTATGTAGTCTGTCCACCAATAGACTTTTATTTAAGTGCTAATGTCTACCTCACAGAATGTGGAGGCTCTGGATCCACGAGGTCGAACCTTATTACACCTTGCTGTTTCTTTGGGACATTTGGAATCTGCTAGAGTCTTGCTTCGACATAAAGCAGATGTTACAAAAGAAAATCGCCAGGGATGGACAGGCAAGTATACTTTCAAAAATAATTTAAAGCCTTTCATTTTGGCTTCTCTTACTGAATAAAAACCAGTCTCCATCATAACTTTCTCAGTCATCTTTACCTTCAGACTCTTCCTCTCTTGGGACTAGTTGGCAGGGAGATGCGAGCTGTGGATGCTGCTGGTGGATCCTGCAGCACAACAGCCTGAATTGTGTTCTGGACCACAAGCTCTCAGGAGAGGGTGACTTCTCATCCAGAAAGCACCTCTCAGCAGAAACCCTCTCTACCATACATGTGTGGAGGCCAGTTTCTCCCCAAAGGAATACGATGGTAACTCCAGTGAATTCATCAAGATAGGCAAAAATCAAAAAGAAATTATGGCTAGGAGTAGCTTATTCCAGTGAAATGCTGGCATTTGCTTTTTTTGCAGGCCCTCTTAATAATTTTATGTGGCCCAACCAAGGATACTCATAAACACAAGACTTGCCTGCCCTCTCTACACGAAACTGTGATTGTGAAAGCCAGCGTTCTGGAAACATCAGGATTTCAAATTGAGTGGCAAGAATGGGTGGGAGGTGGGGCAGGATTCATCACAGGACTAAGAACATGCCATCATATTTTCTATACACCAAGTTAAGAGCTAGCAATGAGAAGTCATGGTCAAAATGGATAAAGTTTAACGACAGCCTCTCTCCCGCTTTGAAGAAAACATTGGTCTTTGATCTCTTTGCAGTTTCTTTGCAGATTGGCTTTAGAGTTCGTCTGAAAGACTCCTTGGTGATTTAATTCTCCCCTTTTTGCCTTTCAGTTTTACATGAAGCTGTGAGCACCGGTGATCCTGAAATGGTGTATACAGTTCTTCAGCATCGAGACTACCACAACACATCAATGGCCCTTGAAGGTGTTCCTGAGCTGCTCCAGAAAATTCTTGAGGTATCTGTAAAAATGTGGCGATGTGCTACTTTGAATTAAGTGCTGCTACGTTAGCTGGAGACACAGTTTCACATCCTTGTGCGCCTTCCTAAAGAGTTTGATGAATAGTAACAGTGACATGCTAAACACCAAATAGCATTATTCCTTGCCTTTCCAACTCATTCAAGGAATGATTGTTCACAAATTATTTTCCATGTCCCTGGAATTACCTTTTTAAGTGCTATTTAAAAATGAGAACTTCAGAAAAATGGGCATCAACCACAATTTGTCTGGGTACATGCTGACTTAAAAGTAGCATTCTGGCGGTGGACTTGGCCCAGTGGTTAGGGCGTCCGTCTACCGCATGGGAGGTCTGCGGTTCAAACCCCGGGCCTCCTTGACCCGCGTGGAGCTGGCCCATGTGCAGTGCTGATGCGCGCAAGGAGTGCCCTGCCACGCAGGGGTGTCCCCCGTGTAGGGGAGCCCCACGTGCAAGGAGTGCGCCTCATAAGGAGAACCACCCAGCGCGAAAGAAAGTGCAGCCTGCCCAGGAATGGTGCCGCACACACGGAGAGCTGACACAACAAGATGACGCAGCGAAAAGAAACACAGATTCCCGTGCCGCTGACAACAACGGAAGCGGACAAAGAAGACGACGCAGCAAATAGACAGAGAACAGACAACCAGGGTTGGGGGGCGGGAAGGGGAGAGAAATAAATAAATCTTTAAAAAAAAAAGTAGCATTCCGAGCCTAGGGAAAATCAGGGAAATGGTGCTGAGTACGAGTTGCGTTCAGGGTTGTCAGGGACTCTGGAGGCTTAGAGGTTTGTGCGTAGCTTCTCTGTGCCACCTCTGTCACTTCTAGCCATTATGATTTTGTGACGTCTAATCCACTGCCTTCATTCAGTCACAGTTTTTGGCCTTTGGGCATTCATCTGTTTTGTGGCTTAAAGTGCAAGAGCTTTGTGACACATAGCTCTTAAAAAATTTACTTTTAGGCTCACAGATGTGTTTTGGATGATGGTGACAGTTCTTCAGATAGTCTTTTTTTTTTTTGAGGTACCAGGACCGGAGATTGAACCCGGGGCCTTGTATGTAGGAGGCTGGCATTCAACAACTGAGCCACATTGGCTCCCCTGAGTTGACTCCCTCATCTGTTTTGCTCATTGTTTTTACTCGTTGTCTGCTCATTTTTGCTCATTGCTTGTTTTTGCTTGTTATTTGTTTTCTTTAGGAAGCACTGGGAACCGAACTTGGGACCTCCCATGTGGGAGGCAGGCACTCACCTACTTGAGCCAGATGTTTAGTATTAGAAGAAACTATCTTATCAGTCAACTGTGTGCACTACTCCTAGGGAAGGAGACAAGAAAGTACCAGTGATTCAGTTTTCATGTCTCTTTAATTCTCAGTTTAAACATTCAAGTAAGCTCCCCCAAATATCTTCAAAGATATCTGCTAGATTAATCAGCTTTACAAATTTAGTTAAAACATATTTACTGAGGAAAGCTAATATTAATTGCTTTACCGAGGAAAGGAGCAATTTTGTTTTTAGTAAGATAATCACTACTCATTATTTGAGCACTTAAAAAAAATTCTTGGATACTCAAGCTAAAGCATGCTTAAGATATCCAGGTCCCATGTCCTACGATGAAACCCCCCATGAAATGTGAGGTAATTGTGTGGATTGTTGTTAAAATTGGTGTGTATTTATGAGTGTTCAAAGGTTACATGGATTTATTGTTTTCTTACCTAGCTTAATGCGGGGAGAACTAAAAGCATCATTCGCTCATTCAGCAACCAGAAAACAACTGCTTTAACATGAGGTCACCCCTCATTTTCAAATTTTCGTGCAAAGGATTTTCTATTTTTACCCATATTGATCCATAGTTATGGACTACATTAAATCGTATTCTCTGCTTGACCTTATAGATGGCTTGTAAGTGACCTGTGTGCTTAGAGGCACCACGTGCTGCCGTTGGCAGTTTTGTTTTTCAGCAGAATCTCCTTATGAGATATGCCAGCTTTTCTTATCAGCTACCCCTTGGAGGTTGTTTTTGCGCATCATTGGAATCCTGGCTGGTTTTACTCCAAGATAGATTCTTGGCCTTTTGGCCCTTTGCTTCTACAAAGCCTTGGAGGTGTGAGGAATTTCTAGTATTCTTCTGCTTCTTGCATGGTAACATTTGGATTTTTAAATTTGCTCTCCCAGAACCATTTATAAGAATCCATGGTAGGTAATGAAATAACCCTAAATGGGGTTGCCCTGGTAGTTGTAGAACTTGAGAAAGCCAAATTCTCAAAGTCAAAAAGGATAGCGGGAGTGCTCTCTCGATATAGAAGTGGAGTGGACATCATCGCAGGGCCCACAGGATGGAGGAATAAAATAGGGATTAGAGTGGACTTACTGATATTCTGCTATGGAACTATTGTGACTAGTAATGGAAGAAACTGTAGCATGGATGTGGAGAACGTGGCCATGGCAGTTGCTGAGGGCAGGGAGAGGGAAGAAAAAAAAAAAAGGATAGTGGGGCAAAACCTTCTCAGAGGGAACGTCCATTTTCTGGGGTAGTAATACCTAGCAGCCTCTTAGTTCACTGAGTGGTCCAATAAATATGAAGCAATTCCAGTACACAAAGCCTTTTAGAGTCTAGTTCCCCATAGAATAGATGGAATCAATGTTTCATTCTCTTTGCTAAGAACAGACTGTTGCCCTTTTTGTTTGAGCCTGTCCTTTCAGGCTCATCTTGCTATTACTGCTAGGAATCTGATTAAGCCCCCAAATTAAGTTTGACTTTTACCTCTCCAGCCTTGTTGCTTTCAATGAACTTTCCTAACTGTCTATACATATTTTATTTCAAGATGAAATAGCCTAAATGTAAAATAAGCATCCATTTTGATAAGTTTCTACTTTATGCTTTTTCTTTTCTCTGTTCTCCCTTATTTACTCATTCACTTATTCATTCACTCATCTCTCTGTCCATCCATCCATCCATCCTCTCAGGTGTTGCTATGTTTGTGTTTACTTAATAGTGCCAAGGGTAATTTATTTTAAACCTTTGTCTGCCCTCCAGGCTCCAGATTTCTATGTGCAGATGAAATGGGAATTCACCAGCTGGGGTAAGTCCTTGTGGGCTTGTAGTTTATTTCTATGTCCAAGTTTATTTAGCTTGAATATAGTTTTATTTTTTCTTTATAAAAATAACATGGCTTTTTAAAAAAATCTAGGAAATGCATAGAAAAGAATAAGGAAAAACAATCACCCATCATCTTACTTCAGCACAACTACTATAAATGCTTTGGGGTATTTTTCTTCCAGTCTTTTTCCCCTATTCATAGGACTTTTTTTCCCCCCAGAGGTCTATAAATATATCATATGGACAATTCTGTCCTCTTTTTGTGTCACTTATGGCTGACATTTATCCATATTGTTACTTTTTAAAAATATTGCTTTAAATTGCTAGAGTTTTAGTAGTAGATATATCATAATTTAGTTACTTCCTTATGTAGATCAACTTGATTCTTTTAAACTTCTAAGGAGGAAGATGAAGTGAATAATAGCTTTAACAGTTTTTTTTTAACAAAACACATGTATGTCTCTAATATTACATAAGGCAAATTGCCATTGTAGTTTCAGAGATATTTTTACTTTTATTTCTTGTTGATCTGTTAACAAAAGCTCCTGTCTCCTAGGTTTTCAGCCATTTTCACTTCCAGATTTCCCGTTCAGACAAGAAGTCATATTTTTCATGAAACATTTAAATGAAGTCAAAAGTATATTAAAAAAAAAGACCTTCAGATTCTTCTGTGAAACTAATGAATTCTTTTCTAATGCAGATAACCACTCTTCTTTCAGGTTCTGTTAAAAAGCAGCATATTTTAGACATTTGATATTTTGAATGGTGACTGACAGTATGGTAGGCTGTGGCCATATGGTAAGAGTGGCACGTGTGAATAAGAAAGGCCAGATGGGCACCGTGATAGCCGTGGCAGGGTCAGTAAGTGGGATTCATTTTGGGATTGAGAATACTCTGGGGAAATTCATTTAGCATTTTCTCTGGACCAGACACAAACCTACACTGTAACGGAGGGCTTTAGAACAGAAGGTTCTCTTTTATTTCTCAGGAGTGATTTCCTATACAATAAGTGTGGGAGCCGTGAAGTCCAGTTCTGTGTGACAGTTACCATCTTGCCACTCCCTTGCTCTTTTAAAAGTCAGAATCCTGATTTCCTGGGCTTGGGTGTTCTGCCTTGGCCCCTGGGTTTTTCTCAGTAGTACACTTTTCTTCTCCAGTGCCCTTGGTTTCCAGGATATGCCCAAATGATGTCTGTCGCATTTGGAAAAGTGGTGCCAAACTGCGTGTTGATATCACGTTGCTGGGATTCGAAAACATGAGCTGGATAAGAGGGAGGCGTAGTTTTATATTTAAGGGAGAAGGTGAGTGATCCTGTTGTTTTATAATCACTGCGCATACCAAATTACGGAATGACTTTTAACCATCAAAATGTGTTCAGGGAGCGGGTGTAGCTCAAGTAGTTGAGCGCCTGCTTCCCATGTACAATCCCCCATACCTCCTAAAAACAAAACCAATAAACCACTGGAAAAATCAACTCTCATTGGAGAGCAGATATAGCTCAGTGGTTGAGTGCCTCCTTCCCATGTATGAGGTCCTGGGTTCAATTCCCCATTCCTCCTAAAAAAATGTGTTCAGACTCATTTGCTTTATCTGATCCTATCTAGGACATGATTTTTTGTTATTAATTATTCAGCTCTCAATCCTTATCTTATTTCTTCTCTGGGTAGTCATCTTGCACATACCATTTGCCACCCAACACTGTTACCCATTTGACATGTGCACCTCACTCTGGACTTGAAGCCAAAAGGCAGGGAAGTTGAGAGGTGGCTCACAAGCCCAGTCATTAACACCAGCCTCAATGCATAAAATATTGCTTTCGAAAGGTACAAATTTAGGCTGTATATTTTCATGTCTTTTCCCTGTATTGCCGTCTTTAGTGGCATATATGTATTAACTGGAAATTCTGGATAAGTTGGGATGTTTCTAATAAGACATAATGAACACTAGTGGGTTTTAAGGTTGATCTCTACTCTAACCAAATAGGAACCCTAGCTGGCACCCTACACCCTATATCATTTGACACATGTCAAAAGACAGGACAAGGCTTCTGTCTTGTATCTCTATAGTCCTCCATATCTGATGTGACCTTCCTTATGGGGGGTAAGAACTGGCACTGCCAACCCAATGTTGTGTATAAATGATTTATGTTAAGTATGTAATTGTTTATTTTAAGAAGCGGATAGATGAAAAGTGTTGCTAAGAAAGAATGCAAATTATTTTGGAAGTCTTCAGGGAAGATGGCCCAGAAGCCCCCTGAGTCAGAGAAAGCAGGCCAGATCACCCTGTGCAGGGAGGTCACCGATAGCCAGTACTCTTTAGGTGCTGTCAGACTTTGCGTTGTGACCTGGGAGGCTTCCTTGTTTTTGCCCTTCGTCACACTGTGCTTAGTTATGCCCTTTTTTCCATTAACAGACAACTGGGCAGAGCTGATGGAAGTCAACCACGATGACAAAGTGGTCACCACTGAACGCTTCGACCTGACACAGGAAATGGAGCGCCTCACTCTGGACTTGATGAAGCCGAAAGGCAGGGAGGTCGAGAGGCGGCTCACAAGCCCAGTCATTAACACCAGCCTCGATACTAAAAACATTGCTTTTGAAAGGTACGAATTTAGGCTGTGTATCTTCATGTCTTATCCTCGTACTGCTGTCTTTAGTGGCATGTATGTATTAATTGGAAGTTATCCATAGATTGGGATAGTTCTAATAAGACATAATGAACACTAGTGGGTTTTAAGGTTGATCTCTACTTTAACCAAATAGGAACCCTAGCTGCACCCTATATCATTTTTAGAGCAGGCTGGTTAAGTCTTTTGGCGAAATGTCTTCATCTTCTGTTATGGGCTCTCTCTAGTGGGTTTTACTCAAATCTTACTCTTTTTTTTTTTTTTTTGGTGTTTGGGGAACTCTAACACTCCCTAGTTCCAAATCATGCTTTTTGTCTCTGGAAACTAGAATTGATCCAGTACTGAATATTCATCAGTCACATTCATGCTATAAGATAGTTAAGTAGTTAATTATGATTTCCCCCCATTTTTGGGGCCTAATAGTGTAGAGCAAGAGTTTGGGAGGTTTTCACTTCTATTCCAGACTCTACTGGATGAATTTTCTGGAAAGGTCTGTGCCTTGGCTGCTCCTGATGAGAACACTGTCACTGGTCACTGGCTCTGGGTTGCACAGAGGGGGTGGAGGGCCTTTGAGTGTAAGTGAAGCAGAGGCTGAGGGGTCATCAGAATTATTTCTCACAAGCTGTTAGCCTAACCATTTCTCTCATAGTACACACTGAACCAAGGGATTCCCACAAGAGCCCTGAGTGTTTGCCTAGGATGTCACATCCAGCTCTCTAGTAGCCAAAATAGCATAACCTGAGGTAAAATGGATGTATTTCACCCTGGATTTAGGTTTTCTTTCTTTCTTTCTTTTTTTAATGAATCTACTAACTGTCCTTTCTTTTTATCTTTCTTTCCTTTGTTTAAAATAGGAAAGTGGCTATTAAAACTGAGAGTTTTCTGTTTAGTCCAACATAAACTTTAAGTGCTCTTTTTTTTCTGGATTAAATTGAGCTGTGGAATTATGATATCTGTTTGTAGCAAAAAGGAAAACCAAAACCAAATATCCAGCCTGTATGGCATCCACAGTGCTGCTGCTGCTTTGGTAAGAGAAGCGACAGTTTTCCCGAGCAGGGGTCAGGCCTCCCTTGCCAGCCTTTATCTCACACCAGCCTCTTCAGGTGACAGCCCTTGTCTTCCAGGGACTGCAAGGTTTAGGAACTTGACCGTGGCTTTCCCTGGAAGGGCCTTGGAAAGGCAAATCCTCGCTTCGGCGCACACCTCTGCAGACAGGGAGGGCACCTTCAGCTTAGGGCTCTGCGAGGCATTGTAAAGCTGAAAGCTAGTGGCAGCTGCCCTCCCTGCCACAGTGCGCAGTAGAGATGAGTGTGGGCAGAATGGGGTGCCGTTGGCAGGGCCACTAAATAGCTCTGTGGCTTTGGGTAAGTGCTTAAGCTTTCTGGATATCCATTTTCTTAGCTGAAAGAAAAAGAGAATGAATGTAGAAGCCTCTGAAGTCCATGAGAAGAGACATTGTTCCCTGCAGTTTATCGGCAGAGTTGCTAGAGTCATTGCTTGTTATTAAATGTACTTTATGAAGAGAGTGTGATGACTGCAGGCTCTTACCCTGCTGGGGGTAGATGGGAAGAGATAGCACATTCCAACTGTACTGAGGACTAAGCCACATTTTGTATTTATATGGTCACAGCGTTTTCAGATGGTTTCAAGCCACTTCAAAAGCCATTTTCAAATGACAGTAGGTTGGCGAGACAGAATTTCTGGAAGACAGCTGCTGCTTTATGGTGCTCGGAATTAATTGTGTGATCAGTGTGCTGTCGTGCCGAGCAAGGATTTGAGCTACTCTTGAGTGTGAGGATCGCTGGTACAAAAAGTGTGGTGTACCTACCTTCTTACCCTGAGGTGGAAGCTTTCATTTGATTGAATTTGCAAAGCTTGGCTCCCTCTCATTGTATGATAGCTGTTTTTGTCCATTTTGTTCTTCTAATCTGTTACTTGGCGCTTGATGCTTACAAATTAATACCCTCCTCCCATGAATTTTGGGCCTGTCAGTATATTCTTTGTGGTTCCAATCTAGATTTTCCTCTTCCCTGAAAGATCACGCTTTCTGTTCACTTCAAAGGAAACATTTCCTGCCATTCTGGGAGCCTTTCTCCAAATTCTCTAGCAGCCTCCAAGACACAGGGCCTTGCCAAAGTGCTGCCTTCAGTGGCGGGGACAAGAGAGGGCCACCGGCTATCGTCCTGTCGTCTTCAGATGCCTCTGAGTGTAAAGTTAATCAAGAGCCAACGAGCCCTTAGAATCTTGGCTTTAAACTCGGGCGTGGATACGGGGTTTAATAACTATTGTCAGATGGGAAGTGGAAAAGGAAGTGGAATGGTCAGGATTGCAATAGAGCAGATGTTGACGAGTGAAGAGCACGGTGGTGCCTAGAGAAGAATCTGAAGGTTGGAGTGGGGCAGACTGAATCCTCCTTTGGTCCCTCAGAAGACTGTGTGCCAGACACAATTACTTCCCATGCAGGCCAAGCTATCAGGTGACTTCAGTGGAAAACAAGGAACTGAGGATTGAATTAGTTAACTAAAATGAATATCTTAATTTTCAATTGCCAGTGCCTAAAAGGAGACTCTGGTTTGTTAATCATTTAGGTATGGTCCCTAAAGCTACCACCTCCTATCCCCCTCCACCCCCAGCAGTTGCTATTCTTCTGAAATGTAAGTGGGAAGTATCTAGCATTTGGTATAGTCCCTGCAGGATTCTTCTCTTTTCCTCCCTGGGTGATACTGTACTAATTGTAGACAACTAAAGGAAAATTAAAGCTCTGGTCTCTCCTTTAGCTTACAGTCTATAAAACACATGTGAAACTCATAATACTCCATCTGGCCTGACGGCATTTACAAAGTCCCATTGGAGGAAAAGTAAACTGTGTGGAAACACAAAATGCAAATAGCGGTATGCGTTCTTTATGACTTTGCTAAGCTGCCACTGTTCCCTGAGCTTCCTGCGTGACTTCCTCCTACAAGCGGGGTCTGAGCAGAAGGCAGCTGTTGTGCTACAGCAGGGCCAAGGGAAGCAGCCACAGCGGAGCTAGGATGTGATGTCCTAGACAAAGGGCAGGGCTGGGCAGGGCTCCCACATGAGTGGCAGTGTTTCCCAGGGTGAGCTGCTTTGTGAAAACAAATCAGAGCCTCGTGGCTGCTCATGCATCCTATATGCACTTTTCAGGAGCAGGTCAAGCTAAGTGACTGGGTTTTTGGGCATGTTACCAAAGCTGCAGCTGCTGCTGGAATGCTGGGCCACTCTAAAAGCAGTCCCATAAGCTGGAATCAACAACGCCTGGGCTGAAAAACTGCTTTTAACATCCTTTTCCCTTGCTACGCCAAACCTGATAAAATGTGTGACTCATATGCCATTTTGCAGGCATTAGTGTCTTCTCCAAGTGGCTTGCCACAGTGATGAGTTCTTGCCCCCTCCCGCTCTCTCTCCAAGGAGCAGGATGGTCTGTGCCTCATGGTCCTAAGGATTTCTCCCTCGCGATGTGGCTGCTTATGGCGCAGCACCACTCACATCCTTGCCCACAGTGAATACGATCCTGACAAATGCTCAGTCCCAGCTACCACCTCGTGGCCAGCTTTTCGATGCTGGTTGTCTTCACTCACACAAGGACAGCTGTCCAGTAACTGTCACCACCTTTGTCACCTGTGCTGGCAGTTTTTGGAAAGAAGCCAAGAATGGAGGCGTTCCCTGCCAGGGGTGGTTAATAACGGGGGGCGGGGTGGTGGGTGCTTAAGCCATCTGTCATTGATAACCTCCTTTTGTGGACAGTAGGACTGTAATTTCCCAGTGTCCTTCACTAACTTAAGTTGGGGGAAGGAAAGAACGAAACTATAAAGGCTGCAGGGATAAATCTGAATGGCATATTGTACATGTAGAAATTTGTGGTGTTCACTTTTTATCAGAACTAAATCCGGATTCTGGGGCTGGAGAACAGATAAAGCAGAAGTTGTTAATGGTTACGAAGCAAAGGTAAAAGGAAACTCTTAAAATAAGATTTAATATAGCTATTTAGCTTCTATGCAAATAAGGAGTCTGTTCAGATTTTTTCATGCACCTGTGCCATGAAGATGCTCTGGGGGAATAAGGACTGTCTAATGTGTCTCTCACTTGAATTTTTTTATCTTATTTGACTTTCAGAAATGGGATAGCATGTCCTGAGGAGGTCTCTAGTTATGGCAAAGAGAAACAATGTTGTAGAGAAATGAGTACAGGTACAAGTTGTCCCGGATGGAAAGAAAAGCTAGTCATTTCTTTAATTCTTGAAAAAAAAGAAAGACAGAAGAAAGGGTCAGACTTAGCATACTTGTTCATCTTTTTTTATAACCTGAGTAATTTTTAAAAAATATCATAGAGTAGCTTTTATGAGTCACTCTTTTTTAAATCAGGCTAATTGCAACCAATAGGCCAACAGCCCATTTTTATAACAGAGAATTTAAAAATATAGTTGTAATAGCTATATAGTAATAGCTAATATAGTCAGTCAAGTCCTGGCGTTTTGTCAGCTGGAAAGCTCAATTTTCTGACCCTACTTTAGCCCCGCAGTAGATCAGGGATCGATGTGATGGAGCCAGTATGGCAGGGTCCTCTAGTGGCCTCTGAGTGAACAAAGGAAAATTACATCATGCTCAGCAAGAGACACTGAGAAACAGTTGTTCTGGTGCTGAGTGTGTTTTCTGAGTCTTTGAATGTCGGGAAACCACATAAGGCATATAGTTATTCTGGTAACCATTCCATTTGATTTTCCAGACTGCCATATTCCTCTGTCAACCTTGAGAATAGAGCTTTTACTGGGAGTTAAAATAATTTTTTTTGCGGATATACAGGATACCTTTAAAATAGTGATTTGCTGGAGTTCTGTAAATCTTGTAGGTGTGGAAAGCCTTGTGTTTATTCCTTTTTCCTTCTGTCCAGCAGATGGCTGTCTAAGTCAATAGTAGTATAAGATTACCCTGAATCAGAAGGTCATGATACAGTTTTGGGTTAGGACGATAGAAATCCAGGTGGGAAATCAAAATTGCAGGACATTTGTCTGAGATTGGTTAGCAAGGAGGAAGGCAGGTAGCAAGATGCAGCCTGTCCCTGTTAAGTCCTCAGTATTTAAAACTGAGATATGGAAAGTAGCTGCTGATGCACTTCTAAGATGATATTTTGCATATTTTCGCTGAAGGATCCTAATGATTATTATGATTATTAACCATTTCTCAGTTTTATTTTGCTGGATTTTGGGGGGGATTTTTTTGGCTTTCGTAGTTTTGCTCTTGTTATGCTGATTTTTTTGTTTTGATTCCCTGTGTCACTGCTTTCTTTGCACACATCTCTCAAGGTTTACACAGTAAACAATGTGAGTGTGATAACCAAAATACGGACAGAACATCTGACTGAGGAAGAGAAAAAGAGATATAAAGGTAATCTCCCTCCCCTTCCACCCTTTCTTTTTTTTTTTAGCCCAGAGAGTGCTTTGTTTGATTCTGAAAACCGTTTTGGGTTAATGTAATTGAGAAGTGTTGATATTAACTGTAACTTCCTTTTTGTTAAAATTTCCATGAGGAGCCAGTGTAGCTCAGTGGTTGAGCATCTGCTTCCCATGTATGAGTACCAGTTTTGAGTCCTGGTACATACTAAAAAAAAAGTTTCACGAATCTGACTCATTGTTGGAGGCATTTCTCTTAGTTGGCTTCAACTGTAATTAAAGCCATTCACAAAAGTTTCTTTATGTTATATGAAGGACAGTTACTGGATTCAGCCATAGATAAGGATTTTGGAGAATCTTCATTGTTGGAATGAGATTTGGTCCAAACTATCCTGGTGAAAGATCTGGACAGAATTTGGGTGCTAAGCCAAAATGTTGCCATATGTGGTTGCCATAGCCCAGCTGTGCCAATGGCCAGCTCTGTGGCCTGTGCCTCAGTTTCCTCAGCGTTGAAATGGAGATGATAATAGACCTTCCTTAGACTTGTATGGAGTATTAGATGAGTTCTGACATATAAACCTTTAGAACAGTGCCTGCAATATGTGGTAAGCATGCAGTAATTGTTAACTACCACCCCTATCCTAGTACTATTAATACTATACTTCAGTTTGACAGATGAGGAAACGGAGACCCAGAGAAATGATCTGTCATAGGACACCTGGGTAGCGAGCAGCTGAGGTGGGATTGGGGTCCAGATCTGGCTCATTCCTAAGTACATATTCTTTCTAATATTCTGCTTTAATTCTTGTATTTGTTGTCTGTTTAGTATAAAACTCCAAATAAAGTGTGTCATAAAGTAGATGTTAGCTTGTGTTTCTTGGGTGTGATTTTATTCAGTCTGTCAGTTGATGGAGGACTTTACTTCAGTATCTCCTAATGTAGGTGGCTGGGATCAGAAACTTTAAATAAGATGAGGCTCGTTTCTTATAGCCACAAGTAGGGTACAATATTAAAAATTAAACTTTTTTCCCCTCTGTAGCGGACCGGAATCCCCTGGAATCTTTGCTGGGAACTGTGGAACAGCAGTTTGGTGCTCAAGGGGTAAGTGGAAGTAATAAGCTTTTAGCACAGTCTAATGAAAGGGAATGACTTATCTCTACTTATGATAGCATTTACTGAATCCTGAGCAGACCATCCTACTTGAAAAGATTAAAGAGTACACCCAGGCTGGAATTTAGGATATTCTTTTGGAAGAGAATTAAAGGGAGTGAGTCTTTAAAAACAAGGATTTTAGAGGAGGGGTAGTGATTATAGAAATCAGGTGCTTTCTTACAATTATGAACTAGGGCCTCTCTATAAAAAGGGAACTTAAAAAAAGTATACAGAACTTTATATTTAACAGAGCACCTAAACAAACATTTTATGACTCTCACAATAATTGTATGAAATTGGATTAATGGATGTCACTGAGGATCAGAAAAATGTAATTACCTTTCCAGTGTCTCAAGCTAGAGAATGGCAGAGCTGAGCTTAAACCCCCAGTCTTCCAAATCTTATGTACTTTTAAGAATTTCTGTCTCTTGTTTTTTTTTTTTTTCCTTCTCTATAATTGGGACTAAAAATACAAAGGAGAGTGGAGAAATAGTGCTAATTTTGAAGTAGAGAACTCCAGTAGACTTACCATGTGACTTGGTTACACCTTTATAGATTTTCTTTTTCCATGCAGTAACTTAAGTAAAATGAATGATCAGAACTTTCTGATCACAGCTGGTTAATGCGCATACCTCAGAGATGGCATGCCAGAGGCCTCACCTGGGAGCATAATTTGGCATTTCTAACACCCCTGGGTTTTGTCTTGGCAGAACCTCACCACAGAATGTGCCACTGCAAACAACCCCACGGCCATCACACCTGATGAATACTTCGATGAAGACTTTGATCTGAAAGACAGGGACATCGGGAGGCCTAAAGAGCTGACGATTAGAACACAAAAGTAAGAGTGCTTCTGTGGCCATTTTCATCCGATGGATTCTTGTTTAAGAAGTTGTGCTAGTGCTATTTTATTGTTATGTTCAGTCATTCTTTTGTCATCTTCCTTTAAAAATAACTTTTAAACCACTTTATCTGATAAAAGCTAAGAGTAGTTTGCCCATCTTATTAGCCTTTTCCAAGCAGAACACAGTTTGGATGTTAAGAGCTCCTGATTCTTAAATGCTGACAGCCTTCAGCCAATCAAATGAAGTGGTTTCCACCAGCTGTCTTCTTTTTTCTGCTTGCTCTCAATTAAATGTTGCAGTGGATGGTTGTAATGCAGACCATTTCACCTGATTGCCAGATATCAGAGAGATCCGAATTCTCCTGTGGTTCTCGTCCCTTCCTAGCTCTGGATTAAGAGCGGTTAAGATAAGTGGGGGACTGCGGGAAAGGAGGCTGCTGGCATCCAGCTTCTTGCACGTAAATCGGCTTTCCCTGCCGGGTAGAAACAGCCATAGTCTTCCCTCTGTCGGAATTCTGCAGGTTTAAAGCAACCCTGTGGATGTGTGAAGAGTTCCCGCTCTCTCTCGTGGAGCAGGTCGTTCCTATCATTGACCTGATGGCCAGAACTAGCGCTCACTTTGCAAGACTGAGAGATTTCATCAAGTTGGAATTCCCACCTGGATTTCCTGTCAAAATAGGTACCGTTAAATAAAGCACAGGAACACTTGTAGGTTCTTCCTGGTTTTTGTGGGAGATAAAATGTGCTTCAGGGAATTATAGCACTTTAGGCACAAAGTAATTTTACTAGATATAATTGAGGATGTCAGAATTATTCTATAGTTTGATTTAAAGAATGTCATGATTCTTAGTTTATGCTGGAGATTTGCATATCAAAATTAGGAGAGCCCTCCAACTATCATTTCTATTTCCGCACAGATGTAAAACAGCGTATGAATATGATACATTCATTGTTTTAATGCTAGACCTTATTTACATCAAACTTCAAGTTAGATAGTTATTTGAGGAAGATGGTTGATACCCAGATCCTTTGATACATAAATATGTTTTATGGCCTCAACTAGTAAGCTTAATACCATGTACAATAGATATGAACTCATGAGCAATTGTATTAATAATTTTGGATGGTTGTATAATCATGGTTGAATCCTGGCTCCATCACTTACTCATTGTAATCTAGGACAAGTTGCTTTACCTCTGGGAGTCTCCAGTTTTCTTATCTGTTTACTGGGGAGAGGGGTTGATAGGAGGATTAAATGAAATCATACTTCTAAGAAGTACTTGGTACAGTACTAGCATAGTAAGCACTCAGTAAATTATAACTGTTATTATTATACTAAGTAAAGTTTATTTACAAAAGCTTTTATCTTGTTAGAAATTCCATTATTTCATGTCTTAAATGCACGGATTACATTTGGAAATGTTAATGGCTGTAGCACTGCTGAGGAAACTGTATCCCAAAATGTGGAAGGGACCCAGGCTGATTCAGGTAAAAAAAGTTGGATTTTGTGATTTTCAGAAATGCATACATTTAGTCATTATACTAATTATTCAGTTTTAATCTGGAGTATCTTATTAAGTAGATCTCTGTTTTGAATGAAGGGAATATCTAAGTAAAAAAACGACTTTTGGAATATGTATGATCCTGCTTGTATTAAAAGGACAGTAGGGGAGAGTGGGTCTAGCTCAGTTGTTGAGCACCTGCTTCCCATGTATGAGGTTCTGGGTTCCCCAGTACCTCCTGGAAAAAAAAAAAGAAAGCATGCTCTTATGGAGGGTAATGTACATACAATAAAATTCACCCAATATATGTGTGTATATACTCACAATCACACTAACATGTCTTCGTTCTTTTGTATTATGATATATATCTGTACATTTCAAATAAAAATGGCAATAACAAAGCAAATGCCTGTCCTGGCCTAAGACACAGAAAGCTGCCAGTACCACACATACACCCCACCTTAATACCATCCCCTTCCTCCTCTTCAGAGGTAAACACATAATTCAGAATGGTGGTTATGACTGCCTAGCTCTTCTTTGGGGTTTTGCCACATCTCTATAATCTTATACAATAGTTTGCTTTACCCTGTTTTAGAACTTGACATCAATAGACTCATACAGAATGTAAAATGTACTCCTCAAGCTGGATTTTTAAAAAAAATTTATTGAAATATATCACTCATACATAAACATACATAAACAAGTTTATAATAGTTGTGAACTTACAAACCAAACATAGATAACATCAAACAAACATGTATAACATCTCACCCTACCACCAATAGCTTGCATTGTTTTTAAACTTTTTTAACTAATGATTAAAGAGCATTGTCAAAATATTACTACTAAACAAAGTAGTTTTCCCCTAACCAAGCCGATTGTTATTATCTTTATATCATTTATATATGAACATACATACATAAACAAGTGTATAGTGAAAGTTGTGAACTTACAAAGCAAACATGCATAACATCATACAGGGGTCCCATATATCAACCCTCCACCAACACCTTGCATTATCATGAGACGTTTATTACAAACTATGAAAGAACACTGTCAAAATCTTACTACTAATCATAGTCCTTATCTTACATTTCGTGTGTTTTCCCCCCAACCCACCCTATTACTACTTTTAAAATATATTTTAAAAAATATATATTTAAAAAATATATATATATTTTGAAGTTGTAAACTTTTTAAAAAAATTCATTTATTTATTTATTTCTCTCCCCTTCCCCCCAACCCTGGTTGTCTGTTCTCTGTATCTTCTTTGTCCTCTTCTGTTGTTGTCAGCGGCACAGGAATCTGTGTTTCTTTTTTTGTTGTGTCATCTTGTTGTGTCAGATCTCCGTGTGGGCAGCACCATTCTTAGGCAGGCTGCACTTTTCTTTTGTGCTGGGTGGCTCTCCTTACGGGGCTCACTCCTTGCGTGTGGGGCTCCCCTACGCGGGGACACCCCTGCGTGGGGACACCCTTGCGTGGCATGGCACTCCTTGCGCACATCAGCACTGTGCGTGGGCCAGCTCCACACGGGTCAAAGAGGCCCGGGGTTTGAACTGTGGACCTCCCATGTGGTAGATGGATGCCCTAACCACTGGGCCAAGTCCGCTTCCCTGAAGTTGTAAACTTATGAAACAATCATGCACATGTGCAGAATTCCCAAACAACACCCCTCTATCAACACAACACAATGTGGTGTGTCATCTGCGACAGATAAAATAATATCATCTGTACCATGTCCATAGTGTACATTTGGCTCACATTTTCCATACTGCCTCAGTATCAACACAGTACATATTTTGCATAGATGCAAGAATATTATATTATTACAACTAACCACATCCATAGGTGACTCCAGCTGTATTTTTCTCATGCTTCTCCACATTCCCATCACCCTGCAGTAGTGATAGACATTTGTTCTAGCTAACAAAGGACACTCTTGCATCTGTACCATCAACCACAGTTCTCACCCACCTCTTGGTTTACTGTGCTATCCAGTTCCTAGATTATTCTCAAACATTTTGTCAATTGGCATTTAAATAACTAGACTACCATTTTCTATCACATCCCCATTTATAAACTAGCTGTTAACTTACTGTGTGTTATCATCCACTCTATACATTTCCACAATTTTACAATAAAGCTAATTAAAACTTCTACATGGGAAGCGAACTTGGCCCAATGGATAGGGTGTCCGCCTACCACATGGGAGGTCCACGGTTCAAACCCCGGTCCTCCTTGACCCATGTGGAGCTGGCCCATGCGCAGCGCTGATACGCACAAGGAGTGCTGTGCCACGCAGGGGTGTCCCCCGTGTAGGGGAGCCCCATGTGCAAGGAGTGCACCCGTAAGGAGAGCTGCCCAACGCGAAAGAAAGTGCAGCCTGCCCAGGAATGGTGCTGCGTACAAGGAGAGCTGACATAACAAGATGATGCAACAAAAAGAAACAGATTCCAGGTGCCACTAAGGATAGAAGCGGTCACAGAAGAACACACAGCGAATGGACACAGAGAACAGATAAATGGGGGCGGGGGAAGGGAGAGAAATAAATTAAAAAATATATATATATAAATATATTAAAACAAAAACTTCTGCATACATAATCCACTCAGTCCTCCTCTTATCTCCTTTAAGAATCCACCACCTACTGCCAGATCTTGAATATATTTTCTAATAATTTCTTCTAGAAGTTTTATGGTTCTTGCTTTAATTTTAGGTTTTTGATTCATTTTGAGTTAATTTTTGGAAAAGATATGAGATAGGGGCCCTCTTTCCTGCTTTCAGCTATGGATGTCCAATTTTTTCAGCACCATTTGTTGAATGGATTGTTCTGCCTGAGCTGTGTGAGTTTGACAGGCTAGTCAAAAATCACTTGACCATACCTGTGAGGGTCTGTTTCTGAACCATCAATACAGTTCCATTGGTTTATTGTGTCTGTTTTTAGGCCAGTACCATGTTGTTTTTACCACTATAGGTAGGTATTATGATTTGAAGTCTAGAAATGAGGGTTCACTTTTCCTTTTTATGATGTTTCTGGCTATTCAGGACTCCTCACCCTTCCAAATAAATTTAATGATCATGTTTTCAATTTTTTCTTTAATGCTGGTGTTATTTTTATCAGGACTGCATTAAAGCTATATATCAATTTGAGTAGAATTGACATCTTAATGATATTTAGTCTTCCAATCCATAAGCATGGAATGTTCTCCCAGTTATTTAGGGCTTTCTTGATTTGTTTTAACATTGAGGTGCAGCTTTCTGAATACAAGTGCTTTACATCATTGGTTAAGTTTATTCTTGACTATTTGAGTTTTATCTGTCATCTTTTATTTTCACCACTCTTTGACACTTTTAGTTACTTTTATTGATATAATCTTCATTTCTGGACTCTATTCCAGGCCTCTCTCTCCTGTCTTTTCTTTTCAGGTTCTAGCACACCCTTTAGTATTTCCTGAAACTCTGATCTCTTGCTTAAGAAATTCTCTCAGCTTCTGTTTATCTGTGAATATGCTAATTTCATCCTCATCTTTGAAAGACAGTCTTGCTGAATATAAGATTCTTGACTGGAAGTTTTTCTCTTGTATTATCTTAAATATACCAGACCACTGTCTTCTTGCCTCCATGGTCCTGGTGAGAATTCAGCACTTAATCTTATTGGATATCCCTTATATGTTATGCATTGCTTTTCTCTTGGTGCTCTCAGAATTCTCTCTTTGTCTTTGGCCTTTGACATTCTGACGAGTATGTGTCTTGGAATTGGTCTATTTGGATTTCTTCAGATGGGAGTACATTGTGCTTCTTGGACAGGGATATCTATGTCCTTCAAAAGGGTTGGGAAGTTTTCTACCATTATTTCTTTAAATATTCCTTCTGCCCCCTTTCCCTTCTCTTCTCCTTCTGGGACTCCCATGACACGTATGTGTGCACGTCTTTTGCTGGCATTTAGTTCCCTGAGGCCTTGTTCAATTTTTTCCATTCTTTTCTTCATCTGTTCTTTTGTATGTTCACTTTCAGAGGCCATTTCTTCAAGCTCAGCAATCCTTTCTTATGCCTCCTCAATTCTGCTATTATATGAGTCCAATGTTTTTTAAAATTTCATTGATTGCACCTTTCATTTCCATAAGAGCTGCTATTTTTCTATGTATGCCTTCACATTCTTCTGTGTGCTCATCTAATGTCTTCTTAATATCCTTAATCTCTTTAGCCAGCTCATTGAATTTATTAAGGAGATTTGTTTGAACATCTATAATTAGTTGTCTCAACTCCTTTATGTCATCTGGTGGCTTATCTTGTTCCTTTCAGTGGGCCATAGCTTCCTCTTTCTTGATGTGGATTGTAATTTTTTGTTGGTGTCTTCACATCTGGCTTCCGAGGGTATTTATTCTAAGTGCAATTTTTCTCTTTAGTTTAGGGCTTCCTATCATTTCTCCCTTTCTGCTTGTGCAGTAGGAGCCAAGCATGTAATTGGTGCTGTAAACTGTGGAGGCTCAAGCTGCCCTCATTGCATCAGGGACCAATGAAGCTTCTTCCAACTTTCTCCTTTGCCAGGGGTAGGGACAGAGTCACAGCTATGTGGAATAATCCTTGTGTAGGCCTACACTGTAGTTGTCCAGAGAGACTGATGAAGCTTCACACCCCTTTCTCCCCTGCCTGGGGCAGGGATGGAGCTGCAGGTGTGGGCAGCAATCTGTGCAGTGTGGGCCCAAGATGACTGCAGTTGCACTGGTAGACTTCTGATTTTCAATCTATGGCAGCCAAAGTTCCCTGCAGTTACCTGTATAGGCTTGTGCAGAGCACCAGAGGCGGGCTGAAGCCTAGGCTAGGGCTGCAGGCTGATTTGCATTAAAGAAACTGGTTCCTGTCAACACTGAGAGTTTCAGTCAGCCCAGCTTCCCCTCAGGCGGGGGGCAGAGTCAGAATGGCTGCTATTGGCCTCTTTTGACTTGGGCTGGTTCGCACCCCCCTGTTCCCAGGGTTATTTCTTAGCCAGCTGAGTCCACCAATCAGTAGCCGAAATTGGCAGTCAGCCGTCACCACCTCCCCTGTTTCTGGGAAATGGAGCTTCCAGTTCCCGTCACAGAGCAGCTCCTGGGGTGGCTCATGCCGCCAGAGTAGGACAATCACCGGCTTCTGTGGATTGGCCGGTAATTTCCCAGAGAGGCTGGCGCAGGTCCCCGCAGCTTCCTCCCTGCTGCAGGTGGCACTGGGGCCTAGGCTAGACTTGGAGTCTGACCTGGATGGGAAGAAGCCGGTCCCCACCAGCACTGCGATTCCCCTCGTGCCAGGCATGGAGTTAAGATGGCAGCTCCCAGCCTCTTTCTGACTTGGCCAGGCTCAAGCTTTAGCTGTTCTCAGGATTATACTGTAGCCCACTGAGTTTCCTCATCAATAGCTGAAATTGGTGCCCAACCGTCTCTTCCTCCCCCATTTTGGGGAAGTGGAGCTTTCGATTCCAGCCGCGGAACAGCTCCCGAGGGGGCTCGTGCCTCCAGTGGAGGCTGGGTAACAGCCTCCGCTGGTGTGGAGCACTCTACTTACGAGTCTTCTCTGCAGATGGGCAGTCTCCTCTTTTCACTCCTTCAAGGACGTTGCAGGATGCTCTTCTGGTCTCCTGGAGCCCCCAAACAGGTGCCTCAGCTAGCTCCAGAGAGCTCTGGGTGTTTGCTAACTGCCCTGTAGTGGGAGCTGACTCTAGGAACTCCTTACTCTGCCACCATCTTGCTGGTTCCTCTCAAATTGGATTTAAAAAAATTTTTTAATTTATAAAGGGTGTTTATTTGGGACAGGAACTTACAGATACCAGCCCATAAAGCATAAGTTACTTCCCTCCACGTGTTGGAGCAAGACGGCTGCTGATATCTGCCAGTGTTCAGGATTTCTGGGTTCCTCTCTTCCCTAGTCTTGCTCCTCTCTGGGCTCAGGGTTCTTCTCTTCCTGGAGCTTGCTTCTCTTTCCTCTGTGTACTTAATTCTTGGGGCTCCAGCTTAAGATTTCAGCATCAAACTCCAACATCAAAAACTTCCAGCTCTGCTCTTTGCCATGGCTTTTATCTGTGAGTCCCCACCCTACTGATGTGGCCCAATCAACGCTATGATCGTATCAAATTGAATTTTATTTCATTCACCATTATGTTTTTGAGATCCACCAATTTTGATGCACATGGCTCTAAAGTTTCATTTTAGCTACCATGATTTATTCCATTGTATTAAGATAGCGCAATTAGGAATTCTATTATCTTATGACATTTAGGTTGTTTTCAATGTTTTGCTATTATGAACAGCACTGTCATCCAATTAACAGTGTCTGCAAAAGCCTGTATGCCTAGTTTCCTTTAGAATACATGCTTAGGAATTGCTAGGTCATAGGATGTGCACATCTCCAATTTTACTAAGTAATGCCAAATGTCTTTTTCAAGAAAGTGTATCAGTTTAACTCTCCTACCAAGGGTAGGTAAGTGTTCCTTTGCTGCACAACCTCATGAACACATGTTACCACTATTCTGAATTATGTGTTTACCTCTGGAGAGGAGGAAGGGGATGGTATTAAGGCGGGGTATATGTGTGGTACTAGTAGCTTTCTGTGTCTTAGGCCAGGACAGGCATTTGCTTTTTTACTACCGTTTTTATTTGAAGTGTACAGATATATATCATAAAACAAAAGGAAAAAGATATGTTAGTGTGCTTGTGTATATATACACACATATACATATCCACCCACACATATATCATCTACCCAGAAGGATATACACACAAAAAAAATGCTTACCTTTGGAGTTTGGAAATGGAGAATGGATATGGGGAGGGAGATTTTCACTTTCATTTTTTAGTCTTTTGTATTATTTTTATGAGTAATGCATTAGTTTAATTCATGATTAAAAAAAAGAATCAAGGCAAAAATCAAAAGCACTATTTTTTTCTGCCAAGATTATTCTTTCTCAAATTCTCTCTCATGTAGTAGCATACCTTGATGATCATCATTTTGGTCCTTTCAAGTTTTTTACATTTAATTTTTAGTAAAAAGTTGGAGTGGAAACTTCATTGCAGTTAACTCAGACAAGGGCCTCTTGTGTTTCAGCTTCCCAAGTCACGGACTTTGAGGTCGATCAATCTGTGTTTGAAATTCCTGAATCTTACCATGTACAAGACAATGGCAGAAACATGCATTTGCAAGATGAAGATTATGAGATAATGCAGTTTGCCATCCAGCAGAGCTTGTTGGAGTCCAGCAGGAGCCAGGTGCATTTATCAGAATTAGACGGCTGGGCTTGGGGGGTTTTAACCTCTGGTTTGGCCCAGTTTTTGAAATATTTATGGTATTTATATAGATTATTTTGTTTTATGCACCTGTCTTTTACAAAAGCTTATTATGTAAAAGACCATCAGCGTAACCCAAGTTAGCATCCTTTACAAGTTGCCTCCCGACAACACTTTTCCTCATATTCATCCATGGGACTAATAATCATGTAGTTTTTGGCAACTGCTATCTAATTTTCAAGTACTGAAGCTGTAAATTCATGCTAGTTTACACCATCATACTCCTCCTGCAGTATTATCTATGCGTTGGTAACCTTGCAGGTAGGTAACGATGTGGATTTTAGTCCTACTCCCTCCCCAAGGAATACCAGGTCTCGTGTTGTGGTTGCTCATTAAGTACGTGATGAAAATGGTTGTTGATATTTTAGTCAATTTTCAAAAATTCAAATGTTTTATTCTGTTGTAAGGGATGTCTCTCTTTAAACTCTCCCTGAGTCTCTAGCTAAACTTAGAACTAAGGATGGGACAAGAACAGTTTCATTTTGTCTTCCCTTGTGGTTCTTTCTCCAGGCCTCACCTGCCTAGGGACAGCCCAGGGCTTTAGGACCTCCTCCGGCCACATCACTTCCTTTATCCCCTCTCTTCCATGGCTTCTCTGCCCTGCTAGGCTGAGGCCTGCTTCTCCTTCTACCACCCTCTCATGTATCCTAGGCTCCTGCTGTCCATTCTTCTTTCCTGCCTTTGTCCATTCAACAGATACTTGAGTGCTTTGCTTCTTGCCAGGCATTGGGCATTCTCTGGGGAAGCAGCCTTAACCCCACCTCATGGGGCTGCTTGGCTTTGCAGACAGTACCCACACTCTAGGGTTCAGGGTTTTGGCGTTTACTCTTGAGTTTTGGCCCTGGCCACCATCTTGGACCCATTTCTACATCTGTTCGGCTTTCTCAGACTGCCAGTTTGAGGGCCATACCCCTTTGGGAAGCATCTTGGGAGCCTCAGAACATCACTGTCAGTCCAGCATGCTTTTCCTTCCCCTTTGTAGGTGAGCTTACTTCCTCTCTCCCAATATCTACATAAACCTTGTTGACCTTAAGTTTTGACAGGGGAGGAAACTCAAGTGATAAAACAACAAATACGGAATTATAGATTCTAATCCTAAGCTAAAAGAATTGTCTGTTTTGTTCATTAAAAATTTGCTCAAGATTGGGGAGACCAGAGTGGTGCTGGGGACGGGATAGCAGGTTCAGTGTCTTCAGTTTATGAGCTTTGAACATGGAGGATTTGAGTTCAAATCCCACCTCTGCTGATTGAGACCTTGGGGCATGCCTCTCAACCTCTCTGAACCTCAACTTCCCTATTTGTAAACTGGAGCTTATAGAAATTAATGGTTTCCAAAAAAAATTGCACAAGGTTAGCTATTTTTAAGATTGGTTTTGTGCAAACTGTGAAAGGTTGAGGCTATTGATAAGCATAGTGTGACATATACCACCTGACCTTCAGGTGTGCTTTTAGAAAGGTAACCCAAATCCCTCTTAGATTTGCACAGAGCACTATCAATAGAGTGCATGTAAATATTTTAAACTTTGTCTTTGCTTTCATTTCCTTGTCAGTATGACACCTGTTCTTCTAAGAGATATTCATGAACATTACATTTATTTTTCTTAGGAACTTTCAGGACCAGCTTCGAATGGAGGGATCGGCCAGACGCATGCTTATGACGTCCAGTACGAGAGGTGAGTGACTTGACTCCTGATAATTAAACTGACATTGACACAGGCGCTTTATTAGTACCTGGGCAGGCGTGTAGTACCATGCCTGGGAGGAGGCATGTGCTAAAGTGTTAACTCCCTTGCTTCCTCTTCTGGCAGTTGCTCATTATTAAAATAGCTCTAAACTCTTTTTTTAGAGTAGTTCAGCCTGTTTACATTTATTGTTTTTTTTTCTAATTTAATTTAATTTTTTAACAAATCAGTTTTACTAATATTTATTAATAAAACATACAATTCATCCAAAGTACGATCAGTGGTATTTGGTATAATCAGTTTTATATTCATCACTTTAGTCATTACTAGAGCATTTTCATTATTTCAACAATAATAATAATAATAAACAAAAAATAGACAAACAAGAAAATTCTTCACCTCTCAGTCTCTCTGTTTCCCCTGCTATACATAGCTGCTATTTCTGCCTATGCTTGCACAATTATTTATTTATTTATTAAGCAATTTTATTGATACATATTCATATACCGTACAATCTAAAGTGTATAATCAGTGGCTTTTAGTATAAGCACAATGTTGTACATTCATCACCACAAAAAATTTTAGAATTATTTCATTACTCCAAAAAGAAAAATTCCATACCCCTTAGCATGCTTTCTCTAGCCCTATATAACTGCTAGTCAAAGTCCACCTTTATAAACAGATTTATATTTACTTTTATATAAATGGAAATATACAGTGTTATACAATATATTTAGTTCATAGTAACACAGTCATACAGGATATGTCCCTTTGTATCTGGCTTGCTTCACTCAACATAATGTCCTCCAGGTTCATCCATGTCATCATATGCTTTACGACTTCATTTCTTCTTACAGCTGCATAATATTCCATCGTGTGAATACACCACAGTTTGTTTATCCATTCATCGGTTGATGGCCACCTGGGTTGTTTCCAGTTTTTGGCAATCATGAATAATGCCACTATGAACATGGGTGTGCAGATGTCTATTAGTGTCACTGCCTCATTTCTCCTGGGTATATACCCAGTAGTGGTATTGCAGGGTCACATGGCAAATCGATATTCAACTTCTTTAGGAACTGCCAAACAGTCCTCCACTGTGGCTGTACTATTCTGCATTCCCCTGAACAAGTGGATAAGCGTTCCTTTCTCCCCACATCCTCTCCAGCACTTGTAGTTCTCTGTTGTTTTAATAGTGGCCATTCTGATAGGTGTGAAATGATATCTCATTGTAGTTTTTTAAAATTGTATTTTTTTAAGATACATAGATCACAGAAAATGTTATATTCAAAAAATACAAGAGGTTCCCATATAACTCCCACCCCCCTCACCCCACTCTCCCACATCAACAACCTCTTTCATCAGTGTGGCACATTCATAGCATTTGGTAAATACATTTTGGAGCACTGCTGCACAACATGGATAATAGTTTACATTGTAGTTTACACTCTCACCCAGTCCATTCAGTGAGTTAAGGCAGGATATATAATGTCGAGCATCTGTCCCTGCGATATCATTTAAGATAACTGCAAGTCCCGAAAATGCCCCCACATCACATCTCTTCTTCCCTCTCCCTGCCCTCAGCAACTACCGTGGCCACTTTCTCCACATCAATGCTACAGTTTCTTCCATTACTAGTCACAATAGTTCCATAGTAGAATATCAGTTAAGTCCACTCTAATCCCTATTTCATTCCTCCATCCTGTGGACCCTGGGATGGCGATGTCCACTCCACCTCTATATTGGGAGAGGGCTTAGATTCCACATGGATGATGGATGCAATTCTCCTGCTTGCAGTTGAGGGCCTCTTGGTTCCCTGGTGTGCTGGTTGATCATCTTCACCTCCCTGTTAGCTGACCTGGGTAAGTCCAATGAACCAGAGGGTAGGAGTTGCAACTCTGCTGGGGCTCAGGGCCCAGCTGGCACAAGGACAGTCCAGAGATTCAAGTCTCTTGAGTATACACCAACCCTAGCGCCAACTGCAGGTTCAGTAAAAGTGACAGAAGGGGCATGTGTAGGAAGATCACATGTGAGTCCAACTCCATCACACTCAGGAACACAAATTCCAAAGAAGGGCCAACTGACATGGCCACTGAACTCCAGAGCCATCTGCCATGACCATAGAACCTATGGATCTCTGTAGCCCTCTGGAGAACCAGTACCTGGGTTTTTATCTATTTTGGCTGTTTATGGGGTCCTGCTAAGGCGTGTGTAAGCACGACCTCTGATGACCTCCAGACTCTTTTTTGAAGACTTTTAGCCATATAAACTCATCTGTCTTTGCCATTTCTCCCTTTTATTCCAAGTCAAAAAGCATGATCCTACATGTAGGCTGAGTTATTTTGCTGGTCTGTTGACCCTTTTATTCAAAGTCTTTTTCTAGTTACATTATCAGCTGCTGCTTGGTAGTAATCCCTCAGCAGCAGGGAGGCTTATCCCTGGGAGTCATGTCCCACGCTGCGGGGAAGGTAATGCATGCTGAGTTTGGCATAGAGGCCACATTTGAGCAACACATTTGAGTACAGATATTGAAACATAACTCTTAGGCACCCTGCAGCTGTAGGCCTAGTTCATATTTCAGGCACACAGGCTCATAAGCATAGTCATCAATATCAAGGGCTCATTGTTGGACCATGCTTCGTCATTGATCTATGCCATTGCACTCGGGGGATTGTTGCTTTTCCATTGGGGAATGTGATACAGCTCCCATGGCTACGAACTCAGCACTCCCTCATTTGTCGTTTGTAACTGTAACTACAATGAAAATACCCAACCTATATCTGAACATTTTTATGTACCCTATAAACATGCCTTGGAGAACTCCCTCCCAACCATGTGCCCCCCATCAATAACACCCTACATCAGTGTTCCTCCCCTGCCATAGTTGAACCTCTCTGTGGTCCAAAACTTCTTCAAAAATAAAGCCTAATATATTGCTAAATTCATTTAATAGGAAAATGGAATATAGTGATGTGTTTAAAGATTAGAAATAGAATACATACTAGTTTAGAAGAACTAAAAGTAAAAATAAATTGGGGTATTAAAAAATGAAAAATATTATAAAGCTTTGCCTTTCATCACTGCAATAGGTGTTGCCCTGGATGTACAGTGGCAAGGCAGAGTCTTTCTTCTTCAGTGTCTATATCCTTTCTTTCTTTTTGTTTTCTGATTTTTAATTTTGCCTTCACAAAAGTTTTACATCACAGTAATTCACATATACAATATAGGGGACTCCCATATATCCAACATCAAACTCTTTTCCCTCTTCCCCAGCAGTGATCTTTTTACATGTTCATGTTATATTTGCTGTAACTGATGTACAGATATTGAAACATAACTTTCAAACATGGTTCCATTTTGGTTTACATTATGGTTTATATTTTAGACTGTATAATTTTCTAAATTTTTAGTTATCTTAGGTTTTACATTATGGTTTACATTTTAGCCTATAGACTTTTATACATTTTTGGTGTAATTTAACATGTCCTATATCCATCATTGCATAATCCTGTGGAAAACTTCCATTGCCCCCCAGTTACCCTGATTCCATCTATTCTATACCTCTCTTCCCCTCCCCTTAGAGCCCACAGTTACAATCAATCGTCATTACTTGGACCAGATTCACAGATATTTGGAACAATGCTGAGGGCTTGACATATGTGACTGTCCTAACCCACTGGGAGCCACAAATTCTCTCGAAAGACATAATTCCCTCTATGAGAACATCAGGCCTCCCCGGGATGTGGGTCCACCTTCACACTCATTGTATGGGTCTCCACCCAGTGATATAACACACTAAGACAAAGTGAGCACTCACACACTCCCTAGATGCCTGCCTCTGTACCAGATGCCCCCCTTAAGCACTTTAAACAGGTAATCCTTATTATATTTTCTAAAGAGTTTTCTCAACATTATAGTTTCAACCACATACCTGACCATCCCCCATGTTCAAATGTTCCCCTCACCCTTCCCCCCAATTCCTTGGGACATCTGACCCATCCTCCCAACCCTAGCCCCCCTCAAGCCCACAAAGCCCCACCCAAAGGTATCCCTATGCCCCCATCTTATTCCTTCCCTGTACAAACACTTACCTCCAGCTTATAGATTTCACCCATGTAGGCGTCAGCTCCTAACCTTCCTCTCCCCACCCCAACTGCCTTTAATCCTGTCATCCATTCTCTAGCTCTCGGAGCAGCTTGGTTTACTTATTTCATATCAGAAAGTATTTGTCCTTAGTATTTGTCCTTCAATGCCTGGGTTGCTTCATTCAACATAAGGTCCTCAAGATTCACCCATGTTATCCCATGTGTTAGTACTGCATTCCTTCTTACAGCTGAGAAGTATTCCATTGTATGTATATACCACATTTTATTTATCCATTCATCTGTTGATGGGGATTTGGGTTGATTCCAACTTTTGCCATTAGTGAATAATGCTGCTGTGAACATTGGTGTGCATATATTGGTGTGCATATATTGGTGTGCATATATTGGTGTGCATTGGTGTGCATATATTGGTGTGCATATATATGTTTGTGCCCTTATTTTCAGTTGTTCTGGGTATATACTCAGCAGTGGAATTGCTGGGTCATATGGCAAATCTATAGCTAGTTTTTTGAGAAACTGCTAAACTGTCCTCCAGAATGGCTGGATCCTTCTGCATTCCCACCAGCAGTGGATGAGTGTTCCCATTCCTCCACATCCTTTCCAGCACTTGTAGTATTCTGTTTTTCTGATAGCCGCCAGTCTTATGGGAGTAAGATGGTATCTCCTTGTAGTTCTGATTTGCATTTCCCTAACCATTAGTGATGTTCAACATTTTTTCACGTTGTTTGGCCATTTGTATTTCTTCTTTGAACAATGTCTTTTGAGGTCTTTTGCCCATTTTTTAATTGGGTCATTTGTCTTATTATTCTTCAGTTGTAACATCTCTTTCTGTATCATGGATATTAAACCCTTAATTGGACATGTGGTTTCCAAATATTTTCTCCCATTGAGTCAGTTGCCTTTTTCACCCTTTTGAAAAACTCCTGTGAGGGACAAAAGTGTTTAATTTTTGAGGAGATCCCACTTACCTATTTTTTCTTTTGTCCTGCCTGCTTTGGGTATAAGTTCCAAGAAACCGTGACCTACTACAAGGTCTTTAAGATGCTTCCCTACATTTTCTTCTAGTAGTTTTATGGTCCTGGCTTTTATATTGAGGTCTTTGATCCACTTTGAGTTTTGTCTCACTAACATGGACATGGTAGATGTAGCAGTTTGATATGGTTATGAATTCCAAAAATAGATACTGGATTATGTTTGTAATCTGGTCTGTACCTGGGCATGATTGATTTATGATTGGGGCTTTGATTGGGCCATTAGGGCATTGAGTCAGGGGACTCACAGATAAAAGGCATCGCAAAGGACAGAGTTAAGGGATTCTGATATTGGAGTTTGATGCTGAAGTCTTAAGCTGGAGCCCCAGGAAGTCAGCACGCAGAGGAAAGAGAAGCAAGCCCTGGAAAGAGAGGACCTGAGCCAGGAGAAGAACACGGGAATAGAGATGGCTCCTTAGACATGGCAGAAACCCCAGGCAGAGAGACAGAGCCATTCACCTAATAGTCTGCAGCTGACCTTATGGAAAGAGGCAAAGTCTAGAGAACCTCATGATCTACAGATGTTGGCAGCCATCTTGCTCCAACATGTGAAAATAGACTTTGGTGAGGGAAGTAACTTATGCTTTATGGCCTGGTGTCTGTAAGCTCCTACCCCAAATAAAAACCCTTTATAAAAACCAACCAATTTCTGGTATTTTGCATCAGCACCCCTTTGGCTGACTAATACAGTACGTTTGTCAAAGTCCAGTTGACTGTAGAGGTGAGGGTTTATTTCTGGACTCTCAATTCTGTTCCACTGGTTTATGTGTCTGTCTTATGCCAGTACCATACTGTTTTGACCACTGTAGCTTTTAGCTCTGAACTTTTTTTTTTTTTTTAAGGTTTATTTTTATTTAGCTCTGAACTCTTGATAGCTGAGTTCCCAGGAGTGGGTGAAAGAATTGCCGAATATTTCCTAGGTCAGTGCCATTGTAGAAAGACACTGGGTAAATGTTTTCTGATTGATTTGCTCTTACATGAAGAAAATGGAGTGGTTGAGATGCCCTCAGTGGGAAGTTTATACAATTTTAAGGATGGTGACACTTTGGGGAAGACCTGTAAAAATTATTTTTTTTTTTACATAGCAAGGTTCATAGCACTTTTATGTACATTTGCAGAAGGTGGAAACAACTCAAGTGTTCCACCAACAGATTAAATGATAACAAAATCTGGTATACACATACAATGGAATATTAGCCAGAAAAAGAAATGGGGTCCTAATGCATTGAAAATATGGATGAATCTTGTAGGCAATATGTTGATTTTTTTTTTAAGGGGAAAAACTGGCAAGATTTTACAAAGCCTTTTCCCATACTTATATATATATATATATATAGGAACCTGTTGAGGAAGAGCGTGGGTTTTGCTTTAGAATAGATCCAAGTTCAATTCCCAGCTCCATCATTTTGTAGCTGGGTGATCTTGGGCAAGCTCCTCAACCTTTCTGAGCCTGCTTACTTCCTCGAATGTAGCAGTACATCCCAACCCCCCGAGAGTTATGTGGGATTAGATGACATCAAGTGCATAAAGTGCTCAGCACGGCTTGCACTTACACAGTTAAGAAACGTAGTTGCTCCTGCACTATGATGATGGTGGTGCTGACTGCTCCTTTTCTCCCTTTTTCCAATCCAGGGCCATCCAGGAGAGTCTCCTCGCCAGCTCGGAAAGTCTGTGCCCTCGTGTCCCAAGCGAGTCAAGCCGTTTTGATAGTGACTTGCAGCTGGCTATGGAGCTCTCTGCCAAAGAGCTAGAGGAACGGGAGCTCCGGCTCCAGGAGGAGGAGGCAGAGCTCCAGCAAGTCTTACAGTTGTCGCTCACTGAGAAATAGACCCTTCCACCCACGGGCTTCACAAAGCAGAGGCTCTGGGCTGCACCACGAGTGCCAAGTGCCACATCAACCAGTGCAGCGGGGCCTGAGGAACTGCTGTACTTTGGCGTATGCTGTGGAGCAGATGGCAGCTGCCCGTCTTCATGCAGAGGTGTAGGCCCAGGGACTCCCAGGCCCATCTGTGACTCTCCCCTGGTGGAGAAGGGGCTGGGGTTGGCAGGCCCCACCTCCAGGCAAGGGGAGAAGAGCATCGTCACTTTCCATTAGCTGTGTTGGCTTGCAGGTCATATTTTTATTACCAGCTTTAGACAAAAACCCCAATCCCCGCAGGTTTGTAGATTAATTTTTATCAAGGAGTAATAACAAAAAAAGTTATTGCAGAGTCAGGGTGCTTTTATATATGAGAGCAACAGCAGCCTTTGTAGAGAGTGGTTTATGAGAATTTGTGAGACACTTCTTTATTATTCACCAAAGAAATGGGTAATCTGTGCCGATCTCTTAATTCTTACCTTTATACAGGGTTTCTAGAACATTGTCACTGTCCCTCCTCCATCTCCACCTTATTCCATTTCTTCTACCCCCAGCTAGAGTTCAAGAGGAGGTATGTATGGGATCTATTTTAGATTATGGTTAGCTGTTTACATCAAATTAGGATATACAAATGACCACAGATGTTGCCTTAGCCTTAAAAAATACTGATAGTTTCAAACAACCTCACTCGACTCTTTAAGGGATCTGATTTGAATTTGTGAAAGGCATTTCCTTTGAGAACAGTTTCCTTCACACTAAATCAAAGGCAGCTAATCCTGTCCCTGAAGGAGCAGTTCGGGAAATGTGAGGCCATTCAAGTGGGTAAGCTGCCAAAACATCAGAACAGCACAGCACCAAACCAAGTGTGTGTTCTATGCCTTTCCTCTCAAAGGTTTTCCATGTGGACACCCCACTATATGCCCTAGTGTGACTTGAGAAAGGGGTGGACTTGAAATTAGAAATGGAGCTTAAAAACGGAAGTCAGTGGCTCTATTTATTCAAAAGGGAAAATGATTCCATATTGCTTTTTAGAGTTCAAATCAACATCTTTCTGGATAAATATATTTTTTAACAGAATATTTTTATTATTTTTAAAAGATAAAAAATGACTACTCCCATCAGTAGCAATACAAGGTTATACATTTTAACCAGATTTTCTCAGGCCTTTTTTGGATACCTTTAGTAGTTAACTATTTTGTCTAACCCTTCTGTAAATAACCATCACACAACATATAGGACCCTGTGGAATACAGCCTGGTGCCCCGTCACTCAGGCCCGTGTATTTATTCCCACAGGCTGCACTGAGATAACCTGGTAAATAATATCCTCCTCCATTTTGCATCTGTTTCCTATCTAATCATACAGTTAGTGTTGCCAGTTAAATGTTCCTAGTCACAAAGATTTGTGCTTTAAATTCCATAGAATCAGCTGCCTTTTTTGTCATGGTCTGACCAAAATTCCTTCTCTGCACATGAGGCCAGTATACACGACATCACATTTATTCCAAATATGCAGCTTGGCATTTTGTTTACTTGGCGTTTACCTTGAGCAAAGATGCTTCTTGGGAGTGGCTGCCAGTTAGGCCATATGGTTTACTAAGGTGAACCACGGTAATTTCTGTGTTTGCATTCCATTGCTCTGCTTCCCAATGTCTTTTGACTTTCTCCCTAGGTGGTAGGTTAAAAAGGGACTGAGCACTGTGTCAGCCTGTTGCAGTGTTTTTCATGTATATGTGCACTCTTAAAATGCAAATAAAGACTGCTTTCTTTAGAGGGTGCTTGAACAATATTCTAGACAGTCTTGAGTCTTTTATTTTCCTCTTTTTACATTGCTTTTTCTTGTCACTGAAAGGACCCACACTTCCTGTTTATGTGTGAGAATGTCAGCGGAACAGCATGTACAACCACTCAGTTGTATATGAAGTTGTTATACAACTTCAGGTCAGTCGGGTAGCACACAGAAGCCACCCACCCAAGTTATACAGTTCATATGCCTCACACACTGTTTCAAACAAATTAAAAGCAAGCTAGTGTTGGGGTTGCTCTGAGACTCCTATGTAGCCCTCCAGCTGGAGGCAGACCATTTCTTGCGGAGTAAAAGAAGCCAAGCCAACATCAAATCTCTTTATAATCTGAGTGAACATGCTCCGTCCTTTGAAGCCAAAGTGCTTTGTGAAGCTGTTCTTAGAAGTTCAGAGATGGCAGTTATGACTTCCAGAGTTATCCTATACCTAAATGTTAGAAGAACAAAAATGAAAGGGGCAGTAAAGATTGGGCATGAGAAATGAGGCCTCAGTGTTTCTGCTAAGATGTGAAAGAGCTGCTTTGCTTTAGGTGAAAGTAAACGCCAACATTTTCAGCCACCAGAGTGCTACAAAGAAATCTGTTACTCTTCTTAGTTCAAACCATGGAATACCTGTGGATTTTTAAATTAAAAAAACAAAACTAATAGTTTATCTTTAAGTTCATTAAAGCTTCAGAGGCCCGGTGTTAGCAGTAAACTTTAATTGAGCAATTTATGCAAGTAAGACACTGCTAAGTAGTTCCTAGCTCCTCAAGAAGCGGTCACACCATTCATCATAACATGATGTGTCAAGGAACCTGAAAATCTGCTATCATCTCAACTTTAAGGAAAGTTGACTGTTTTTTGCTGAAATAACTTGGATTTATCTGATTGGTGTAAAATTAACAATGTGTTCATTTGGGTACATGGTGATATTCTTTGGACAGTTCAGTTTATGAGGTCTAGGATTTGGCTGCCACCCCCTCCCCAAGGATGAAGGTCAGTCTCTAGTGCATAAAAGTTTTTAGTATAATTCTTGCTTTCTCAGAGAATCACTGTTTTCATCTTTTATCCCTCTTTATTAAGCCTCTTTCCACAAAGTTTATTTTTTGTCTTTGATGATAAAATTGGAGTGAAGCTCTAGACTGGCTTGGATTTCTGCATCCCACTCACTCCTCCTTCAAATATGTAACCATAAACTTCTCTAGGAGCAATTCCACTTTACATTTGTGTTAATTTTCATATCATTTGATTTTCTCAACACTTAAGAAAGATAGTGTGTATATCATCATTTTACAGATAGAAAACCTGAGAAGCTGGAGAAGTTAAGCCTGTTTGTAATTGGAGCTGGGCCAAGAATCCAGGTCCTCTGACACCTGGTCCAGACAGAATTTAATTATGGCTGTTTTCCAAAACTATACCTCGCCTTAGGGCAATACAGATATTTCAAATATTAATTTAAAAATTCACGTCACAGTGCTGCCTTAAGAGGTAGATTCAAACATATAACGGCATTTTAAATTCTTAGAAATAATTATGAGGAGTAAAACAGCATGTAGGATTTTACTTAATTTTAATTGACATTTTGCTCAGAAGCATAACAGTGAACATCTCAGTGGCTCAGTGTTGTAAGATTACAAACGACATCTTGACATCAAACAGGATCTCACACCAGTTATTTCACATTAAGAACAAGTTATTAATAAAACAACTCTGTGCTTTAATGTAGCACAAGATAAGCATTTCAATTTAGTAACAAAATTAAATATAGCACCTTTAAAATAAATAATGGGGAGAAAATCCAGTTTGCCAACAGTGCAAAGTAATAGCAGCATTTCCCAGGTTGAAATTAAATTTGTGTAAACATACACCCTCCTGCTACCTGCCATGCAGGGTGAATACGTATTTCCCTTGGCTGAGCCCTCCCTACCCAAGGTTGAAAGGTACTCCTGCTCAGTCTCTTTATAAGACTCAAAATCTGAAAAGCTACTACCATTTTTAGGCTGTGGGCCGGAAAGACTTAAGTATATAGTACAAGGGAGGTTGATGGGTTTGAGTTCTACAGATGGACTAACTAGCAACATCTTCAGTGCAACCCCAGAGCTTTCCAGCCCAAGTGTGCACATGGCAACACCGTCTACCCTGACTTTTATAAGCGAGGCTTCTGATGTGCAGACCAGGCCAGAGCCAGATGCAGCGGGTGAGGGAGGAGTGAAGGCCTAAATTCCCGAGCTGACATAATTAAAAATATTTGTGATCTTAACCCCATTGTGAATGAGTCTTAAGGAGAGAATCTCTACATGTTAAGTCTTCCTCTTCTTAATATTTTCAAACATTAATTATTAGTTCTTTCCAGTGTGGTTCTTACGGACACAAGGGTTCCCACATTCCCACGTTTTCTTTCTTGTGAGCACTTCATCTTTACATTGAACCTTGGAGCTTCAGGTCTTACTTTTAACAAGTACAGCCAGACATAAAAAGAAACAATGAAAAGCAGACCCTCTGGCTAATTCTTTGCATTACAGTGTTAGGAAAAAAATAATTAACTAGATGTTTTTTCTAAACTATTAGTTTACCAGCTGTCCAGACTAAATGTCATTTTCAAGCAGGAGAGTTCTCCTTTCAACTTCTCCACTGGCCAATGTGCAAAACAACTTATCCTGCTCCCAAATACTTGCAGAAAAACACTGCTCGGCTGTCACCGGCGCCGGATGGGCTTGTAGACACAAAAGGCCATAAGGATCATGGTCACCAGCAGGATGCTGAAAACGGTTCCCATCAACACTGCAAAAGGAAAACAAGTTATCTCCTAGTGGCAGTTTCAGGTTCTGTCATTCATTCATTCATTCATTCATTCATCTAACAATGAATATCAAATGCCACTTGGTGCCAGGTGCAGGGCAAACAGCTGTGAACAGACCAGAAGGTCTGCTCTTGGGACATCACTATATACGTGGGGGAGAGAATTGTAAACAAAAAGAGCATTTCATGTAGCTTAAAGTGCTGCGAAGAAAACAGTACTGTGATAGCAATGGGGGAGGGTGGGCAATGGTAGACAGTGAGGTCAAGGAAGCAGATGAGGAGGTGACACGCAAGCTGACACCCACATGAAGAAAGGAGCTGGCCATGTGGGGAGAGCACTGCGGTCCAGAGGATCTGCGAATGAAAGGCTGTGAGGCCAGAACAAGCCTGGCATGTGCAAAGAGGACAAAAGAGGCAAGTCCAGCTGAGGTGAAAGGAGTGAAGGGCAGAGAGGCAGGAAATGAGGCCAGAGAAGAAGGATGGAGTCAGTTTATGGAGGACCTTGTAGGCCATGAAGGACACATGGATTTAGTTCTAAATTTAAAGAGAAACTACTGGACAGATGTAGGCAAGGAGTGACGTGTTCAGTTGGAGTAAAAGATCCGCCTGGCTGCTGTGGAGAACCATCCAATTATAGAGGGACAAGAGTAGAAACGGAGCCCAACCATGTATGTCTTTACATTCATTAATAAAGACTGAAGATTTAATAGAGAATATATTATTTCAGTTCCAAAATGAGTCCTGACAAGGGACTTCTGATCAAAGAAATAATAATGAACTAACTTTGAAAACTTACTATATTTTGGAGATTTAACTTCACATCCAAAGGTGAGAAATGGGACCTACAAGTGACAACTCAGGGTGAGCCCTGGTTGTATAAGACTATGATGCCCTGGGGCTTTACTACCACTATAAACTAGCACCCCGCCAGAAGCTTCGCTCCACAGCAGCACGACGTCCCACCGTGATGGTGTGACTGTCTCAGAGAGCTTGGCAAGCATGTGGGCAGTGCTAACTTCAGGAGGCAAATGCATGCTTATGTGTTTGTAGGTATGTGGGCTTGTCCCAGGTTCCAACTGGGACCTAACCATGGTTGTTCTCCAGATTGGTGACTATTTCTCTGAAAAATCAAGATTTAACCAGAATTTTATTTAAATAAGTAATTCTGGAATATCTGTGAACCCCTAACCACCCCCCCAAACTTAACCCAGTTATTACTTAAAAATTGACCATATAGAAAGATCATCTGGGAGTGGATGTGGCTCAAGCAGTTGAGCATCTGCCTCCCACACAGGAAGTCTGGCATTTGGTTCCCAGAGTCTCCAAAAGAAAACAAACAGGCGAAGAGCAGACAATAACCAAAAAAAACACACAAAGGAATGGTCAAATAAGCACAAACAATGAGGGAGCCATGGGGTGGAGGGGAGATCATCTGGGGGGGGGGGGAGGAGTGAGGGGAGAAAAAGAGAGAAGGTGACAAAGACAATGTCATAACTCCAGAAGACCAGAAGTAATTGTAAAGATCTCTGTTAAATGAAATCTATGACGTACATGAACTAAATGTCATTATCTCCAAAGAGTTCTTATTAACGAAATACCTGCCCTACTTTTCAATTATTTCTCTCCCCTTTACCCCCCCCCACTCTGGTTGTCTGTTCTCTGTGTCCATTTGCTGTGTGTTCTTATTTGTCCGCTTCTGTTGTTGTCAGCGGCATGGGAATCTGTGTTTCTTTTTGTTGTGTCATCTTGTTGTGTCAGCTCTCCGTTTGTGTGGCACCATTCTTGGGCAGCCTGCACTTTCTTTCGCGCTGGGCAGCTCTCCTTACGGGGCACACTCCTTGCACACTGCACATGGGCCAGCTCCACACGGGTCAGGGAGGCCCTGGGGTTTGAACCAAGGACCTCCCATGTGGTAGACGGACGCCCTAACCACTGGGCCAAGTCCGCTTCCCTCAAAGTCTTAAATTCCATGAGTTTCTAAGGTTATGACTACAATTGGACTTTAACACTGTCTTATTTTATTTAAACTATTTTCTTGCATTTTGCACTTTGAAATGGCTCTTTAAAACAAAACAAAAATGTCCAAAGCAGGGAAGCAATTGTGGCTCAACAGACTAGACTCCTGCCTACCATTTGGGAGGCCCTGGGTTTGCTTCCCAGGGTCTCCTTGTGAAGGCAAGCTGGCCTGCGCCCATGGAGAGCTGACAGCCTGCGCCCGCAGGTGCTGACGGCCTGTGCCTGTGGTGAGCTGGAGCAGCAAGATGACACAACAAAGGGAGACAAGCAGACACAGAAGAACGTGCAGCAAATGGACACAGAGCAAACAGCGAGCAAGCGCCAAGCGGGGGCAGATAAATAAATCTTAAAAAAAAAAAAGTCCAAAGCAGAAATGCAGGGTACTAGAATTGGGGGATGGAAATCTATTAAAAATTTTTTTCAAAAAGAGCTTAAAACTGTGAGTTGTTAGGTATACAATATCTGTTTGGATAGCTATCCATTTGGAGCTTAATAAATTCTCCCACTCATCTTTTTATCTCTTTCAGCATTTTGCATGTGTGCCTGGCCCAGACTACTGGACCTTTTTTTTTCCCTTAAAGACTTATTTTATTTCTCCCCCCCTGCTGCCTCCCACATTCCCCCCATTGTTTGCTCTCTTTGTCTGTTCTCTGTGTGTTCTTCTGTGTCTGCTTGTATTCTCATTAGGTGGCTCTGGGAACCCATCTTGGGACCCTCGGGAGTGGAAGAGAGGCGGTCACTCTCTTGTGCCACCTCAGCTCCCTGTTCTGCTACTACTCCTTTTCTCTCCTGTCTCCTGTATTGTCATCTTGCTGCGCCAGCTCTCAGCGTCGGCTGGCACTCCTGCACGGGGCGACTTTCCTGCACTGCGCAGCATTCCCACGCAGAGGGGCACTCCTGCACAGGGCAGCATTTGAGGATGGGCCAGCTTGCCCTCACCAAGAGGCGCTGGGCATTGAACCCTGGACCTTCCTATATGGTATACGGAAGCCCAATTAGTTGAGCCACATCCTTTGCCCCCAGACTAGACCTTAAAAGACTATTTTAGGACCATCTTTTGGTCACTTCCCATAGTAAAGCCTCATTTTCTGTATCTATAAAATGGGGCAAATGAAACCCAGCTCATAAAGAGCTTTTCTTTTCTTTTTTTAGGAGATACCAGGGATTGAACCCGGGACCATGTACATGCAGATCAGGTGCTCACCCACTGAGTTACACCCACACCCCCTCACAAGAGTTTCTTGAGCCCTAAATACTGGGGTGACACCAGGCTGGGTGACCTTATGTAATTCACTCAACCTCTCTGTGTGACTCCTCTTCTTTAAAAATAGAGATAAGAAAAGATTTCGCTACACAGGATCATCTATAGCGGTGTTTCTCAAACCCTCTAGTAAAGGACTAGTTTTTCAAATTTCTAGTCTGCCCCAGATCAGTACATGATCCTACTGTGCATGACTAAGCAGTTTGGAAACCCTGCAAAGCACTCCAGTTTGACCACACCCAGAACAGGACTCTACTTGCTTGGATGTTGCAACAATGTCAAACTGTTAAATTTCTAACCACTAACTCTCAATTTCTGTAATTTATTCTCTTTGCAGATTAAGAGAATGGGGACCCACACTGGTCCAGAGACCACGCTTTGAGTTAATACTGTTATAGAGCAGTGGTTCTTGACCAGGGAGCTATTTTGCCCCAACTGGACATATGGCAATGTCTGGAGATATTCTGATTATTCCGACTGGGGGAGGGGAAAGGGTGCTACTGGCATCTAGTGGGTAGAGGCTGAGGATGCTGCTAACCCTCCTATAATGTACTGGACAGTTCCCTAATTCCCCAGCAAATAATCGTTCAGTCCAACATGTCTGTAGATCAGAGCCTGTGAAACCCTGTTATAAAGGTTTAAGTAGGATAAGGTGAAACCACTTAGCAGAGTGCTAGGTAGGAATGGTCAATAAATGGCAAATACTGAGTTCATGCAGAGTCCAGATAATCAAGAAATGATATTACATGGCAACTTCATGGTTATAAGGTAAACTAGGAGGAAGAGTGGAAAGGAAGGACTTTGATAGAAGGCAGATTTATTGTAAAGTTTACCAAACTTTAAGTTCCAAGGCTCCTTCTACAGCCGTGTATATGTATGTGTGTGTGTGTACATTTTTTTTCCATGTAATTGACAAAGTCCTCCAAAAGGTATAAGCTTTTGCATAACGTTAGACAAATAACTTCACCTCCCTGAGCTACACTCCTTATTTGCAAAATAGGGCTGAAAAACACATTCTTCATTAAATTATTGTGAAGTTAAAATTAAATCACGTATACAAAACGCTTAGCCCAACATATGGTATAAAGTGAAAGCTCAACAAATGTCAATTACCATTACTATTCGATTACTATTGGCCTTATTAGGAAAGAAGAGGAGTGAGGTATATTATAGGCATTGTTGCCTAGCCTGGCCCGCAGAGCCAGAGTGGAGGGAGCCCAGGCTTAGACTCCCATCACCCGACTCCCAGGTCCTCCACCCATGCATCGAGGACATACCGAGCGCCTTCTGTGTTGCCGGCCTTGTGCTGAGCTCTGAGCCCCAGGCCTTCGGGGAGAAGGTCGCGAGTCTCCTTGAGGGGCCCCACCCGCATCCCACTCCCTCACACACGCCTCCACCCTCCGAAGCTCCGCAGTCACAGAGCAGAGGGAGCTCAGGCCCGACCCCGCCGCCCGCGGCCGCTCACCCAGGTTCTGCCCGCGCAGCACCGCATAAGGTCGGCTCCGCTCCGGCGGCTCCACGGGGCTCGGGGCCTCCGCCTGCCCCATTAGGAGGCCGCAAAGGCCGAACCACAGCCACCGCCACTCAGGAAACATCATCTTCCCAGGCTCGCAGAGGCGAGGCAGCCACTTCCGCCCGCAACCCCACCACTCGTGTCCCGGCGCACGATATTCCGTCGCTGCCTCCGCCCACCGAGCGCGCGTCGTTGCCAGAGTAACGATCCTTCCCAATCAACGTTCCGCCACAGCCAACGTTCCGGAGTGACCAAGGTTCCCCCACGCTTTGGGCTGTAGGCGCGCTTCTTTCCATTTGAGGTCTCGTGGACCCAATTTAGACCTACTGAAGGTTTTCTAGGAGTTGTGCATTTTCTTACTAAATACCACAGTCCTGAGAAACAGACACCGTACCCCCATTTTACAAATGCTATCTTTCCTTTCTATCCCCGCCCCCAACATGACACACTCCCTCTTCTCAGTGCCACCTACCCTTCCTCCTCAAACGCATCACCATTTCATCTATGCATCCAACGACATTTTGTTAGTTTCTGACCACCCTAGATTCAGGAGGGCAGTGATTTTGTCCTTTTTGCATATTGCTGTGTCTCAGATTCTAGAAGAACAGAATATAAAATTTAATGGATGTTTACTAGACAAATAAGGAAAGAGCATAGTCAAGCGTTTGGCCCAATGATATATATAATAAGTGGCAGAGCTGGAATTTGAACCCAGGTGTAGTTTTGAATTTACCATGGCGTAAACTATCTCGCCTAATTAAGCCTCAATTTGTGATGGGGTTGATAATATCTACCTCATAATGGGTGAGTAGTACAGAGAAGAGACGGGAAAGTGCTTTGTCCCCTCTAGATGGTTATGTTCAAACTCGTGAGATCCCAAAGTGAAGTGTCTTAATTTATTCATAAAATATGTA
Source organism: Dasypus novemcinctus (assembly GCF_030445035.2). Classification (NCBI taxonomy): domain Eukaryota; kingdom Metazoa; phylum Chordata; class Mammalia; order Cingulata; family Dasypodidae; genus Dasypus; species Dasypus novemcinctus. The sequence continues at coordinate 33,798,188 of NC_080691.1, forward strand.
TCAAATGCCACCACTGGATCCAGTCAGCATTCCAGCGGAAGTCAGGATTGGAAATGCCTGAATCTGGATTTTCCTAGCTTCAAAACGATGAGCCAATAAATCCCCATTGTATAAGCCAACCCATTGCATGGTATTTGCTTGATCTGCCTAAGAAAACTAAAACAGGAGCTAAGAAAGTTTTAGTAATGGAAGGTGGTGATTCACTGCAATCTAGTGAATGTGATTAATTCAATTGAATGTTTTGCATGGGAGTGGTTATGATAGTTTGTTTTATATATGTTCCCACAATTTAAAAAAAAGATCAATTAAAGAGACAATGACAATTGTAATGCAATATGTGATCCTGGATGGATCACATTATTGGGCTCAAGCACATTATTGGGACAAAAACCTGGAATATAGACTATAAGCTTTATATTAAATTTCTTGATATTATGGTTACATAAATAAATATCCTTATTCTTAGGAAGTGTATGTGGCAGTACAAAGGAAAATATGTATACAACCTACACTTCGATATTCAGAAAACAGATTGATAAATAGCTAGCTAGCTAGATGGATGGATGGATAGATGGATTGGTAGAACAATATGGTAAAGGTGGCTAAATATTGGTAGTTCTGGGTCCTGTGGTGGGGGAAGATGGGGGATGTTGGAGTTCTCAGTATGGGGTTTGTTTTACTTTTGCAACTGTCCTCTAAGTTTGAAATTATTTCACAATAAAAAGTGAGGCAGGGGAAGCGGCTGTGGCTCAACTGATTGGGCTCCCGTCCACCATACATGAGGCCCTGGGTTCGCATCTCAGGGCCTCCTTGTGAAGGCAAGCTGGTCCACACTGCATGGAGAGCTGACAGCCTGCATCTGCAGAAAGCTAACGGCCTGTGCCCTCACCCATGGAGAGCTGACAGAGAGTTGGCGCAGCAAGATGATGCAACAAAAAGGGAGACAAGCATACACAGGAGAATATGCAGTGAATGGACACAGAGAGCAGACAGCAAGCAAGCTACAAAGGTGGGGGGGGGGGATAAATTAAAAAAAGAAAAAGGCAGTGCTGCTAGACTTAGGCCCCAGACTTCAAGGTGTGACCAGAGTGGAATGAGCCAGGGGCCTGTAGGGGGTTGGAGAGAAGGTTGAAGGTGAAGGCAGGAACCTGTCCACGCAGGGTCTCCTCGGTGGCCTTGGGAAATTTTCCCTTTGTCCTGAGGGTAGTGGGGAGCCATGGAAAACTTATAAGGGGACGCAGCAGCCTGTTCTGATTGATATTATAACAAAGTTACTGTGGCCAGGGAAGAATAGATGGTTGTAAATACTGAAGTCCCTTTATTCAGGATTGACTGGATTCCTGAAGGTAAAGGTGGAATTACCCCCAAACCATCTGGTTTATAGCCAAATATAGCAGCCATGTCATTGATTGGTTTGGTGGGAGGCAGGAAGGCTGGCTTGAAGAATGATACATACAGGTGTTTGATATTTTTGGACTACACAGTCATGGAAAAATGTGTCCTAGATCCCATAGTGATGGAGGAGCCAGTAGCAGACATCTGTTACCTGAAACATTCCTACTGACCCAGGGGATGCACTGGCTGGGAGTGCCCTCGGCAGGCATCCCCTCAGTCTTATTTCTCTAGAAATGGGAAACCCCAGCTGTTCAAGGATATTTATGGGAGGACAATCATTTCTGCTGAACTCTTGAACTTTTGAAAGTTGGCTAACTATTTTCAGGGCTGTGGCTTTGGGATGGGTCTAAAAAAGAAATGGAAACCTGGGCCTGCATATTTCTGCCTTGGGATACTGCATTCTGAGAATAATAACAACAATGACGACAACTGCATATGGTATTTCCTATGTGCCAGATACTTTCCAAAGTGCTTTACATAAAGTATTTCAGTGATCATCACAATAAATCTGTGGAGCATATTCTATTATCAACTCCATTGTGCAGCTGGGGAAAGGAGGCACAGAGAAGTTAAGTAATTCCTCACGATCTCATAGCTGGGATACGAGCCCAGGCTGTCTGGCTCAAGTCTGTGCTCTCAGTCACTATTCTACACTGTCAGGGACTGGCAACTTCTCCCTGCTCATAAGTATAATATTATACAAGTCAACATTTATTGAGCCAATATCTTTACATGCACTTTCTCATTAATGCTCACACAGCCCTGTGAAGTGCTGATATCTATTCTGCAGATGTCAAAATGAGGCCCAGAGAAGCTAATCAACTTGCTTGAGGTCACAGAACTAGTAAGTTGTGGTAGTGGCAGGATTTGAGTCCAGATCTGCCTTGTGGCCAGAGTCTCCTCTCACTGAGATGTCTGAGTCCAGAGCTGGAGGCTGGACTCCTTCTCAATTTTGACCAAATGATCAGCCCAGAGGACCAGTGCACCCAGGGGCCTATGGGTACCTGTCATTTCCTGGCATAGATAGCTGTGGTCCTGAAATGAATCCTTTTTTTTTTTTTCCCGGGCCCTCCACCAACTGGCCCTGCTCATATCTCCTCTCCTCTCCTACCCCTCTGCACCTCAGCCCTTTGCTTCAGAATCGCTGCCCATTTTTTCCAAATCACACATGCCAGGCCTGTCCCCATGTGGACAGTGTGCTGTCGCTGCTCCTTCCACACAGAATGCTTTTCCCAGGACTCTCCACTCAGTGCTCTCCCAAACTTGGGTCCCACCCTAACCATGCCCATCCACACCCGCCCTGCGTAGCTCTCAATAAATGCCGGTGGACGGAAGGAGCAGTAGGCTGACCTGAATGTGGTCGGATTGCGTGTCTCCTCAGTCTGAGCCAATCTGCTCCTACTGAGCAAAAGGACTTGGCTTTACAGAGCCCTCCAATCCTCCACGTTTTCCAGTTAGCACTAGCCAAACTCCTGTTCACTCTTTACAACATCTAGAAGGGATTCCTAATGGGGCTCTTCCAGCCCAACCTCCATAGGACGGAGTGAGCACTAGACCCCTAGAGAGGGACAGCGACTCGGCCAAGGTCTCTCAGTGAGGTGGAGGCACAGCCAGGCCTAGCACGGCCCCCTCAGGCTGTTCCGCCAAGTTGCTGCCTGTAGACATGGGGTCTAGGCCACAGAGGGGCCCCCAGGTAAGGCCAGCGGACCCAGGAAAGAACCTTGCCAGGCTGTGACCCACAGGGGATGAAATCTGGCCTCCGTATTCCATGGCTGCTCCACAAGCCTCTTGGCTGACCTTGAACCCCTGCTGTCCCCGGGGGCCTTGGAGGCCACCCTGAGTCAGCCCTTCTGGGGAGCAAGGGGAAAGCAGGAGGAAGCTGTGGGGGAGGCTGGGGAGGTAGGGCATCTAAACACACAGTGACATGGTATTTCAGTTTGCTAAAGGCTGCCAAGGCAATATACCAGAAATGGGTTGGCGTTTACAGTGGGGATTTATTGACTTATAAACTTATAGTTCCAAGGCTGAGAAAAATGTCCAAGTCAATCAGGTGCAGCTCTCTACCTGAAGACAGCTGCTGGCAATCCTGGGCTCCTGTCACACAGCAGGACACAATGGCAGTATCTCCTGGTCTCTGCCAGGCTCCGCTGATTTCAGCTTCTGGCTGCTCCTTCTCTGTGGGTTCCATTGGTTTCAGCTTCTGGCTTCTGGGACTTTCTCTCCCAGCTTCTGTGCTTTCTCTATGTCTCTGTGGTCTGGAATGAATCCTTGATGTTTGAGATGGAGAAAGCTAATGGTACTCTGCATTTCACCCAGAAACCACCCTCATTTATACTTCCAGAGAGCCAGAGCTAAGGAGTGGAGGGAGCAGAGCTTTGATACGCTCACCAGTCCTGGTGGCTTGAGATTGGGAGAATTTGTTCCACCATCTTTAAGGGGATAGTCTGATCCTGATCCAGCAGTGACAGAAAGGAGGCACAACTGACAGGGACTGCAGAAGGCTGAGGTGAGTGTTCAGGGAAGACCAATAAATGAAAGAGGAACAAAGGATTCCAGTCTCTACTTGAAACCATGGGCTCCTTTTCAGACTCTTTCCAAAGCCATGGCACTACAGAAACCATGCCAGACCTTTTAGGACCACGAATGAGGCCAGGTTGTTGAGAAGAAGTGCTCTTCAGTTCACACTCTAGGCAGGGCTGGCCTTTGGTGTAGTTACAGTTACTTAATTTCAGTAAAGTGTAAATGACTGATAATATATCATGGCCTGATAAGAACATCCTATTGTAAAAATTCCCCACCCACCTGCTCATAGATACTTTTAAGTCTTTCACAGTGAGAAGGGCACTCATTCCACATAAAATGGTAAGGTCAAAGTGCAAAGTTTCCTGACTAAAACAATACTATGAGAGGACCCTTAATCTCACTAGAGTATAAATAACACAGACATACCATTTTTCTAAAACAAAATTTGAATACAGAGGAACAGAAATAGAAAATATGATGCCAAAAACTCTAAAGATGAATTTCTCTAACTTCACAATTTTGCCAAGAGTTAGCAGCAACAGAATTTTACCCTACACAGGAAGACTTTCAGCACTGTACTCCAGAAGTTGAATACAAATAAGACCCACATGTAGGTCGCTGAGTGAGAACTGGAAGGCCAGTCCCACAGAAAGCCATAGACAGTCCTCACTCCTTATGGAAATAACTGTCGATCATAATTAGAAGATGAGGGGCTCGAGAAACGTTTTCAGCCTGAGCTGTCCAGACTCTGAACTGTAGCTGTTGCTGGTGAAGCCCAGACAGATAGGCTGGGCTTGGTTCCTGCCTCCCCGCTTTTCAAAGTCTCCCTTCAAGTGGAAGCTGAAAGTCTGGGAGCTTTCTACAGACTTCCAGCTGTAGAAATAAAAAATAAAGAACACAGATTTCTTCAACTTTGCACATTTCTCCAGGCCTGCTGTGCACAAGCCATCTTACAAATGATAAAACCATAATAGAAGCTAAGCTATCATTACAGGGCAGGGATATTTAGCACTTAGTTCATTAATTAATTTTTTCGTGCATTTATTTTTTATAATATATTTTTTAAGAGACATAGATCACAAAAAGTGTTACTTTAAAAAACATAAGAGGTTCCCACATACCGTCCCCCCCACTCCTCCCACATCAACAACCTCTTCATTGTGGCACATTCATTGCATTTGGTGAATACATTCTGGAGCACTGCTGCACCGCGGGGATTATAGTTTATGTTATAGTTACACTCTCCCCCAGTCCATTCAGTGGGTTATGGCAGGATATATAATGTCCTGCACCTGTCCCTGCAATATCATTTAGGACAACTCCACGTCCCGAAAATGCCCCCACATCACATCTCTTCTTCCTCTCCCAGATCTCAGCAACTGCCATGGTCACTTTCTCCATATCAATGTTACAGTTTCTTCCATTACTAGTCACAACAGTTCTACAGTAGAATACCAGTAAGTCCACTCCAATCCCTATTTATTCCTCCATCCTGTGGACCCTGGGATGGTGATGTCCACTCCACATCTATATCGAGGAGGGGCTTAGTTCCCACATGGTTGATGGATGTAGAGCTTAATTTATAAGAAAGGCTGGCATCCAGCTTGTGGGGTCAGGTGCTTTGCTTTATAGAACTTAATAGTGTTTCTTTTTAACTAAAAATATTTGTTTTTGATTGCAATAATTTAACAGTAAGCTCTATTGCATAAAGTGGTTCATTCTAGGGATGGAGCCTGGAGAAGCTGAGAAGAGATGCAGGAATAATTAGAAGTAGTCAACGAGTCTCCTAATGCAGCTATCTTATGGCCAGAGAACAGAAAATATGGTTATCAAAAGCAGATGTTTGAACCCCAGAAAATCGGCACCCTGCCGATGGGCCTTACCATGGAATATATGATTACCTATCTCCTTAATGTATTTGAGTTAGACTCATTTACAATTTTCCTACACATGGCTCTTCTGCCCTTTTTATTTGAACCTATAATTAGCACTATACCCATTAAATATATGTCCCAGAGACTCATCTTCTGGCTGTTCCTATGCCATGTGAGCCCTGAATCTCAGCAGAGTTGCAGCCAACACTTTGCAGTTCATCGGACTCATCCAGGACAACTAACAAAGGATGATGATGGACAACACCCATCCCCCAAAACAGAGAGTATCTAAAACTGTGAGCAAGACACTTCCATCCATCTGTCCCGTGGGGTCTATGCCCCCTCTCAATTGGAAGTAAAGCAGGCATCACCATCCCCAAAACCTCAAGACTGAGGAATGACCAAACACAAGGTAGGAATGCAAGTATGGATTGAAATAGACTTATTATGCTAGCAATAGAAGAACTTGTAATATTGATGTAGATACAGTGGTCACCAGAGATTCTGAGGGGAGGGAGAGGGAAGAATAGGTGTAACATGGGGCATTTTGGGGACATTAGAATTGTTCTGCATGCTATTGCAATGATGGATACAGGCCATTATACATTTTGTCAAAACCTATAAAATTGTGCAGTGCAAAGTGTAAACCATAAAGTAAACTATAGACCATGCTTAGTAGCAATGCTTCAGTATGTGTTCATCAGCTGTAAAAAATCTACCACACTCATGAAAGATGTTTATGGGGAAAGTGTGTGTGTGTGTGGGGGTTTATGGGAATCCCTGATATTTTCAATGTAACATTTATATAATCTAAAACATCTTTTTTAAAAAGCACATGTTTGACCTAAGAGAGATTGCAGTTAGCATTCAAGGAACATGCTCGAACCCACATACTTTGAGTTGAGAAAGCAAGCTCCTTCAAATTAATTTTTGTTTCTGTTTGTGTATAATGATCCCTCTGACTTTTATTTTGTTTTCACTAATATAGCTGGAAGTTTTGTAGTCCAAGTTTGTTTTTCTTTACAAATTTCTTTATTTTTCTAAAAATCTTAAAAAAATGTGTAAAATAGAAAATAAAAGTTGCCTCCTCTGTCTACCTCCAACCAGGCCCACTTCGCCATAGTAACCACTGGTAACCACTTCAGCGTACTGATTTGCATCTCCTTTTCTCTTGGACAACTTTCCAAATAGATACATAGAACTCTACCTCATTGTTTTCAACGGCTTCTTTTTCAATGGCTGCATAACATTCTATTATATGGGTGTCTTAGGCTCTTTTACAACTGGGCAGAGGAAGAAAATTCTTAGATAAGACAGTTAAGTATTCAGATTGAACTAGAGAGTAGAATGGCTAGGATAATGTCCTCATGGTCATTTTCTTAGAGGCTTCCCATTCTGAAACTCATTTGGCATACTCAGGACTTGGAAGGGTTTAAGAACCACGGACAGCTCCCAAGCTACTTGCGTCACCTCCCAAAACAAAATAATAGAGCGCTGATATGAAATGGACCCCTTCACACTTTTAATCAAATGCCGCTCAGAAAAACACCCTAAATATTTTATTTTCTTTGGGGTTACTGTGGATGTATACAGGAAAGGTAGACTTCATTTGTTTCCATAGTTTTGCTTTCAAATATGCATAAACCACTTTACTTTGTCTGGTTTAATGAGGAAAAACTGGGTGATGTACATGGCTAGTTCTGGGAGAAAAGTGTCTAGATGCTAAAAAAAAAAAATCACAGCTATCAAAGTACTCACAAACATGAAACAAAGAGAGTCCATAAACATTTGTGTTAAACTTCACTGCTGGTTACACACACACAACATAAAATTATAAAAATGTGGACTTTAGAATTTTGCAAAGTCTCAAACAACCCTTCTCCCCATCTCCATTTCTTTTTTCTTTTTTTAAATTTATTTATTTAATTCCACCCCCCGCCCGGTTGTCTGTTTTTTGTGTCTATTTTGCTGCGTCTGGTTTCTTTGTCCGCTTCTGTTGTCATCAGCGGCGCGAAGTGTGGGCGGCGCCATTCCTGGGCAGGCTGCACTTTCTTTCGCCCTGGGCGGCTCTCCTCACGGGCGCACTCCTTGCGCGTGGGGCTCCCCTACGCGGGGGACACCCCTGGGTGGCACTCCTTGTGCGTGGGGCTCCCCTATGCGGGGGACACCCCTGGGTGGCAGGGCACTCCTTGCGCGCATCAGCACTGCGCGTGGGCCAGTTCCACACTGGTCGAGGAGGTCTGGGGTTTGAACCGCGGACCTCCCATGTGGTAGACGGACGCCCTGACCACTGGGCCAAGTCTGCCGCCCATCTCCATTTCTCTAATGAGAAATAAGGTATCACTTTCAGGTCTGCCACTGCAGCTCTGATAACAGATGCATGCAAGTTGCCAACCATTGCACATATCCACAGCAAACCCAATGACTGAGAGGAAAAAATCTAGTCTTCTGCCACAATTGTTCCTGGAACTGGCATGGGAGGCCTCATGCTGGGGCAGGCTTGATAGGTGGCAGGGGCAGGGGCAAGCACCAACACACTGGTTTGGATGTAAGAAAGATACCCTCATGGAAGGGGTCACCTGCAGTGTTGACTTCAAGAAGTTACAGACAGGAATGGTTCCTGCTTATAGCTAGCTGGATCCAGGAAGGGGGAAGAGGGTGGAACCGGATTTCTCCTCTGCTCTTTACTACAGTGGCAGGAGAGGCCAAAAGAAAAGGGGAGATAACCTTGGAAGAAAAATGGACTGGGGAGAGTGGAAGGAACCTCATATTTGGAACAGTCCTGGGAGTCCCCTTCCTTTTCTGTGCCAGGCGGAATTGCTTTTCTGGGTTCCTGGTCCATCAGATGAATCAGATGAATCAGAACAGTCCTGTGATTAAGTACTCAGACTGGGAACACAGATGTGGGTTCTCCAGTGATGTCTGAAGTCCTCCTTGGGGAGGGAGCCCCTTCCAAGGTTTTCTTCCTTGAGTATTACTCTGACTGAGCCCTGGGATACCCTTTAGAGTTCTCCATCTTATAGTTACTTTGAATCATAGATTAATAATTCTTCATACTAAAAGTCCCATGTTTAAAACTGTGTGGTTTGTCTCCTGAATGGATATACACTGATACTTGAGTGATTTTTTTCTCCTTCCGTATTTTGTCATTTTTTGAAAACAATTTATTTACTTGGGGAATTTTTTTTTGTAGATCCTATTCAAAAAGCACTTCCTCTCAGGAATGTAGCTCTGACACATCCTGCAGATGGATGTGTCTTGAAAACATTATGCTGAGTGAAAGAAACCAGAAACAAAAGGACAAATATTGTATGGTTCCACTTAGATGAAATGTCCAGAATAAGCAAATCATAGAGACAGAAAATACATTAGAGGGTACTGTGGGCTGGGGGAGGGGGAGGGGAAGTTATTGATTAGTGGATTCAGAGTTTCTGTTTGGGGTGATAGAAAAGTTTTGGGAAAGGATGGTGGTGATGGTAACACAACATTGTGAATGTAATTAATACGACTGAATTGTAAACTTAAAAATAGCAAAAATGCCAAACTTTATGTCATATATATAATACATATGGCATATATATATGTTACCATAGTAAAACTTATTTAGAAATCCTCTTTGAAGCTTTTCCTGATTTCTGCAGTTCAGTTAGTTATTCCCTTGATTGTGTTGACTTTGTTAGAGGTTTACAATAATTAACAAGCTGTACCTCAGTTTCCCCTAATATGCCCTGGGGAAAAGGTAATCCCCCGTGTGGCATTTTCCCACAGGTTAAACAAAGGAACCTCCGTAGAGACAAGAGTAAAGGGAGATAGAGATCTTCACCATCTGCATATCAGAGGGAGCTGGAAATCTTTACTACCTCTACTTGCCTATCAGAGGGAGAGAGACAGAAACCTTCACTATTTACAAAAACCCTTTTAAAACCCTACAGATCAAAAGAAACAGTTGCTCCTGCTGCAATCCAAGAAGGCACAGACTCCCTCAACCCCCTCCCACTGACTATCATTTCCCCGCCTAGGAAAGTTCTGTATAAATTCAAGTCCCCCCTTCCAGGAGGGGGCTGAAATCTCCCTTCATACCCCTTCCATTGGGAGAGCTTCTCAATAAATAAATTCTTTGCCTATGGTCAATCAGTCTCCTGTGTCCCAGTAAGAGTCGTATTTTCTCCAACAGATTTTAATATGCTTTTTTTTAGAGGGCATGGTAATACTAATATGGACAACAATAACAAAACTACTCCTTATTGAACACCTTTTCATGGGCGCGGCACAGCTTTAAGTGTTTTATAAACATTCATTTATGTAATCCTCACCATGCCCCTCTGAAGTAGAGGCAATTATTATTATTATTTTTTTAAGATTTATTTTATTTATTTCTTTCCCCTTCACCCCCCAGTTGTCTGCTCTCTGGGTCCATTTGCTGCGTGTTCTTGTTTTTGTCCGCTTCCGCTGTCAGTAGCACGGAAATCTGTGTTTCTTTTTGTTGCGTCATCTTGCTGCGTCAGCTCTCCGTGTGTGCGGCACCACCCCCAGGCAGGCTGCACTTTGTTTCTCGCTGGGCGGCTCTCCTTATGGGGCGCACTCCTTGCACGTGGGGCTCCCCTACGTGGGGACACCCCTGCGTGGCACGGCACTCCTTGCGCGCATCAGCACTGCGCATGGGCCAGCTCCACACGGGTCAAGGAGGCCCGGGGTTTGAACCACAGACCTCCCATGTGGTAGACGGACGCCCTCACCACTGGGCCACGTCCGCTTCCCTAGAGGCAATTATTATTCCACGCAGCAGATAAAGAAGCACCATAGCTAATGCAAAACATCCACATAGCTCTAGCAAGTGTCCCTGAGTCAAAGTTCAGTCAGCCTGGCTCAAAACCTACATACATAACCACTACCAAATGCTGCTTCCTGCTTTTATGTCTTAGTCATTTTTAGTTGAATTTATTTTATTTTTTATTGCAGAACGTATCACTTTTACACTGCATAGAGACCAACTGATTCTGCCCAGGGAAGGATATAGTTTATTCTGAACTGCTGTCTTTCTTACTCTTTAGGTATAAAGTGGCTTTTCTTTCATGAAAATATGCAGACAGTAGAGGAAAGTCATGATTTATTTTTTTACCCTTAATTAAAAAAGGAAAAAAATTCTATGTTGTGTCATTTGCTCTTTTTTAAAAATTTATTTTTATTTCCCCTCCCCCCTCGCGGCTTGCTTGCTGCCTGCTCTCTGTGTCCATTTGCTGTGCGCTCTTCTGTGGTTTTGCTTGTCTTCTTTTTGTTGTTGTTGCGTTACCTTGCTGAGTCGGCGCTCCACGGTGCTAGTGGGCTGGTGGCTCTCAGCAGCATGTGGGCGAGCCTGCCTTCGCAGGGAGGTCCCGGGACACGAACCCAGGGCCTCCCACATGGTAGGCGGGAGCCCAGCCAATTGAGCCACAGCCGCTTCCCTCATTTGCTCTTTATTTTCTAATTCTTCCCTTTCTTCCTATTTCCTAACCCATAAAAATCTAAAATTTGGAAACAGCTTTTCCTAATTACTAAACAATTTTGTTAAGATAGGAGGAAATTCCAGTTCCTACTGATCCAACAAGAAATATATTGGGGAAAAAAAAAAAAGAACTATATTGGTAAACTTGCCCACAAAGTTTTGCCCACTGAAAAAAACTGAATGTATTTACTGACCACTTACTAAACATTCATTTATTCCAATAATAAATATTTATTGAGCATCTACTTCCCATGCTAGGTGCTGGGAAGACAATGTCATGTGACACAGACCACACAGAAATTAAAAACACTAGCGTGGTTTGAAGAAAAACATGTTCTTAAATTTAATCCATTCCACTGGGTGTAAACCCATTGTAAGTAGGATGTTTTGATGAGGCTATTTCAGTGTGGCCTGCCTCAGTCTGGTTGGGACTTATCTTATAACTGGAGTCCGTCATAAGAGAGTGAAATTCAGACAGAGAGAGAAGGCGGCACTGGGAGCAGAAAACAACCCAGAAGAGAAGGGAGAGTCCAGGAGAGGCTGCCATGTGCTTGCCATGTGACAGAGGAGCTGAGGATGACTGGAAGCCAGCCCTAGAACGCTGCGGTCTCTGGGAAGAAAGCATTGCCTTGATGATGCCTTGATTTGAACATTTTCCTGACCTCAAAATTGTGAGACAATAAATTCCCATTGTTTAACCTGACCCATTCCATTGTATTTACTTACGCAGCCTAGGAACCTAAAATAATTGGTGTAAATGAAGAAGCAAGTGCTGCTGGAAAATGATAATCCCTAAGCTACCTAAACCACCATTCCACAGAATACAGCTTTGCAGAACCAGAAGAAATCTTTGGGTTAGCCCAGTGCTCATGAGCCAACAGACCCAAAGATGGGGACAGTGGATGGGACAAGTGGGAGGTCACCAGGAATCCACTGTCCTCCACCTTCATTTTTTAAAATGGAATCTGGAGCCAGAAAATCTGGGTTCAAACCCTGCTCCAACAACTTACCAACTGGGTGACAGTGTGTTAAACCTCTGTATGACTCACTTCCTCAACTGTAAATCAGGAGTGATTATAGTAGCTACTTTGTAGAATTATTGTGAGGATTAAATATAGATTAATTTATGTGGACAGCTTAAAATGGGACTGGCACAAAATAACTCCAGTTAACATTTGTCATAATCAACGTCATCGTCATTATCATAATGAGTCCCTTGAAGAGGCCAGTCAATGCCCTTCATCAGAAACCATCAGGACACACCTGAGTTGAACAGCTGGGGTTAGTGCTTGTTGCAGTGAGGGAGAGCATGCACATGGGCAAGCGTGGGGTGTCTACCTGAGAGGGTTTAAGAAAGAAATGATTGTCAGGCTGGGTTTCCTTGCGGGACTTTGGGGAGGGGCTCATGATGCTCTGGATGGGATGCTGTCAGAAAGTGGGGATGATTTATGATTGGTATCTGAATACATCTTTTTTTCCTCAAGATTTTATTATATTTCTCCGCGCCCCCCCCAACCCTGGTTGTCTGCTCTCTGTGTCCATTTGCTGTGTGTTCTTCTGTGACTGCTTCTATCCTTATCAGCGGCACGGGAATCTGTGTTTCTTTTTTTTTGTTGTGTCATCTTGTGCCAGCTCTTCGTGTGTGCAGCGCCATTCTTGGGCAGGCTGCACTTTTTTTCATGCTGGGCGGCTCTCCTTACGGGGCACACTACTTGCGCATGGGGCTCCCCTACATGGGGGACACCCCCGCGTGGCACGGCACTCCTTGTGTGCATCAGCACTGCGCATGGGCCAGCTCCACATGGGTCAAGGAGGCCCCGGGTTTGAACCGCGGACCTCCCATTTGGTAGGTGGACGCCCTATCCATTGGGCCAAATCCACTTCCCTAGAATAGTTTTAGATTAACATAAAAATTGAGCAGATAGTATAGAAAACTCCCATATACTTACTGCTGCAAAATTTACAGACATTTACTCATTCAGCCTTCACCATTATGGTACCTGGGGTTTTGCTTACTATCCCCATATCTCAGATGGAGAAACTGAGGTGCATGGATGAGTAACCCAACTTCTCCAGCTCCTAACTGAGGAGCCAAATGTGAACCTAAATATGCTGCCCCAGTGCCGATGCTCTGACTTCCTGAAGTGCACTGATCCCTGAGCCATGGATTCATTAGCGAGTGTGCAATGCTGCCAAGCATCCCTGTCTATGCTGGCAAGGACCTGAGGCTCCAGAAACCCCAACAGGTGGTGCATGGTCTAAGGTGGCCACAGTGGTCACCTAACCCACAGCAGTCGGAGGTGCATTTCACTGAAGACCCAGGTGTGGTTATTAGTGTGAAAAGCACACAGAAAGCCCATGCGGTTCTGGTCCACTCATGGAGACTGAGAATTACAAGGCATCAGGAGGACAGCCAGGTGGAACTCTGCCAGCGCTGGGGTCACTCCTCAGCACATGGCCCAAAGCAGATGAGGACTGGGGAGACATTTATTGGGTTTGATAACATTGTCACCACCATCCCTACACATGCTATGATCTTATGAGCAACGCAACCTAGTGACAGTAATGAGGAATTCAAAGCATCACCTTTTAGGAGCGTGGTGTCCACCACCATGGGGCTGCTCTCCTTTCCAGCTGGGTCAGAGAGCGCTGGCCCTCAACCCATCCTCCCCTCTGTAATGAACGCTGTTGCTGGCTGGTGTGAGCACAGACAGCCACCTCACTCGAGGAGCACACACGTGTATAAAAAAGAAAGACAGGAAGTATAATGTCATATGATTAATAGTGCTTACTTTTTCAATGCTGGGCCACTGAAAATCTTCTAGAATTGTTTATTTTTGACAAAGGATTAGTGAGTAAATATAGTAAAATGTTCCCCTAGAATTGAATCCAGTTGATCCATAAAATATTGGTTATAACCAAGTGCAAATCCTATTCAACAGATGATAAATGAGTGTCAGCACACATGGGTCTGTGAAGGTTCAGCTGGATTTGGAAGCTTTCAAGACACTGGCAGTTTAGCTAAGTTTCAAAGCAGGCAGGAGGAAGGTTGGGACTTTGTCCCTGAATCACAGTATGCATTTTAGTGCCATTTATAGATGGGCTACTTCATGTTGCACTAGCTTTGCCTTTAGCTACAGAGCCAAGCACTCAATGCCTCACTTCTTTACTGCTCCTCTCCTTTCCCATCCATCTTCCACCAAGGAGGAGGACCCCACAGCAGCTCAGCCATGCTCGTTAGCCATCTGCCTTCTACACTGTGCCCCTCTTCCAAGTGAAGCAAAGTTCCATGCACAGTTTATGAGCCACACCTACAATGTACTAACAGTTCCTCTGCCTCCTCCTAGGTCCCCTGGAGGATCCGAGGCAGAAGATTCCAAGTGAAAAGGCAGAGGAAGAGGCAAAGTAAAGTTGTTTTTCTTTGTCTGAGGAATAGTTGTTGCTTTCTTAGTTTTTTACTTTTTAATCACATTTGCATATGAAAATCTGACCATTTACACTATAGATTATATAAACAATTTCCTTGGTAGGGGGTGTGTTCACTGGGAGACTCTTACCAACTATTCCCTGATTCAAGATGGCATTCACAAATGGCAGCATCAGATTAGAAACTATATGGTAGAGGGCCTTTCCTCACTAGTAATTTTCCTCCCTGGATTAAGAATTTTGTAATTCCCAACCAAAATGGACTGGAGATATACATCATCCAGGAAATGCTCGTGCCTTTTCCATGGCTGTCCTCTATACTTACTGTGGGTCCTTTGACTCAATCATGGTTTGCAAATTGATTGTCTAAAGGCACCATGAAAACAAAAGACCTGAGCAAACTCTACACAGCATGATCTGATCCTCATAGCGTTTTTTTTTTTCTCTCTAATTGCAGTTGGCCCCAAGAATAAGAGAAAATGGCACATATTCTGGAATCACCCATTTGCTGAGGAAAATTCCAGATAATTGGAAAATCAGGACTTTCTCATGGGCTTTAGTCTGGAAAGGCACAGTTCCAACTCCTGGTGGGAATGAAGATTGGGGTAGGTTGAAAGGAACTTGATTTTCCAGGTGAAGAACTATGACCATGATCTGTAGTCCTGTAAGCAACTTTTTATTGAGAGTATTTCCATAACAGTTGGAATTTCATGTTAAGATATGAGGTGAGAGCTATAAAGATCAAGTGGAAATGGGGAAGTGAAAAGTTGAAAGGGGGTTCCTTCAACTCCCCTCTCTCTTGCAATGTCTTGTTGAAGGGCTCTGACTCGACAGAGCCCAAGGAAGGCCTGAGACCCCAGGGCAGAGAGCAGTTGGAGATCTGGAGGGAGCCACCATGAGGCCAATGGAGAAGGGAGGAATGTGTGCGGCACTCTCTCTAACAACTTCCTTACTCATGTTTGTGTTTCTAAAGATCAGCTTGTGAATTGGAGAGAAGAATCCAGTAGCAGTGATGCTGAAGACATTCCAGGTGGGTAACATCAAGGTGGGATCCAGTGGGGGTGGGTACCCAGGAGCAGTGAGGCTACACCTGCCACTTTGGAGACTGAGGAAAAGCGGTAAGAAATCAGAAAGACAAAGGAAGGTCTGCTTTGTTATTTCCATATTTTCCTGACATAACAGTAATAGTAAGGCATAATATATCTATGGCTTTGAGTGTCCAGTGCTTGTAATCATCCTTTCTTGCTATGCTGATTAAAGAATATCTTTCCCACAAGACGTGCTCTTTTCTGTGCCTGCCAAACTTGAAAGCCTTTGGTTTTCTTTGATTAGCATCTCTTAGGAATTGAGCAGGAGAGATGGAGGATTGGGTTTTGGTGTTGACCTATGATGGGGATCTGGTTAGAAACAATCTCTGACTGGCTCACACCTGAACCTGGAGACAAAGTTCTTTTAGTGAGTGCCAGGAGGTGGTTGAGCACTTCCAGGTCTTACACTAGCACTTCCATGTTTTGTCCTCACTGTTTACTCCTGGTGTAAAGGCACACCCAGGGTTGGATGAGGTAATAAATAGTCCTCCGGGGCTTACTGCACATGTCCTGTATCCTGGAGAAGAGCAGGTGGCAAGTGTCTCCTTGAACATACTTTGTCTCAACTGTTCACCCAAATTCCAAATCCTGAGACTAGGAATAAGACCTAAATTTGTTTCCACTTGAGAAAGGTGTCCAGCTGTCCCATGGCCAAGCAGAGTTTCTGGAGGACGTGGATGAAGGGGGCTGATGGCTTGCTTCACACACTGGCTCTCACGTCCTGCTGACCGGGTCTCCTGAAATTGCGCTGGGTCACAGCCTCTGAGCAGCAGGGTCAGGGTTCAGTGCTCCTCTGACAACCCATTGCCCCAGCCAGTCAGTTAAGCCCTGTCCCCCGTATTCCACTCATGCCCTTTCCTGGCACCTTGCCTCAGGTCCGCCCAGTCCTTCCAAGGTTTGGTGCAAACCCTGGAAGATTCCATTTATATAAGTGGCCATACCTGCTGTATAATCCCTGTTGCCTTATAGACTAAGGGTATTTGGGCAAGTTATTTTATTAATATCTCTAATGTTCATCCTCTCAAATGGGCTAGGAAACCTATGGGTAGTTGTGAGGATGAAATGTTGCCTGAGTACTTAAGGTCATAGCAGGCAAAGAGCAGTCCCTTCATTTGTGGGGTTGGTTATTGCACTCTCTTACACGATCCCATACAACCCCAGATCCCTGACAGGTGGTCCCAAGGAAGGATGGATTGGTTAATTGATCAAGTGATTGATTGGAGAAGGATGTAATTGGTGGAGATTGACAGGGAGAAAGGAAATAGGCCGTAATTAGGAGAGGAAAAAGAGGCAGGGAGATAGGGAGGGAGGGAAGGTGGGAGTTTCCTGTTCCGATGTCACGCACAGGAAGTCACAGACAGTGACTGCCTTCTTAGAGGAACAGGATGACCCAGGCATTCCTCCATTTTCAGGTACAGAATTGAAGGCTGAAAAGGGGCTGGGGAGCCTAGAACCACTCTTTCATGGCAGGGGTGAAGCGATCAAGGCCCGGGGCAAGAGTGTAGAGATGAGGACAGAAATGGGTCTTGGGGGAAGCGGATTTGGCCCAACGGATAGGGTGTCTGCCTACCACACGGGAGGTCCAAGGTTCAAACCTAGGGCCTCCTGACCCATGTGATGAGCAGGTCCACATGCAGTGCTGATGCGTGCAAGGAGTGCTCTGCCATGCAGGGGTGTCCCCTGCATAGGGGAGTAACACACAGAGTGGTGCGCCCCATAAGGAGAGCCGCCCAGGGCGAAAGTGCAGTCTGCCCAGGAATGGCGCTGCACACACAGAGAGCTGATGCAGCAAGAAGACGCAATAAAGAGACACAGCTCCGGGTGCTGCTGACAAGAATACAGGTGGACACAGAAGAACACGCAGGGAATGGACAGAGAGAGCAGACAACTGGGGGTGGGGCGGGGAAGGGAAGAAAAATAAAAAAAAAAAAACCTTAAAAAAAAATGGGTCTTGGAATCAGGCTACATCCTGCCATGAACAACAGGGGATTGAGTTCTCCCCTCTATCCTGACTCTCCCCTTTCTTTCTCAAGGCCGCCCCATCACTCTTGCTCCCTTGGTCTGCTCTGAATCATATTTTGTGGATTTTGAAGATTCAGAAGGAGAGAGCAGCAAAGTGCAAGTAACTTATTTCCCTTTATTTTTGCCTCTGTTTCATTCTTTTTCTTATTCATAAAGGGATTCCTTTCTAAGTTTTTTCCTATTCTCTCTTCCCCCTTTTATGATTCTCATCCTGATGGACCTGGTTTCATTCAAGCTGTTCATGTCCTTGGGTCTTTAATGTCTGTAAAAACTCTCTCCAGTTCTCCTCACCCATTTTATCAACATTTCCCTGTTTGCTTTCTGAATCCATCTGCTCTACTGAACCATGTTGAGTAACCTTGAAATATCAGGCAGGGAGCTGGGCTGGGAGTCGGACACTCTGAGCTACACCCTGTGGAGGGGACTACCAGCTAAGTTTGGTTCTGGCCATGCATGATTGTTCTCTCTATTCTTTTCAGGTATAAAGAAAGTTCCAGGGGGAGTCTATTTTCCCCAAATTCTCCAATCCTGTCTTTCAAGCAAGAGATTGAGGAAGTAAAAGAAGATGAGGGGAAGAAGGGATGTGAGTGTGGAGTGGATAGGATGAAGAGGGGAAGAGAAACAAGTTCACTTGTACTCCACTGCTTCCCTAACTTACTTTTTTTGTCATTTCAGGAAAACAGTAGAGTTCTGAGTTGGCCACTATTGACACTGGGTTTGGCCACACAAAAGGAGACAAGAATGGGCTGGTAAAAATAAGGACAGGCAAATGAAGGATGTCCTGAGAACCTTTTCCCAAGGAAAAAAAAATTCATTCCATATAAGGCCCTAAGGTTACTCAGCCAAATCCTCCAGTGGCCCCTTATTTGGCGGAGAGGGCTATTGGTGCCTTTGGGCTGCCATGTACAGACTGCAGGGGTACCATTTGCATTGCCTTCTTTTTGAAATGTCCTTGGATTTGTTCAAAATCCCAGTCCTGCCCTCTGAATCCTTTCAGCAAGGAGCTTCCCCAGTTAAGCACTGAGTGTGGTAAACAGTATGGGTGGTCCACCTCTCCCCTGCTTCAGCTCTCCCAAGAAAGTGATGAGAATACACTATAATGAAATAAAGTAAATATAACCGGTTTATTACATTTTAAAAGCAGTGTCTTCTGCAACATTTTCATGTTGGAATTATAAATTTTATGATTTTATAATCACAGAATTATGAATTTTTTGAAAATTAAAAAGCATAGGCAAGATTTGGTGGTGGTACTGGAAAGAAAAATGATCATTAGGGAAAAAAGGGAAAAGCTCCAGGAAGCTGGTCATGTTTAATGTGCTTGCTCATAGCTGTCTTGTACTGAGCACTGGGCTGGAGGGGGCAGGGCCAGCACTTCCACCCTGTTTCATCATACGTTTGGGTAACAGGGGAATCTGGAGCCCTGGAGTCTTTGTCCTTTCCTCCATCTATTTTGCTAGCCAGGGACCCAGTTACCTGAAGGCTGCCCAGCTGGGTGCCCAGGTAAAGTCACTTCCGTGGGCACTCTCAGGGCATAGACAACATCCTCAGGAGAGAAGAGCCAAAGCCTCCATGTCCTTTGGATCTGAGAAAGTCATGCATTCAAGGTCGCGTTTCCAGAGACTCAGGCACTTTCTGGGTCTTGCAAACCCACCCCATCAAGGCCCACACCACCAGTCTCTGTGCCGCTTCCCCAGTGACTCCAGCACCTATGTTTATGTTGCAGATGCTGACACTGACAGCTGTGAATATTGTGACACGCAGGCCTCAGCTTGAACTCAGAGGTTGGAGCTTGCATCTAAATCAGACATGACACCAAAGAACAAGACACTCCTTACTGCTCCTTGATGAGTATGCCTCCCTCAGTCAGCTAATTTAGTACCAGTTATTTAATTTGTGATTAGTACAGATTTAGAATTAGTTTTAGAGATACGTTTTATATTCAATGTTGGTGATTTTACATTAAACAATGATTTACTACTAGTTGTTTTTAATTTTTCCCATAAATAAAGCACATATATAGACAAACACTTTAAACAAAGTCAGAACTTTATGAATTATTATAGGGCAATAACTTCCTCTGTCATATAACCCTGGTTTAGTCTCAGTTGAGCAAAGTAATTGCACATTTAGGACATACCATTTTGTACTTACGTCATTGTCTTACTAGGCATTCTGTTGTCTGAAGATGGCTCATTTTTCTGGAAAGGATCTTGGAAAGAATATTTCCCAAGGTCTTACATGATGACTTGGATGTCAGTGCCTTTCAGACCTGAAAGTCAGTTTGGCAGGGTATAAAATTCATGTCTCACCATTCTTTCCTTGAGTGTAATTTTGTCTTGTCATAAGTCCTTCTGAGTCAATTCTCAGTATTCTCTTTAATATTAAGTTTCAAAGCATCTTTTTTATTTACAGAAAAATTAAATTATTATTTTTATATGTTCTTTGTATTTTGCTTTGGTTTTCTTTTTCAGGCACTCCAATTATTCATATATTAGATCTCCTATCCTGATCTTCACCTTTTAACATTTTTCTCAAATTTTTTGATTTTTTTCCTCCGTTACCTTAAATCTTTTAAATAATTTTGTTTTCACCTTCTGTTTTTCCTAAGCCTCTATCTCTCACTGTGCTTCTTCTAGTTTACATTTTGTTTCTGAAGTGCATTTTCAGTTTTGCTCTTATACTTTCCAGAGCTTTGTATCTTGATTTCTGAGTTTTCTAATTCTGATTTTTTATACTCGATTTGACATCAATATGTTTCTCCCACTAATTTTTATATGAAATAGGTTTGCTTGAATTTGTAGACAGTAGTATGACTCAGAAAATATTTTCCAACCTCACAGAGTTATCTCTCCTAATACTTCTGTGAAATGCTAAAAAATATGGCAACTTGCTTCTTGATATGAACTTTCTCTGTCACTTCATTGCATCTCTACTTCTATATTTTGATTCTTCATCTGATTATTGCTCTTCAGTATAAAAGATGTCTTGTAATGAATAAATTCTATAGTTATTCCCTTTAAATTATATATTTTTAGAATTATTTAGCATCAAGTTATTTTTAGTTACATATTAAAAAATTATTTCCTTTTTGAATTATTTATTTTACACTTCTTCATTTATAGGTATGTTCTCTTAAAATTATTAATTTAATTTCTTGTATTTTTGTCATGAATTTTCCTTTGCTTTTTATTTGTGTAATTTGATTTTTAGAGTTATTCATTTTTGTTTTTTTATTTTTAGATTTATCTATTTTCACAGGGCCTAAGCTTTAGCAATGGGAGTTATTGGTTATTAAATGGTTGTTACTTATTTACAATTTCTTAGCTTCTCAGATATGTACATCAGTGTCACATCTAACTGGGCCTATAACTTTATTAGCAAATGCCTTTGCTATTATCAGGCAAAAAGACCAGTGTCTGTCCCCAGCCCCCAAGGATTTCCTTAAACACTTGTCCAAGCTATATTATAGAAGTAACTCTAAAAAAGAACTCCTTTAATTTTCTTTACTAATTAAAAATTCTAAATCCACATAAAAACACAACCACATTATGCCATGAACCCTACTAAGGATTATGTGGCTTAGAATCACAATAATATTGGTTTCCTACAAATGGGCTCACATTCTAGGATTTCAGAAACGCACTTCCAGTTTTCCTGGACCCTGCAGGCATTCTGCTGCACACTGGCATGGACAGTCACTGGTAAAAGTAATTAAACCAGGCTCATAGGTGTATCTGAAAAACCTACTGTGGCATCTCGCCTTAACAAAAGACAAGAGCTCCATCATACATGGCCCCTCTATGCTGCCGACCTCCTCAGTTCTGTATCGGTGACTAATCCCAGAATCTTTCAGTAAAGGTTGAATTTATGCTTGATAGTGTCACATAGCAAATGAGCACTAGGCAAGTACTGGGCTTCTAGTTCACTCTGCCTTGTTTCCATGGGTGACTATATACAGGTTCTTCACATCTCTAGGTCTAAATAGACTTCACTGGTAAAATCCTTGGTCTAAACTACTTTATGGAATGATGACAATTAAAAGAATTGGGCTACCTGTTCCTGATCCATGTGGGACCTTGACTGTAGCCTCATCCTTCAAACTGTCCAGGGTCCCAGTGTTGAGACTGGACTCTGCCTCACTTTTAGCACTTTGTATTTTCATAAAAATTGACCACCTCTGAGGGGAAAGCCCAGTCCAGAAGCAACTTCTCAGGGGCCTCCTCCATGCAGTGTGGGTCTAGGCTTCTGACTTAGAGCACAACTCCTTGCCTGGGCCATTCAGGGATACACGAGTTGATTCATGGTACATAGTAGGGTTGGAAATTCATGCAATGGTAAAATACAGTGCGTGAGGAAGGTGGAGAAATGTTTTAAAAACATTGTCATTTGTATGACCTCACCTTCCTGGAAGAGAACAGGTTCTTGAAGATGAGAATTATAAAATGAGGAGAAAAGGGAAGAGCTACAAAGAAATGCTTACAAATAAGAAAAGAGGTATTTTAAAAGTAGGCAGAGAGAGGAAATAAATTACATGCAAATTGCCATTCTGTTTGTCTGAATCTTCTGAATCCTTGAAAAATGCTTCAGAATATACCAAGCAGTGCCCGTGATAGGGTGACCTTGCAAAAGGAAAGAAGAAAGACAGGGAGAGCTCGAGTCCCTATTCATGTCATAACTTGACATGATCTTGGCATCCCATTCTGTCCTCATCATACCCCTGCTTTCTTTGAGCCTTGATCATTTCTCTAAGCCCTGTGAGTGGCCTAAGATCTCCAGGGTCCATTTTCCAGACCTCACATGCTTTAATTGTATGGAGGAATGCCCGTGTCCTCCTTGTACTCTAAGAAGGCAGGCATTGTCTCTTTCCCTTGCTAAGCAGGAAACTGGTTTCCTTCCTGTCTTCCCTGCCTCAGAACCTCCCTACCTCTCTTCTCTCTCATAATTACTGCTTATTTCCTTTCTTCTTGTCTTCCCTTCACATTGTTCTTCCATATGAGAACATGGAGGAATGATCAGTTATATCACACCATCTTCTCCAATCAATAGACTGACCAATTACCAATTCAACCACCTCCAGGAGCAACTCTCAGGACCTGGGTTTGAATCTGGTCCTGTGGAAGAGAGCTACCACCAACCCCACAAATCAAGTGATTTTCAAGTGCCTGGTATGACCTTAGTATGTGGCAGACATTTTGTCCTCTCAACATCTTCATAGGTTTCCAAGGCCTTTAGATGACAAACATAAGAAAGTAACTTGTCCACATTCCCTTATCATGTAAGTGAGATAATAGGGTTTGTGTAGGAGGGGCGGTCACTTAAATGAATTGAACATTTTATGTTTCATTAAGCCTTTGTAGGACTGGGTAACTTGGGTGCTTTGACAAGCCTGAGAAAAGGTATAGGGAGGGAAATGAATGTTCTGTGAGGGAATGGATGGAGCTGACTAGCAACAGTACTGGTTTCAGAGAGCAGGAAAAAACTTGTGGCCTGGCTGCTGAGAGGCTCTGACATGGGCTTGCTCAATTCCAGGATACCTGCTCAGTAAGCCTTGTGTGAAGGAAGCCAGCAGGGAGAAGCAGGCTGTGTGAAGATGTAGGCAGAGATTGGAATTGTCTTGTCACAAACCCAGGACACCCGGAGCCACCAGAAGTTGTAAGAGTCTAGGAATGATTCCTAGCTATAGTCTTCAGAGAGAGAGAAGAGAGAGAGAGATGCTACTGGCACCTTAATTTTGGATATCTTGTCTCTAAAACTGTGAGGGAATAAGTTTCTGTTCTCAAGTGACCCAGTTTGTGGCCTACATTTGGTAATGGGAAGTGGGGTGTTGATGAAACATACATGGGGAGGTCTCACAGAGGCTTTCAGCCAAAATCTAGCTTCTGAACAGACATGGGTGAAGTTAACTCAGAGATTTCCAAACTGTCTCCAGACAGTGAGTCTTTCCATTGAAGATGCAGACGTCAAAGTGCAAAATTGGACTTTGCTATGGTACCCTCTCTGGATTCCTAGTCATGTGATACAAAAACATAGTTAAATTGTTGTTATTTCTACAATTTGGGAGAGTAGAGTTTTACATAAAATAGCAACAAAAATAATGCACTTGTAGAAAATTAAAAATGTATGAAAGGTTGTTCATTGAAATCTTATTGACCTTCCCTCCCTGTTCTGTGGCCCACTATGTTCTGTATCTCAAGTAACAATTGTTAAGTTTTGCAAATTTTCTCAGATTTATATTGAATATTCCTATAAACTGAATACTGCACCATGATTTTTCTAGGAGCTTTAACTCTATGCACTATTTTGTTATTTAAGTGAATAATCAGAGGAGTCAGTAGGAAGTGAAGCGTTCTTATTCATCTCACTGTTCTTCAAAACAGGGAAGTGTGAACTGTGTTCATATCCATTACAATGCTGTTCCTCCAATGGGATTGGTATATTATTTTTTAACATATTTCCTAGTCCTTTTTCAGTTCTCTTGCCAGGGGCATTCAGAAGTATAGCCTGTATCTAAATTTCATTGTTCTTCTCAATCTATATTTTTCTTATTCTATCAAACTTAGACCATTAATTTCTCTCCCTTTAGGGCTTGAGAGTATTTCCCATTTATTAGTCACTTAATCTAAATCTCCCCTTATTTATGTAAGCAGTGCATATACTACAGCACCATTAATATTAGGCAGTTTTATACCTCTTCAACAACATAAATGATTTATTGAAAGAAACTGGAGATGAATCAGCAGTGATAGACATTTGTATGGTAGCATTCCTTACCACAAAGGGTACTGTATTCATTTCTAAGGCTGCCTTGCAAAGTACCAAAATACTGGCCACCTAAAAAATAACAAACAGAAAAACACTCAGAAATTTATTCTTTTGTAGTTCTGAGTGTAGAAGTCTGAAATCAAGTTGTCATAGGGCCATGCTCTCTCTCAAGGCTCTAGGGGAAGAGCTACCCTTTGACTTTACCCCACTGTGTGGAAGATGGCACTGTTTGGTGATGCATGGCTTGTAGCTATATGAGTCCAGTGTTTGCCTCCACCTTCACATGGCCTTCTCACCTTTGTGGAGTTTTTTATTTTTATATATATTTTAAAGATTTATTTTGAAAATTTATTTCTCTTCCCTTCTCCCCCCCCCACCCCATTTCTGCTCTCTGTGTCCATTTGCTGTGTGTTCTTCTGTGTCTGCTTACATTCTTGTCAGGAGGCACTAGGAATCTGTGTCTCTTTTGTTGCATCATCTTGCTGCATCAGCTCTTCGTGTGTGCGGTACACTCCTGGCAGTTTGCACTTTTTTTTGCGCAGGGTGGCTCTCCTTGTGGGGGCACTCTCCTTGTGTGTGGGGCTCCCTATGTGGGGGACACCTCTGCATGGCACAGTACTCCTTGCGTACATCAGCACTGCATGTGGGCCAGCTCACCACACAGGTCAGGAGGACCTAGGTTTGAACCCTGGACCTCTCATATGGTGGGCGGTTGCTCTATCAGTTGAGCCAAATCCACTTCCCTATGTTTTTTATTTTTCTGTGTTCCTTCTCTTTTTATAAGGACAGCAGTCGTATTGGAATAGTGATCTTGCAAATGGGATTAAATACCAATTACTCCATCAATGTGCATTCTACCTTGGTAAATATGTCATGTTTTTGGAGAAGTCTAATTTTATTTCCTTTCCTCTATAGAGTTCCTGCAAACTTCATTGTGAATGTTTGGTTTTTACGCAGGTTTCCCCTGGCTTTTTGGTTTTCCTTCTTTGATGTTTACTCAGAGTTGGAACTTCATGATAAACACTTATTGCATTACACTTCAAATTTTTTTCCATTAATTTAAGAGTCATTTGAAAATTACCCATTTAAGAAATGCTTTAATCTCTTTTTCAGTTGTCCTGTAGTCACTGTACAGGAGCACTCCCTGATAAAATATTGATTGGGTTCTTCTTTTCTCTCTCCTGAACAGTCCCCTCCCAATTCCTCATCCAGCCCTCCTTTCTTCACTCCACGCTGTCCCAAACACATAGAAAGTGCTGCGAAAAACATACTCCCTTTTAGGTGCTGACACCATTGGAAAACCTAAACAGGTATCCTGACTCTTCATCTAGAACTCTTGAAAAGCTAAGTTATGGTTAATTGTATGACTTGGCAACTATATCAATTGAGATACTTATATTTATGGCAAAAAAAAATCCAAAGTGATATTGTTTGATAGGTTTGGGGACAAAGGTCTTCATAATAAATATCACCTCTACCATTTGTATTGTTTTTTTTTCTCTTTTTTTTAATGTTACATTAAAAAAATATGAGGTCCCCATATACCCCCGACCCCCCTCACCCCACTCCTCCGCCCATAACAACAACCTCCTCCATCATCCTGAGACATTCATTGCATTTGGTGAATACATCTCTGAGCACCGCTGCACCTCATGGTCAATGGTCCACACCACAGCCCACACTCTCCCACAGTCCACCTCATTTCACCAGGTATCTGTTGCCAGTTAGGAAACTGGTTTATTCAGAAGAACAGTTATTACACTCACACAGTCAACCATAAGATTTTTTGACAGTTGTGTCAGATTCATTCAAAAGCAGGATGGTGTGAAAATAAATTGGCCATCATTAGTCAAAGCAGCTAAACTTGGAGTGTCAACTCCTGGGTGGGATCCTAGCTGAGTCCTGAGTAGACATCCTTGAAAGAATATATACAAATTGCCAATAAGCACATGCAAAGATACTCAACATCATTAGTCATTAAGGAAATGCAAATAAAAACCACAATGAAATAGAATTTACAAACACTAGGCTGGCTAATATTTTTAAGTGAAACAAAGATAGAAAATAAAATCAAGTGTGATTGTGAATAAATTGGAAGCCCCCAAAATTGGTGGTATTAATGTATAATAGAGCAGCAACACTGGGAAATAGTTTGGCAATCCCTCAAGAAATTAAATATAGAATTATGACATGGCCAGCAATGTAACTACTAGGTCTATATACTAAAGAATTCAACGGAGAGACCCAAAAAGATACATGAAAACCACTGTATATTGCAGCATTTCTCACAATAACCAAAAGTTCAATACCACTCAAGTGTCCTTCAATAGAGGAATGGGTAAAACAAAACTAAACAAAATAAAAAAGTGGCCTATCATTACAATGGAATATCACTGAGCCCCCCAAATTAACGAATTTATGATATGAACTACTATATTCATGAACCTTAAAAGCATTATACTGAGGAAATAAGGCAGATGAAAAAGAATAATAGTGTATGATAGGATTTATTTGAATGATAAGAACACGAAAATTCATAGAAACAGAAAGGAGGTTAAGCTTATTGACAGGGACTAGGGAGAAAGGGGAAGAGGCTTAATGTTCAATGGCTATAGGGTTTCAGGTACTAAGAAAGTTTTGGAATTGACTGGTTATGGTAACACAACATTGTAAATGTAATTAATGGTACTAAATTAATTGTACACATAAAAATGGGTAAACTGGGAAATTTTATATTAGATAGATGTCACCTTGTTGAAAAAATTTAAAACGTACTATAGAAATATGAGAAATTCAGTGTCAACAGACAAAGATCTGTGAGGCCAATACAGTATTTTATGATGTCAAGGAGAACTGGTAGGATAAGTGTTAGAGCCATATCATTTTATCATTCTGTATATTTTACTACCACTTGTACTGAACTATTTTACATTGACTTAGGTTGTCTTTAGCTACAAATAGAAATCTTCTATTTCTGATTACTTTCCACTTCTTGGTCTCTCTTTCTTCCACGAAGGGTGTCTGGGTAGCTCCACAGTCTGTTTGCTAACTACCCAGGCTGAGTATTGTAGCCCCCTCTATGGGTCAAATAAAGTTCCCTGAATAATGTATCAGCAGTACCCCAGTGTACTGACTGTTACTCTGTGTCCCCCTAGCTCCCCTGGAAGACCTGGTAAAGAGATCTCCTAGTGACAGGGTGGATGAAGAGGTCCCATCTAATGGTGAGGTAAGGTCATCTGTTTTGTCTAGGATACAAATGTTCATTGCTCAGATTTGACCTTTTATAATGAGTACAGATCTTAACATATAATGATGTCAAATATAAATATTAGCCACTGTTTGTGGGGAAGGATAGATGGAGGAGGTACTCCTTCCAAAAGATCCCTGATGAAGAAGATGTTAAAAATGGCAGCATCAAGTTACAAAATATATGGTAGTGGGCTGTTGCCTGAGCACCATTATTCCTTCTTGGATTAAGACTTTTGTTATTGCCATCAAAATGGAGTTGAGAAACACATACAGCAGGAAAACCTTGACCCTTTCCCAGAAGTATCTGCCATGTGTATTCATGGGGACTTTGACTTTACTAATACTTCCTACCTGTTTTTATAAGATGACCAAGATCTGAGAAGACACTACTCAACATCATAGGATCCTATACTGTTTTCTTTTCTACAATTGCAGGAGAACTCCACAGCAAGCAAAAATGGTAGGTATTCTGGGCTCATTCAACATCTTAGGGATAATAGAGACAAAATAGGAGGTTTCCTGGAAGCTTTAGGCTGGAAACTCAGTCTGATCATAGCATCATAGTGGAACGAGGACTGGGGGTATAATGAAAGGGTTTCCATGAAGGAAATTTCCATTTGTAACTATAGTCTGTGGTAGTTGCTGTGAACTCCTTAGATGGTGCAGATTTTACATGCATGGAGATTTTGGGGGGAGTCTAGTTTGAGTTTCTGTGGTGTAATTTTGAGTTTGTGGGTGAGAGTATGGGGCAATCATGTGCAATGCCCAGATGTTATGTATCATTTAAACTGGACAATTGCCAGTGACAGTTTTCTCAAATATACCCCATCACCACTGCATGCTCTATGTACATTAACTTGTTCCACCCACACCATGGGTGGATCTGGGGTTTGCTTACTTTTCACACACACACATGGAAATCTGAGATGCACAGGTGAATGTCCCAATCTCTTGCACTGCTAAAGGGAAGGTCCTAAATGTGAATGCAATCATGTGTCATGATACTGTGAGCTACAGACCTGAAATTAGCCATACAGTCACTATACACCATGTAAGAGACTTCTGGCATCTGTGAACATGCCTAATCCACAATTACCTGAGCCTACAAACAGACCAAAAAAGCCCATCATTATAAGGTAGCCTCAGTGGTCACATAGCTGGCTGTGCAGAATAGCAGAGACTTTGGCATACTTACTTGTGCCCAAAGCACGTATAAATGCCACATGCAAATGAGCAGCTCAAAATACTGAGATTTTTTTGAGGCATCACATAAGACATTATCAACCCTGACAGGCCTGAGGCCACAGTTCAGGAGCTTATGCAGAACAGATAGTACATTTGCTAACTTCATCCCAACGAACCCTATAGAAGCTTAAATCCCATGAGTCACACAATAGGGTCTTTGAAAAATAAGAACTCAGATACATCTTGGTTCTTAACCTACTGTCCAATACCCCTGTTATAATGCTCCTAGAGGGCTAAGTATAAGGGTGCCAGCTCAACCTCTAGGTCCCTCCATAATGACTATCCTATAGATGATAGTCAAGGATAAACACCCAATATTTCAATGAATATACACATGGTGTAGAAAAGAAAGAATGGAAGTAAAACCATATGATTAATAAGTTCCTGGAATCAGTTGGGCTCCCTTTGGGCGGTCTGGCTTAACATAAATTGGCGTTGTGGTTTATTAAATGGTAAATCTATGTGGTGTGATTGTACATGTTTGAGTGTGTGCACTTGTGTGTATTTATCCTAGACAAAAGACCTATTTACAAAACACTGTTGCAACTGTCAACTATGTCAAGAAAATAATCCCATTTTACCATTGCACAGTTTACATAGAGGAACTACTTCAGTCCTCATCAGAGCCACAAGTAGTGGGTTTGTTTACTGTACACACAACTCAGATGGAAAATTCCAGACATGGAGAAAAAGGGGATCAAAAGTTTCAACTGCAGGTAAATTATTAGTAATTTTTTTTTTTTACCACTTTCTGCCAGTAAGTTGTCCGCAGCTCTTTCAATTGAGAATGATTTTCCCAGGTTTTTGCCTTATGGGTAAAGAAAGAAAATTTGTTCCTCCATCAAAAAAACCCCCACTCTTCACCACCCCCAGTCTGTAGCATGAAAATCATTATGTGGCTGAAGAAGAGGGAAAACTGAAAGATATCCCGAAGCAGCTGCTCTATAGAAGGTAATGTGGAAATGCACTCATTATGTTGACTCAGGAATAACAATTTTAGCTTATTCAGTGTCCTATATGTAGGAAAAACCTACAAATAACAGCCATATTCTTTTTTTTTAAAAAGATTTATTTTATTTATTTCTCTCCCCTTCCCCCCGCCGGTTGTCTGCTCTCTGTCTCCACTCACCATTTGTTCTTCTGCATCCACTTGTATTGTCAGGCGGCACTAGGAAACTGCATCTCTTTTTTGTTGCATCATCTTGGTGCTGCAGCTCTCTGTGTGTGTGGTGCCACTCCTGAGCAGGCTGTGCTTTACTCGTGGGACAGCTCTCCTTACAGGGCTCACTCCTTGTGCATGGGGCACCCCATGAAGGGGTGTGTGGCATGGCACTCCTTGAGCACAGCAGCACTGTGTGTGGACCAGCTCACCACACAGGTCAGGAGGCCCTGGGTATCAAACCTTGGACTGTCCATATGGTAGGCGGATGCTCTATCAGTTGAGCCACGTTAGCTTCCCCATATTCTTTTTTGTGTGTGAAAGTTTTAATTTACTAATTCAATTGCTAGTGACACAACCACAGAATTAAAGCTGTATTTAGAACTCAAGATTAGATCACATCTAATAGTGTTTTAACCTAAAGTTTAACCATTAGTTCATTTTTGAATATTAGGTGAAATACATCTCTTCCAAAATAATGCTGCCAGGTTTTGAAAAAACTAACTATTAGAGCAGAGTTAGATTCACATAAATATGAACAGATGAACAGATAGGGAAGCGGATGTGGTGGAAGTGATTGAGCTCCCACCTACTTCATGGGAGGTCCATGGTTTGCTTACTGATGCCTCCTAAGAAGACAGCGAAGTGGTGAAACAACAGGTGGACAAGGTGACACGACAAGATGATGCAGCAAGAGACATAAAAAGGAAAACATAATGAGACATAGCAAAGCAGGGAATGGGGGTGGCTCAATCAATTAGGTGCCTCCCTACCACACTGGAGATCCCAGGTTCAGTTCCCGGTGCCTCCTAAAGAAACAAAGAAGACAAACAGACACAGTAAGTACAAACAATGAGAGGGTGGAGAGAAATAAACAAAATAAATCTTTAAAGAAAAAAAATGAACAAGGAGTACTAAAGTTCCCCAATCTTCCCCTAACTTCTCTCCTGTTCTCCCCAGCACAGTTTGTACTGTTATGAACACAGCATTAATTTGTTTGTTTCTACAATGAAAGGGCCAGTTTGATACATGCTTATGAAGTTTCATTCTCTGTTGAAAAGCTCTGTGGGCTTTGGCAAATGGATGTTGTCATGTACTGTGGAAAACAGCAGGGCAATCCCCCAAAAGTGAAACAGAATTGACATATGAACAGGAAACTAATGAATGTGTATGTGTGTGTATATGTATATATAAACGAGGGAGCCAAATAGATACTTGCAAACCAATGTTCATAAGCAGCATTATTCATAATAGCCAATAGTCTCAGATACCCAAGTGTCCATCAACAGATGAGTGGGTTAAAAAAAAGAAAAAGTGCTATATCCATACAATGGAATTCAGTAATAGAAGATAATGAAGTTTTCAGACATCCTCCTACAGGAATGACAGCAAAAGGATTATACTGAATGTAATTAGATGACACAAAGGACGAATAGTGAATGAATCTTCATAGGTAAAACATCTAGAAAAAGCAAATTCTTAGAGTTAGAATAGATATTAGGAACTAGGGGAAAAGAGTAACAGAATTAATAGTTGATGGATATAGAGTTTCTATTTCAGGTAATGAGGAAATTTTGGAGATGAATGATGGTATGTTAACAAATTGTTAATGTAATTAATGACAACAAATTACTATACCAATAAAAATGGTTAAAATGGATACTTGATTTATATAAACATCCTCTTGTAATACTAAAAAAAAGTATAAAACACATGGGACTGGCAAATCAGTCATAGACTTGGATGATGTCAATGAGATACTGGAAATTTACTAGGGCTTCAAAATGAGCAGGAGAAGGGTAGGGGCTCTGGCACTGAGTCATATTGTGAAATTTAGCACCATTATTTGATGAAATAATTCACATTAATTTAGATTGCCTTTAGTTGCAAGGACAAGGACTCTATTTCTGATGATTTTCCTGTTCTCATTAGTCTCTCCTGCATAAAGGAAGGCTGAATAGCATCAAGTCTATGCTTTCTAACCAACCAGCCCATGTAGGCCCTTGTTCTAGTCAAGCCAAGTTCCATAGGTAATGCATGGACTGCACGCCAGTGTACTGCTGGCTTCTCTGGGTCCCCCTAGCTCCCATGAAAGACCTGATGGAGGGGCCTCCTAGGGGCAGGGCAGATGAGGAGACTCCATCTAATGCTGAGATGAGGCCACCTGCTTTTATCTAAGATAGAAATGTTCCTTTCTAATATTCTTTTTCCATTGAGTACAGATCTTACTATATGATGTTATACCTTATAGACATTAGCTGCTGTTTTGTGGAATGAATAGCTGAAAGGGAGATTCCTACAAACAGATCCCTGATACAAGAGGGCTTTACA
The DNA here is from genome assembly GCF_030445035.2 of Dasypus novemcinctus. Lineage (NCBI taxonomy): Eukaryota > Metazoa > Chordata > Mammalia > Cingulata > Dasypodidae > Dasypus > Dasypus novemcinctus. The sequence continues at coordinate 33,830,747 of NC_080691.1, forward strand.
AATGGTAGAATCTGGTTATAAACCACATGGAAGGGATTATTTTGTTTGTTTGATCACAGCACCATTTTCCCTAATTTGACTAAGACTTTTGTAATTGCCACCAAAATGCACTTGAGTGACGTAACCTCCAGGAAGAGCTTGAGCCTTTCCCACAGGTGTCTACCATGCTGATTCATGGGATCTCTGAATTTTACCACTGTTTCACATCTATTTTTCTAAAATCACCAAGACATGAGCAAAGACAACAAAAAATGATCCTATCCTCATTGTGTTTTCTTTTCTGCCATTGCAGGTGACCTGAGAGCAAAGGAAAATGTATGTATTCTGGGCTTATGCAACTATTTTGGGAAAAACTGAGATAAAATAGGGGGCTTCCTGAAAGTTTCAGGCTGGATACCTAGCCAGATCCCATCATCATAGGAGAATGTCAATATGGGATATGATGAAAGATTTTCCATTAAGGACTTTTTTCCCTCCTTCCACAGTCCCCAGTAAAACTCTGTTCCCTTTGGGTGGTAAAGGTTAGGCTGTGTGGAGGCTTACATGAATCCTCATGTGACTCTCTGTGGTGTGATTATGTATTTGTTTGAGCAAGTGAGGGTGATTGTGTATATTTCCCCCAGGGTAGATGAACTGCTCAAGCTTTCATACTTCAAGGGTATGGGCCTTAATATGATCCCAGGCATGAGGTTCCAATGCTTATGCTCTAAGCTACAATCCTGCAGTTACCACTCAGGCATGGGACAATTAGAAACCATGCAAGGGAGTTCCACCATCTATTCATGTGTCTAGAATTACCTCCAACTACAGAGACACCAAACAGTCCATCTTTATAAGGTGGTCTCCTCTCTCTAAGCCAAAACTCTGCATATAAATGCACTTCCTTCCCCCCAGCATGGGACATGACTCCTGGGGATGAGCCTCTCTGGCATCAAGGGATTATTAACAAGCACCAATTAGCAATGCAACTGGAAAAAGACCTTTACCAAAAGGTGGAATGGGTAAAGACAAATAGTTTTATATGGCTAAGAGACTTCAAAGTGAGTATGGATGTCATTTCAGAGGTTACACTTATGCACATCTCAGCAGGAACTCATTGGCTGCCAAAGTAAATATTACCTCAAATAGTGGGGCTCCTGAGGGCTCTGGAGACATCAAGACACTATAGGCAGAGCAGACAGCTTAGGAACTTGAAGCCCTGCCAGTGAGCCCTACTTTGGAATTTACACTCCCCAGTGTGACAGAGTTGGACTCAGTTGTGTTTTCCCTATACATGGCTCTGCTGCCCCTCTATTGGAACCTGTAGTTAGTACTAGAGTTGATAGTTGTATGTCCAAGAGACTTAAATCTTTGGGCTGCTCACGTTCATTTGGACCCTGAATCTCAAAAGACTTGCAAACTTGCAACATTCACTCTCCAGTTATTTGGATTCAACCAGGACAACTAGCAAGGAGACGATGACTGGCAAGGAGCATCTCAAGGAACACAGAGAGTACACAAATGGAAGCAAGAAAGCCCCAATTATCTGACCCATGGGATCTAAGCCCCCTCTCAATTACAGATGGAGGGGCAATGCCATCACAGAATCCTCAGGATTGGGGAACGGACAGTGGACTAGAGTAGACTTACACTTGTTCTATTTTAGACTTGTTATGATCCTAGAAATGGAAGAACTTTTATCATGGATGTGGAGGCAGTGGCCACTGGAGATTCTGAGGGGAGTGAGAGGGAAAAATAGGAGGGAAAAATTTGGGAGCATTTTCAGGACTTGGGAATTATCCTGAATGACACTGCAATGACAGATACAGGCCATAGTATATCTTGTAATAACTTCCAAAAATGTACAGGAGAGAGCATAAACTACACTGTAAACTATATTCATCACTTAGTGGCAATGCTCCAAGATGTGTTCATCAATTGTGGCAAATGTACCACACTAATGAAGGATGTTGTTGATGTGGGAAAATGTGGGAAAGCTAGGGAGCAGGGCATATAGGAATCCTCTATATTTTTTGTGTAACATTTATGTAGTCTAAGTTTCTTTTAAAAGTAAAAAATAAAAAAGTATATTAAAAAAACTAAGGTGGCCTCCATGATCCAGCAGCTTATGGAAGCTAGCTATGCAGATAACCTTAGACTCTGGCATAGTTACTGGTGTTCAGAGCTAAAGAAAGCTCATTAGCTTCTGTTTAGATAAAAATTCTGAGAGTTGTGAGGCATCATATATGATGACTGGGTCAACCCTCACGTTCAGATCACATATCACCAACTGATCCAAAAGAGACATACATTGCGAAGAAAATTTAGTGTATTTGATTACATCATTACCAAGAACCCTCTAGATGTTCAAATCCTGAGTCACACAGTAGGGTCTTAGACAAATAAGAACTCAGATTCCACTTGTTTCTTAACATGGTGTCCAAAATCTTTGTTGAAAAGCTCCTAGAGAGCAATGTACAGGGAGTCAGCTTTCAACCTACGTGTCCTTCATTGTGAATGGACCACTGTTAATGGCCAATGATGGAGAGTCAATAATTCAATGAATACACACACTTGGTGGAGAAAAGGAAGACTGCATGGAAAACTTTATTAAGAGATCATTTTTAAATGGTAAGGTATCAGTATTTTCAAATCTACAATTTATTATATTTACTGCAAAGATTAGAAATATTTTAGAATGATTTGCCTAGGATTGAATCTAGTCCACCAAAAAAGATTGCTTCTAATCAAGTGAAAATTCCTGTAGTACATATAGTAAATGTAGTGTCAGTTTATGTAGATCCATGGAGGTTGAGTTCACTGGAGATGTCAAAAGACACAGGCAGGGAAGCGGACTTGGCCCAAAGGATAGGGCATCCACCTACCACATGGGAGGTCCATGGTTCAAACCCCAGGTCAACCCAGGCCTCCTTGATTCATGTGGGGCTGGCCCATGTGCAGTGCTGATGAATGCAAGAAATGCCGTACCACGCAGGGGTGTCTGCCGCATAGGGGAGCCCCACGTGCAAGGAGTGCGCCCTGTAAGGAGAGCCGCCCAGCGCGAAAGAAAGTGCAACCTGCCCAAGAATGGTGCTGCACACACGGAGAGCTGACACAGCAAGATGACACAACAAAAAGAAACACAGATTCCCGGCGCTGCTGATAAGGATCGAAGCTGTCATAGAAGAACACACAGCTAATGGACACAGAGAGCAGACAACTGGGGGTGGGGGTGGGGGGAGAGAAATAAATAAAAAATAAATCTTAAAGAAGACACGGGCAATTTCAGTGAGGTACAGAACAATCAGGAGGCATGGTGGCCTCTGTCATTGAATAATAACATATTTTGGTATAATTTCTCGACTAACCTGGTTGCTTTCAGTTTCCCTTAACTACAAAGCTAAGGATATTGGTTCTTGTTTCTTTCCTACTACACACTTTGGCATCCTTCAGTCATCATGGAATATGGCCCCGCAGAAGCTCACACCATGCTTGTTAACCTCCCAACTCTAAACACTCTAGTGTCTTGTCCAAGGCTAGAAATTTCCAAGTCATTCATGATTAACACACTATGTGATGAGCGTTATTCTGTGTCCACCTAGCACCCCAGGAGCATCTGATGGAGGTGCTTGCAAGTGACCAAAAGGATGAGGAAGCCCTAAGTAATGCCAGAGTGAGGCTGCTATACTTTGTTTAAGGTAGCAAGGTTCTTTTCTGGTTTCTTTCTTTGCATGTAGTTTCAGGTAAAGCTGTCTAGTCATGCACATTATATATGATATATACGATTTTATTGGAGGCAGAAAGTTTTTGTGGAAGCTTCTTTTCTACTGATTCATAACTCGAGAGTATCCTCAAATGGCAACAGCTGACTATAAAGTATATAGTAGGCCAACTTTTGCTCAGCTGCAAAGTTTTCTCCTTGGATTAAAAAAAATTGTAATTAAAAGCCAAAAAGACTTGAGAGGTACATGTCTGGTGCACTTACTGATGGGTCATTTTATTCATGACTCTTTCCCATCTGCTTTTCTAATGGTGTCACGCAAGTGAAAGTCTTCTTCAAACAGTGCACAGCATGATCCCTTCCTCATAAGGTTTTCTCTAATTGCACAGTGCTGTTAGAACAAGTGAAAATGGCATGTATCAAGAATTACTGACTTGTGATAAAATCTTGATAAGACAAACAGGGCATTGATAGTAGGGATGTATGCAAAGTCATCAGGGTTCAGCTTCTCATGGGAATGAGGACTGGGGGTATAGGTAAAGGAAGTGATTTTCCAGGGGAAGGACTATGGCATATTCTACAGTCCTGTAGCACCTGTGTTTCCTTTGGGTGGTATAGATTTGTGTGTACAGCTGACATGGAGTGAAGATGAGTTAGTCTGTGGTGTGATAGTGATTGTGTGAGTGTCAGAGATTAACATGTGTTTCCCTAAAAGATAACACCAACTTACATAGGACTATTGCTATTGGAACTTTTCTCAAAAACCACCCCATCTCCATTGCACATGTTTCATATATTAACTCATAAAATCATCTCCAGAATCATTTCTGGGATTATGTTGACTCTCCACTTTACTCACATGGAAATTCTAAGGTGCACAAATTAATGACTTAAAACCTCAAGGTCTTAAGTGGTAGGACCAAAATATCAGCACCTCCATGTTGCCTTTGGGCTTGATCTCTGAATTGCTGATGTTTTGGTAAATGCAAAATTTATGATTATGTATGATTAAATGCAAAATTCTATACAATGCATAAGAAAAGCAATGAGAGCTGATCCATGGAGGCTGAAATATTCTCTGCATGTATAAAGAACATAGTGGCATCTTTGTTGGGCTTTACACCGGGTAGCAGGAATGATATGATACTGTCACTGAACCAAAGCATGTATTTTAGTACCATTTGTAGATTCGCTATTTCATGTTGCCTTGGGATGTTTTTTGCCAAAAAGCAAAGGATGACTTCACCTTTTCTTCCAGCTTATCCATTTTGCTATCCTTCTTATGTAGCACAGCAGCTCATTCAATGCTTGTTAAATCCAACTTCCATATTACTCTAATCCCATGTCAAAATCAAACAAAGCTTCATGAGTAAACCAGGAGTAACACCCCAATGTACTGATGGTTACTCTGTGTCTTCCCAGCTCTCCCTGAAGGCCTGCTGGAGGAGCTTCTGAATGCCAAGGGCATAGAGCAGTGTCCATATTATTCCAAGGTAAGGTCAACTTTCTCTTTTTTAGATACAGCCATGGCATTGTTGGTTTCTGTCTTTACCAACCCAAGTCAAACATGAAAATCTGATCATGTATATTAGAGATGATATGTACAAATTCCTTGGGGGGACAGTGTTCAATGGGAATCTATCATTAACTGATATCTATTTCAGGAGGGCAATTAAAATGGCAGAATTATAATATAAACTTTATGGTAGGAGGCCTTTTCTTTGCAGCAATATTTAGATGAAAAATTTTGTAATTCTCAAGTAAAATGGACATGAGAGATGCATCAACCAGGAAAAGCTCATGCCTTTTCCAAAGGTGTCTCCTCACTTGTTTTGGGGCACCTTGATTTGACCACACTTTCCCATATACTCTTCCGCCTGTATAAGGTTCAGCAAGTTATGAACCTTATAGTGTTCTCTTTTGTGTAAGTGCAGCTGGCCCCAAGAGCAAGCAACAATAGTAGGTATTCTGGAATCACACACTTATTGAGAAACTATCTAGATGATAAAAAGTGTGGGTTTTCTTGCTGGCTTTAGTCTAAAGAGGTCCCTGATTACAGCTACCTCGTGGGAATGAAATTGGGATGTGTAAAGGAAATGGATATCCAGGTAAGTACTAGGGTCATGTTTCTTGAGTAGGTGGGTTCTGTTTAGATGACATGGGTTTGTATTCATGTGAGTGGTGTGTGTTTATATGTGTGTGTATGTGATGCGATTCTCACTTCATTTCTCAATGTGCATAAGTAAAAATGTGTGTCCATTTGTGATTTTCCTTTCATTATTCAGCACAATTTCTTGAGTCAAATTTGTACATAAACATTTCATCATCATTTCTTCATGGGTATATGTGTATGTCAATATTGTAAAATTATATATTAAATAATTGTGGTTTATGCTATGTACAGTGTTTGTCAGTAAACCTGGAAAATATCCCATCTCCACTCAAAAAAATGATCACAGGTGTTTAAATGGATTAAATGTGTGTGAGAGAATACTTCTAATCAGGTCAATAACAACTTCATTTACCCACTAGGTTTTGGCAAACCTGTCAGAGTGGTTTCCTTAAGTTTTTCCTCTTGGCATTTTTGGTCGGTGTACCCACTGAAATATACATTTAGGGTTACTAGAAGATGACGGGTACTTAAGATCTAAGTAAGTAACATGTATTGCCACTTTCAGGAGTTCTTGTTATATTGTGGTTAAGTATTTCTTTGTATTGAAATAATTTTTATTTATGTCCTTTCTCAAGAAAGAGTCACAAATTTATTTTCGTGACTACAAGAATTCTTTTTTTTCATATACCTCTTTTCCTTATGGTTTTTATTTATTTTTAAAAGTTGTTATGACTGTATCTTAATGTGTCCATGCATCCAATAAGTCATTATATTCTTTTTTAAAAATATATTAAAAAAATTTTAAAGATACTTTAGATTACTTAAATGTTACTTAAAAAAATATAGGGGAAGCAGATTTGGCTCAGTGGATAGAGCATCTGCCTACCACATGGGAGGTCCAAGGTTCAAACCCAGGGCCTCCTGACCCGTGTGGTGAGCTGGCCCAGGCACAGTGCTGATGCGTGCAAGGAGTGCTGTGCCACGCAGGGGTGTCCCCTGTGCAGGGGAGCCTCATAAGGAGAGCCGCCCAGAGCAAAAAAAGTGCAGCCTGCCCGTGATTGGCATTGCATACATGGAGAGAAGACGCAGCAAGATGACACAAAAAAAGGAGACACAGATTCTGGGTGCTGCTGACAAGAATGCAAGCAGACTCAGAAGAACACACAGAGAGCAGACAATGGGGGGGAGGGGGAGAGAAATAAATAAATGAACCTTAAAAAAATATATATATAGGGGATTCCCATATGCCCCACTTCCTACCTCTCCCACAATTTCCCACATTAACTTTTAAATAAAATTTAACATTAAAAAATAATAAATCTAATCAGTGAATAAGCCATTACATTCCTCTCATAGCATGTGCATTGGTCATGATTAAAAAAAAAATCCAGCTATATCTATCCTTTCTTGAATGTAAGAGACAGGGGAGACTTAAGGTGAATCAATTTTTCTGAGCTTCACATCTCCTGAATACTCAGCCAGGTGCTGGAGATATTAGGTGCTTTCATTGCTAATCCAATGTACTTTCTTCATGCTTCTGCTGCCTGGCAGAGTTTCTCATCTTCTATTATGAATTTGGCAACATTTTTCATTTTAATTCTTGTTCCTTAGTACCACACACCAGGGTATCTGCAGCACATTCACGTTGTAGCCATTTTATAAAACCCACAGCCATTTGTGCCAGTAACTTTGGTACAGAGAATGTAGAGAGAATACTTTGATGCTCACAAAAAGCTCTCCTGGGCACTTGCTTGGAGTCTGGACCTGGGTCTGTTTTGTGAACTCATCTAACACAGAGCGGGTCCACAACAGTTAGAGCTTCAGGATGATAAGAATGAAGGTGAATGCTGTAATGTTGCAGCTAAATGAGGGAGTAAGATGTTGAAAGGGATTCCTTCATCTCCTCTATCGTTCCAAATTGTCTAAATAACTTTGCTGACTTCACAGAGTGCAAGGAAGGACTAGGATCCCATTGAAAAAGCTCCAGTAGGCTTTGGTTGCCACCATGACATTAAGTGCAGAAGAGAGGACTGGGTATACCACTGTCTCTAGTAACTTTTCCACAATGTTTGTGTTGCTGAAGAATGGCTTCTGGATCGGAGGTATGACTTGTCCAGCAGTGATGACAACAATCCAGGTAGGTCACACTAGGTAAAGTCAAGGAAGGATCCAGTGGAAGAAGGTTCCTCATGAAATGGAGATGAAGAAGAGGATGTGGAATCAGAAAGTAAAGGAAATATTAAGGGAGGTCTGCTTTGTACTTTTCATATTTAGTAACATAATAGTAAGAGGCATTATAACAATGAGGATTTGATTGTGCTGTCCAACATTTCTTGATTTGCTGCTTAAATTTATCTTCCCACAGGTCTATTCTTTTATACCCTTTCCACTGACAAGTTAAAAACCTTTGGATTTATTTCTTAGATTCACATCCATATGAATTGATTAAAAGACACTGTGCTTTCAGTTATGGTATTAACATGCAATGGAAGGATCTGGTACAACACAATCTCTCTAAAGCACTCAATGGGACCTGGCAAAATGTTTTAGTAAATGCTAGGTATTGATTGAGATGTAGGGTCTCTTCCTGTGCAGTTAAAGGTGTGTTGCACTTCATTCTTGTTTTATCCTCATTGTGATGTCAGGTTTAAAGGTATACTCTGGGTTTAAAGGGACATAACTTTCCACAGTCTAGTCCTGAAACCCTTCAAAGACTCAAAATCATAGAAGATTCCATTTATTTAAGTGCCCACATTTCCTTTCCAATCCATATTGATTTCCTTGCAGGCTAAGGGATTATAGACAAGTTACCTTACCTCTAATGTCACTTTCATCCGCTGTTAATTGGTTAGGAAATACACGGGGAGGTTGTGAAGATAAAATGCCTCCTATGATCAATCCAAATGCCCATCAACAGATGAGTGGATCAATAAAATGTGGTATATACACACAATGGAATACTACTCGGCTGTAAGAACAAATACACTACAAACACACGTGATAACATGGATGAATCTTGAGAACCTTATGTTGAGTGAAGCAACCCAGGCATTGAGGGACAAATACTACATGACCTCAATAATATGAAATAAGCAACCTGCCTCAGAGAGCTAGAGACTGGAAAAGAGGCTTACAGGAAATCGGGGGGTGGAGGAAGGATGTGAGCCGACGTCTGCAGGGGTGGAATCTATGATGAGCTGGCGGTAAGTATGAGCACAAAGAAGGGACAAAATGGGGGGCAAGGGGTTGCCCTTGGGTGGGGCTTTGCGGGTTTGAGGGGGGCTGGGGATGGGCGGAGGGGTAATATTGTCCAAAAATTGGGGGGAGGGGCAACATATGAACATAGGAGAGTGTCAGGTGTTCATTGAGAGTAAAATGTTGAGAAAATCGTATCAAAATATAATTAGGGGGGTTACCTGTTTAGGATGCTCAGGGGGGATGGTCTGATGCGGGACAGACTCTGGGGGAATAGCTGAAGGCTAATTTTGCCCGGGTGTGTTGTACCATTGGGTAGAGACCCAAGAAGTGAGAGTTGGGGTGGACCCACATCCTGGGGAGGACTAATGCCATCAAATAGAGAGAACTGTATCTCTCGTGAGAAAGGGTGGCTCCCAGGGCATTAGGGCAGTTGAGAAAATCAGGCCCTGAACACTGCTGCAAGTATCTCTGGATGTGGCTTCTCGGGAAATGGAGATTGGCTGGCGCTGTGGGCCCCAAGGGGAGGGGAAAATGGATGTGGAATGGATAGAACCAAGGTAAATGTGGGGGCAAGAGAGGAGTTTTGTGAGAGTACACGAGGATGAATATAAAACATGTAATATTACACCAAAAACATATAGGGGACGACAGACTAATAATGTAAACCATAATGCAAAACATAGGATAACTAAAAAATTTAGAAAACTGTACATCCTAAAGTATGGACCACATTGTAAACACAGATGTCACCTTGTTTGAAAGCTATTGTTTTGGAATCTGTACATCAGTTTCAGGAAATATGATATGAATAAGTTAAAAGATTATCGCTGTGGAAGGGAAAAGGTTTTATGGTGGATCTGTGGGAGTACTGTATATTGTATATATGAATTACTGTGATCTAAGCCTCTTGTGAAGAGAAGCTCAATAATTAGGAAAAAAAAAAAAAAGAAAAGAAAAAGATAGGATGTAGAAATTTTTCCAAATCAATATGTACTCCAGATCTAACCTTTAAACTCATCGCTATATTCCATTTTACTAGTAAGGGAAACTGACATTATGTTGGGATTCACTTTACAGGAAGTTTTGGATCACAGAGTGGTTCAACAATGGCGGCGGAGGAATACTGATATGGGATGTTATTGACAGGCTATATATGGTTGACAGGGAGTTATACAGGGCATATGTCCAGGGTACATGGTAATGTTTAGATATACTAATAGTGGAAACAATTAAAAACAACAGCTGGGGGGGTACTGGGTTCCTGGCCGGGGGGTCTCTGTCGTGGTCCCTGGGGGAGCAGCAGCAGTCCCCCAGGTGCAACGGTAAGAACCAGGAAGGAATGAGGGCCCAACAGTGGGCTCCTTATACTAATGGCTATGCTTGTGAGCCTATACACCTGCAATAAGAACAAGGCCTAGAGTAGCATTGTGCCTGGGAGTTTCCTCCTGACAGCCTTCATGTTACTCAAATGTGGCCGCTCTCAAAGCCAAACTCAGCATGTAGATGCAGTGCATTCCCCCCAGTGTGGGACATGACACCCGGGGATAAGCCTCCCTGGCATCGAGGGATCACTACCACATACCAGCTGAAGATGCAACTAGAAAATGACCTTGAATTAAAGGTTCAATGCGGATCAGCAGAATATCCCTGTCTACATATAATAACATGACTTCAAAATGCTGCTTGACCTAATGTAAGGGGGAAATGGAAAGGAGAAATGAGTTTATAAGTCTACGAGTCTCTAAAAAAGAGTCTGGAGGTTGTCAGAAGGAATGCCCTTATGCACAACTGAGCAGAGTCTAAGAGACAGATAAAGTAGATACAACCCCAGGTATTGGTTCTTTTGAGGGATAAAGAGACCCATGGGTTCTATGGTCATGGCAGATGGGGTTCACTGCCATGGCAGATGGCCCTTCTTTGGAGCTGGTGTTTCTGCGTGATGGAACTGGACTCAGAGGGGATCTCTTTTCACAAGACTTGCATGCTACTTTACTGGAATTGTAGTTGGTGCTGGGGTTTAAGATATATTTAGGGGATTTGAATCTCTGGACTGACAATATGCTACCCAGGCCCAGAGCCTCAACAGACTTCAGCTCCTACACTCTGATTTATTGGACTTACCCCACTCAGCTAACATGGAGTTGAAGAAGGTCAACCACCACACCATGGAGCCTAGAGTGTCTACAACTGAAAGCAGGAGGAGTGTATCCAGTATCCATGTGGAATCTAAGCCCCCACTTGACGTAGATGTGCAATGGACACAACCAATCCAATGTCCACAGAGAAAATGTGGCATGGGTGTGGGAAGGGTGGCCATGGTGGTTGCTGGGTGTGGGGAATGGGAGGAAGAGATGAGATGGGGAGGCGTTTTCGGGACATGGAGTTGTCCTGGATGGTGCTTCACGGTCAATTACGGGACATTGTAGATCCCCCCAGGGCCCACTGGATGGAACGTGGGAGAGTGTGGGCTATGATGTGGACCATTGACTATGGGGTGCAGTGATGCTCAGAGATGTACTTACCAGGTGCAATGGATGTGTCATGATGATGGGAGAGAGTGTTGCTGTGGGGGGAGTGGGGGGTGGGGGGGTGGGGTTGAATGGGACCTCATATTTTTTGAATGTAATATTAAAAAAAAATAATAATAAAAAAAATAAAAATAAAAAAGACAATTGTTTTACCAGGGTGTGGTGTTGTATGGGAAATCTACACATCTATATTATTGTTTTACAAGTTCACAATATCTTAACAAAAATACATTAAAAAAATAGTATGGGATGGGGGAAAATACACCAAATGTAAGATAAGGAATATAGTTGGTAGTAATATTTTGACAATTATCTAGCATAGTTTGTAACAATTGTTTCACATCAATGCAAAGAGTTGGTGAAGGGGAGATGTATGAAACCCCTGTGTGATGTTTTGTATGTTTATTTTGTAAGTTTGCAATCTTTACTATACATTTATTGTTTATGTGTGTTCATGTATGAATGATATACTTCAATAAAAATTTAAATAAAAAAAAATGCCTCCTATGTACCTAACATCCTACCAGGCACATGACTATTACTTGATTTGGAAGGCTGGTTATGGCTTTCTTCCATAGGGCCAGATTCAACTCCAGAACTCTAAGAGTTAAGCCCTCTGAGTAGAATGGATTAGTTAATTGATCAATTGATTGATTGGAGAGGGTGGCAGCATACTCTTAATCATTCTTCCAATGATCCTATATAAGAGAACAATATTGCAGAGTAGGTCAACAAGGGAACACAAGTTAACAGTTATTAGGAGAGAGAAGTGCCAGAGCAATAGTGAGAGAGGGATCATGGGAAGAAAGACAACATCATGCTCAGGAAGACATGGACATATTAATAGTAACTGTGTTCTTTTTTTTTTAAAGTTTTGTATCTTCATTTTTTAAAAAAACTAGTCATCAGAAATTGAACCCAGGATCTCATACATGGAAAGCAGGCCACAACCACTGAAGTACATCTGCTACCCACGAAGGGTTGGTTTTTTAATTAGTTTTATTTCGTTTGTTTGCTTTTTGGAGGGATCAGGTATTGAACTTGGTACCCGGTACATAGGAATAAGGCGCTCAACCACCTGAGCCACATTGCATCCCTGTATCTTCATTTTTTGATTATTCCTACTTGATTTATGATGTCCTCTGATATACTAGTTCATTTTCTTAATGCCTTTTATCTTGCTTTTCAGAAAGTATATTTCAGGAAACAAGGTACATCAAGGTAGTGAAGAACTTTCATTCATTTTTGTTGTGCTGTTACTCTGCATTTATTTCTTTTCTCCCTATATTACTGTTGTATTGGACCTAACATGAATATTTTTCCGTTGGCATTTCATGTAATTTCTTTTAAAAATGTGTAATTTGAATTGAAATTCAGAATACTTTTCTCCAAAACACAGATCTCTGTCTTCTGATTTTTCTTTACAATTCTAAAAATTATGACAGCTTTTTCCAGGATATTTCCTGGTTTTCTACTTCTACCCCTCTTAAATATAGGTCTTCATTGTCATTACTTCTATTGCAAGTGACCATGTCTATTTTGTTTCTGTGTCTGACTTTGGAATATTTCTTTTTAAATCTATGTTCATGTAGAAAAGATACATCTACCAATACTTTGTTAAAATTTAGCCCTTCCCTATAAATGTGTATTATTTTCATATCAATTATCTTTAAAGGCACTTTCAATTATATGTTTTAAAATATATTTTATTTGAAAATTACCTCGTTTCTAAAAACATGTTTTGTTTGTGTAATTTTAAAATTTCAGTTTCTTATAATAATTTATATTGAAATTTATTTGGCTTCTTAATTTATATTTGAGTGATTAATTTCAGAGTTTCAATTTTGTTTTTCTTTTTTTCAAGTCAATATATTTTCATACATATTTGGTGTTTTATTTTCCATTTTCCTCATTTTTTTTTTTTTGATTAAGCAATGCTGAGTGTCAAGCCTCAGCATTGTTGTAAGCATCTATGAAGCTTGTCTTTCAAGCAGTTACGCTTGATTGCCACTGTGGGCCCTGAGGGGAGGGGCAGAGAGGAATAGAAAAGATGGAAGAGGGGTAACTTGGGGGTGATAGAAGTGAGCCACAAGATTGTGCAACAATGGATATAAGCCAAGTTAAATTTCCCAAAAATTTATAAAAGTGTATGGTCTAAAATGTAAATCATAATGTATATCATAATGTAACCAAAAATTTAGAAAAGTGTACAGTCTAAAATATAAACTATAATGTAAGCCATAATGGAATCATGATTGGTAGCTATGTTTCAATATCTGTACATCAGCTATAGCAAATATAATCTCTACATGTAAAAAGATCATTGCTGGGGAAGTGGGAAAGGTTTTGATGCTGGGTATATGGGAGTCCCCTATTATGTATATGTGACTTTACCGTGATCGAAACCTTTTTAGAAGACAAAATTAAAAAAAAACAAGGATGTAGACACTGAGGAAGGAATGGAGGAGATTGCCTTGCCACTGTACATGCAGGGCAACACCTATTACTGTGATGAAAGGCAAAACATCAAAAACAAAGTTTTAATAAACCAATATCAAAGCAAGCACAAGGAAGGAAATGGGAATACAGGAGTTCTCAGCAAAGAAACAGAAAAAAATGATGTAAATGAAAAATTTAGATCTGGTATAAAATATCAAAATTAACAATATTCACTGGATGCACTTAATAATAGAATGCAGGCATCAGAGGAAAAAATGAGTGTGCTGGAAGTTAGATAAGCAGAAATATATAATCTCAGTAACAAACACAGAAAGAAATATTGATCCAAAATTAAGAGTGCAAAAGAACTGCAGGTGAATATTAAAAGATGAAAGGAGGGACAAAAAAGGTGGTGTAGAATAAATATATGAGTTAAAACTAATTTAACACCACCAAACTTTGGAAATCCAAATCCACAAAGCTCAGAAAAAGTTACCTTGAGAAAATCTAATTGAACAACTGAAAAGCAAAGTTGAAGACAAAATCTTGAAAAGAGGCAGAGGAAAAGAGATATTAGATGTAGGAAAATAATAATTAGAAGGACTGATTTCTATTCAGAAAACATACAGGCCAGAAGACAGTAAAACTTTAAAGTGCTGAAAGAAATAAATTATTATTAACCAAGAAGAGTCTAGGCCACAAATGTTGCTTAAGATTTGAAGGGAAAATTAAGACAGAAGGACAGAATAGAGAAACAAGAGTATTCATCACCAGAACTTGCTCTATAAAGATGTGAAAGGAACTACTTCAGGTTGAGTAGAAATAATACAAGAAGCAAGCTTTGAACTTTAGGAATAAAGGAAGTAGTATGGAAATGGTTGAGTATATGGGTCAATGAAATAACCTTTTTTTTTTTTTTTAAATACACTGACTTATTTTCAGCCAATGTATAGTTTTTTTTTTAAGATTTATTTTTTATTTATTTCTCTCCCCTTCCCCTTCTCCAGTTGTCTGCTCTCTGTGTTCATTCACTGTGTGTTCTTCTGTGACCACTTCTATCCTTATCAGCAGCACCGGGAATCTGTGTTTCTTTTTGTTGCATCATCTTGCTGTGTCAGCTTTCCATGTGTGCAGTGCTGTTCTTGGGCAGGCTGCACTTTCTTTCACACTGGGTGGCTCTCCTCACAGGGTGCACTCCTTGCACGTGGGGCTCCCCTACCTGGGGGACACCCCTGCGTGGCACGGCACACGTTATCAGCACTGTGCCCGTATCAGCACTGTGCATGGGCCAGCTCCACACGGGTCAGGGAGGTCCAGGGTTTGGACCGTAGACTTCCCATGGGTAGGAAGACGCCCTATCCATTGGGCCAAGTCTGCTTTCCGAAATAACTTACTTTTAAACTCTGAAATTGAGATTTTTTTTTTTGTTTAAATTTTTAAAAAAATTTATTTAAATATAACACTCATACATAAACAGACATAAACAATAAGTGTACAGTAATAGTTGTAAACTTACGAAACAAGCATATATAACATCACACAGGACTCTCATAACTCACCCTACCACTAATACCTTGCATTGTTGTGAAAACTTTTTAAACTAATGATTAAAGAGCATTGTAAAAATATTACCACTAATCAAAGTATTTTTCTCCCAACCCACCCTATTATTATTATCTTTATATCATTTTTTTTTTTTTAAGATTTATTTATTTTATTTAATTTCCCCCCCTCCCCTGGTTGTCTGTTCTTGGTGTCTGTTTGCTGCGTCTTGTTTCTTTGTCCGCTTCTGTTGTCAGCGGCTTTGTTGGCTTCTGTTGTCGTCAGCGGCACGGGAAGTGTGGGCGGCGCCATTCCTGGGCAGGCTGCTCTTTCTTTTCACGCTGGGCGGCTCTCCTCACGGGCGCACTCCTTGCGCGTGGGGCTCCCCCACGCGGGGGACACCCTTGCGTGGCACGGCACTCCTTGCGCGCATCAGCACTGCGCATGGCCAGCTCCACACGGGTCAAAGAGGCCCGGGGTTTGAACTGCAGACCTCCCATGTGGTAGACGGACGCCCTAACCACTGGGCCAAAGTCCGTTTCCCTATATCATTTTTATATGATCATACATAAACAATAAATGTAGAGTAAAAGTTGTGAATTTACAAAGCAAGCTTGCATAACATTATACAGGGGTCCCATAAACCAACCCTCCACCAACACCTTGCATTGTTGTGAGATGTTTGTTACAAATTATGAAAGAATATTGTCAAAATCTTACCACTAATTATAGTTCTTATTTTACATTTGGTGTATTTTTCCTCCAATCCTTCCTATTATTATTATTTTTTTAAGATTTATTTTTATTTATTTCTCTCCTCTTCCCCCACCCGTTGTCCGCTTTCTGTGTCCATTCACTGTGTGTTCTTCTGTGACCGCTTCTGTCCTCATCTGTGGCACTGGCAATCTGTGTTTCTTTTTGTTGCATTATCTTGTTGTGTCAGCTCTCCATGTGTGTGGCGCCATTCTTGGGCAGGCTGTACTTTCTTTCGCGCTGAGCGGCTCTCCTTATGGGGCACACTCCTTGCACGTGGGGCTCCCCTACACGGGGGACACCTCTGCGTGGCAGGGCACTCCTTGAGCGCATCAGTACTGTGCGTGGGCCAGCTCCACACGGGTCAAGGAGGCCCGGGGTTTGAACTGCAGACCTCCCATGTGGTAGACAGATGCCCTATCCACTGGGTCAAGTCCGCTTCCCCCCTACTATTATTTTTGAAATATATTTTTTATGACAGAAGTTGCAAACTTATAAAATAATCATACACATATGCAGAATTCCCAAACAACACTCCACCATCAACATACCACACTGTGATGGAACATTTGTTACAAATAAGATAATATCATCTAATTGTTACCATGTCCATAGGGTATATTTGGCTCACATTTTCCATACTGCCCCATTTTTAAAAGTACAAAATTTCTGCAGAAGTTATATTGTACTCTGGGTGGGAGAACACACATGTAGATTGAGAGCAGATGACCACTATAAGGAATGGAGTTAAAATGATCCATGTGGCTGTAAGGCTGTAAGTTGAAGTGGTATAACATTAACTCTAATAGACTGTAATGAGATTGGTATATATATGTTATTCTCAGAGCAACCACTAAAAAACAATTCCAAAGAAACTCTAGAAAAAACTGTGTGACCTAAATAGTCCATTATCTAAGAGATAAGAATAAAGCAGCTAAAACACTGGCATGCAAGTTGCTGCGTGAACAATAGTGTTCACGTGTCTTGTCTAAATACCTAGGAGTAGGAATACTGGGTCATAGGGTAAGTCTGTCTCTTCCAGCTGCCCTCCCCATGACAGTTACCCGCACAACAGCAGGTTCTGCAGGTACTCTACCTTTGAGCTCTGCGCAGGCTACCCAATCAGCATGGAGAAAATGCAAGGAGTTTTAGTGTCACTGAACCCACAACTTCTCCTATGATAGGTTTCCAAGAGCCTAAAACCACTGGCCTACCTGTTTCTACCTAGCAAGTCCAGGAGATTCCTGTCCTACATGGATGATGACATCATCGGTGCTAGAGCAGGAGAAGAGTCTGGGTATCTCCCAATCAAAGATGATTTTCCAGCATCAGAAACTCCAGAAATGAAAGAGGGTCCTGGGGGCTGGGCTGTAGCCTTTGGCACACCTGCATCCTGCTGTGTTTGTGCATGCTCTTTCCTGGATTGCATCCCAGGCACAAGTCAATCAGGATGGGATTTGCCTTTGACCGAATTTTCCTGCACCAAAGCCGTGCATACATAGACCCCACCCTACGCATCAGCTCCTTATGGGCAGTTACCTGGTCAAGCTTTGTCCCTTCCACCAGCCCACACATGCACCAAGGACTTATCAGAACAATCAGAGATGGGCTGCTTTGGCTCTAGAAGTGCACAGCCGACACTGTGCTCTCTAGGTCAGTGAGGGCCTCTTATCCTCCCTGGGAGACCTGAGTCTAAGAATAGAAACCTCCTTTCCAATAGATCAGAGCAGCTCCAACCGGAACACCCAGATGTCTTCTAAACTCAATTGATGAACACATATTGAAGCACTGCTATTAACCATGGACTACATTTTACAATATAGTCTATGTTCTATCCTGCACAATTTGGTAGATTATGACAAAATAGCCAATGGCCTGTGCTTGTCATTGCAATGTTATGCAAGACAACTCGAATGTCCTGAAAATGCCCTCATATTACTCCTATTTTTTCCTCTCCCATCCCTCAGAACCTCTCGTGGTTACTGCCTTTATATCAATGATAAGAGTTCTTCCATAGCTAGAGTAATAATAAGTCTATGGTAGAATACTAATTGATACTTTAGTGCATTGTTTATACACCAGTCTTGAGGATTTGGGAATGGTGATGCCCACTCTGCTTCTAATTGAGAGGGAGCTTAGAGCCCATGGGGCAGATGGATGGAACTATCTTGCTTGCAGTTGCAGATACTCTCTGTTACTTGGGATGGGAGTTCTCAGTCATCACCTCCCTGTTAGTTGTCCTGCGTTCGTCAAATGAACTGGATTGTAGGTATAGCAATTCTGCTGAAAATTCGGGGTTCACATGGATGGACCAAAGAGTTAAGTCTCTAGAACATATATTTAACAAGTACAGTGTTAATTAGAGGATAAAATAAAAGGGGCAGAAAGGCTGTGTGTAGGCAACCCAATGAATGATTATAGCTCTGTTACACTGGGGAGCATATATACCAAAGTAAGGTAGGGAGTGGAATTCCTGAGCTGTCTGCCCTGCTTATAGTGTCTAGATGTCTCCAGAGCCCTCGGAAGCCCCGCTATTTGAGGTGCTATTTACTGTGGCAGTCAAAGAGATCCTCCAAAGACTTGCATAAGGATAACTTCAGAAATGACCTCCCGACTCACTTTGAAATCTCTTAATCATAAAAACTCATTTGTTTTTAATATTTTCCCCTTTTAGTCAAGCTGTTTTTCCAGATGCATTGCTAGTTGGTGCTTGGTAAATAATCCCTTGGTGCCAGGGAGGCTCATCCCTGTGAGTCATGTTCCATGGGGGGAGTGGGAAGGTAGTACATTTATATCCTGAGTTTGGTTTAGATAGAGGACATATTTGAGCAATAAGGAGGCTTTCAGGAGGCAATTTTTAGGCAATATATAATACTAGGCTAAGTTTCAAATTTCACAAGAAAATGTTCATAAGTACAGTCATCAATATCAAGGGCTTGGCTTAATACTGTCTTTCTTCATTAGCACTGTAGGTGCACTCAGGGATTCTTACTGTTCTCTTAGAGAATATAGCAGAACTCCCCAGAATGGGAATTCAATATTCTTTGGTTATTCTGTGGATCTCCACCCAGAGAGACAATACCCCATGAACACTTGAACATATTCATATGTCTTAGAGGCATGCCCCAGGTGAACCTCTTCCCATGAATCCCCTCATTACTGACACCCACAACACTTTTCTTGCCCTGCCACTGTTGTGACCCCTCTGCGATCCAAAAACCTCTCCAAAAACGAAGCCAACAAAAGAAACAAATAAAATATATAGGAAAATTAAATAATAATTTAATAAAAGAACCAATAAAACACAAATATTTTTAGAAATTTGAAATAATAAAAAAAAATGTAGATGTTGTGTTTTGTCACTGCAAGGCCTGCTGTCTTGTATGTCCAGTGACATTTTCTTCCATATATTCTCCCAGTGTCTTATTTTTTTTTTCATTTTATCTTCAAAGAAGCTTTAGGATACAGAAAAGTCACATTAAAACTACAGAGGATTCCCATACAGCCAATGCCCTCCCCATTTCTCCTCTTCCCTATTAATAACATTTTACATGTGGATGGTATGGTACATTTATTATAATTGATGTGCATATATTGAAGCAATGGTTTACATTATGGTTTACACATTTTCGATCACACACTTTTATAGGTTTTGACAAAATTTGTAGTGGCTTGTATCCATTATTGTAAGATCATGCTGAACAATTCCAATGCCCTAAAAATGCCGTATGTTCCATCTATTCTATTATTCCCTTTCTCGCTCCTTGGAACCTATGGTACTCACTAAGTTTCTATTTTTGAAGAATAAGATTCAATGTTACTGAAAATCATATTGAATGCTTGACATATTAGTCTGTTTTCTTTTATTAGGCACTGCCTATGTTCTCAGTGGATTCTGTTCCTCTGATTGAGAACACAGCAGGACACCCCAGAGTGGGAATTTGATATTTCCTTGTTTACTGAGTGGGTCTTCACCCACTGATATAACACACTATGAAAAGACAAACACTTACATATTCTTTAAAAGATTGCTGCAGGTGTTCCCTGTCCCATATACCCACACCTACATCCAACACCTTATACCAGTTACCTTCCCCTGCCATATTTGCCAAAAGAACATTCCCAGCATTGGGAATGCTCCTTTCCCCATACCTCCCCCAGTTCCATGCATAGTGCAACCCAACCCGCCCACCCTACTCCCACTCACAGATTAGCACTAATGGACCCAATCGCATCACTGCAGTACTGTCATGTTGACCCAGTGCACTACACCCTTCCACCTGTCGTAGATTTTGCTCCTATGGGCTTCAGCTCACCAATCATGTTTGACTGGGAGCTTACTTCCTTACTGTCTCCTGTAAATTTATCTTCCAGATACTAGCTCTGTGAGCCTGATTTGTCCTTCAGTGCCTGGCTTGTTTCACTCAACATAAGGTCTTTAAAATTCATCCATTTTATCCCATGTGTTAATACTGCATTCCTTCTTACAGCTGAATAATAGTCCATTGTATGTATATACCACAGTTAGCTTATCCATTCATCAATTGATGGGCAATTGGGTTGCTTCCAACTTTTGGCAATGCTGCTATGAACATTGGTGTGCATATATCTGCTTGTGTCCCTGCTTTCAATTGTACTTGGTATATATCCAGCAGTGGGATTGCTGGATCATATGGCAGATCACATCCACCGCTGTGGCTGGTAATGGTACATATGTCCCAATCTCAAGGCAAATAGCCTCAGTAAAAAACCTCATCTACTGCAGCCACCTGAGTGGGAAGGTATGTTGTCTAGGAGGAAGGGGTCTGGCAGAGGGTTAGAGTGATATCTTTTAAGTGAGTTTGGCCAGGTGAGTCCCTTGGAATCTCAAAAAAGACCCCAACCAGTATTGAGGCAGCCCCAGAGAGAGAGGAGGGATCTGATCAGTCAGGCTGTTGCACACAGCTGAAGTGGTATAACATTAACTCTAATAGACTGTGATGAGATGTTATTCTCAGAGCAACCACTAAAAAACAATTCCAAAGAAACTCTAGAAAAAACTGTGTGACCTAAATAGTCCTTTATCTAAGAGTTAAGAATAAAGCAGCTGAGACATTGGCATACAAAATGCTGAGAAACAATATGTTCCTATCTCTTGGCCAAATATCTAGGAGTAGGAATGCTGGGTTATAGGGTAGATCTGTCTCTCCCAGCTGCTCTCCCCACAACAGTTGCCTGCACAACAGCAAGTTCTGTATGACCTCTACTCTTAAGCTCTGCACGGGCTACCCAATCAACCTGAAGAAAATGCAAAGCGATTTACTGGCACTGAGCCCACAGCCCCACCTATAATAGGTTTCCAAGAGCCTAAAACCAATGGCCCATCTGTTTCTGCCCTGTAAGTTCAGGAAATTCCTGTGCTACATGGATGATGATGTCGTTAGTGCTAGAACAGAAGAGTCTGGGTATCTCCCAGTCAAATATAATTTTCCAGCATGAGAAATTCCGGAAATGAAAAAGGGTCCTGGGGGCTGGGCTACAGCCTTTGGCACACCTGCATCCAGCTGTGATTGTGCATGCTCTTTCCTGGACTGTATCCCAGGCACAGGTCAATCAGGATGGGATTTGCCTTTGACCGAGTTTTCCTGCACCAAATTTATGTATCCATAGACCCACCCTACACATCAGCTCCTTATGGCCACTTACCTGGTCAAGCTTTGCCCCTTCCACCAGCCCACACATGCACTGAGAACCTCTCAGGACAATCAGAGATGGACCTCTTTGGCTCTAGAAGTGGAAAGTTGACACTGTGCTCTATAGGTCAGTGAGGGACTCTCATCCTTCCTGGGAAACATGGGTCTCAGAAAGAAACCTCTGTTCCAATAGATCAAAAAGCAGCTCCAATCAAAACACCCAGATGCATCCTATAAGCTCATGTGCTAAAAGAAATGCCATTTTCATGAGCCCATATAATGCCACTGGAGGTTTCCCTTCAGTTCAGAGGGCAAGAGTCCAGATCCTCACCCCACCAGGTTGTACCAGAGTTACACAGAGAACATGAGCTGAATAGCTGTAGGACTATCTACTCAGCCTCACAAGTAGCCAAGAGGAAGATTCTAAAAGAGGGGTTATATGTAACCTTAGGGATAAAAGGAATTCAAGAAATTGCTCACACAAATCTGACAATTTTAGTCTCCATGAAGTCAAGTAATTTGGCTATGACAGAGGCAAGGGGATCCTCTGGTGTTGCCATCATACCCAGGAGGCAATCAAGACCTTCTTTGGATTTAGACTAGAAGAAGGAAGCAGCATTCCTGAGCATCAATGCACTGGAGGGGGTGACAGAAGACAATCTATATAGACTGCTGTGTCAACCATCCTTTCAGTTTTTTCCATCTTTTTAATATAAATGCTATTATCTATTTATAGAATCTACTCCATGAACTCACATCAATGTATCCATTTTAACCCACATTCACAGGGATCACTGTTAATTTTACATTTGCATATATGTAACTATTTTCTGTATACAAAGAAAGCAAATGGGGTGAGACACAACAAAGGACTGGATGGTCAGTTCAATTCCAAGACTGTGGTGCGATTCATGAATGGGACTGGCACCTGCAGGCCAAACTTCATAGAAGGAGTCCTTGACTTGTTTCCTTCTCTTCAGGACTGCACTCACTATCTATTCACTGCTGCTTTCATCTCTGCTAAAAGAGGGCAAAGTCTTGTGAAAACTCATGGTGGTGAAGCCTTGGAGAGGTCTTTGGTTGAGATCTGGCTGACCTAGATATAGAGGAATTGGAGGGATCCTCTGAGGGATGCAGGGGTTCACTGAGTATGGGCACGTAATTCTCTCACTTAACAACATAATTCCCTCATATGTCTTGTTGGGACTCTTAGCAAAGGACAAAGTTGATCTCTAGGAACAGGGCTGGCTGTCTCCCATGGCGTTTTGGGAACAGGCAAGCTGAGATTATCAACAGGATGGAGAGGACTATGAAAGAACAAATAATCCAGGGTCCCTTATTCAGTGCACATAGTATCTGTAGTTGAGTTCCTGAAGTGAAAAAGGGTATGGAAAGGCATTTAATATCTCTTGTGATCAGTAAAATTGATAGGAAGTACAAGGTTTTAGAGCAAGAGCTTCTAGAATGTACTCGATTTGGTGAGGAAGGGTCCAAGCAGGGAAGGTACATACTCAGTGCTTGTGCACTCATTGCCTACTTGGAGTCTAGGCTCATCAGGAAGGTATGCAGATTGTAGTCAGGGAGAAAATTGGGGGCTTGCAAACTTTATACATTAAACCAACAATCCCCACTGCAGCAGGTGACTTTCCCAGTTGATGATTGCCAACTGGTTATCTAGGGTTGGTCAGTGGAAGGTGAAGCTAATCCTTTGAGGAGCTATTATGTAGCAATTGGTCTGGAATGTCTGCAGTTCAGAGACAGCTTGTGAGCCATGCAGACCACTGGTCATTCAAGGCAGTCACCTGACTCCCAGAAAGGTTCACAGCAGGCAAGAGATACTCTGATGATGCAGGCGAAGAAGGCCACCATTTGGACTTCATCTAGATCAGAGGGGACTTCATGTAAGGGAAATGACACTGTCATTTAGGTCAGGGTTTATTATGTACAGTCAGGAATTTGGGTCAGCATTTGGGCCCTTCTTATGGCTCAGGAACATCCTCTGGGGCTTTGATTCTCTCCCCCAGTAACTTTGTGGCAGGAGTATTTTTTAAAGGGAGGATCCTAATATACCAGGCTCAACTGACAAAACAATGAGTCAAACAATATGCAGAAGAGCAATTAGGAAATATTTTGAGATGAATGAAAACAAAAACAGTACAACCAAAAGTACAGGATGCAGCAAAGGCAGTACTGAGAGGGCAATTTATACCCATAAATGATTACACTACAAAAGAAGAAAGATAAAAAATTAAAGACGTAACTGCACACCAGGAGGAACTAACAAAAGAACAGCAGATTAAACTCAAAACAAGCAGAAAGGAATTACAAAGATTAGAGAATAAATAAATGAAACAGAGAATAAAAAACCAAAACACAGATATGTATTAAGAAAACCAGAAGTTGGTTCTTTGGAAAGATCAATAAAAATTGACAAAACTTTAGCTAGACTGACAAAGGAAGGGAGAGGATGCAAATAAATAATCTGAGAAATGAGTGGGGACATTACTACTGATCCCACAGAAATAAAAAAGATATTGTTCTTCCTTGTCAAAGTAGCCAATGCAATATACCAAAAATGCATTGGCTTTTTTTAAAGATCGTCTTTTTTTTAAGATAGATCACAGAAAATGTTACATTAAAAAATATAAAAGGTTCCCATATACCTCACTCCCCATCCCTCCCACCCTCCCACATCAACACCCCTCCCCCCCATCAGTGTGGCACATCCACTGCATCTGGTGAAGACATTTTTGAGCACTGCTACATTGCCTGGATTATAGGTTACTTTGTAGTTTACATTCTCCCCCACCTCTCTGATATGAATTAAGCAAATCAAGCTGTCTAAGAGAGTTAGAGCCTGGATGATAGGCTTACAGGAAATAGGGAGGGAGAGGAAGGTTGTGAGCTGATGCCTACAGGGTGAAATCTATGATAAAGTGGAGGTAAGTACTTGTGCAGTGAAGGGATAAGACAGGGGCATAGAGGGTGGGGCTTTACAGGCTGAAGAGGGCTAGGGTTGGGAGGATGGGTCAGATGGTCCATGGAAATGGGGGGGAAAGTTAGGGGGGAACAAGTGAACACAGGAGATTGTCAGATACGTGGTTGAAATTATAATGCTGATGAAACTCTTTAGAAAATATAATAAGGAAGGGTTACTTGTTTAAGGTGTTTGATGGGGGGCATCTGGCACAGGGTGCACCTGGGGCAGGCTTCTAGGGAGTTGTGAGTGCTCATCATGTCATAATATGTTACATCAGTGGGTGGAGACCCATACAATGAGTGGGAAGGTGTTATGCCCCCATCCTGGGGAGGCCTTATGTTCTCAAACAGAGGAGTGTATCTCTCAAGTGCATTGGCTTTTTATAGAGGGAATTTATTAGAGTAAAGTCTTACAGTTCTGAGGCTGTGAAAATGTCCAAATTGAGGCATCATCAGAGATGTTTTCTCATCAAAGGTCAGCTGCTACAGATCCTAGAAGGGAAGCTGGCAGCCTATCTGTGCCCTCTCCTCCAGGCTGCATTCCCCTTGAGCCTAGCTGTGGGCAATGAAGCACATGGAAGGACTGGTCTCTTCAGCTTTGAGCTGCTCTGTGAGCAGCCTACTATATGGAGGATCCGGGGTTCGATCCCCAGGGCCTCCTGACTCATGTGGTAAGCTGGCGCACGTGCAGTACTGCCTCGTACAAGGGGTGCTGTGTCATGCAGAGGTGCCCCTGCATAGGGCAACCCCACACACAAGAAGTGCACCCCTAAGGAGAGCTGCCCCACATGAAAAAGAAGAAAAGCACAGCTCTCCCAGTAGTGTTGCTGCACACACGGAGAGCTGACGCAGCAAGGTGGTGCAACAAAAAAGAGATGCAGTTTCCCAGTGCTGGATAATGAAAGTGAATGCAGAAGAACATACAGCGAATGGACACAGAGAGCAGACAATGGGGGGAAGGGAAGGGAAATAAATAAATTAAAAATAAATCTTAAAAAAAAAGAAAATTAAAGATCAATTTTTCTTATGAATATAGATGCAAAAATCAACAAAATACTAGGAAATCAAATCCAAAGCATAAAAAAATGATAATAATAATAATCCCACTCAATCACCATGATTGAGTGAGATTATTCCCATTATGCAAGGATGGTTCAACTGAAGAAAATCTATTAATATAATACACCATATTGACAAAAAGAAGGGGGAGAAATGATCATCTCAATTTATATGGGAAAGGCATGTGACAAAATTCTGTTTCTTTTCTTCATAAAATCACTTAGAAAAGTAAGAATAAAAGGAAATTCTCTCAAATGACAAAGAACCTTGGGGCAGTTTGAGATTATTTATGAATTGAAAGACATTACATTTGTAAACCTGAAAAGACAGAATTTTGTAAACAGATCTGTTTCTCTGGGTGTAACCTGCTTTGATTGTATTAGATTTACCAGAAAGGTCTTTAACTAAATTACCCGGTTAAGTTAATTGCCCTGAATGACATTGCAATAACAGATACAGACCATTATATCCTGCCATAACCTACAGAATTGAGTGGGAGAGAGTATAAACTACAATGTAAACTATAACCCATGCTTAGAGGCAATGCTCCAAAATGTGTTCATTAATTGCAATGAATGTACCACACTAATGACAGAAGTTTTGATGTGGGGAAAAGTGAGAGGTGTGGGGAGTGAGGCATTATATTTTTTACGTAACATTTTATGTAATCTACTTATCTTTTAAAAATAAATAAAAATATATTAAAGAAAAAATTACCTGTTAAGATATGGGCTTTGATTCGACCAAGTCCAGAGGACATGACTCGGGAGTAATAACCCCTTTGGTGGGCTGATATAAAGGAACTCTCACTCAAGACAACATACAGGAAGAAAGAGGAAGACAAGGAAGAAAGAACTTTGTCAGTTCTGGAGCCCAGAGGAAAGATGAGTCATTTGCCTGATAGTTTACAGTTGATATGGGAAGACCAGAGAGACAAGCCCTGTGCCAGCCTAGAGCTGAGCTCAGAGGAAGCTGGGACCACAGAGCCTCAAGAGGAAGAAGGAAGGAGACCAGAGAGAGACAGCCTGCTATCTTGCTTCAACACATGGCAATTGACTTTGGTGAGAAAGCAGCCTTGAGTTGGAATCTTTAGGGCCTTGTAAGTGTAAGCTTTTACCCCAAATAATTACATTTTATAAAAGCCAACAGATTTCTGGTACTTTGCATCAGTACCCCTTTGGCTGACTAATACAGACATACATGAAACTACCCACTGCAAACATCATACTGAATGGTGAAAGACCAAAAGCTTTCCCTTTAAGATCTGGAATGAGGCAAGGATGCCAACTGTCACCACTGTTATTCGACAGTGTCCTGGACATTCTAGCCAGAGCAAGTAGGCAAGAAAAATAAATAAAAGGCATCCATATTCGAAAGGAAGAAGTAAAATTTTCACTATTTGCAAATGAGAAGATCCCATATGTAGAAGGTCCCATAAAATCTGTAACAAAGATACTAGAGCAATAAAAAAAATTGAGCAGGGAAGTGGATTTGCCCAATGGATAGGGTGTTTGCCTACCACATGGGAGGTCCAAGGTTCAAACCCAGGGCCTCCTGACCCATGTGATGAGCTGGCCCACGTGCAGTGCTGATATGCACAAGGAGTGCCGTACCACGCAGGGGTGTCCCCCGCGTAGGGGAGCCCCATGTGCAAGGAGTGCGCCCCGTAAGGAGAGCCACCCAGCATGAAAAAAGTGCAGCCTGCCCAGGAATGGCACTGCACATACAGAGAGCTGATGCAGCAAGATGACACAACCAAAAAAGACACAGATTTTGGGTGCCACTGACAAAGAATACAGGTGGACACAGAAGAACACGCAGCAAATGGACACAGAGAGCAGATAACTGGGTGGGGTGGGGCGGGAAAGGGGAGAGAAATTAAAAAAAAAAACAAAAAGAAATTGAGCAAAGTGATGTCCTAAGAGATAAACACCCAAAAATTAGTAGTATTTTTGTACAATAGTAATGAGCAATTTGAGGAGGAAATGAAGAAAAATATCCATTTCCAATTACAACTAAAATAATAAAATATCTCAGAATAAATATAACTGAGGATATAAAGGACTTATGTATGGGAAACTACAAAACTATACAAAAAGAAATCAAAGACCTAATAAACGGAAAGAGATTGCATGTTCATGGATTGGAAAGCTGAATGTTGCCCAGATGTCAACTCTACCAAAAATGAATTATAGATTCAATGCAATCCCAATGGAAATTGCAATAAACAACTTGGCAGAAAAGTAAAAGACAATCATCAAATTTATTTGGAAGGCTTTGCTATCCTGAAAGGTCATAACCATCATGAAAGACAAAGTTGGAGGATACATACTTCTTGATTTAAAACTTACTACAAAGCTACAGTGGTCAAAACAACATGGTCATGGCATACGAATAAATGTATAGGTCAATGAAATCCAATTGAGAGTTCAGAAATAGACTTTCACTTGTATGGCCAATTGATTTTTGATAAAGCTGCCAGGTATACTCAATGGGGAAATAATGGTCTCTTCAACAAATGATGCTGGCAGAACTGGGTATCTATATGTAAAAGTATGATGGAGGGTACCTATCTCATATCATATATAAAAATTAATTGAAAATGTATAAAGACTTAAAAGAACTAAGAACATAAAACTTCTAGAAGAAAACATAAGGAAGATCTTCACCATCTTGCATTGGGCAATGTTTTCTTAGACTTTATACCCAACAAAAGCAAACAAAAGAAAAATAGGTAAATGATACTTCATCAAAATTAAAATCTTTTGTGCCTAAAATACCTTTATCATGAAAGCAAAAACCAACTAATGCTATGGAAAAATTTATTTGGAAACCATATATCCAATAAGGGTTTTAATATCTAGAAAATAAAAAGAATCCTGAAACTCAACAATACAGCAAAAGACAACTCAATTAAAAAATGGGCCAAACCTTCCTAATTGAGAGGTGGAGTGGGCATCACCATCCCAGGGTCCTCAGGATTGGGGAATAAAATATGAACTAGAGTGGACTTACTGGTCTTCTACTATAGAATTATTGTGACTCTAGCAATGGAAGAAATTATATCATTATGTGGAGACTGTGGCCACTGGAGTTGCTGACGGCAGGGAAAGGGAAAAGGAGGTGTGATATGTGGGCATTTTCAGGACTTGGAGTTGCCCTCAATGATATTGCAGGGACAGATGCAGGACATTATATATTCTGCCATAATCCACTGAATGGACTGAGAGAGAGTGTAAACTGCAATGTAAACTATAATTCATGCTGAGTAGCAATGCTCCAAAATATATTCACCAAATGCAATGAATGTACCACACTAATGAAAGAAGTTGTTGATGTGGGAAAAGTGGGGGGTGTTGGGAGTACGGCATATGGGAATCACCTATATATATATATATATATATATATATTTTTTTTTTTTTAAATTTATTTTATTTCTCTCCCCATCCTCTCCATTGTCTGCTCTTTGTGTTCATTCGTTGTGTGTTCTTTGTTTCCGCTTGCATACTTGTCATGAGGGACCAGGAAATTGTGTCGCTTTTTTGTTGCATTATCTTGCTGTATAAACTCTCCATGTGTGCAGTGCCACTCCTGGGCAGGCCGTACTTTTTTTTCACACAGGGCCACTCTCTTTGCAGGGCACACTCCTTGTGTGGGGGGCTCCCCTACGTGGGGGACACCCATGCATGGCATGGCACTCCTTGCACGTGGCAGCACTGCACATGGGCCAGATCAACACATGGGTCAGGAGGCCCTGGGTATAGAACCCTGGACCCTCTATATGGTAGGCGGACGCTCTATCAGTTGAGCCACAACCACTTCCCTCCTATATTTTTTAATGTAACATTTTGTATGATCTATGTATCTTTTAAAAATAAATAAAAAATTGCATCTGAGACTAAGTGGAATCTCTCTTGAATTATTATGATAGACTGTATCAAAATAAATGTTTTTAATAGTGAAAAAATAAAAATAAAATATACGTATTTTTTAAATGGGCAAAGTCTTGAATAGATGTGTCTCCAAAGAGGATATACAAATGGTCAAAAAGCACATGAGAAGATGCTCACTATCATTGCTATGAGGGATATGCATCTCAAAAAACCAAGATGAGATACCATTCACACCCACTAGAAAGGCTGTTATTAAAAAATGGAAAATAACAAGTCCTGGAGAGGATGGGGAGAAACAGGAACACCCATTTATTTGCTGGTGGCAAAGGAAAATGGTTACACAGCAGCAGTTGGACCTTGCAATATGGAGAAGGCATTTACTCTGAAAATTCTGTGATGACCAGTTGCCATGGTTATTTCATGATGCATGCCTGGCTCACGGTTGTAACTGCCACTCTGGGCCCAGAGAGATGTGAAGTTGGCAGCACGTCGAAAAGCTCCCAGCTTCCTTCCTATGGTTCATAGAGATGGGAAATCTCAATTGCTGCTCAAAAGGTATGCTCATACTGACCTACTTAATTAAGCTAATATCCCTCAAAATTGGCTAGTTATTTTTTCACAAAATATTCTCCTCATTCTTTTTTAGTTTCTCCTCTTCAACTAGTCCTGCAACATTTTAGATGTGACTTATACTTTTCTCTCACTCCTTATCTCACATTTTAGATCCTTCTATCATGCTGGATGCCTTAAAATGAATCTCCCTTTAGAAAAAATTAGTATTTCTTACCATGTTTGGTACCCTAAACTCTCCTCCTCATGTCCATGTCTATTTTGATGCTATTTTTACTCAGCAAGAGTATAGAAAACTATTTATTTCAGAATTTGGAGTTAAAATGGATGACTAGACATCAGAAGTGAGGCATTTCATAGGATGAAGTGTCCTAAAGTTGCTTTTTAACATGCTTTTCCACTTCTATGCATCCTGAAATGTATATATAACTCAGTATATTTGGGGAATCTGTTGCTTCCATTCATATAACTAGTTTTCCAAAACTAGTTATAAGAACTTGAGTTTCTAAATTTCAGTTTATGAACCAATATGCACATTTCCTTTTATCCTTGGGGTTTATCCAAAATTTTCATTTTACAAAGTTACCTATTGATGCTTTCCCTTAACCCACTGCCCTCCCTAATGGTAAGTATGGGGAAAATAGAGTAATTTTTTCTCCACTACCTGATGAGCACTATATTTTTCAACACACAATGATAGAAAAATAGGAAAATGAACTCACAGAGACTGATAACCAAGTACACTGACAAGTTTCCCACACAGACAAAAAATATAATGTATATAGATG
Source organism: Dasypus novemcinctus (assembly GCF_030445035.2). Classification (NCBI taxonomy): domain Eukaryota; kingdom Metazoa; phylum Chordata; class Mammalia; order Cingulata; family Dasypodidae; genus Dasypus; species Dasypus novemcinctus. Next base: position 33,861,981 of record NC_080691.1, read on the forward strand.
AGAAGAGAAATAATATTTATGCAGTGGATGGCCCCGTAGCAGCCCAATTCATATTTAGTAATCAACATCCATAAACAGAAGCATCGTGAGTCAAGCATCGTGAGTAATTCATGAGATGTATCTCTAATTCATTGATAGTTATTCTGTGTCTTCCCAGCTCCCATAGGCGACCCATTGGAGGAAGTCCCTTATGCCAGGGGAGATGAGGTGGACCCATCTAACACAAAGGTAGGGTTGACTTTATATGAAATAGATGCATTGGTTTATTGGTTTCCTTTCTTTTGCAATAAGTTCAGATTTAAAAACTTGATCATGTAGAGTATAGAACTTAGGTACTGTCTAATTGGGAGTAAGCAGGAATGGGTAGACTCTCTTACATCTGGTGCCAGAGGGCCTTCAATGTTGGTGGCATCAGGTGGGAGACTTTATGGTAGACAACCCTTGCCTCAGTGGCAATTTATTCTCTTCGGATTAATAATTTTCTAATTGTCTACCAAAAAGGAATAGGAGGGGGAAGCAGATGTGGCTCAAGGGATAGGGTTTCTGCCTACCATATGGGAGGACCTGGGTTTGATCCCTGGGACCTTCCAGTGAAAAAGAAGAAGAGAAAGCATGCCTGCATGGTGAGCCAATGCCCACATGGCGAGCCAGTGCCCACGTGGCAAGCCAGTGCCCATGTGGTGAGCCAGTGCCCATGTGGCAAGGCAATGTTCACGTGGCAAACTGAGTGCTCACGAGGTGAGAGTCCCCATGTGGCTAGACAGTGTCCATGCAAGTGAGTCACGCAGCAAAACGATGATGCAACAAAAGAGAGACAAAGGGGAGAGTCAAGGCGAGGCACAGCAGAAACCAGGAACTGAGGAGGCACAATTGACAGGGAAACTCTCTCCACATCAGAGGTCCCAGGATCGAATCCCGGTGAATTCTAGAGGAGAAAAAATGAGAAGACCAAAAAGAGAATTAGATACAGAGGATCACACAGTGAATGGATATAGACAGCAAAAACAGCAGGGTGGGGAGAAAGGGAGGGTAAGGGTGGGGGGGGGGGGATAAAATAAAATAAAGAAATCTTAAAAAAAAAAGGAATAGAAGGAAATAAGTTCTGGGAAAGTCTGTACCTTTTCCAATGGTATCCTCTACTTTGCTTTTGTGTGCTTTGACTTGACAATGGATTCCCATCTGGTTTTCGAGAGCAACTAAGAGAGCAAAAAACCTGTGTAAAAAATACACAGCATGATCTGATTCTCACATGCTTTCCTTTCCTTCATTACAGGTAGCCTCAAGAACAAGAGAAAAAGGTGTGTATTCTAAAATTACTCACTGGCTGAGGATAGAAAATAATAGAAATCTAGATGAATACTGTGGGGTTTCCTTGATGGCTTAGGTGGGGAGAATCGGGGTAATTCCCAATTCCTGTGGGAGTGAGAATTGGGGGTGTGATGAGAGAAACTGATCTCAAGGGAAAGAACCTTGATCATGTTTCTGCAACTCTGATACTGTTTCTGGAAGCAGGTGGGTAGTTGAGGCCATGTCAATGAGTAAGTCTATGTTGTGTAACTATGAATCTGAATGTGTATATGAGAGTGTTCTTGTATTTATTCATACTAGACTGTGTTCCTGTTTACACAGAAAATCATCACTGTCAATACTACCAAGAAAATAATATCTTCTGACCACTGCACAGTTTACATACAGTAACTTATTAAATCCTCATCACAGCATATGTCATGGATGTGTTTAAAATACTCACACCTCATCTGGAAAACAGAGGCACAGAGACATGTGTTAACACCTCACTAGAGCCTATGACTTAGAGCCAAGTTCTGTACCTTGGCATGAGGCTCCAATGTCAAAACCTTGAACCTTCACTTAAAGCTCAGACGTGGGAATGTTAAACAACGTACCTGGGAAATCTGGACAACATTCACATCCGTGCATATACTTGAAAGTTTTCCAGCCAACAGAGTTTCCAACCACTGTCCATCATTACAAGATGTTGCCAGTGTCACATAACCCAGATCACCCCTCAAAGCATCTTACTGCTAATTTAACATGCTTTTGTCCAGCCACATATCTGAGAGTTCAAAGTCACCTTGTAGGACAAGAAAGTCAACATCTTTTAAGTTTGGGTCACTCATCATTACCTGGCCAGTATCTGATTAGAATCGGGAGATACTTTTAGTGTATTTGCTAACATTATTGCCAGTAGCCCAAGAAATGTGCCAATCTTGCAAGCCATGAGCTGTATGCACATCAGAAGCTAAGAACTCAAAATTTCCCTTGGTTATTAGCCTAGGTCACCCTTGTTGAACAGTCTTGTGCCCCTTGGATTAGAGAGTCTCAACCCGTGCCTTTCTCCTTAATGAATTTTCCAATATGGGCTACTTAGTGCCATCATAGATCAAGCACCAGCTCATTCATGAATACACACATGGAATTTTTTAAAAAGTCAAATGCCCTATATTTCTTATGTAACATTTATGTAATCTAAAAATTAAAAAAAAATTTGAAAAGTCGAGAAGGAAATTACCATATTAAGAAGAATAGTTATTTTTAAATGTTAGGATTTCAATATTTTAAATTTCAACACTAGATTACTTTTACATCAACGAATTACTGGATACACAAAACACTGTGCCCAGAGTTCAATAATCCATACCCTGAATAAACTATAAAATTCCATAAAAGAGATGACAAATGTAGAGGTAGCATAAATGGATCTGTGGAAGGTGAAATGATTTTATAGGTAGTTAAGCTGTGTTTCAAAACACAGAGGAGGGAAACGGACTTTGGCCCAGTGGTTAGGGCGTCCGTCTACCACATGGGAGGTCCGCGGTTCAAGCCCCGGGCCTCCTTGACCCGTGTGGAGCTGGCCGTGCGCAGTGCTGATGCGCGCAAGGAGTGCCCTGCTACACAGGGGTGTCCCCCGCGTAGGGGAGCCCCACGCGCAAGGAGTGCACCCATAAGGAGAGCCGCCCAGCGCGAAGGAGGGAGCAGCCTGCCCAGGAATGGCGCCGCCCACACTTCCCGTGCCGCTGACGACAACAGAAGCGGACAAAGAAACAAGACGCAGCAAAAAGACACAGAAAACAGACAACCGGGGGAGGGGAGGGGAATTAAATAAATAAAAAATAAAAAAATAAAAAAAAAAAAAAAAAAAAAAAAAAAACACAGAGGGAGTTACGGGATATAATTTGTGTCATAATGTGTACTTTAGCATTTATGCATTTGTAGATGTATCATTTCTAGTTTCTTTAGGTTGCCTTAGTTAGAAATCCAAGAAATCCATTTCTCATTTGCTCCTGAATCTTTCCATTGTTGCCTGCCTTCCTCTCTCCCTCCCTCCCTCTATCCCTTCCTCCCTTTCTCTCTCTCTCACTCTCTTTCCCTTTCATTCTTTTTTCTTCTGGTAATCAAACTTTTCACTAATGATCCACTTTCTTTTTTCTCTTTTATATCAAATATTGATTTTCTTTAGATTTTTCGATAATAACATGCTTGAGACTTTTAAGGTGTTTTATTGCTTAGGAAGTATGACTATATAAATTTTTAAAAATCTTAATTTAAATTCCTTTTAACACCCTTTAGCATTAGTGGACTGTCCATGTTTACATAAAAATGCACAGAAATTTGCCAGATTTGGAAGTACTTCACAATCTGGTTGCACAGTTTGTAGTGTTACTTATAAGACTATACCATGTATGACAAAAAGTATTCAAAGTACAGATAGCTTTTATTCATTTCAAATTATTGCCAGTATAGAAATGAAATGAAAACTTTAACTTGAAAGGTCTCTTTCTCCAACACTTACATCAAATTTAAAAGGCACACAAAAAAATAAATGTAAAAAAGGAGAACTAAAAAGATTTGATGTTTGTCTCCTATGAAACAGTTCCATAGTACAGGTTCTTTCGTAGAAGGTGTCACCTATACAATATGTGTCAAATGCATTGAGATACAGAATGGACCAGTATTCTGTATGCTCGGGGGTGCCTCTTTTTTTTTTTTTTTAAGATTTATTTATTTATTTATTTATTTCTCTCTCCTCCCCCCACCCAGTTGTCTGCTCTCTGTGTCCATTCACTGTGTGTTCTTCTGTGACTGCTTCTATCCTTATCAGGGCACTGGGAATCTGTGTTCTTTTTGTTGCGTCATCTTGCTGTGTCAGCTCTCCGTGTGTACAGTGCCATTCTTGGGCAGGCTGCACTTTCTTTCGCGCTGGGCAGCTCTCCTTATGTGGGACTTGTGTGTGGGGCTCCCCTACGCAGGGGACACCCCTGCGTGGCAGGGGACACCCCTGTGTGGCAGGGCACTCCTTGCGCATATCAGCACTGTGCATGGGACAGCTCCGCATGGGTCAAGGAAGCCCAGGATTTGAACCGCAGACCTCCCATGTGGTAGGCAGATGCCCTATCCTCTGGGCCAAGTCCGCTTCCCATGGGTGCCTCTTATATGTCCCAGAATGACTGGGGGATAAGGATGAACAACACAAAGAGTGGGTGTGAACATGGAGAAACTCTCCTATGATGCTGTGGCATCATTCACCTATTTCATTCACCTGGAAGTTTTCTGGTATGGATTTAGGGGGATGTGCACCTGTGACCCAGCAATCCCAGTCCTTGCTATATATATCTGAGTGCCTTGAATGAGGCATGAATACTATGTCCACACAAAGGCCTGCAAAGACTCATTCATAACAGTTTGATTCTGAGTAGTCATTCAGGGAAGCAATACAGTGTATAAAATGTAGAAGGAATAAACTTATTGTGCTATGTCCTTGTGTTATATGATTACATGGCATTCCAAAAAGCAAACACTGATTTCACACAGAACAACTTGAAATTCCCACAATATTCAGATATACTATCCACCTCTACTCAACAGAGTTCATACTGTATGCTTCCATTGACAGGGTATGAAAAAGAGAGAAATCTAATATGTGGTGATCATGGTCAGATTAGTGGTAACTGCTAGGGGCTACTGATGGGAAGTAGCAAACAATAGGCTGCCAGGGGCAGGACATGCTCTGAGTGTAGATCAGGGTGTTGGCACATTGCATGTGTATAAGAAGTCATCAAGCTCTAAACTTAACATATGTGCATTTTACAATCATTAAAATAAGCTTTAATTTTTAGAAAAAAGAAATGTAAAAATTAAATATGCCCGCAAAGTAATCTCCAGGTCCCAGGGGCTTCCTATGTTTACTACAAAATATTAATAAAGACATAATGCCAATCTGGAACGTACTCGCAAAGAATAAATAGAGAGGAACACTATTTCATCAAACCAAGAGAATCTTCTGAACATGTGCCAAAATGCACAGAAAACATCTGCATTTTGGGCAAGAGATTACAAAGGAAAGTAACTGGGATTTCCAGGTGGGATTTCTGTGGGACAGTAGCAGAGGACACAGGTTGCTGAGTGCAGCCTGGGAGAGGGAGTGGGAGGGAAATCCCTTAACGGTTGAGAGTGTGGGGCCCAAAGGAAGGCAGGCCCGGGTTGCTGAGGAAAGCCCTAGATGGGAATTCTAAGCTATGTCTATGGATGGGACTCTCTCCTTTGCCACTGCTTATTCAGGCTTCACTGATTGAAGGGGAGCTAATTCTTTGCAGAGCTGTCATGGGCAACTATGTGTGAAAATCCTGGGTTCTGAGCCACCATGGTAGCCAAGCTGACCACTGGCCACCAGGAGTGGTTAGCTGACCCCCAGGAAGTCTTGCACGAGGCAGCTGACAGTGTGAATAGTTTGGGGTAGGATGTCCACGAGATTGACTGTTTCTTGGTCCTTCAGAGGAACTTCATTTGGGGGAACCTGAATTATATTTTGCATGAGAGAATTAAAATTTAGGCAGACAGCAGGGTGAGGATTTGAGCCACTCTCTTGCCCAGAATCAAGTACTTGGCTGGCCTTTGTTCACAGCTCCTGGGAGGTAACTTGGAACCCCTGGGATTTGCCAAGTGGGGGCAGTGATTGCATTTCCTAACCCAAATCCTTCACTCTGCAATGTTGTGACCACACAGGGCTGATGTGGGGATGACAGGACATTGCATATATTCTCCAGAAGCTATAAAGCATCACATCCACGTAGGGCTGAAAGTCAGTGTCCTGCCTCCCCTGTCCTGAGCCATCAAGCACCCTCTCTGGAAGCAAACACTAGTAGGATACTTGCTTATTCCTCCCAACTTTTAACAATTAAACCCTTCTGGGACTTTTATGACATATTGGGCATTTTTCTTAAGGATTTGCTTGCATTTACTCATTTTGAATTTCATAATATGCACTAATAAATAGGTTTTATTAAAATTTTCAAATGACAGTGCAGAATACTAAACCCAGAAAGTTTACATGACGTTCCCAGGCTTGGGTGGCCTCTAAATGGTACGTGAACCCAGTTGATCAGACACTAGCACCCATGCTTTTGGTCACTGTGCTTTGCTGCTTTCCTATGATGTTTCATCTACATAAAGGCTTCCCATATCTGCCTGTTTATAGAGTCTGAAGTGAACAACACAAAACTACATCTTTTGAAACTCAACTTTGATCCAATGGGGTCTTCTGGGAAGCTTCTAAATAAGAGGACCAGAGTCTGAACTATAAATAATTTATTAAGAATTCCCTGTGTTTACTATCAGTAAGATGTCAACTGATAGTGCTATTGTGAATGCATTTCCCAGGTTCTTGTCTCAAGTATAAAAAAAGAAAATGTGCTACTCAGTTCAAAAAATCTACTGCCCGCCAATCCCAGTCTGTCAGAAGCTGCAAAATCACCATGTGGCCAAAGAAGAGGAGGAGCCATCAAACATACTCAAGCAACTCTTCTTTGGAAGGTACAAGGGAAATGCAATCATTGTATTGCCTCAGTAATGATGACTGTAGTTTACTTAGCATCCCCTATTGAGGGAAAACTTACAAAAAGGCTAAGCCATGTTCTTTTTTTAAATTCATGTTTAAAAATTTTATTTATTTCGTCAGTAGGTAATGCCACAAACACATAATAAAAGATGCATTGACAAGATTGGTTCATGTTTACTAGTAAATGGCATTCAAAGTAATGTTTGGTCATCAATCTATTTATGAACTTTAGCTGAAAGAGTTGTCTTCAAATGGTGCTGTGGGATTATTATAAAATTATTATAAATTGTTGGAGTTTTAGATTCACATAAAAATTGTGAAGAGAGCATAAAAAGTTCCCACTTTCCCTGCCAACCTGCCAGTGCAGACCCAGCACAGTTTCCCCTGTTAACAACTCTCATTTGTGTGGGATGTGTGTACAACTAAAGTGACAGTACTGGTACATTGTTTTGGAGGCTCTTTCTTCCTGTCTCCAGCTCTGCGCATTTGACAGAGGCATATAGTCTTGTATCTCCCATGACAGAAGGTCAGGTGGTATATTGTTTCCCTCCAAATTACATTCAGAAATCCTTGGTACCTGTGAGTGTGTACTTACTTGGAAACAAGGTATTTGCAGATGTGATTAAGATGAGGTCTACTGAATTAGGGCGGGCATTAATATACTACATCCAAAGCACTTATAAGAAGGTAAGAGACAGAGGAGGAAGCTGTGTAAAGATGGACCATCACTGGAAGAAGCAGGCCATGTGAAGATGGAAGAAGAGATTGGAGTCATGCTGTTAAAAGCCAGGACACCTAGAGACACCTGAAGCTGGAAGAGTCAAGGAATGATTCCTGGCTAGGCTCTTCAGAGAGACAGAGAGTGGTGTTACAGACATCATAATTTTGGACTTTTTTTTGTCCCTAGATCTGTGAGGGAATAAGTATCTGTTCTCAACCCACTCAATTTGTGGCAATTTATTATGGAAACACCAGGAAACTAACCACATTTGGTACTGGGAAGTGGGGTGTTGCCTTAACAGATACATGGAGAGGTCTCACAGGGGCTTCACATCAAAATATTGCTTCCGAATACAGACACGGGTGAAGTTTACCCAGGTGTTTCCAAGCTGTATCCCGCCAGTGAGTCTTTCCATTGAGGCCCAGACATCAAAGATAACAAACGGTCCTCAGCACTGTGCCCTCTCTGGATCCCCCAACTATGTGATAAAAAAATAAAAACATAGTGAAATTGTTCTTGTATTCAAGAATTTTGGAGAGTAGGTTTTTACATAAGATGGCAACAAAAATAATGTACTTGACAATTAAAAATATATAAAAACTATATATTGAAATCTGATTGACCTTCCCTCCCTTTCTTTACTCCTCTATGATCTGTCTTAAGTAACAACTGTTAAATTTTTGCACATCCTTTTGGATTTACTAATTGAATATACACATAAATTGACACTGTACCACAACTTTTCTAAGGCCTTTACATATAGTACTGATATGTCTTAATTTTTAAAGAAGTTTTAGATTACATGAAAGTTAATTTTTAAATAAGGAGATTCCCATATATCCTACCTAATCCCCCCTCACATTTTATACCTTTAACAACATATTTTGTTAGTGTGATATATTTTTACAATTGATGAACAAATATTGAAGGACTGCTATTAATTATGGTCTAGAGCTTACATTATGGTTTACACTTAGCCTGCACAATTTTACAGGTTTTGACAAAATGTATAATGGCCTGTATCCGATATTGTCATACCATGTGGAGTAATTCTAACATGCCCAGGCTATACCTATTCTTCCCTGTGCTCCCCACAGAACCTCCGGTGATCACTACCTTTACATCAATGCTGAAAGTTCTTCCATTACTAGAATAATAATAAGTCTGCTTTGGTCCATATTTACATTTTCCTCTTATGTGTTTCATTCCTCAATCTTGAGGATTTGAAATGGTTATGCCCACTCTACTTCTGATTGAGATGGGTCTTAGGTCCTATGGGGTAGATGCTTGCAGTGCTAGATACTCTCTGTCTTTTGGGGTGGGCATTGTCCATCATCATCCTTTTGTTAGTTGTCCTGGGTGAATCTGATGGACTGGAGGGTGGGTTTTGGCTGTAACTCTGCTGAGATTCAGGGGTCAACTGGCATATGAACAGACTGAAGATTTGAGTCTCTGGGACATATATCGAATGGGTATAGTTATAAGTATAGGTTCAAATATAGGGGCAGAAAAACCATGTGTAGGAAAATTATAAATGAATCTAACTCTGATACACTGGGGAGATATGCTATCATATATTCTAAGGTAAGGTCCACCAATGAGGTGCCAGTTTCCTGATGTGGGCTGCTGAACTTCCTAAAGTGTCCAGATGTCTCTAGAGCCCTCAGCAGCACACCTGCTGGAAACATTGCTTTCTATTGCACTCACTGAGATCTTCCTGATGTGCAATGCTTCATGCATCTGGGGAGGTTTAATTTTATTTCCTTTTCCCTTTTGAGTTCCTGAAAACTTTATTGTAAATGCTTTGGTATTCACATAATTTTCCCCCTCCCTTTTTATTTTTCTTTCTTTGAGAGCTACTCAAAGAGTTGGTACTTTATGATAAACAGTGTATTATACATAAAATTCTTTTTCCATTTACTTCAAGGGTCATTCGAAAATTACCCATTTACTTGATGCTTTAATCACTCTTTCAGTCATCCTGTAGCCAGCTGTAAGGAGCACTCCCCGATAAAACATTGGTCAGTTTCTTATTATATCTCTCCTAAACAGTCCTCTCCCACTCCTTTCTCCAACCTTCCTTTCTCCCATCCACTCCACGCAAACACACATAAAGCACAGCAAAGAAACATTCCCATTTAGGTGCTGCCAACATTGGGATCACTACAAAGGTCTCCTAATTCTTTATACATAACTCTCTTCAAAGCTAAGTTATGGTTAATTCCATGACTTGGCAAAAATATATCAACTGAGACACTTATAATTAAGGTAAAAATATGAGGGCGGTGGCCTTGGCCCAGTGGTTAGGGCGTCCGTCTACCACATGGGAGGTTTGCGGTTCAAACCCTGGGCCTCCTTGACCCTTGTGGAGCTGGCCCATGCACAGTGCTGATGCGCGCAAGGACTGCCATGCCACGCCACGCAGGGGTGTCCCCTGTGTAGGGGAGCCCCCCATGCGCAAGGAGTGAGCCCCGTAAGGAGAGCTGCCCAGCGCGAAAGAAAGTGCAGCCTGCCCAGGTATGGTGCCGTACACACGGAGAGCTGACACAACAAGATGACACAACAAAAAGAAACACAGATTTCCATGCCACTGACAACAACAGAAGTGGACAAAGACACAGCAAATAGACACAGAGAACAGACAACCGGGGTGGGCGGGAAGGGGAGAGAAATAAATAAATAAATAAATCTTAAAAAAAAAAAGAGGTAAAAATAATCCACAGTGATATTTTTATGCATTTTGGGATGAAGGACTTCATAATAAATAAGTCTACTATCATTTGAAATTGCTGCTCATCTCATTAGACCAGGTCTCTGTTAACAGTCAGGAAACTCGTTCATTCAGAAGAACAGTCATTACACTTAGGCAATCAACAATAGGATTTTGACAGCTTTTTCAGATTCATTCAAATGTGAGGTAAAAATAGAATTACCATAGGACCAGCAACCTAACAACTAGGTCTATATATAAAAAGAATTTAAAAGATGGACACAAACAGGTACTTGAAAATCAGTGTTCATGGCAATATCATACAGAATGGCCAAAAGTTGGAAACCACTCTGTAGCCATGAATATAGGAATCAGTAAAAAAAAAAAAAAAGCATATCATGGGCATTTATTGAGCCACACAAAGTAAAGAAGTTCTGATACATACTACTATATGCATGTTGCTTAAAAACATTATACCGAGGAAATAAGGAAGATACAAAAGAAAAATAGTGTATCGTTGTACTTATTTGAAATATAAGAACAAGAAAATTCAGAGAATCAAAGAAAGGGGATTAGAGTTTATTACCAGGGGCTAGGGAGTTAGGAGATTGGGCTTAATGGTTAATGGCAATAGAGTTTCTGTTTCAGGTAATGACAAAATATTGTATTTGAATGTTTTATGATGGTAACACAACATTGTACATGTAATTAAATGATGGCAGTAAATTAATTGTATGCATAAACATGGGTAAACTGGCAAATTTTGTTATATAGATGTTAACTTGTTGAAAAATTTTAAAAATTGTATAAAACAGATGAGAAATTCAAATTCAATAAAGATCTGTGAGGGTGAAGCAGTATTTCATGATGTCAATGAGACTGTGGTAATTTTGTTGGATTTCAGAAAGGGCTGGATAAGTGTTGAAACCATATCACTGTATCATATTTCACGTTTTAGTACCACTTGTTCATGAACTATTTCAAATTGATTTAGATTGTCTTTAGCTACAAAGCCAAGGATCTTATTTCTGATACCCATAATTTCCTCTCTTTGGTCTCCTTCCATAACGGGTGTCTGGGTAGCTCCACAGTCCATGTTTGCTGACCACTCAGACCTGCACATTGTAGGCCCCTGTCTGGGTCAAGGAAAGATCCCTGAATAATATCAGCAGTACCCCAGGGTACTGACTGTGACTCTGTGACCCCTTAGCTCCCCTGGAAGACTTGGTGGAGGACCCTCTTCGTGACAGGGTAAATGAAGAGGTTCCACCTAATGTCGAGGTGAGGTCATCTTTTTTTGTCTAACATAGAAATGTTCCTTTGTCATATGTGTCCTTTTTAATTGAGTAAAGATCATAATATATAATGCTGTGAATTATAGATATCACTCACTGTCCGGGGGAAAGGATATTTGGAAGGCGGATGCTTGCCAAAAGATCCCTGATAAAGAAGGCATTAAAAATGGAAACACCAAGGGAAGTGGCTGTGGCTCAATCAATTGGGCCACCACCTACCATATGGGAGGCCCTGGGTTCATATCCCAGAGCCTACTTGTGAAGGCAAACTGGCTCACACCCACGGAGAGCTGATGGCCCATGCCTGCGGAGAGCTGGCCCATACCTGCGGAGAGCTGGCGCAGCAAGATGATGCAACAAGGGAGTCAAGCACACACAGAAGAACACGCAGTGAATGGACACAGAGAGAAGACAGCAAGCAAGCCACAGTGTGGGGGAAGGGGATAAATTAAAAAAAAAAAAAAGGGAGCACCAAGTTATATATCATATGGTAATGGACTTGTGCCTTAGTACCACTATTCTGCTTGGATTTAAACTTTCATAACTACCATCAAAATGGTCTGGAAAGACATGCCCTTCAGGAAACACTTGAGCCATTCCTACATGCATTTTCCATGTTTATTTATGGGGGCTTTGACTTTACTAATGCTGCCTGTCAGTTTTCATAAACTCACCAATATCTGAGAAGACACTATTCAACATCATAGGCTACTTATAGAGTTTTCTTCTCTCCAATTCCAGGGGAACTCCAGAGAAAGTGAAAATGGTAGGTATTCTGGGCTAATCCCACATCTGAAGGTAAAATAGAGGTGAAATAAGGAACTTCCTGAAAACTTTAGGCTGGTGACATCCTGATTACAGCGTCATGGTTGTGATGAAATGGTTTCCGTGAAGGGAATCTGCCCTTACTACAGTCTGTGGCAGTGACTGTGATCTCTTTAGGTTGGATGCATGGGGGGTGGGGGAGTCTACTGTGAGTTTCTGTGGCATAGTTTTGAGTCTGTGTGTGTGCATATGCAGGCAACCATGTGTAGTTCCCCAGATGAAATGTCCCATTTAAACTGGACAATTACCAGGGATACCAGGGACAGTTTTCTCAAATATACCCCATCACCACTGCATGCTCAATGTACTTGAACTTGTTCCACACTCAGCAAAGCTGTATCTGGGGTTTGCTTTCTATGACCACAACATATATGGAAAATGACATACAGAAGTGAATGTCCCAAGCTCTTCCACTGCTAAAGGGAAGGTCTTAAATGGGAACCTAGTCATATGTCATAATACTTTGAGCTACAGACCTGAACTTACCACTCAGCCATATGCTTAATAGAAAACATGTAAGGGAGTTACAGCATCTGTACACCAAATTACCTGAACCTACAAGGAGACCAAAACTGCCCATCATTATAAAGTAGCCTCAGTGGTCACATGACCCAGGGCAATTAGATGTGTGAATACTACAGATTTTGGTATAGTTATTAGTGCACAAAGGACACAGTAATCACACATGCTAATGAGCAGCTCAAAAGTCTGAGAGTCGTGAGGCATCACATAGGATGACATGATCCATGATAACTGGATTGAGGTCACAGCTCAGCAATTTACCCAAAGCAGATAGATACCAGGTAGACAATATACTACATATGACAGCATCATCCCAAAGGACCCAAAAGCTACTCAAATCACAAGTTGCACAATAGGGTCTTTGAAAAATAACAGTTCAGATACATCTTTGTTCTTAACCTGGTGTCCAAAACCCTTGTCGAAACGCTCCTAAACAGTTGTATTTGAGGGTGTTGACAATCTATGTGTTCCTAAATAATGACTGTCCCATACTTGATGGCCAATGATGGACAGTCAATATTTCAATGAATACACACACACGGTGTGTAAAAGAAAGACTGGAAGTAAAACCATCTGATTAATAAATGGTGATATTTAAATGGTAAGACTTTAGTATTTCCAATCTTCTGTAATGTTATCTTTATCCCAATGGGTTAGTGAATAAATGCAATAGAATGCATTATGTAGAATGGAATCTAGATCATCAAAAAACTTTGCTTCTAATCAAGTGGAAATTTCTGTAGAACAAGTGATAAATGCAGTGTCAGTACATGTGGTGGAGATTGAATTTGCCTGGAGTTGTCCAGAAGATACTGGCAATTTAGGTGAGATATACCATAAAGAGGAGGTGTGATGGGACTCAGGAATTGAATTATAGCATGTATTTTAGTGCCATTTGTACACTGGGTATGGTCAGTTCCATTAGCTTCAGAACTAGGGATATTTATTTTTGTTTCTTTCCTGCTACTCTCTTTGCATCCTTCCTTCATGATGAAACATAGCCCCACAGCAATTCTCACCAAGCTTAATAAACTACCACCTGTACACAATTTAAAACATGTCTTAGGCTATAAATTTACATAGGAATTTATGAGAAACACACCAATGTGATGAGTTATTCTGTGTCATCCTATAGCCCAGGAGCAAATGATGGGGGTACTTCCAAGTGACCAAGGGGATGAAGAGGTACCATTTAAAGCCAAGGTAAGCTTAAAACTCTTTGATCTAAAGTTGACTTTTTGGTCTCTTCCATTTTAATCAATTTCAGATGAGGATGTCTACTTATGAACATAATAGATGAAATATTCCATTTCCTTGGGGTGGGAAATATCATGTGGGAGCCTCTTCTAACTGATCCAACAATGAAAAAAGCAATCACAAAGGGGAGCAGAAGTTGACAAAGTAGGCTTTTTCTCAGCTACAATTTTTTTCTCCTTGAATTAAGAATTTGTAATCACCACCCAAATTGAATTTAACAAATGCATGTCCAGGAAAATTTCATGCATTTCCTGATGTGTCAGCTACACATGCTCATCAGGTTTGCTTGACCACTATTTCACATCTGAATTTCCAATGCTTCCAAGCAAGGAAAAGTCCTTTGCAAACAGCCAAAACATGATCTGATCCTCATAAGGTTTTCTCTCATTGCAGGTGGCCCCAGGAGAAAGTCAAATTGGTACGTATCTAGAATTACCGAATTAAGGAAATTTTGGATTAAACAAGCAGGGCATTGATCCTAGGTTTGCCAGGAAAGCCAAGGTGGTTCCACTTACTGGTGGGAGTGAGGACTGGAGGTATGGTTAAGCATTATTTCCTCATGATGAGGAATATGCTCTATGGTTCTTAAGTAGATTTGTATCTATGGCAGTTATGGTGTATGTATTACGGAGCCTATGTGAAGGGATTGAGAAGGTGTCTTTTGGGGCATTACTGTGTGTTTCCCTAAGTGAAATGTTCAAAATACACAAGACAACTGTCATTGAAATCTTTCAAAAATACTGTCACATCACAATGGCACATTTTGCATATAATAACCTGTAAAAGTCTCACCTGATTCATTCCTGGAATTATGTAAACTCTCCCTATCCCTTACACCAAGATTCTCAGGGGCATAAATTAATGATGCAATATTTCAAATTCCAAAGTTGTAGAGACAAAATCTGGACTGACGCATGTAGCCCCTAAACTACTACTCTGAACTACCGAATAGTACCTATATCAGAGCCATAGGTCACTAGTGACAATGAAGGAATTTCTACGATCTATATATATGTATGTGCCCTAGATAGTTCTTAAACATGACACTCATATATTTGATATTCTCAGCAGTCACATAACACAGGTTAGCATTAGGTGCATTTTACCAGAAATTTATTCACAGTTTTTTGTTTTTTTTTAAAAAGATTTATTTTATTTATTTCTCTCCCCTTCCTGCTCCTCCATCTGCTCTGTGTCTATCTGCTGTGTGTTCTTCTGTGTCCACTTGTATTAACAGGCAGCACTGGGAAACTGTCTCTTTTTTGTTGTGTCGTCTTGCTGCATCAGCTCTCTGTGTGTGCGGTGCCACTCCTGGGTGGGCTACACTTTTTTCACGCAGGGTGGCTCTCCTTGCAAGGCATACTCCTTGCGCATGGAGAGCCCCTACCTAGGGGACACCCCTGCGTGACACAGCACTCCTTGTGCGCAGCAGCACTGTGCATGGGCCAGCTCACCACATGGGTCAGGAGGCCCTGAGTATAGAATCCTGGACCCGACATATGGTAGATGGACACTCTATCAGTTGAGCCATGTCCGCTGCCCTTTGTTTTTTTTTTTTTTAAGATTTATTTGTTTTTAAACTTTATTTCTCTTCACTTCCCACCCACCCCCTGTTGTCTGCTCTCTGTGTCCATTCTCTTTGTGTTCTTCTGTGTCCGCTTGTATTCTTGTCAGTAGCACCAGGAATCTGTGTCTCTTTTTGTTGAATCATCTTGCTGCATCAGCACTCTGTGTGTGTGGCACCAGTCCCGAGCAGGCTGCTCTTTTTCTCACGTGGGGCGTTTCTCCTTGTGGAGTGCATTCATTGCGCGTGGGGCTCCCCTACACAGAGGACAGCCCTGCATGACACAGTACTCCTTGCGCGCATCAGCACGGTGTATGGGCCAGGTCACCACCTGGGTCGGGAGGCCTTGCGTTTGAACCCTGGGTCTCCCATATCACAGGCAGACGCTCTATCAGTTGAGCCACATCTGCTTCCCAATTTTCACAGTTTTCAGTGTGAAAAACACATAGAAAGCCCCAAATGTTTCTGGCAAGCTCACAGATTATGAGATTTGTGAGGCATCAGTAGGACAAGCTTGCCAATCTCCACCACAGACAGGTCACAGACCAACATATGGCCCAATCAGACAACAAGAATTGGAGAGATTTTCATCTATTTAATAACTTTATCACCATAAAAAGAACCATAAAAAAAGATCATTCTGAGAGCTACTCATTCGAGGAACAGTAATGAGTAAGAACTCAAATTCCCTCTTAGTCATTAGGCTCATGTTCCTCATTCTCATTTCAATTTTCCTGTATTGCTAGCATAAAGATTCATGGTCACCCCCTTAACCCGTCCTAATTAACTGCTCCACCATGGGATGGATCATATAAACAAGGAGAGTCACATCACACAACAAACACAAAACATGGTAATGAAAAGCATGACAAAAGAAAAATACCATATCATGATCATTGGTTATTTTTAAATGGCAGTGCACTGGGTTTTTTGACAATTCCTACAATTATTATCTTTATGACACGTCAGTAACTCAAAACAAAAGAATAATTTGCCTAGAATTAAATCCAGCCAACCAATATTAAATAAATAAAACACTATACAACAGATGAGCATTGTAGTAGTAGCACTTTATATTAGTGGATATTGAAATGATCTTGGAAAGTTCAAAAGGATACTAACAACTAGTCTAGATTCAAAACAGGAAGAAAAAGAAAGCTCTGTAAGTGAATATCATCTATTTAATACTATTTGTAGATTGAATATATCATGTTGAAATTGGATGCCTTTAGGTACACAGCCAAAAATTTTTATTTCTCATTTTTTTCCTGTTCTTCCTCTCCTTTACCATCCTTCTTCCACCAAGGAGGATGGCCCAGCAACATATTATCCCAGGTTTATTATCCGTCAAGTCCCTATTTTCTCGCCCATTGCAATGCCATGGCAGGTCCTTGAGTAACCCATGAACATCACCCCAATGTACTGACAGTTACTCTGTGTCCTTCTAGCAACTCCTGAGGGCCTGTTGGATGAGTGCCCCAGTGAGAGGGAAGATGAGGAGTTTCCATCTAATTCCAAGGTATGGTCACCCATTCTTTCTCTGATGTAAAATTGCTGATTTTAGCTGTTTTATTTTCTTCCAATTCAATTCAGATATGAAAATCAGACCAAGTAATTTTAAACAATGTATATGATTTCCTTAGTCAGGGGAGTGTTCATTTGGAAACTATTACTAACTTATCCCTGATTCAAGAGGAATAGCAAGGAGTCATCTGTATAGTACAGGGCTGATTTTCCTCCTAGGATTAAGACCTTTGTATTTCCAACCTCAGTAGATGGGAGAGATGCATCAAACAGGAAAAGCCTGTGCCTTTCCACAAGTGTCTGTTACAGTGACTTTTTGGACCTTTATCTCAACTTGTTTCCCAAGTAGTTTTCTAAAGACAGCAACAGACTAAGCTAACTGTGCAACACTACACAGCATGCTCCAATCCTCAGAGTGTTTTCATTTCTCTAATTGTAGGTGACTTCAGGACTAAGTGAAAATGGTATGTATTTTGGTATCAGTTTACTTGTTTATTATTTTTTTAAAAGATTTATTTATTTCTCTCCCCTCCCCCCCCACTCCCGGTTGTCTGTTCTCTGTCTATTTGCTGCGTCTTGTTTCTTTGTCTGCTTCTGTTGTTGTCAGCGGCATGGGAATCTGTGTTTCTTTTGTTGCGTCATCTTGTTGTGTCAGCTCTCTGTGTGGGCAGCACCATTCCTGGGCAGGTTGCACTTTCTTTCGCGCTGGGCGGCTCTCCTTATGGGGCGCACTCCTTGCGCATGGGGCTCCTCTATGCGGGGGACACCCCTGCGTGGCAGGGCACTCCTTGCGCACATCAGCACTGCACATGGGCCAGCTCCACACGGGTCAAGGAGGTCTGGGGTTTGAACCGCAGACCTCCCATATGGTAGACAGACGCCCTACCACCTGTCCAAGTCCGTTTCCCTAGTTTGCTTGTTTCAAAAAAATCTAGACGATTTAACTACTAGGGTTTTCATGCTTTCTTTACTGTGGAAAGCATCCTGATTTTACCTTCCATGTGGGCATAATAGAGATGTCTTTCTGTTTCAGAGGAAGAAAAATGGCTGCATTCTACAGTACTTTTAGAATTTGTGTTACCATTAGGTGAATTGTGTTTTCGTTCATATCCCATGACAGTTGCACACTTTACATATATATATATACATACGTTCAGTGGACAACAATAATGGTGGGTTTCAAAATGCGGAGGAGAGTGGTAAGATTCTGTCATTGAACAAAATCCTCTATTTTAGTACCTTTGCAGGTTTCTTTTATGTTGCTTTGGGATGTTTAAGCGACAATGCCAAGGACTGCTTCCCTTTTTATTGCTGCTCCTCCATGTTGCCATCCTTCCACTTCTCAGTAGCTCACTTATGCTTGATGATTACCTGCCCCTTTATTACTCTAATCCCTTGTCAAAGTCAAGCAACGCTTCATGACTAACCCCAGAGCAACACCCAATATACTGATGCTAACTCTGTCTGCCTAGCACCCCCTGAGGGCCTGCTAGAAGAATTTCTAAGTGACAAGGCCATAGAGCACACTCCATTTCACCCCCAGGTAAGGACAACTTACTTTATCTGAGATAGAACCAATGCATTCTTGATTTCTTTCATGTCTAATCCAATTCAGATATGAAAATTTGACCATGTACAATATAGGTGGGAGGTTCAAATGTTTGGTGGGTCAGTCTTCAGTGGGCATCAGTTAGGAGCTAATCCCAGTTTCAATGGGGCAATCATAAATGACAGCATCAGGTTATAAACTATATGGCAGGAGGACTTTCTTTAGCAGAAATATTTTCTCCTTGAATTAAGAATTTTGTAATTAGTAATCCAAATGGATTTGAGAGATGCATCATCCAGGACAGCTCATTCCTTTCACCTGCTTTTGGTTCTACTTAACTTCAGATTTTCCATTCTGTATTCTAAAGTCATCAAGAGGACACAAGCCTCTGATAGCACTACAGATTAAGTTCTGATCCTTACAGTCTTTTCTTCTTTGTAATTGCAGCCAGCCCCAAGAGCAAGCAACAATGGTAGGTATTCTGAAATCATACACTTGCTGAGGAAAAATCTAGATATTAAAAAACATGGGTCTTCCTTGCTGATTGAGTCTAAAGAGGCTCCTGAAGACAACCTCCTTGTGGGAATGAGGATTTGGGTGTGGTGAAAGAAATGGACATTCCAGGTAAGAACTAGGGCTGTCTTTCTCAAGAAGTTGAGTACTGATTAGCTGGTATGTGTTTGTGTACATGGAAGTAGTGTGTTTTTACATGGGTATGTTTGTGATGTAATAATCGGAATACACATGTTTGATTCTCAATGCGCATGTGTGCAAATGTGAGTCCTTTAAGGTGTTTTCTGGATTTTTCACCCACTAAAAAGCACAATGACTAGTGCCCATCAATATCTCTTCATGGATAAATATGTATGTCAAATATTATCAAATTATGTACTAAATAAGTGTTGCTTATAATATGTCAAGTATACCCAGCAACTTGAGAATAATCCATCATAACTGAAGAAAATTTTCAGGAAGTTCTTTAGGGAATGAAATATGGCACAGGATCCTTCTTCTTGGGATTTAATAATATGCCTTGGTTTAATAATAAATCTTTCCTCTACGTAAGGCTTTACTTATATCTCAGTATTTTGAATGGTCAGGATAAAAGAAAAGCAGATATATATGTCCATTCATTAATATATGAGACAGGGAAGTTTTGAGAAGGTAAATAAAGTATTCAGAACTGCACATTTAATGAACACAGACCGAGGAACTGGAGATATTAGCTGCCTTGAGTCATAATCCATGCACTTTCTTCAAGCCTCTTCTACCTGGCAGAGATTCTAAAATTTGACTATAAATTTGTCAAAATTTGTAATTTTAATTCACACAGCCAGGGCATCTGCAGCAAACTCTAGTTTTTGCAATTTTGCCGAAGCCCAATACCCATTTCTGCTAGTAGCTGTGGTACGGATGATGCAGAGGGAACACGTTCATCCTCACAAAATGCTCCCCAAGGCAGCAGCCCAGAGTCTAGCACTAGGTCTGTTCTTTGAACTCATCTAATACAGAGCATGTCCAAAGAGTCATAGTTTCAGGGGGACAAGATTGGAGGTGAGTGCTATATTTTCCAGCTAAATAAGGTAGTGAGACGTTGAGAGCCAATTTCTTCCCCTCCTCTCCCTGACTTGCAAGTTGTTTGCAATTTCTTGTTGAAGGCCTCAGACTCCAGAGAAGCCTGGGAATGTCTTAGAACCTAGGATAGAGAGCTGGGTTTTCCTATGGTACCCAGCATGGCCTCAAGGAAGAAGGGAGGGGTGGGAGTGCCCCAGTCTCCAATAACGTTCCTGTGCATCTTTGTTTTCCTAAAGACTGGCTTGCAGATAGGAGATATGACTCCACTAGTAGCGATGAAGATGACAATCCAGGTAGGTTACAATTCTCAAGGAAAGAGCTCATGGAGAAGATACCAAGATCAGCAGTTATATCTGGTGCCTTGGAGTCTATGGAAGGGGGCATGATTTCAGAAAGTACAGGAAATATTTATGAGGGCCTGCTTTCATCTATTCATATTTAATCACATAAAAGTAGGAGATATAACCACCATGAGCTTTGTGTGTGTTGTGTTTTAAATCAACTTTCCATGTATTTTAGTTTAAAGTAACTTCCCATAGACTCGTTTTTTCAAGCCTTTTCAACAGTCTGACAACAAATCTTTGGTTTTCCTTGGTTAGCATCCACAGTAAGTGATACAAGAGATTGTGGTTTGGATTTTGGTGATGAATTTCGATGGGGTGGGTCAGTTGGGACACAACTGTCCCAGGATCTCCCCTGGACCTGGGTCAAAGTGTTTTTAGCTACTCCCAGATGGCACTTGAGAAGTAGGGCCTATCCCTGTGCACTTGTAAGTCTAGTTTTACTTCCGTCATATTCTATCCTTATTGTGGATCCTGCTTTAAAGGTTAACTATGGGTTGGATGCTGTAAAGAACATTTACACTGGACCTACTAAACATGTACCTCTGTCCTTGAGAGGTGTGGCTGAAGCACATTCTTGAACTCACTTCTATTTCCCAATGAAACCCAATGCTGATTTAGGTTTGAAACCTAAATTTAATTATATCTGAGAAAGTTTGAATCCAGCTGCCTCTGAAGGGCTTACAAAGCCCAGCATGGTTTTCTGAGGACTCGTGTGAATGGGCTGCTCCCTTCCTTCACACACTGGCCCTCAGAGTCCTACTGAGCTGGTGCTCCGGAATTGAATAGGCCAATATCAGAGCCTCTTGGCAGGAGGGCCACAGGTTTCCTCCTGCTCTTTGAATTCAGTGCTGTGGTCAGCTCTGCCCTGTTTCTCAAGCAACATTCATTTCTCTCCCTGTACCTTTCCTCAGGCTTGTCAAAGCACCCAAGCTACCCAGGCCTGAAAAGGCTCCATGAAACCTAAAAGGGTCAATTCATTTAAATGGCCACATATTCTGCACAAAGGCTATTATCTCACTTGCAAGATAAGGGAATGTGAAAAAGTTAACTTTTCTTCTAATCTCATGTTCATCCTCTCTAGAGGGCTTTTTTGAAAACGTATGGAGATGTTGAGAGGGCAGAATACCTGCCACAGACCTAAAATCATACCAGGCACTGGAAAAAACCACTTGCTTAGTGTGGGTTGGTGGTAGCTCTCTTCCCCTGGATCTGATTCAACTCCAGATCCTGAGTGTTGCACCTGGAATTGGTTGAATTGGTACTTAGTCAATCTCTCGTTTGAAGAGGGCAGCATGATACACTTAATCATTCCCCCATGTTCTCATAAGGAAGAACAATGTAAATGGAAGACAAGAATAAAGGAAATAAGAAGTATTGGGAGAGAGAAGAGAGGCAGGGAGGTTCTGAGGCAAGGTGATAGAAAGGAAACTAATAGCATGCTTAGCAAGACAGAGAATATGACTGCCTCCTTTGAGGACAAGGAGGAAATGGGCATTCCTCCCTAAAATTATACTGTGTGTGGTCTCAAAAAGGGTCCCTGTTGACCTTTGGCCAACCACATATGGCATAGGAAAATCTATCAAGGCCCAAAGAAAGTTGGGAGTGATGAGGACAGAATTTGGTGCCAAGTTCAGGTCAC
Source organism: Dasypus novemcinctus (assembly GCF_030445035.2). Taxonomy (NCBI): domain Eukaryota; kingdom Metazoa; phylum Chordata; class Mammalia; order Cingulata; family Dasypodidae; genus Dasypus; species Dasypus novemcinctus. The sequence goes on from NC_080691.1 coordinate 33,884,359, forward strand.
AGTATGACAAAAACAAAACAATAGGGGATCTAATTCCCCCTGAACCCTAACTTTCTCCTTTCCTTTTGCAAGGTCGCCCTATCACCGTCACCGCAATGATACACTCTGAAGCGTTTTTCACAGACTCAGAAGAGTCAGACATAGAGAATGGCAATTTCCATGTAATTTATTTCCTCTTTCTGCCTAATTTAAAAATCTTCCTGTTTCTTATTTTTAAGCATTTCTTAGTAGCTCTTCCCTTTCCCCCTCTTTTTAAAATTCTCATCTCAAAGGACCTGGTATCTTCCAGGAAGGTGAGGTTATACAACTAATGATGTTTTTAAAATGTTTCTCCACCTTCTTCACCTACTGTATTTTAACATTGAATGGATTTCCAACCCTACTATGTACCATAATCAACTGGTATATCCTGAATGGCCCAGGCAAGAAGTTGTGCTGGAAGTCAGAAGCATTGGCCCACATCATGTGGGGTTGGCCCCTGGGAAGTGGGTTCTGGGATGGGCTCTCCCTTCACTGGTGTTTTCCTGCATATATGGCTCTGGAAATGTAAGTGTGTTCTTTTCCCTGCAGCTGTCTACACTCTTTGGGGAGGAGAAGACTGTTTACACCAATCGTCGTTTCCAGGAATACACGGAAGGAATCAAGGATGTAAAAAGAGAGAAAGAAGAGGAAGAGGAAATGTTAGTGTGGAGTGGGTAGGATGAGGAGGGGAAGGGAAACAAGTTGACATGCACTCCAGTGATTCCTAACTTTCTCTGACACTTCAGGACACTCAGCATTCCTGAGGAGATTACTGGAGCGACTGCATGGGCTTGTGAACATGGAGGTGGAGATAAGAATCCGATGGTGAAAATAACGGCAGGCAAGTGAACGGTGTCCTGAGAATCTCTCCCCAGGGAGTAGAAACGCTTTCCACATAAGCCCTAAGGTTGTTCAACTATGCCTTCCCATGGCTCCTTAATTTGTAGAAGAGGCTCTAACCCTGTTCAGGACCAAAGTTTACCCTCCCCATCCACTTAAGGTCTACCAAGATCCTCCCCTCTTTATTACTGAATGTGGTGAACACTGTGGAGTGACCTAGAGTGCCACCAATTTTCATGGGGAAAGGGTGAATTAACCTGTTAGTTTGCCAGGGCTGCTTTATCTGACACCAGTGATTAACTGGGGTAAACAAAGTAATTGACAGTCTCATAGTTTAGGAGATTAGAAGCAAAATCTAGGTGTCAGCATGATGATGCTTTCCCTGACACTGGTGGCAGCAGCCAGCAATACATAACTCAGCCTCGGCCTCCATCACCTGATCATCTGTCTTCGTCTGTCTCCCTGTGCTCCAGCTCTTCAATTTATCTAGTCTTCCTCTCTTTGTAAGGACTCCAAGCATATGGGATTAAGGCCACCCAGAGGCAGGTTGGCCTCCCCTTCACGAGTAAGATGTCTGATGACCCTATTCACAGATGAGTTCACATCCAAGGTGTGCAGATGAGGATGAAAGCATGACTTTATGGCTACCCCTTATTCAACCCAGAATCAGAACAGTGGGGTCCCCCTCATGCAAACAGGGTACCTACTGAGGCCCTGTTTTCTTTTTCAGTGGGATCTGAGTCACAGCTGATCAAGCCTTAGGGTTCTGAGCTTCTCTAGTTCCCTTCCACATCCCAGATTAGCCCACACATTTTTTCTCAAGCTGTGGTTCTTTAGAATTTATTCATGCATGTAGAATTCAAACAAACACAAACATAAAGGAAACTTCCCTGCAGAGCTTGCTTTGGATGAGAAAAGTGGAGAGGATTACATGTTACAATGCCCCTTACTTATTTTGTAATATTAAGTAATAAATAACTCTTATTATATTATATTGAGGAGTATTTTATAATATTTTTGTGTTGGAATATCTTAACAAAAGAAAATATATGTTTTCGGCATCATGGTCTCACTTTATATCAAAATGGATTACACAGTAAGCTTGGTGTTAAATTAGGAAAATGAAGAGCTCTAGGAATGTGCCCTTTTTTACTATGAGGCTTTCATCATTGGACGCTGTTGAGGATCAGGGTGGAGGAAGGAGGGTTATCACTTCCATGCTTCTCCCTTCAGAATTCCTGCCCTTCCCCTGGCCAGGGTAGATGGGACTCTGCCTTTTCTTCCTAGAGGACTTGAGACCACCTTTTCATCTGCATCAGTTTCACTCTTCAGAAGACATTCACTTGAAGGGTGACCAATCTAGCAATCCAGTCAAAATCCTTTTGTTGGAAATTTATAGACAGTGTCATAGACTGCACCCTATGCAGACTTTAGCTATAAGAATTCAGTCCCTCTGAATCTGGCTCCTGGGATATCATGGACTAAAGATCACATCTCCAAGTTCGGTCTGAGGTACCTTTTCAGTCCTGCAACCCACCTTAGGGAAACCCATGCTCCTGCCGTCTCTGTACCACCCCAGTGATTCCAGATCCTGTATTTGTGTTGCAGATCCTATAACTGACAGTTGCAAAGATATTGAGCTGGATTTCTCAGCCTGAAGCTGAGAAGAATTGGAGATCTTATGGTTGTGGAGACCCTTACGTGCTCACCCTACTACTCCATTCCAAATGAAACAATTAAGTGGCAGTTTAGTTTTAAATCCAAAGATTTAGACTAAGTCTTAGAAATAGGTTTTACTTTTAATAGTACGTGTCATATTAAACAACATTTCTATCTTTACTAGTTGTATTTCTTATTATTTATGAAATAATTAAATAAATACACAAATACCCTAAACAAAGTTAGAGTTATATGAATTATAATATCTGGTCTCCCTGTTGGCTCCCACCAAGGTCAAACACTCACTCATAAAGAATATTCACTGAGTGTTAGATGAATAAATAACTGGAAACTAACAGCTTATCATATGTCCTCCTATCGGCTGGGAGGAACAGTTGAATATGGGAGATTGTTGGGTATGGGGTTGAAACTATAATGTTGAGAAAACTCTTTCAAAAATATTATAAGGAAAGATTACCCATTTAAGGTGCTTAAGGGGGGGCATCTGGCACAGGGGCAGGCTTCTAGGGGGTGTATGAGTGCTTACCTTGTCATAGTGTGTTATATCACTGGGTAGAGACCTATACAATGAGTGGGGAGGTATAGCCACATCCTGGGGAGGCCTGATGTTCTGAAATAGAGGGAATTGTGTCTCTCAAGATAATTGGTGGCTCCCAATGGGGGAGGACAGTCTAGTATATCAAGCCCTCAGCACTGTTGCAAGTATCTGTGAATCTGGTCCCTCAAGCAGTGAAGATTGATTGTCACTGTGGGCCCTGAGGGGAGGGGGAGGGAGCAATGGGTTTTTGAAATTTCATTTACTGAAATTTGTTCAGTCACCTGGAATGGGTCATGCCAAAAGTATTAATCTTGGTCTAGCAGGATAACTTGAATTTCAGGGCCTTTTTCACTTACATTTCAGTGTTGCTGGGTATAAAACCACGATTCACAATTCTTTCCACAAATGTTACTCCATTTTCATCTGGCAAAAAATCTAGTTCTCCGAAACATTTATGACATTCTAATGACTTTATATGTGAATATAAATGTTTTCGCATTTTCTTTAACCTGGTTAATTTTCCTAGAATATCCCTTGTCTTTAGTCCTTCTGAGTCAATGCTCAGCATGCACTTTTGACACATGGCTTCAAAGAATTTCATTACAGAGAAAAAGGAATTATAATTTTAACATTTGTTTCAAGTCTTTGCTTTGGTTTTCTGGTTCAGGCACTCTAGTGTTCAGTTAATGGACAAACTATCCCATTCTTCATTTTTTCCCATATCTTTAACATTATCCACAAAATTTCTTCTCAGCAGCTTTTTACTTTTGCTTTCTACTTAAGCATTATCTGGTCACCCTATTTATTGTACATGACATTTCCATTTTAACTGATATTTTTCCATTTTTTCTTATTTTCTGATGTCTTCCCATTCATTTCTGGAGATTTTAAAATTTATGATGTCTTAACATATTGTCTCATTTTCTAAATGCCTTTTATCTTCTTTAGAGAAACTACATTTCAGGACATAATGATGATACCAAAGAAGACCTTTCATTCATTTGTTGAGGTTACTTTGTATTTATTCCTTTTCTCCCTATATTACTTTGGTACATGAAAATAACATGATTTTTTTTCTATTGGTATTCATAGGACTAAAAGAAATTATAGACAGAAGTGAGATTCAAATTAGCTTTCACAACAGAGATGAGTGTGTCTTTCTAGATTTTTTATGGAATATTTTAAAGTACAAAATCTTTCTTCCTGGTATTTCCAGATTCTTCATTTCTACCACTCTTAAAAATGGGTCTTTGATTTGAGAGGAGTGGGGTGAGGGAGGTGGGAGGTATGTGGGGACCTTTTATATTTTTTTAATGTAACATTTTAAAAAAATTGAGAGAGGAAAAAAAGGGTCTTACTCTCATCACTTCTATTTTACCTATCGTTGTTTATTTTTTTTCTCGATCTGACTAGTGAATATTCCTTTACACATATATTATTTTCTTGAAGTGAAACATCTATTATCACATTGCTAAAATGTAATAATTTTCTATAAATGTCCATATATGTTGAAAATCAATTATCTGTAATGTATTTTTAATTAGATGTATTACATTCTATTTCATTTCTGAATTATTTTTGCATATTTACCTGTATTTTATTTCTATAATCATTAGACTTTAGTTTCTTATTTTATATTGAAATTTCTTTGTTTTTATACTTTATGTTTGAGCCATTTGACTTCAGAATTATTAATTTTCTATCTAATTTTTTTTAAAGATTTATTTTTAAAATTTATTTCTCTCTCCTTCCCCCTCCCCCAGTTGTCTTCTATCTGTGTCCATTCACTGTGTGTTCTTCTGTGACTGCTTCTATCCTTATCAGCGGCATCGGGAATCTATGTTTCTTTTTGTTGCATCATTTCGTTGTGTCAGCTCTCCGTGTGTGCGGCACCATTCTTGGGCAGGCGGCACTTTCTTTCGCGCTGGGCGGCTCTCCATACGGGGCACACTCTTTGAGCGTGGGGCTCCCCTACATGGGGGACACCCCTGAGTGGTGTGGCACTCCTTGCGTGCATCAGTACTGCGCATGGGCCAGCTCCACACGGGTCAAGGAGGCCCAGAGTTTGACCTGCGGACCCCCCATGTGGTAGGCGGATGCCCTATCCATTGGGCCAAGTCTGCTTCCCTTTATCTAGTTTTAAATCAATCCGTTTTCATACATATTTGGTGTTAGCTATGGCAGTTTGTATTCAGCAAATTAAAAAAAAAATTTCTGTTGCTTTAGATTCACAATCACATAGGTTCACTGTCATTCATATCAGGTCTGCAGTATTACCAACATATGGCATTATACCTATCATCAGACACATACACCAACCTGCCCCAAAATAATAGTTGTATTTCCCTTGGTCCAAGAATTGACCTTAATACTTGTCCTTGTTCCATTAAAAGTACTGTTTTATAAATAACTTCTAGAAAGAAAAATTCATTTAATATGGCTTAATGAATTTTTAGAATTTAAGAACAAATAAACAGACTTCAACTCCTACAGTCTGATTTATTGGACTTATCCCACTCAGCTAACATGGAGTTGAAGAATGTCAACCACCACACCATGGAGCCTAGAGTGCCTACAACTGAAAGCAGGAGGATTGCATCCAGTATCCATGTGGAATCTAAGCCTTCTCTTGACATAGATGTGCAATGGACACAACCAATTCAAGGTCCACAGAGAAAATGTGACATTGGTGTGGGAAAAGTGGCCATGGTGGCTGCTGGGTGCGGTGAATGGGAGGAAGAGATGAGATGTGGAGGCGTTTTGGGACTTGGAGTTGTCCTGGGTGGTGCTTCAGGGATAATTACCGGACATTGTAGATCCTCCCAGGGCCCACTGGATGGAATGTGGGAGAGTATGGGCTATGACGTGGACCATTGACCATGAGGTGCAGCGATGCCCAGAGATATACTTATCAAATGCAATGGATGTGTTATGATGATGGGAGAGAGTGTTGCTGTGGGGGGAGCGGTGGGGTGGGGGCGGTGGGGTTGAATGGGACCTCATATATTTTTAATGTAATATTTTTTAAAAATGAATAAAAAAATTAAAAAAAAGAACAAATAAAAAACATTTCAGGCATTTTCTACCATGATCTGATTATGAAAACTTGAAAACTTGTACATTAGTAAGAATTAAGTTCTTCAAAACCATAAAATTGTAGGTCTCCTATAATTAACTCTCATTCTAGGATTTCAGAAATACAGTCACAGGCTTCCTATAAACTGGAGACTTTCTGCTGTTGACTGAGTGGAGGGTCAGTTGTGGAAGTCATTCCACTCTCTTCACAGCTGCAGCTATATAACCCACTGAGAACATTATACTCTGTTGTGAAACACTGAAAGTTTTTCCCATGACATCAAGATAAGTTAGCTCACTTTCATCATTGCTAGGCAGCATTGCACTGGAAGTTCTAGCCAGAGAAATTGAGCAAGAAAAAAAAAGTCATCCAAATTGGAAGTAAAGAAGGAAACTATCCTAAAACACAGATGACATAATCCTTTAAATAGATAATCCCAAAGAATGCACAACTGGAACAAATAAAGACATTAAGCAAGCAAACTTGCATTGTGAGATATACACACACAAGTCAGTTCTGTTTACATAGTACAGTAAAAAATAAAACAAAATGGAATATTTTTTAAAATTTCAATTAGCCTCTGACAAATAAAATACCTAAGGTTGAATTTAATGAAAGGGTGAAGCACTTGAACATCAGCAATCATACATGACTAAAACTGAAGAAGACCTAAACAAATGGCAAGGTGTCTATCCTGCTCATGGATGGTAAGACTAAATATTCTAATACCAATACTACCCATGGGGAACTGCAGATGCAATATAATGCTTATAAACATCCCAGCAGACTTTTTTTTTTTTGGTACAGGAACGGAAAAACTGATTCTCCAATTTACATGGCATCAATAAGTGGCTAGACAATGCAAAACAATCACCTTTCTCTATTGTGAGATTGGGATAGATTAATTTATATAAAAGGAGGAGGGTTTCTGTTGCAATCTGGCTGATTTAGATATGTAGGAATTTGTGGGACACTCTGAGGAATACTGGGGTTCACAGAAAATGGGGTTGTATTTCTTTATCTTAATGGATGGCCATGATTTTCCTGTAATTCTTGTGGGAACTCAGAGGCAAAGATGTAGAATATCTGTGAGTAGAGTACTGTGTCTTTCCTTTGGGGGATTTTCATTCAGGCTGGGTGCAGTCTTGGATTCTCAGAGGAAACAGTGCTCACTGAAAGAACTAGTAATTCACCATGTCCCCTCCTGTATTTGCCCAAAGTCATAAGATGTACAGTGAGTTAAGTATGAACTAGGGTATTAAAATTCATTCAACATCACTAGTGACCAGTAAAATTCATATGGAAATGTTAAGTTCTCATTGATAGATCTTTGGCAAAGGACACGATGTAGTTGAGGAAGGACTTGGGGAGGTGCCTACACCAGGCTGCTCAAACAGTTGTTTAGGTCTTTAGTCAGAGAGACAGTTGTTGTTGACCACCTCTAGAGAAGTTTTCATGTCACTGGTTGTACTTTCAACTGCACAATTTCTATTTCAGTTTATTTTATACTTTTACTTCTTTACTGATATTCTCAACTGAGACATCATTCTTATATTTGCCTTTTATTCACTGAGCATATTAAAAATTGGTAATTTAGGGAAGCAGACTTGGCCCAATGGATAGGGAATCCGCCTACCACATGGGAGGTCCGCGGTTCAAACCCCGGGCCTCCTTGACCCGTGTGGAGCTGGCCCATGCACAGTGCTGATGCCCACAAGGAGTGCTGTGCCACACAGGGGTGTCCCCTGCATAGGGGAGCCCCATGCTCAAGGAGTGTGCCCTTTAAGAAGAGCCACCCAGCACCAAAGAAAGTGCAGCCTGCCCAGGAATGGTGCCGCACACCCAGAGAGCTGACACAACAAGATGATGCAACAAAAAGAAACACAGATTCCTGGTGCTGCTGATAAGGATAGAAGCAGTCACAGAAGAACACACAGAGAGCAGACAGCTGGGGGTGGGGGGAAGGGGAGATAAATAAATAAATAAATCTTTTTTTAAAAAAAGGTAATTTATAAAATTGGTCTAGTAAGTTCAAAATCTGGGCATCCTGAAGGATATTTTCTATTAATTGTCTTTTGTCTTGTGCGTGGGACATTCTTTCTTCATTTACTACATGCCCAAAAACTGTATCCTTTGAATATTTTAAGGTGGCCAGTCTGGAAATCAGATTTTCCTGAATCCAGGGTTTGTCGTGACTGCTAGTTGTTTTTGTTAGTTTGTTTAGTCAGTTTTTGGCACTAATTTTGTGAAGTCAGTACAATCTGTTATGGATGGTCACTGAAATCTCTGTCCCAATAACTTATTGGTCAGATAGTGAATGGACAGAAATTTCTACATAGGTCTAAAATAACAATAAATTTAAAAGTTCTTGCAGATATGTTATAAGTATATACTGGGACATAGCTTCAACATTTAGCCAGACAGTTTACAACTCCACAACCCCAAACCAGCCGTTTGTACAGATCTTAATGGTCAACCAGAGATGAGTGTTTAGGACATTCTCAGGTCTTTTCTGTGCATAAACCCAGCCCTCATATACATATTTTATAGGCATCCAGGAATATATTGCAGCTTTTCAAAGACCTTTTAGCCAAAGCGCCTCATTCCTCAGCCTTCCTCCAAAGCATTTTTCTTAGTGTTTTGCTTCACCAGTGTAACCCTGTGAGCCATGTGCAGCAACTAGTTTATTTGCCTTAAATGTTTTCGAAGAATACTTCCCCAAATTTCTGTTAGGTGCAATTTTTGCAGGTCCTTTGAGATGGACCCCAATGGGGTTACCATACAAGTGAAACAGCCAATCACAAACCTCTGAGAATAAGGTCCTTTCTGCTTCATCTGGTTTAGATTATTGTAACAGAAATTAAGACTGTTGTCTTTAAAGCCATACCAAGGTGGTAAGCAAAATGAGACCAGGGTAAATGAAAATAAACCAAATCTCTCTTATAGTTTCACCTGATTGTTCACTTTTTTCTCTCCCGATTCAAAGTTCCCCTTCTTGCCATGTGCTTTTGGTTAGTTTCCAGAGTTCATAACAATTTTATTCGATATTTTGTGTCATTTTCTTTGTTGCTTTTGTGGATGGCCTAAGCCCAGGACTCCTCTAATCCACTATTTTTACTGTTGACATTCTGCTCCTTTATAACTTATCAGCCCTTAAATTTGCACCTAGTGTGAAGTACTTTCCTTATATTTCATGCTCTGAAATTCTAGATACTTATTTTCGTATTTCACTTGGTTTGGGGTTATTCTTTAAGTGGAAGCCTTGTAACATTCTAAGGACTGTTTACCATTTTCCCTCTTCTTTTTTCCCCACAGTTATTCTCAATCTACCTTTGCTTGCCACGCATTTTGAAATATTGTAGGGATAGGAGGATGGGTGAGAGCTCCTCTATTTTTTGTTTTTCCATTTTTAACTGCTTTTTTTTATATTTAAAGAAGCTTTAGATTACATAAATGTTACATCAAAAATATAAGGGATTCCAAGATGCCCCACTCCCTACCCTTCCCAAACTTTAATACATTAAGAACATCCTTGGGAAGCGGATTTGGCTCAAGGGACAGAGCAACCACCTACCACATAGGAGGTCAGGACCCATGTGATGATCTGGCCCACATGCAGTGCTGATGCGCACACGGAGTGCTGTACCATTCAGGGGTGTCCTCCACGTAGGGGAGCCCCACGTGCAAGGAGTGCGCCCCACAAGGAGAGCTGCCATGCGCAAAAGAAGTGCAGCCTGCCCAGGAGTGGCGCTGCACATACGGAGAGCCATCGCAGCAAGATGATGCAACAAAAAGAAACACAGATTCCTGGTGCCGCTGACAGGAATACAAGCAGACACAGAAAACACAGTGAATGGACACAGAGAGTAGACATCTGGGGGAGGGTGGGGATAGGGAGAGAAATTAAAAAAAAAAAAATCCTTCGTTAGTATGGTACATTTGTTACAATTCATGAACACATACTGAAGCATGGCTATTATTACCATGGACTACATTTTACAATATAGTTTACATCCTGTCCTGCACAATTTTGTAGGTTATGACAAAATATACAATGGCCTTCATCTGACACTTCAGTGTCATGTAAGACAACTCCAATATCCTGAAAATGCCCTCATTATTACACCTATTCTTTCCTTTCCCATTCCTCAGAATCTCTTGGGACCACTGTCTTTATATCAATGATAAGAGTTCTTACATAGCTAGAGGAATAATAAGTCTATGGTAGAATAATAACAAGTCTACTTTAGTCCATTGTTCATGCCCCAGTCTTGAGGAATTTGGAAGGATGATGCCCACTCTGCTTCTAACTGAAAGGAAGCTTAGATCCCATGAGGCAGATGGATGGAACTATCTTGCTTGCAGTTGCAGACACTCTGCTACTTGGAATGGGCATTCACAATCATCATCACCTTGTTAAGTTGTCTTGGGTCCATCCAATGAATTGGAGTGTAGGTGTATCAACTATCCTGATATTCAGGGCTCAACTGGCACATGGATGGATCAAAGATTTAAGTTTCTGGGACATATATTTAACAAGTATACTGCCAATTAGAGGTTCATATAAAAGGGGCATAAAGGCCATGTCTAGAGAACCCAATCAATGAGTCTAACTCTGTTACTTTGGAGAGCATATATTCCAAAGTAAGGCAGGGTGCTAAATTCCTGAGCTGTCTGATACGCTTATAGTGTCTAGATCTCTCGTGTCCTGCTATTTGAGGCAGTACTTACTGTGGCAGTCAAAGAGATCCTGCTAAGACTTGCATAAGCGTAACCTCAGGGATGACCTCCCGACTCACTTTGAAATCTCTTATCATAAAAATTCATTTTCCACTTTGGTCAAGCTGTTTTTCCAGGTGCTTTGCTAGTTAGTGCTTGGTAATAGTCCTTTAATGCCAGGGAGGCTCATCCCTCGGAGTGATGTCCCACACCAGGGAAGGAGGGGGGGTAGTGCTTTTATACCCTGAGGCCACATTTGAGCATTAAGGAAGCTTTCAGGAGGTAATTCTTAGGTAATATATAATACTAGGCTAAATTTTAATTTCACAAGAAAAGGATCATAAGTACAGTCATCAATATGTACTTGAACATATTCATATGTCTTGGAGGCATGCCCCAGGTGAACCTCATCCCATGGATCCCCCCATCACTGACACCCCACAACAGTTATCTCCCCCTGCTACTGTTGTGACCCTTCTATGATCCAAATCCTCTCCAAAAATGAAGCCAACAAAATAACCAAATAAAATTTATAGGAAAATGAAATAATAATTTTTAAACATAACCAATAAAATACTAAAATTTAAAAAAATTTTAAACAACAAAAAATTTTTTGGATATTGTGTCTTTCATCACTGTAAGATCTGTTGTCTTGTATGTACCCTGAAGTGACATTTTCTTCCATATATTCTGCCATCTTCAAAGAAGCTTTATGACACAGAAAGTCACATTGAAAATATAGGGGATTCCCATATACCCAATGCCCTCCCCTTTTCTCCTCTCCCCCTTATTAAAATTTTACATGTAGATGGTAAACTTACTACAATTGATATACAAATATTGAAGCATTGCTACTAACCATGGTCAATGGTTTACACTATGGTTTACATTTGGATCATACACTTTTATTGTTGAAAAAATTTGAAGTGGCTTGTATCCATTATTGTAAGATCATGTTGAACAATTCTAATGCACAAAAAATTCCCTATGTTCTATCTATTCTATTCTTCCCTCTTCCTCCCTTCAGAACCTATGGTAACCACTAAGTTTCAGTTTTTGAAGAATAACATTCATTGTTACTTGCAATCATACTGAAGACTTGACATATTGGTTTGTTTTCTTTTATTAGGCACTGTCTATGTTCTTGATGGATTCTTGTGCCTCTGACTGAGAACATGGGAGGACTCCCCAGGATGGAAACCTGATATTTTCTTGTTTATTGTGTGGGTCTTCACCCACTGATATAACACACTATGACAAGATGAACACTTACATATTCTTTAGAAGGTTGCCGCAGGTGTGCCCTGTCCCATATACCACCCCACATCCAACACTCTACACCAGTAAACTTCCTCTGCCATATTTGCCAAAAGAACATTTCCACCATTGTAGTTTTAGCCAAAGACCTGCAAATCTCCAGAATTCACCTGCTACTTGCCCCAGTCCACCCCCAGTTCCATGGATACTTCAACCCATCACACCCACCCTACTCCCTCTCACAGACCGGCACCAATGAGCCCAATCACATCACTGCACTGCTGTCACATTTATCCACTGCACAACGACACCATTCCACCTTATTACAGATTTTGCCCATATGGGCATAGGCTCAACACCCTTGAATCCCTTTCTGTCTCCTGTAAATCTATCTTCCAGGCTCTAGTTCTGCAAGCCTGCTCAATATTTTAATTCCTATAGTGAGATCATGTAATATTTGTCCAAAAAGGGGTAGAAAAAGCTACACTAATATCAGAGAAAATACACTTTAAATGCAAAACTATTGTAAGAGACAAAGAAGGATAGTATATATTATTAAAAGGAGTAATCTATCAAGAAGAAAGAACAATCATAAACATTTATGCACCTAACCAGGGTGCCTCAAATTATATGAGGGCAAACATTTGAAAAACTCAGTGAAGAAAGAGATACCTCTACAGTTACAGAGGGGAACTTTAATACACTATTATCACAAATAGACAGAACATCTCAACAAAGGGTCAATAAACAAACAGAGACCCCGAATAATACATTAGTGTATCCAGACCTAATAGAAAGATACAGAATATTACACTACAGTGAGATATACATTCTTGTCAAGGTACATGGATTATTTTCCAGGGTAGACCACATGCTTAGGCCACAGAACAACTCTTGAATGAATTCAGAAAGATTGAAATTATACAAAGTAATTTCTCTGACCACAATAAAATATAGCTGGAAATCAGTAAAGGGCAGAGAACCAGATTAGGTGCAAAGATATAAAAGTTAACACAGTCTTAGACAATCAAGGAGAAAACTGCAAAAGAAATCATTATCCACATTGAAATGAAAGAAAATGACAACGCAATGTATCAAAACCTATGGGATGCAGCAAAAGCAGTGCTGAGAGGGAAATTTATAGTCATAAATGCCCATATTCAAAAAGAAGAAAGGGCTAAAATCAAGGAACTAACTGCACATCTGGAGGGTCTCTTTCTCTTTGTTTCCTTCTCTTTCTCTTTTTTTCATTCCCGATACTCTTCGGGCCCAAATCGCCAACAATCAAGGTCCTCCTTCACTAGGCACTGCTCATATACTCAGGGGATTCTTGTTCTTTTAGAGAATGCAGCAGGACTTCCCAGATGGGAATTTAATATTCTTTTGGTTATTGTTTCAGTCTCCACCCACTGAGACAATGCCCCATGACCACCTGAATATATTAATATGCCACAGAGGCATGACCCTGGTGCACCCCTCCCCACACATTCCCCCATCACTGACACCCTGCTCCAGTGATCCTCCCCTGCCTCACTTGTGACCCTTCTGTGATCCAAAACATCCCCCAAAACAAAGCCAAAATAAATAAGCCATTGAAAATCATAAGAAAATAAAAGAGTAATAAAAACATACTAAAATAAAAAATAAATTTCAATTAAAAGAATTTTTGTGTCTTTCATCCTGTAATATCTGTTGTCTTTTATGTATAGTAACAATTTCTTAATTATTACCATAATTTTACCCACTGACCATGGTTGGTAGCAATGCTTCAATATTTGCATATCATTTGTAACAAATGTACCATACAAATGTAAAATTTATTAATAGGGGAGAGTGGGACAGCAGGGGGGGGGACGGGGGTTGGGTATAGATGAAACCCCTATATCTTCTCTGTGTCTCTTCTGCAACCTAAAGCTTATTTGAAGATAAAGTGAAAAAAATAAGACACTGGGGAAACATACCTAAGAGTCAATTTTAGTTTAAATAAGATAAATAGTCATAGGTAGAATCCATGTAAAGGAGCACTCTTTGGGATTCACAATATTTTGGAACACTGTAAAATGAATATTGAGCAATTTGAGAAAACCTGAATAAAGTCAAGGCTACTTCATAAAAGGGGAAAAGCCCCACTATTAAGACTAGATCTTTTTTTTTTTAATTACTCTCCCCTTCCCCACTCTCTGCCCCCAGTTGTCTACTCTCTGTGTCCATTTGCTGTGTGTTCTTCTGTGTCCGCTTATATTCTTCTCAGCGGCACTGGGAATCTGTGTTTCTTTTTTGTTGCGTCATCTTGCTGTGTCAGCTCTCCTTGTGTGTGGCGCCCTCCTGGGCAGGCTCCACTTTTTCCGCACTGGGTGGCTCTCCTTGCAGGGCGCACTCCTTGCATGTAGGGCTCCCCTATGTGGGGAACACCTCTGCATTGCACAGCACTCCTTTTTTTTTTTCTTCAATATTTATTTATTTATTTCTCTTCCCTCCCCCCCACCCCAGTTGTCTGTTCTCTGTGTCTATTTGCTGGGTCTTCTTTGTCCGCTTCTGTTGTTGTCAGTGGCATGGGAATCTGTGTTTCTTTTTGCTGCGTCATCTTGTGTCATTTCTCCATGTGGGTGGCACCATTCTTAGGCAGGCCACACTTTCTTTCACGCTGGGCGGCTCTCCTTATGGGGCGCACTCCTTGCGCTTGAGGCTCCCCTACAGGGGGACACCCCTGTGTGGCACGGCACTCCTTGTGCACATCAGCACCGCGCATGGGCCAGCTCCACACGGGTCAAGGAGGCCCGGGGTTTGAAGCGGACCTCCCATGTGGTAGACGGACGCCCTAACCACCTGGCCAAGTCCGCTGCCTGCACAGCACTCCTTGTGTACATCAGTGCTGTACGTGGGCCAGCTCATCACACAGGTCAGGAGGCCCTGGGTTTGAACCCTGGACCTCCCATATGGTAGGCGGATGCTCTATCCATTGGGCCAAATTCACTTCCCAAGACTAGATCTTAAAATAACCTTTTGAGGGGAGGAGATGTTGCTCAAGTGATTGAGTGTCTGCTTTCCCCATGGGAGATCCCAGGTTTGGTTCCCAGTGTCTCCTAAAAACAAAATAAAATAAACAAACAAACAAACAACAAGCAAACAAATGAAAAACCAACTCAGGGGAGCTGATGTGGCTCTTGGTTGAGTGCCAGCTTCTCACATCATAGGTCCCGGATTGATCCCTGGTTCTAACACCTCAAAAAAAAAAAAAAAAAGACCAAGGTTTCCTAGGTTTCCTTTATTAGAGGAATCTTCCAAGGCTGAGCTCTCCACTATAATTCAGAGACCCTGGCTGAATTACATACCTTTTTTTTCTGGTCATGTGCTTATATGTAAAATGAGCACCAAAACTCCTAGTAGCTTATCCCTTGAGTAGTCCTGAAAGGCACGAGTACACAGAGGTTGCACTTAGAACAGAGACAGGCATGTGTTATATCCTAGAAAGCACTGTGTGTTAGGTATCCAGATTATGTATCTGATTACATAACTAAGGAATGGAGAGTTCATTTCTAGATGCCTTGATGCCTCAGAGAGGCAGCTTCTATGTTAACAGATTTATATTAGAATAAAAAATCAGACATATGGGAAGGCCTTGAAATGCTAGGTTCATTCTGTGTAGTTCACTGGAAACTCTCAAAGGAAGCAAGATAGATTCTAAAATCAGAAATAAATTCTATGACCTATCACCCAGCATTGCCAAAACTACCTTTTGGAGAACTAGAGGTCATTGGTTTCATCATTTGAGAGAGGTCCAGTTATCGAGTGGGTCTCTAATTAAACAATAATTATCTGGTAATGCTGTATACAGAAATGTAATTAATAATTCTAACAATAATAGCACTAAATATAACAATAAAATACTACGGATTGAGGTTGTATTTTGAGCCAGGACCATTATTTCATTCCTAGGTACCCTATGAGGTACGATCTCTGTATTTCACATTAGCTTTTAAGACCCACACAATTTAAATTGTCCAATTGATAAGGGATAAGAGTCTGGGTTCAGCCCTGACTCTGTGATTCCAATGCCCATAAAACCTAATCACATCACCTTCTGACTTTGAACATCATAGATACTGTCAAATCATTGTGGATAAACCGTTAGAAAATCATTTCAAAATAAGTCTGCAGAGGACCATTGAAATGTTTTTTACTTTATAAGTGTCTTTAGCACTCAAAATACTTATCTTACTGGGAAGCAGATTTGGCCCAATGGGTAGGGTGTTCATCTACCACATGGGAGGTCCGTGGTTCAAACCCCAGGTCTTCTTGACCTGTGAGGAGCTGGCCCGTGTGCAGTGCTGATGCGCGCAAGGAGTGCCATGCCATGCAGACGTGACCCCCACGTGCAAGGAGTGCGCCCCATAAGGAGAGCCGCCCTGTGTAAAAGGAAGTACAGCCTGCCCAAGAATGGTGCAAAACACACTGAGAGCTGACGCAGCAAGATGACGCAACAAAAAGAAACGCAGATTCCTGGTGTCGCTGATAAGGATAGAAGCGGTCACAGAAGAATACACAGCGAATGGACACAGAGAACAGACAACGGGGGGGGGGGTGGTTTGGGGAGGGAGGGGAGAGAAATAAATAAAAAAATAATCTTAAAAAAATACTTATCTTTCTGCAATTTATATACACTAATCAGAAAATTCATATGATACAGATGAGAAAGCAAAGTAAATGAAAATCACAAATAATCTCACCACTCAAAATAAACCACTTCTAATACTAGAAAGCATTTTTCTCTAACATTTTATACCACATATTCATATATAAACTGATAATTTAAGAAAGCCATGAAACTACATGTAATATTTTACCAATAAATATTCCATTTTTTTCTTTCATTGAGATCTTACTTTATCATATATTTGTTTTCAACAAGTTACTGGTTAAAATTTGTTCTATCATATTCATATACCAATCTTTAAGGTAGTTTCAACAGCTGTATTGCTGTACAGCTGTATTGAGATATGATTTAGATACTAGAAAATCCACCATAGAGTGGTTCTTTAGTATTTTCTGCATTACTTTAAACAAAATGTTGTGAAATTTCCAGTGGGGAAATAATTAAGTTCATTTATAAGATTCCTTCTTAATATTACATTTCTGTAACTGCACTCCTTACTAAAAGCCATATTGAGTCACATTATTTTTTTAAGGTAAGGATTATTAGTATTAATTTACATGAAGCTTACAGTTTTTAGGCATAGAGTTTGAGTTCAATTGCAAAAATGAGAAATTGCTACATTTACTTTAATTGGTTTGTCATGTATAATATAATTTCATTTATGGTTGGGTTTCTGTGGATAAGGTAATTTTACTCAGCAATCTTATGTATATTTTGGTGCTATTTTAAAAGTGATTTCTCTTTTGCTAAGAAATAATTTCCCTCCTCTAAGAATATATAAATATTTGTTTATGTTTATTTTCATTGTCATATTTAACACTGTAATTGGCCTGGACATAATGGTATATGCTGTGATGTGGGAAAATGTTTTCATATTCCTAACATTTAAAAAAATAACATTGAATATAATTTTTTACATTTATTTTTATAATGCATCAAATTCTTATAGATAATTTTGTTTTGGGAATATTTCATTGATCTGGTGACTAAATATGTGCCACAACTACATGTGTATCACAGGGACATTACCTGAAGTTCTGGAATTTTCTGGAAAACATACTGTCACTCAGGTACTATAGAGAGTGTGGGTAAATGGCTTTCAGGGAAGACAAAAGCATGGAGTAGATGTGGAAGAACCTGGAAGGCTGCAGGAAGACCATTCTGGGCAGGGAAATTGTTAAAATGGGAGCTGAAGGAATCAAAAGTTTTTACAAGCTGTGGAAATTCTTTTCTCTGCTCATTATTGAGTCAAATGCTGTTGAAAAAAATAGCCATTCTCCCTGTCCTCACAGGGCTTCAAGCCTACAGAGAAAGTGAGCACTACCAAACTATGCCTGGATTTTGCTTAGAAAGAGAAGTAAAGGAAGCTTCGAGGACATTTATGTCTTGTATCCTGACCTGACTGGTTTCTGGGGTGAAAATTTCCTTCATGAAACATATGGAAAATTTTACTTTTATTTATTTATTTATTTATTTTAAGATTTATTTATTTATTTAATTTCCCCCCCTCCCCTGGTTGTCTGTTCTTGGTGTCCATTTGCTGCGTCTTGTTTCTTTGTCCGCTTCTGTTGTCAGCGGCACGGGAAGTGTGGGCGGCGCCATTCCTGGGCAGGCTGCCCCCTCCTTTCACGCTGGGCGGCTTTCCTCACGGGCGCCATTCCAGGGCAGGTTGCACTTTCTTTCGCCCTGGGGGGCTCTCCTTACGGGTACACTCCTTGCGCGTGGGGCTCCCCCACGCGGGGGACACCCCTGCGTGGCACGGCACTCCCTGCGCGCATCAGCACCGCGCATGGCCAGCTCCACACGGGTCAAGGAGGCCCGGGGTCTGAACCGCGGACCTCCCATGTGGTAGACGGACGCCCTAACCACTGGGCCAAAGTCCGGTTCCCGGAAAATTTTACTTTTAAAATTGCCAATATTGTCCTCTAAGGAACCCTAGATGTCTGTGTTTACTTGTGACACAGTCCACGGTGAAGAAGGCAGGTATTGACTTTGTGTGTACCTAACCCATGATCCTTTGCTGTGGGCAAAATCTCCTGCATCCTATATTTTGGAATGGCATCTGGCGACTGAGTAGTTCTTAAGCTAGTCCAGGTGTGCTGTGCTTTCAAAGTATGTTTATGAGTTCTTTGACCAATCTGCTTCGAGACTGCCCTGCTGCCTAGAAGCCATGGTCATGTAAGTCCTTCAGGCAAAGCCAGTTTCAACCCACAGACATGTGAGTGAAGTTAACCCAGATGATTCAAACTCCTGGCTATAGAAAGAACCCCAGACAGGGAGCTCTCTCTGCTGAGGCCCCAGACATCACAAAGGAGAAATAGCCATCACATTCCCTGCTGAATTCCTAATCCTATAAAACATGAGAAACTAATATTGTTGATTTCTGTCACTATTTATTAAAGTAGGATGTCAACTTTGTTCTTCTTCCTCTCAAAATCTCACTATTGACCATAATGGGGGGGAGGTCATTTTCCCTCATATAACTTATTTTCCAAAACAGATAATAACGTATGGGTCTAGGATTCAGTTTTTAAAACAAGACGCTTACTCTGAAATGACACAATTGTCTATGTAAAAACACACGAGTCTAAATAGTAGCAGTTGATCTTGCAATGTGGAGAACACATCCACTCTGAAAGTTCTGTGACAGACCATCGCAATGGTTATCACACAATGCACATGCAGCTCACAATTCTGTCATGCTGTGCACAGAGAGATTCAAAGTTGGTGGCAGGTAGAAAAGCTCTCAGTTTGTTCCTACAGTTCATAAGAGATGGGAAATCTCAACTGCTGCTCAAAAGTTATGCTCATGTGGACCTGCTTAATTAACTCACTCTCCCCATATGGGCTTGTTGACGTTTCAAAATTATTTTTCATCTTTTTTTTAGTTTCTCTTCTTCAATTGGTCATGATGAGTTTTAGATGTGTTTTACAGTTTTCTGTTACTCCTTCCTTATATATATATTTTTTATTCCCCTCCCTTGTGGCTTTTTGCATGCTGTCTGCTCTCTGTGTTCATTTGCTGTGCGTTCCTCTGTGTCTGTATTTATTTATTTTATCCTCCCCCCCCCCCCCCACGGCTTGCTTGCTGTCTGCTCTCCGTGTCCATTTGCTGTGCGCTCTTCTGTGTTTTTTTTCGCTTGTCTACCTTTTTGTTGCATCACCTTGCTGACTCAGCTCTCCCCGGTGCCTGTGGACTGGGTGGTGCTCTGCAGCACCTGTGGGCAAGCCTGCCTTCATCAGGAGGCCCCAAGATGTGAACTCAGGGCCTCCCATATGGTAAACAGGAGCCCAACTGATTGAGCACAGCTGCTTTCCCCTTCCTTATATTTTTGATTCTTCTATCAAGCTGGTTGATTTAAAATGAGTCTATTTAGAAAATTTTAGTATTTCTTAAGATATCCTTGAGCCCTCACTACTGTCCCTTCTATGAATTCATTGGGGGATTATATTACAATGTCTATTTTGATGTTTTTTTTAATACATTAAGCATGTAGCAGATTATTTCAAAAATTTAGAGTGAATCTGTAATGGCAGAGATAGGAAGGGAGGTATTTCCCACAAAAAAGGGTATTGGAGTTCTTTAAAATGACTTTCCACTTCAATTTATCCTGAAATGTGATATTATTCTCAGTATTATTGGGGCCTGTTGGTTCCAATCATATAA
Organism: Dasypus novemcinctus; assembly: GCF_030445035.2. Taxonomy (NCBI): domain Eukaryota; kingdom Metazoa; phylum Chordata; class Mammalia; order Cingulata; family Dasypodidae; genus Dasypus; species Dasypus novemcinctus. The sequence continues at coordinate 33,904,811 of NC_080691.1, forward strand.
GCAATTTTCCAAACAAATGGTAAGAATTTGCTTTTCTAAGCAACAGTTTATGGTATAAAACACAAATTTCCATTTATTCTTGGTAGTTATACAAAATTTCCATTTTATGGAGATAACTATTTCTACTTTCACTGAAACCACTTCCATTCCTAAGGGTAACCATGGGAAAAATAGAGGAACTTTTTCTCAATCAACGAGGAGTCTGTCTTTCTCAACACAGGGATAGAAACAGGTCAATGAACTGACAGAGACTGCTAGATAACCAGCTACTTAGAAAGTTGGTTAAACACACAGAAAAATAGGTTTACAGATGAGAAAAACAATAAAATGTGTGAAGTGGATGGTCCAGCAGCAGCACAATTCATCCTTGTTAAACGACATCCATAAATTCTACTCTTTGTTCTTCAAGAAAAGTTCCTGAGTATTCATAAGCAGAACCACCAATATACTGATAGTTACTTGGTGTCTTCCCCGCTTTCCCCAGGGACATGTTGGAGGAGCTTCCTAATGCCAGGGCAGAAGAGGAGAACCCACCCAATGCCAAGGTAAGATTACCTTTCTTTGTTTGAAAGTTAAGCTGCTTTCTTGGTTTTTCTCTTTTCAGACAAGTTCAAATTTGAAACCATCATGCAGAACAGAGAATATAGGTACTAGTACCACTCTAATGTGTGTGTAGTTTGTGCATGTATTTGTATGTGTGTGTGTGTGTGTGTGTGTTTGTGACTGGGATCTCTTACTAGCTGATATCTGGTTCCAAGAGCATTCAATGTTGGTAGCATCAGATTGGAAAGTGTATAGTAGAAGGCATTTTCTTTTTTTTTTTCAGTTTTATACCATATGAATTTTTTTAAAATTATTTATTTATTTTTTAAATTACATTAAAAAAAAATATGAGGTCCCATTCAACCCCACCGCCCCCGCCCCCCACTCCCCCCACAGCAACACTCTCTCCCATCATCATGACACATCCATTGCACCTGGTAAGTTCATCTCTGAGCATCACTGCACCCCATAGTCAATGGTCCACATCATAGCCCAGACTCTCTCACGTTCCATCCAGTGGGCCCTGGGGGGATCTACAGTGTCCCGTAATTGTCCGTGAAGCACTATCCAGGACAACTCCACGTCCCGAAAACGCCTCCACATCTCATCTCTTCCTCCCATTCCCCACACCGGCATTTTCTTTAGTGGCAATTTTTCCTCTTTGGATTAAGAATTTTGTAATTGTCAACCAAGATGGACTTGAAAGTAAAACGCTCAAAGCCTTTTCTACAGGTATCTTCTCATTTTGTTTTTGTGTTCTTTGATATGACCACTCTTTCCCATCTGGTTTTCTAGACAATGAAGAAATTACAAAAATTCTCTGTAAAAAATACACAGCATGATACAAACCTCACAGTGTTTGTTTTCCTTCATTACAGGTCACCTCAATTAAGGGGAGAAAAGGTGCATATTCTGATATCCCTCTCTGGCTCAGGAAAGAAATCTAGCTGACTATGATGCCGCTTCCCTGTTGACTTCAGTGTGAGAGCCCAGTGATCCGTATTCCACGTGGGAGTGAGGATTGAGGGAATGGTGAGAAAAACTGATTTTCAGGAAAAGATCTTTTTTTTTAATATATATTTTTTATTTTTAAAGAAGATTTAGATTACCTAAATGTTACATAAAAAATATAAGGGGAAGCAGCTGTGGCTTAATCAGTTGGGCTCCCATCTACCATATGGGAGGCCCTGGGTTCGCGTCCTGGGGCCTCCTTTTGGAGGCAGGCTTGCCTGCAAGCAAGGTGGAGTGCCGCAGGCCCACAAGCGCCGCGGAGAGACGACTCAGCAAGGTGAAGCAACAAAAAGGGAGTCAAGCAATAAAACACAGAAGAGTGCACAGCAAATGGACACAGAGAGCAGACAGCAAGCAAGCCGCAAGGGGGGGAATAAAAAAAAAATACATATATATATAGGATTCACATATGTCCCACTCCCTCACCCTCCCACACTTTCCCTCATTAACAACATCCTTCATTTGTGTGGAACATTTGTTATAATTGATGAAATCATACTGAAACATTGCTACTAACCATGGACAACAGTTTACATCATATTTTACACTCTGTTCCACACAGTTTTGTAGGTTATGACAAAATACTAGCATGCAGTACTGAAAAGGAAAAGATCTTTGATCATGTTTCTATAGTTCTAAAAATCATCTGGGTTCCCTTTGGGTGGTCTGATTTACCATAAATTGGAGTTGCAGGTTTTCAATGGGTAAGTCTATGTGGTGTGATTGTGCTTGTTTTGTGTATGTGCGCTTTTGTATATTTATCCTAGACATAGGTCCTATTTTCACAGCACTATTGCTGCTGACAACTCAGTAAAGAAAATAATCTCCCACTGCACAGTTTGCATATAGAACCCATTCAGTCCTCATCACAGCCATATGTAGTAGGTTTATTTACTATACACACAATTCATATGGGAATTCCAGGCATAGAGACAAATGTTCCTAATCTCATGTGTGTCTATGTGGAGGAGCCTACATATGTACCTCAATGTTGATACACTGAACCTACACTTAAAACTGAGAAATGGGAATATTAGATACTATATAAAGGAGGTATAGTATTTGTGCATATTCCTAAAATTTTTCAACCCTACAGTTCCCAAATACTTCCCATTCTTATAAGTTAAGCTAAGTAGTCACATCAACAATTGTAATTTTCAAATGTCTTCATATCTGTCTACTGGGTGTTTTAAGAAAACAAAAAACTACAAGATTTTCTTGAAACCCTACTTTGATTCACATGGGTCCACTAAGCAATTTTTGAATAAGGGGATCAAAAGTTTGAACTGTAAATAAATTATTCATAATTTCCCTACCTTCTTTGTTAGCAAGATTCAACAGCTCTTTCAATTGTGAAGAATTTTCCCAGGTTTTTGCCTCAAGAGTGAAAAAAGAAAATTTGTTTCCCCATCAAACCCAGTTTATCAGCAGCATCAAGATCACCATCCAGCCAAAGAAGAGGGCGCACCAAAAGGTATCCCCAAGGAACAACTCTATAGAAGGTAATGTGGAAATGCAATCATGTCAATTCAAGAATAACAATTTTGGGAAACGGACTTTGGCCCAGTGGTTGGGGCGTCCGTCTACCATATGGGAGGTCCGCGGTTCAAACCCTGGGCCTCCTTGACCCGTGTGGAGCTGGCCCATGCGCAGTGCTGATGCACACAGGGAGTGCCCTGCCACGCAGGGGTGTCCCCCGCGTGGGGGAGCCCCACGCGCAAGGAGTGCGCCCGTGAGGAAAGCCGCCCAGCGTGAAAAGAAAGAGCAGCCTGCCCAGGAATGGCGCCGCCCACACTTCCCGTGCCGCTGATGACAACGGAAGCGGACAAAGAAACAAGACACAGCAAATAGACACCAAGAACAGACAACCAGGGGAGGGGGGGAAATAAAATAAATAAATAAATCTTTAAAAAAAAAAAAGAATAACAATTTTATTTTATTCAGTGTTCCATATTTAGGAAAAACCGATAAAATGCCTATTTTCTTTTTTTTATGTACGAAAATTTTAACTTACTAACTCAATTCATAGTGATACAACCACAGAATTAAGGATACATTCACAACTCAAAATTGGATCACATCTAATAGTAGACAGGGTCTCAGCCTAAAGTTTGGCCACTAGTTTATTTTTGAACATTAGGTGAAATACGTCTCGCCTGAAATAATACTGCCAAATTTTGAAAAAATTAACTTTATTTTTAGAGCAGTTTCAGATTTACATAAAAAAAGGATCGATTGTACTAAAGTTCGTGCATAATCTCCTACCATCTTTCCTTTCTTCCCCAGCACAATTTCCACTGTTATGAAAATCTTGCATTGGTTGGTTTGCACAATTAAAGGGCTAGTATTAACACATCCATTTGAAGTTTCACTCTCTGTTGAAAAGCTCTGTGGGCTTCTACCAAGGGATATTGTTACACACTATGGAAAACAGTTGGGAAATCCCTCAAAAAGGGAAATAGAAATACCATAATACCAGCAATTTAACAAATCTGTATATATATATGTATGTATGTATGTATGTATTGAAAAGAGGGACCCAAACAGATACTTGCAAACCAATATTCATAGCAGCATTATTCTCAATAGCCAACAGTCACAACTACCCAAGTGTCCATCAACAGATGGATGGGTAAAAAAAAGAAATGGTGCTATATCCATACAATGGAATTCAGTGATAGAAAGCAATGAAGTTCGGAGACATCCTAGTACATGGGTGACCTTAATAGGACTATATTGAGTGAAATAAGACAGACACAAAAGACAAATAGTGTATGATTATGCATAGGTGAAACATAAAAAAAAAGAAAATTCATAGCATTAAGAAAGGAGATTAGGAATTATTACTAAGGACTAGGGAGAAAGGGGAATGGGATTAACAGTTAACGAATCTAGAGTTTGTTTCAGGTAATGAAGAAATTTTGTAAACAAATGGTGGTGATATTAACAAGGATTTAATTGTACCAATAAAAATGGTTAAAATGGAAATTTTATTTATATCATTGTTACTTTGTAAATTTTTAAAAAACCTCATAAAACACATCGGATGGTCAAAGTCAGTAGATAAAAATGTGAGGAGGTTGAAATGGTCTGGGATGATGTCAAGGAGTTATTGGAAATTAAGTTGGGCTTCAAAAGAGACAAGAGAAGAATTGGGTTTGTCATTAAGTCATAGTGTGTAATTTAGCACTATTATTAGTGAACTATTTCACATTAATTTAGATTGCCTTTAGATACAAAGACAAGGACTCTATTTCTGATTATTTTCTTATTCTCATTAGTTTCTCTTTCTTGCATGATGGACGGCTTGAGTGGCATCAAGTCTATGCTTTCGAATCAACCAGCTCCATACATGGTAAGCCCTTGTACGAGTCAAGACAAGTTCCCTAGGTAATCCATGAACTGCACCCCTGTGCCCTGACGGCTCCTCTGGGTCCCCCTAGCTCCCATGGAAGACCTGATGGAGGAACCTCCTAGTGACAGGGCAGATGAGGGGACTCCATCCAATGCTGAGGTAAGGCCACCTGTTTTCGTCTAAGATAGAAATGTTCTTTTCTCAGATTCTTTTGCCATTGAGTACAGACCTTGTTATACCTTATAGACAATAGCTGCTGTTTTGGAGAAGGAATTGCTGAAAGGGAGAATGGTTGAAAGAAATCCCTGACCCAAGAGGGGCAGCATCTTGGAAGTTTTTGTTTTTGTTTTGTTTTTATCTCACCATCATTTTGCCTCATTTGGCTAAGACTTTTGGAAGTGCTACCAAAATGGACTTGAGAGACACATCCTCTAAGACAGGGCTTCTTAACCTTTTTTGTTCCATGGACCCCTTTGCCAGTCAGGTGAAAACTACAGATCCCCAGGACTAAGTCCACACCATAACTGTGTATTATTTAATAAATACATGACACTCACACCAACACGTCCCTAATAACAAAAAAAAAAATTTTGAATTTCAACTCAAGCACATGGACCTCTTGTTAAGAACCCCTGCTCTAGGAAGAGACTGAGCCTTTCCCACAGGTGTCTGCCATGCTTATTCATGGGGGCTTTGACTTTCCACTTTTTCACATTTATTTTTCTAAAATCTCCAAGACCTAAGCAAACATAAAACAACATGGGCCAGAGTTTTGATGCTGGAGCCCAGGAAGTAAGCACACAGAGAAGCTACATTAGACATGGCAGAAGTCCATCCAAGAGAGATGAACTGTTTGCCTGACAGTTTACAGCTGGCCTTGTGGAGAGAGCAGAGCAGCTGATCCCAGAGAGAAATGCACCCTGGGAGAGAGAGAAGACATCCCAGCCTACAGCTGAGATTGGAAGAAGCTAGACCATGGAGCTTTGGGGGGAGAAGGAAGACTGAACCCTCGCAGACATTGCCTGCCATCTTGTGTCAACATGTGGTAATAGACTCTGGTTGAGAAAGTGCCTCTTATGGGACCTTGAGTTGGACTCTTTAGGGCCTTGTAATTGTAAGCTTCTTTCCCAACTAAATACCCTTTATAAAAACCAACCAATTTGGGGATTTTGCATCAGCACCTCTTTGGCTTACTAATACAGCGATGTCATTTGGAAATAGGGTCTTTGCAGATGTAATGAAAGTGAGGTCATTCCAAAATAGGGTAGGCTCTAGTCCAGTAAGACAGGTGCCTTTATAAGATGAGAAGAGACACAGGCACAGAGGCTGAGTGAAGATGGAGACACACAGGGAGAAGCTGGCCATGTGAAGACAGAAGCAGAAATTAGAGGACATCTGGAGCCACTAGAAGCTGGAAGAGTCAAGGAATGATTCCTAGTGAGAGTCTTCAGTGAGATCATGGTGCTGTTCACTCGTTGATTTTGGACTTCTCATCTCTAGAATTGAGAGAGAATAAATTTCTGTTGTTTTAAGCCACCGAGTTTGTGTATATTTATTATGGCAGTCCTAGGACACTAATACAGATTTCGTAAAAGAAGTGGGGTGCTCCTATAAAAATGCATGGGAAGATCTTACATAGGATTCCAGCAAAAATCTAGGTTCAACCCACATACACAGGTGAAGGTAATCCAGATGTTTCCAACCCCTGGCTATCAAGAGTGGCCCAGAGAATTCCCTCCTGTCAGCCTTCATGTTACTCAAATGTGGCCAGTCTCGAAGTCAAACTCAGCATGTAAATGCAATGCCTTCCCCCCAGCGTGGGACATGACACCCGGGGATGAGCCTCCCTGGCAACGAGGGACCACTATCAACTACCAACTGATGATGCAACTGGAAAATGACCTTATACGGAAGGTTCAATGCGGAGCGGCAGAATATCCATGTCTACATAAAATACCATGACTTTAAAATGCTGTTTGACCTAAAGTAAGGGGGAAATGGAAAGGAGAAATGAGTTTATATGGCTACGAGTTTCTAAAAAAGAGTCTGGAGGCTGGCAGAAGGATTGCCCTCATGCACAACTGAGCAGAGTCAGAGAGACAGATAAAGCAGATACAACCCCCAGATATTGGTTCCTGTGAGGGCTAAAGAGACCCATGGGAGTTATGGTCATGGCCAATGGGGTTAACTACCAGGGCAGATGGCCCCTCTTTGGAAATGGTGTTTATGTGTGATGAATCTGGACTCAGATGGGATCTCCCTTCATAAGACTTTCATGCTAATGTGCTGTAGGTGCAGTTAATGTTGGGGTTTAAGATATATTTAGGGGATTTGAATCTCTGGACTGACAATGTGATAGCCAGGTCCTGAGCCTCAACAGACTCCAGCACCTACAATCTGATCTATTGGACTTACCACACTCAGCTAAGATGGAGTTGAAGAAGGACAACCACCACACCATGGAGCCTAGAGTGATTACAACTGAAAATGGGAGGATTGCATCCAGCATCCATGTGGAATCTGAGCCTCCTCTTGACATAGAGGTGCAATGGACACAACCAATCCAATGTCCACATAGAAGAGGTGGCATTGGATTGGGAAAAGTGGACATGGTGGACGATGGGTATGGGGAAAGGCAGGAAGAGATGAGAGGTGGAGGCATCTTTGGGACATGGAGCTGCCCTGGATGGTGCTTCAGAGGTAATCACCGGACATTGTAAATCCTCACAGGGCCCACTGGATGGAATGGAGGAGAGTATGGGCCATGATGTGGACCATTGACTATGAGGTGCAGAGGTACCCAAAGATGTACTTACCAAATCCAATGGATGTGTCATGATGATGGGAACGAGTGTTGTTGGGGGGGGGGAGAGAGGGGGTGGGGGGTGGGGCTGAATGGGACCTCACATATATATTTTTAATGTAATATTATTACAAAGTCAATAAAAAAAAAAAAAAAAAAAGAGTGGCCCAGACAGTCTTTCCATTGAGGCCACAGATATCAAAAGCAGAAATAGCTATCCCTTTGATGTTCGCTCTTGACTCCTGAACCCATGAATGAAGAACAAAGTAAAAAAGCTGCTTTCTGGCACCATTTTGGAAAGTAGGTATTTTTGCATAATAAAAGCAATCAGAATAAGGCACTTAGGGAAAAAGGAAAACATACAAAAGAATGTACATTGAAATTTGAATAATCTTCCTTCCCTGTTCTGCAGCCTTCCAGGTTCTGCCTCTCAAGTATCAAGTATTAGGTTTTTGCATCTCCTTCAAGATTTATAAATTGAATATTCATATAGCACACTGTACCACTATTTTTTATAAGGGATTTATTAGTTTCCTCATCTATTCTTCATTTATGTGATTACTCCAAAGGGGAAACAGGTAGGGAAGTTCTCTGCTTCATTCCAAATGTTCTCCAAAAATAAGAAGTGTAAACTGTTTCATAATACAGCACTTAGAATGCAGTTCTTCCAATTGGGTGGCTACATTTTTCTTAACTTGATTACTAATCCTTTCTGACTTCTCTTCCAAATGGTGTTCAGAAGCATTAACCTGTCTTCTATTTTTTCTTGATTTTCTCAATCTATATTTTACTTATTTTTCTATCAGTCTGCTTGGGACCGCATCTGTGTCCCTCACCCAGTCAAACATTTCCCTCATTTGGGTAAGCACTGGAGATTGTATAGCACCATATATATTAAGCATTTTTATACCTCATCAACAACTTAATTGATTTACCAGTTCATAATAATTGGAGGTGAATCAGCAGTGATGGAAATGTGTACTGTAGCATTCCACACCATAGAGGGTACTGTGTTAGTTTTCAAGGGCTGCCATCTAAAGTACAAAAATCTAGGACTCTAAAAAAAGAAAGGAAAAAAACCAAATTTTTTCTCTTACATTTCTGCAATCAGTAGTCTGAAAGGTGTCACTGGGCCATGCTCTCTCCAAGGCTCTTGGGAAGAGTTCTTTTTAGCCTTTGCCTAGCTTCAGGGGGAGGATGTCAATCTTTGCTGCCCCATTGGATTTACTTGCATGAGTCCAGTTTCTGCCTCCACCTTCATATGGCCTTCTCCCCTTTTGGGTCTGTGCCTGCCCTTCTCTTTTAGAAGTACAGCAGTCATATGGGATTAGAGAGTTTGGGCATGGGATTAAACACCCATCTCTCCATGAACGACCTATTGTAAATAGGGAAACATTTCAGAGTGTTAATTTAATTTCCTTCCCCAACTGAGTTTCTGCAAAATTTATTGTGAATGTGTGGTTTTTATCTGTTTTTTTTTTTTCCTCCTTCTTTTTTCCTTTTTTAAATTTTACTGAAGAGGGTTGTAACTTTATGATAACACTTTTAAAAAGTTTTTTTCAGTTGGTTGTATGGTCGTTTGATAACTACTCGCTTCCATAGCCTACCTTATAGGAGTGAACCCTGGTTAAAAAAAAAAACAACATTGGTCAGGTTCCTAATTATAGCTCTCCTAAACAGTCCCCTCCCAACTACCTCTCCAGACCTCTGCCCCACCCCTGCACACATATAACACTGCACTGCAAGGAGACATTTTAATTTTTTTAAATTGATTTTGTAAAAATATTACATTAAAAAAAAATATATGAGGACCCATTCAACCCCACCCCCCCCCCCCCCCCCCCCCCGCAACACTCATTCCCATCATCATGACACATCCATTGCATTTGGTAAGTACACCTCTGGGCATCTCTGCACCTCATGGTCAATGGTCCACATCATGGCCCATACTCTCCCCCATTCCATCCAGTGGGCCCTGGGAGGATTTACAATGTCCGGTGATTGCCCCTGAAGCACCATCCAGGGCAGCTCCAAGTCCCAAAGACGCCTCCACATCTCGTCTCTTCCTGCCATTCCTCATACCCATTAGCTACCATGTCCACTTTTCCCACACCAATGCCACCTTTTCTCTGTGGACACTGGATTGGTTGTGAGACATTTTAATTTTAAGATTTGTTACCATAGGAAATACAATTGAGTTCTCCTGATTATGCAAAAGGACAAAATAGTGTATGATTCCACTTCTATGAAATATCGAGAACAAGTAAATTGATAGAGAAAGAAAGGAGAGAAGAGGTTAATAATAGGGACTAGGAATAAATGGGAATGAGGTTAATAGTTAATGGATATAGAGTTTCTCTTTCAGGAGTGAAAATATTTTGGAAACGAATGGTGGTAAAGATAACACAATATTTTTTTTTTTTTTAAAGATTTATTTATTTATTTAATTCCCCCCCGCCGGTTGTCTGTTCTTAGTGTCTATTTGCTGCGTCTTGTTTCTTTGTCCGCTTCTGTTGTCGTCAGCGGCACGGGAAGTGTGGGCGGCGCCATTCCTGGGCAGGCTGCTCTTTCTTTTCACGCTGGGCGGCTTTCCTCACGGGCGCACTCCTTGCGCGTGGGGCTCTCACGCGGGGGACACCCTTGCGTGGCACGGCACTCCTTGCGCGCATCAGCACTGCGCATGGCCAGCTCCACACGGGTCAAGGAGGCCCGGGGTTTGAACTGCGGACCTCCCATATGGTAGACGGACGCCCTAACCACTGGGCCAAAGTCCGTTTCCCAAGATAACACAATATTGTAAATAATTAATGCCAGTGAATTAATTGTACACATAAAAATGGTTGCAATGACAAATTTTATGTTCCATGTTTGCCTTAAGGTTTAAAAAAAATCCTATAGAACAGACAAAAAATTTAAAGTCAGCAGACAAAGATATGAGGAGCCAAAATGGTCTTGGATTGTGTCAAGAACAATTATCTTTGTTCTGACAATTTAGTTAGGCTTCCAAAAGGACAGAAGGAGTATTGGAGCACTGTCATTAAGAAACAGTGGGGGAAGCGGACTTGGCCCAGTGATTAGGGCGTCAGTCTACGACACGGTTCAAACCCTGAGCCTCCTTGACCCGTGTGCAGCTGGCCCATATGCAGTGCTGATGCGTGCAAGGAGTGCCCTGCCATGCAGGGGTGTCACCGTGCAGGGGAGCCCCACACGCAAGGAGTGCGCCCCGTAAGGAGAGCCGCCCAGCGCAAAAGAAAGTGCAGCCTGCCCAGGAATGGCGCTGCACACATGGAGAGCTGACACAACAAGATGACGCAACAAAAGAGACACAGATTCCCGTGCCACTGACAACAGAAGCGGACAAAGAACATGCAGCAAACAGACACAGAGAACAGACAACTGGGGCGGGGCAGGGTGGGGGGGAGAAGGGGAAAGAAATGAATAAATCTTAAAAAAAAAAAAGAAACAGTGTACTTTATTTATTTATTTATTTATTTTTTATTGACTTTGTAATAATATTACATTAAAAAAAATATATATATATGAGGTCCCATTCAACCCCACCACCCCCCCCCCACCTCTCCCCCCCCCCCCCCAGCAACACTCGTTCCCATCATCATGACACATCCATTGCATTTGGTAAGTACATCTTTGGGCACCTCTGCACCTCATGGTCAATGGTCCACATCATGGCCCATATTCTCCCCCATTCCATCCAGTGGGCCCTGTGAGGATTTACAATGTCCGGTGATTGCCCCTGAAGCACCATCCAGGGCAGCTCCATGTCCCAAAGACGCCTCCACCTCTCGTCTTTTCCTGCCTTTCCCCATACCCATCAGCCACCATGTCCACTTTTCCCAATCCAATGCCACCTTTTCTATGTGGACATTGGATTGGTTGTGTCCATTGCACCTCTATGTCAAGAGGAGGCTCAGATTCCACATGGATGCTGGATGCAATCCTCCCACTTTCAGTTGTAATCACTCTAGGCTCCATGGTGTGGTGGTTGTCCTTCTTCAACTCCATCTTAGCTGAGTGGAAACAGTGTACTTTAGCACCATTTTAGATAAACTATTTCCTTTTAATATCGATTGTAAGGAGAGCTGCCCAGTGTGAAAAAAGTTCAGCCTGCCCAGGAGTGGCATCACACACACAGAGAGGTGACGCAGCAAGATGATGCAACAAAAAGAAACACAGATTCCGGGTGCTGCTGACAAGAATACAAGCGGACACAGAACACACAGCGAATGGACACAGAGAGCAGACAACTGGGGGGGGGGGAGAGAAAGAAATAAAACAAATAAATCTAAAAAATATATATATCAATTTTCTTGAGCTACAAAGTCAAGGACTCTATTCCTGATTATTTTCCTGTTTTCTCTCCTTGTTCTCTTTTTTTTCCACAAAAGAAGGTCAAATAGCACCAAAGTCCATACTTGCTAACCAAAATGATCCTGACACTGGAGCCACTTTTCCTAGCCAAGCAAAAGTTCCTGAGCAATGCACGAGCTGCACCCCAGTGTACTGACTGTTACCCTGTGGCTCCTAGCTCCCCTGGAAGAACTGGTGAAGGAGTCTCCTAGTGACGTGACAGAGGAGGAGGCCCCATCTAATGCTGAGATAAGGTGACCTGTTTCTGTCAAGGCAGAAATGTTTTTTTCTCAGAACTGTCCTTGTTCAATGAGTACAGATCTTAATATAGGATGGAATACATTACAAATATTACCTACTGTTTAGGGGAAGGAATAGTTGGAGGGGGAATCCTACCAGAGATCCCTGATAAAAAAAGGCATTAAATATAGCATCACCATATGGTGACGGGCTTTTGTCTTAGCACTGTATTTCTTTCCTAGATTAAGTCTTTTGTAATTACCACCAAAATGGACTTGAGAGAAACAGCCTCTAAGAAAAGCTTGGGCTGTTCCCACAGGTGTGTGCCATGCTTATTCATGGAGTTATGTTTCCCATCTCTTTTTATAAAATCATCAAGATCTGAGCAAAAACAACACAACATGGTCTGATCCTCACAGTGTTTTCTTTTGTGCAATTGCAGGTGGCCTCAAGAGCAAGTGAAAACTGTAGGTCTTCTGGGCTCATCCAGTTGCTTCAATCAAGATAAAATAGAGGGCTTCCTGCAAGCTTTAGGCTGGAGACAATGACTGATCCTGGCTATATGGTAAATAAGTCTATGGGATATAATGAAAGGCTTTCCATAAAGCTATTTTGTCCTTGTTTCTACTTCCCTGGTAACAAATGAGCTCCCTTTAGGTGGTGCAGATTTGCCTATGTTGAGGCTTAACGGAGTCTACATGTGAGTCTCTGTAATGTCATTGTGAGGTTGTGTGTGAGCATGTGGCAGTCCTTACATACATTTTCCTGGGTGATATATCCCACTCAAGTGGACAAGTGCCAGTACCAACTTTCTCAAATATACCCCATCACCTCTCTATGCTTTGTGTAAATTAACTTGTTTCATACTCATCACAGCTGTACCTAGGGTTTGCTTACTATCCCCACAATGAAGATAGACAAAATGAGGTGCAGGGATGAACAGCCAAGTTCTCATGCTCCAAGGGGTCAGACCTTACTATGGATGCAGTCTTGTGGCCCAATGCTGATGCTCAGAGCTATAGACCTATGCTTATCACTCAGTCATGTGATCACGAGACACCATTTAAGGGAGTTTCAGCATCTGTGTACCTGCATAGAATTGCCTGAACCTACAGAGAGACTGAAAGTGCCCATTATTTTGAGGAACACTCTGTGGTCACACAGCATAGAGTACCTAGCTGTACAGATTACGACAGACTCTGGCATACTTACTGGTGTCCAAAGCACACAGAAATCCCACAAGCTACTGTCACCTCAAAATTCTAAGAGTTGTGAGGCATCACATAGGATGACCTGGTTAATTCTGACAGGGTTGAGGTCACAGCTCAGCAGCTTGCCCAAATTAGATAGGCATGAGGAATACAATGTATTTGATAACATCATCACCATGAACCCTATAGATGCTCAAATCCTGTGAGTTACACAATAGGGTCATATTTTTTGAGGTACCAGGGGCTGGGGATTGAAACCAGGACCTTGTATGTGGGAAGCTGGTGCTCTACATCATCCTCCCTGAGTTAGGTTTTTTTCATTTGTTTTGCTTGCCTGTTTGGTTTTTCATTTTATTCAAGAGGCACTGGGAACCAAACCCAGGATTTCCAATGTGGGAGGTGGGTGCTCAACCTCTTGAGCTACATCCACTCTGCAACACAGTAGAGTCTTTGACAAGTAAGAACTCAGATACCACTTGGTTCTTAATCTGGTGTCCAGTGCCCTTGTTGAAATACTCCCAGAAAGCAATGTTAGAGGGGATCAGCACTCAACCAATGTGTGACTCCATAATGAATGTCCTACTGTGGATGGCCAATGATGGGCAATCAATATTTCAATGAATACAGAAACATGGTATAGAAAAAGAAAAATGGAAGTTAAGCCATATGATTAATAAGTTGTAGTTTTAATGGTCAGATTTCAGTATTTTCAAATAGTCTATAATTATCTTTATCACAAAGGATTAGTGAATAAATACAATAAAATGTATTGCCTAGAATTGAAGTCAGTCCACCAAAAAGGTTGCTTCTAATCAATTGGAAATTCCTATAGAACATATAGTAAATGCAGGGCCAGTATATGTAGATTCATGGATACTGAATTCTTTTGGAGATGTTAAGAAGATACTGGAAATTTAGGTGAGCTATGGAATAATCAGGAGGTTATCAGAGGGGTTGCCCTTACGCACACCTCAGCAGAGTCCCAGAGACAGATAAAGTAGATACAACCCCAGGTATTGGTTCTTCTGAGCGCTACAGAGACCCATAGGTTCTATGGTCATGGCAGATGGAGTTCAGTGTCATGTCAGTTGGCCCTGCTTTGGAGTTTGTGTTTCTGTGTGATGGAGCTGGACTCAAATGTGATCTTTGTTCACAAGCCTCTCTTTGTTACTTTTACCAGACCTGTGGTTGGCACTGGGGTTTAGTGTATACCCAGGGGGACCTGAATCTCTGGACTGTCCATGTGATAGCCAGGCCCTGAGCTTCAACGGACTAGCAACTCCTACACTCTGGTTTATTGGACTTACCCCACTCAGCTAACATGGAGGTGAAGAAGGTCAACCACCACACCAGAGAGCCAAGAGTGCCTACAACTGAAAGCAGGAGAATTGCATCTATCATCTATGTGTAATCTAAGCCCCCTCTTGACATAGATGTGGAGTGGACACAACCATTCCAGGGTCCACAGGATGGAGGAATATAGTATGGATTAGAGTGGACTTACTGATACTCTATTCATGAACTATTGTGATTAGTAATCGAAGAAAATGTAGCATTGATTTGGAGAAAATGGCCATGGTAGCTGCTGAGGGTAGGAGTAGGAAGAAGAGATGTGATATGGGGGCATTTTCAGGACATGGAGCTGTCCTAGGTGGTACTGCAGGGACAGATGTTGGACATTGTATGTCCTCTCATGGCCCACTGGGTGGCCTGGGGTAGAGTGTAAACTATAATGTGGACCATTGGCCATGTGGTGCAGCACTGCTCAGAGATATATTCACCGAGCGCAATGAATGTCCCATGATGATGGAGGAGGTTGTTGTTATGGGAGGAGCGGGGTGAGGTGGGGGGTATATGGCGACCTCATATTTTTTTAATGTAACATTAAGGAAATAAAGACAAAAAAAAAAGACACTGCATCATTTGATACTCAGATTTTTTTGTAATTGAGGGTGGCCACAGGAAAAAGTGAAAATGGTATGAATCTAGAATTACTGTCATCTGGAAAAGATGGATGATAAGACAACCAGAGCACTGACAATATGATAGCCAGGCCCTGAGCCTCAACAGACTCCAGCTCCTACAATCTGATTTATTGGACTCACCTCACTCAGCTAAGATGGAGTTGAAGAAGGACAACCACCACACCATGGAGCCTAGAGTGCCTACAACTGAAAGCAGGAGAATTGCATCCACTATCCATGTGGAATCTGAGCCTCCTCTTGACATAGAGGTGCAACGGACACAACCAATCCAAGGTCCACAGAGAAAATGTGGCATTGGAGTGGGAAAAGTGGACATGGTGGCTGATGGGTATGGGGAATGGCAGGAAGAGATGAGATGTGGAGGCGCCTTTGGGACTTGGAGTTGCCCTGGATGGTGCTTCAGGGGCAATCACCGGACATTGTAAATCCTCCCAGGGCCCACTGGATGGAATGGGGGAGAATATGGGCCATGATGTGGACCATTGACCATGAGGTGCAGAGATGCCCAGAGATGTACTTACCAAATGCAATGGATGTGTCATGATGATGGGAGTGAATGTTGCTGGGGGGGGAGTGGTGGGGTGGGGGTGGGGGGTTGAATGGGACCTCATATTTTTTTTAATGTAATATTTTTACAAAAAAAAAAAAAAAAAAAAAGACAACCAGAGCATTGTTAGTAGGTTTGCCATGAGACCCATCTTGGTTCCAGCTCCAGGGGGAATGAAGATTGGGGGTGTGGTTAAAGAAAGTGATTTTTGAGGGGAAGGACTATGCCAGTTGTAAAGTACTGAAAGCAGCTGTACTCCCTTTAGGTGGCATGGATTTCTATGCATAGGGATTATGGGGTGCCTATGTTTGTATCTAGGTGGGGGGAGATGGGAGTTACTTGTGAGTTTCCCCAAGAGAGGTGTCCAATTTAACACTGGACAACTACCATTGTGAACTTTCTCAAAAATAAATTTGATGACCACTGTATACATTGCATATATTAACTCATAAAATCATCACCACAATCATTTTGGGGTTATGTTTACTCTCCCCCTCCCTTACATAGAGGTTCTGAGGCACAGATTAATCAAGATCTCAAGTTCCTAAATAGTAGAGCTAAAATTTGAAGTCAAGCATGTGGCCCAAATGCAGATACTTAAACAACTCAATTTCACTGATCTCACAGCCATGGTCATCAGTGTCCACGCAAAGGATTCCCTTTATCCTTGTATGCATGTGCACAAGGCTAGCAGGTATCTAAACACTGCTCTTCTCTGTTAGGTATTCTCAGGGGTCACATAAGGCGGGTTTCAGTTTCATTGTTTAGGGGACAGTCATTTGAAGGGGTGCCAGCCCAGCAAATCGGTTAGATCCATTCAGATGCATATTTATAGACATTCTTTCCCATACATGGCACCCGGAGCAGACACTAACAATAGGAACTCAGTGACCTATGGATGTGGTTCCTGGGAATATCAGGAACTAAAAGTCAGGGTCTGATGTGTCTTCTAGGTCCTGCAAACCACCCAGCAAAAGCCCTCCATCCATCCATCTTTGTGCCTCCCCAGTGATTTCAGATACTGTGTTTGTGTTGCAGATCCTACCACTAACAGATGAAAAGACATTGAGCTGGAGGCTTCAGCCTGAATTTCAGAGAAGCTGGAGGTCATATGGTGTTTGTATACACCTCAGTGTTCATTTCTTCCTATCCCTCTCCCTAATCAGTCAATTTAGTGATGGTTTAGTTTTTAGTTTGAAAGATTTAGAGTGAGTTTTAGAAATAGGTTTTACATTTAATTTTAGATGTTATTACAGTTAATAATATTTATTTCCAATTAGTTGTATTTCTTAATATATCAGTAAAATAAACACATAGAGTTAAGCAGCCTAAACAATGTTATAGCTTCATGAATTATTATATTTGGTCTCCCTACTGGTTCCCACCAAGGTCTCCCCTTCTCCCATGGAATCCCCATTGACCGGTAGTTCAACAAATAACTGTAACTTTAGTACTTAACATCTGTTCTCATGCCAAGTTTCTCCAGACATTTCATTTACAGAAATCTTTCCACTTACCTGGAAGGGATCATGGGAACAATATTACCCTTGGTATAGCAGGATAACTTAAATTTCACTGCCTTTTAAATGAACATTTGTCTTGCTGGAAATAAAACCATGATTCACAATTCTTTCCACAAATATATTACCCCATTTTCTTTTGGATCAAAGTATTATTCTCAAAAGCATTGATACATTTTCTAATGTTCTTTCCATAATGCCATCTGCTTTTCTCTAATGCACAAAGGATTTTACTTTTTATTTAAACCCTAGTAACTTTCCTAGAATATGCCTTGGCATTAGTGATCCTGAGTCAATGCTCAGTGTGCAGCTTCAAGAAAATTTTTTTCCAGGAAAAAAATGAAATACAATTTTTGAATATTTGTACCATGTCTTAGGTTTGACTGTTTCACTCAGGTACTCCAGTGATTCATATACTGGACTTTCTATGCCTATCTTCAGTTTTGACATTTTTTTCTCAAAATCTTTTACATTTACTATTCAATGTCTTTTCAGTATTTTTCTCTTTTTCACCTTCTCTGTCTACTTGGGCATTATATTGTCACCATGTTTCTTCTAGTTTACATTTCAAATTTGAAGTGACATTTATATTTTTCTTAGCCTTTCCTGAGTTCAGTCCCTTCATTTATTCAGTTTTTCATTTCTGATTTATGATGTCCTCTCATATACTGTTTCATTTTCTTAATGCCTTTTACCTTCTTTTTGAGAAGATAGAGTTCAGTATATAATGTATATCAAGATTCATTTGTGGTGGTGCTATCTTACTTATTTTTTTCCCCCTATATTACTTTGTAGTGGAAATAACATGAGTATTTTTTCTGTTGGGATTTCATGTGATGCTTTTTTACTTTGTAGACAATACTGAGATTCAAAAAAATTTTTTTGAAATTCTAAAAAAAAATGACAGCTTTTTTTCCTGATATTTCCTGGATATTACCACTCTGAAATGTGTCTTCACTATCATTACCACTATTGCACCTGGTATTTTCAATTTTATTTCTGCATAAGATTATTGAATATTTCCTTTTTTTTTTTTTAGAGATTTATTTGTTTGTTTGTTTATTTATTTCTCTCCCCTTCCTCCCACCCCCACCCCAGTTGTCTGTTCTCTGTGTCTATTTGCTGCGTCTTCTTTGTCCGCTCCTGTTGTTGTCAGTGACATGGGACTCTGTGTTTCCTTTTTAGTTGCGTCATCTTGTTTTGTCAGCTCTCCGTGTGTGCGGCACCATTGCTGGGCAGGCTGCACTTTCTTTCACGCTGGGCGGCTCTCCTTACAGGGCACACTTCTTGCGTGAGGGGCTCCCTTACGCGGGGGACACCCCTGTGTGGCAGGGCACTCCTTGCGCGCATCAGCACTGCACATGGGCCAGCTCCACACGGGTCAAGGAGGCCCGGGGTTTGAACCGTGGACCTCCCATGTAGTAGATGGATGCCCTAACCACTGGGCCAAGTCCGCCACCTGAATATTTCCTTTTAATGTAAGGTCCTGTCTTGAAAGGAAACTACCATCACCTTGCCAATATCTAGTCATTCCCTATAAATATGTACATATCTTCAGAATCAATTATTTTTAAATGTATTTGCAGTGATATGTTTTAAAATGTGTATCACTTCTGAATTACCTTATTTTTATATATTCATATGTATTTTTATTCCTACAATTTTAAAATTTTAATTCCTTATACTTAATTTATCTGGATTTTTCTTTGTTTTATCTAACTTTAAATTGACTGATTTGATTTCAGAGTTAATTATTTTTATTTAGTTTTAAATTAATCTACTTTCATACATATTTGATGTTAGTGATGGCAATTGATGTTGAGGTAGTTTAAAAAAATTTTTTTTCTTTGCTTTAGCTCCCTAAGCACATAGGTACAGGGTCATTTCTAACTGAACCTCCAATTTTTGTCCAAATGACTTTATAGCTACCATCAGGCACATATACCAACATCTTCCAAATTAATCTGTATTTTTCCCATGGGTCTTAAGGATTGCCCTAATACTTGTCCTTGATACATTTAAAAGTACTATTTTAGAAACAACTTCTAGAAAGAAAACTTGAATGATTTATTGAGTTTTTAAAATTTAGGAACATATAAAGAACCTTTCAGGCATATAATACCATAATCTTGTTATGAACAAATCGAAATACATACATTAACAAGAATTCCGTTAATTGATACCACAAAAATGTTGGCTTCCTACAATTAGCTCACATTGCAGGATTTTAGAGATGCACTCCCAGGCTTCCTGTAGCCTGGGGATTTTCTACCACTCACTGAGTGGACTGTCATTTGGGGAAGTCATTTAACCCAGTTCAAAACAGCAGCTATATAGACCACAGCTAACATATTCAATGGTGAAATACTGAAAGTCTTTTCCCTGGGGTCAGTAATGAGTTAAGGTAGCTCGTTTGTTTGTTTTTTTTTTGGATAGGCAAGGGAATAAAGAAACAAGAAAAGAAAAGACGTACATGGCCCTAGACACCAGTGCATACGTGCTACAGGGTGAGATGCTTGTGGAAACCCAAGATAAGCCTTTTTAAGTCCTTTCCTCCTCCCCTTTCCTAATGTTGGGGAGGGACCCAACCTGTTTGGTATTCTGATTGGTTGCCTTATAATATCCACCTGGTAGCTCTCAGGGGACCAGTGAGGAGGCCTTTTGTTTGGAGTTATCCTGGACCAACTGGGAGGCCTGTTTGGATTATTCAGGGCTTCCCCTTGGCCCAGGAAAGAGTTCCAAATAGGGGCGGCGGACTTGGCCCAGTGGTTAGGATGTCTGCCTACCACATGGGAGGTCCGCGGTTCAAACCCCAGGCCTCCTTGACCCGTGTGGAGCTGGCCCATGCGCAATGCTGATACTTGCAAGGGGTGCCGTGCCACGCAGGGTGTCCCCGCGGAGGAGAGCCCCACGAGCAAGGATTGCGCCCTGTAAGGAGAGCCACCCAGCACGAAAGAAAGTTCAACCTGCCCAGGAGTGGCGCTGCACACATGGAGAGCTGACACAACAAGATGATGCAACAAAAAGAAACACAGATTCCCGTGTCACTGACAACAACAGATTCAGACAAAGAAGATGCAGCAAATGGACAAAGAGAACAGACAACCACGGTGGGGGTGGGGGGAAGGGGAGAGAAATAAATAAATAAATCTTTAAAAAAAAAAAAAGAGTTCCAAATGGGATGTCATGGTCAGTGTCTCAAAGGTAGCCCACTTTGATCACTGATATTCAACACTATTATGGAAGTTTTAGGCTGCGCCGTTAGGTAAGGAAAAAAAGAACAATGCATCCAAATTGGAAAGGAAGGGGTAAAGCTCTCCCTGTACACCAATGACATGATCCATTATATACAAAATCACAAGGAATCCCAAAGAATAATATTGGAATTAATAGACTAATTCAGCAATTTGCAGGGTCCAAGACATACATGCAAAAATCAGTTATGTTTTATACTGAGCAAAGAAAAATCCAAAATGGAAATTTAAAAACCATTCCATTAAAATAGTCTCTAAAAGATAAAATATATAAGAATTAATTTAACAAAAGAGATGAAGCACTTGTATACTGAAATCTAGAAAACACTTTTGAACATAATTGAAAAAGAATTCAATGGTAAGATGTCCATTGCTCATGGATAATTCAAGACTAAATATTGTTCACATATTAATACTACCCAAAGAAAACTATACATATACATGTAATGTCTATCAAAATTCCAGCAGTTTTTTGGTACAAAAATGGAAAAGATAATTCTCAAATTTACATAGACTCATTAAATATCTCAACTAGCCAAAATGATTTTAAAAAGTCTCAAGGGAAACGGACTTTGGCCCAGTGGTTAGGGCGTCCGTCTACCACATGGGAGGTCCGCGGTTCAAGCCCCGGGCCTCCTTGACCCGTGTGGAGCTGGCCCATGCGCAGTGCTGATGCGCGCAAGGAGTGCCGTGCCACACAGGGGTGTCCCCCGCGTAGGGGAGCCCCACGCGCAAGGAGTGCACCCGTAAGGAGAGCCGCCCAGCGCGAAGGAGGGAGCAGCCTGCCGAGGAATGGCGCCGCCCACACTTCCCGTGCCGCTGACGACAACAGAAGCGGACAAAGAAACAAGACGCAGCAAATAGACACAGAGAAGAGACAACCGGGGGAGGGGAGGGGACTTAAATAAATAAAAATAAATCTTTAAAAAAAAAAAAAAGTCTCAAAATACAATAAGCACACTATCATAAAAAATTATGCAATATAACATACAAAGACCTAAGAAAATCTGACCTGTTCTCAAGGGGAAACACATTGAACTGATATAGTCATAAATTAACCACTGAAGGAATTACCAAAATTGCTGTTCTATCTATGCTCAATAAGGTAAAGGTACATCCTCTTGAAATGAATGGAAAGATAGGGGTTCTCAGCTGAGAAAAACAATAAATATGTAAATGTAAATTTTAGATCAGTACTTAAAATACTGAAAAAAAATTTACTGGGTGGGCACAAGAAGAGAATGGAGGCAACAGAGGAAAGAATTGGTGAGCTAAATGTAACTAGAAATGATATAATATGAGGAATAAAGAGATAGGAAAAAAGATCCAGCTGAAATTAGCAGAGACTCACAGATCTACGGGACAAAGTTAAAAGTTTTAATATTCACTGCAAAGACTAGAGGGGGGAGAAAGAGGTTGGTGCAGAATAAATATGAGTTAAAAGTGACTGAGCACCACCCAACTTAGGAAACACAGATCCACAAAGCTTAGAAAATCTCACCCTGACCAAACTTAAACAATTGAAAAGCAAAGATGAAGGCAAAATCTTGAAAAGAGTCAGAGAAACTGACACATTATATGCAGGAGAATAACAATTTGAAGTCTTCTGACTTCTCTATCAGAAAAAAAAAGAGGACAGAAGAGAGTAACACAGAATCTTTAAATTACTGAAAGAAAAGAACCATCAACCAAGAATACTATATGCAGCAAAATTAGCCTGAGGTGAAGGCAAAATAAAGAGAGAAGGAGAGGACAGAAAAACAAGAGGATTCATCACCAGATGGTATGCTCTTTAAAGATGTGAAAGTAGCTTCTTCAGGCTGAATGGAAATGATACACAAGAAGGAAGTTTATGGTAGGAGTGGAGTAAGGGGGGTGGGGAGTATATGGGAACTTCATATTTTTTTAATGTAACATTAAAAAAAAATAAAGACAAAAAAAGAATAAAGGTAGCAGATCTGAAATGGTGAGTATCTGGGTAAATGAAATAACCTATTTTTTGTTTGTTTGCTCTTTATTTAGGAATTTTTAAAAATAATATTACAGAAGTTGTAAGCTTACAAAATAATGAATAATGATGCACATGTATAGAATTCCCATTCAACAACCTTCACCAACACACCACATGGTTGTGGAACATTTGTTAAAGATAATGAGATAATATCAGAGCATTACCATTAACTATGGTCCATTATGTACATTTGGCATATTTTTTATATACTCCCTACTATTAACACAGTACATCTCTGGCATTGCTGCAAGAATATTACAGTATTGCAGTTAACTATAGTTCATAGATTATATTAATAGTATTTTTCCCATGCTTCTCCACAGTCTCACCACCCTGCAATACTGAGGTACATTCATTCTAGTTCACAGAAGTACATTTTTGCATTTGTGCAGTAACCTATTTTTAAAACTGTGAAATTGTTTACTATATTAATGGATTTTGTGAAGTTGTAAAATTACAAAAACTTTGGAAAAGTTATACCATAGTCTGGGCAGTTGGGCACACTGCATGTGGAGGAAATGCATAAGACCACTATAACAAGTAGGGGAGCAGTAAATGATCCACATAGCTGTAAGGCATCGACATTTTACTTGATCAGGTAAAATATTGGCTCTATTAGCCTCTTAGTTGCTCTGAGAATAACATTTGTATACCAAACTTCTCAGAAAATTCTAGGGAAACTCAAGAAAAATTATATAACTTAAGTAGTTCTTTAAGACATATGACTGAAGCAGAAAAAAAAGATTGTCATCCAAGTTGGTGCATGAACGAAAGTCTTCATTTCTCTTGGCTAAAATCCTAGGACTAAGATTGCTGTGTCAGACAGTAAGTCCATCTCTCCCAAACTGCCGCCCCCACCACAATCACCCCCACTACAGAAGGACTGGGTGGCCTCTGCCCTTCAGATTTGAGTGGCTCTCCACAATCACCTGGGGAAAGAGCAAGAGGACTCACAGGGGATGACCTCACATCTACCTCCCAACTGCAGAATTTCAATGCCCTAACACTTTCCCCCCTTCCAGATCAGGAGACCCCAGTCCCACATGGACACCAACTTCACTGGTGCCAGAGCAGAGGAAGACCATCTGTGTCTCCCAAAAAGTCCAGCCTCCCTCATACCAACCACTACCTTCCAGCATCAGAAAGTCAAGAATTGTCAGAGGTTCTGGGAACTTATATGCAGCCTTTCTTTTTTTTTTCTTTGTTGGGAAGTTTTTTTTTTTAACTTTTAAAAAAAATTTATTGAACTATATCACTTATACATAAACAGTAAGTGTATAGTAATCATTGTGAAGTTACAAAGCAAACACCTATAACATCATACAGGGGTCCCACACATCAACCCACCACCAACACCTAGCATTGTTGTGAGACATTTGTAACAAATGATGAAAGAATACCATCAAAATCTTACTACTAACTATAGTCCTTATCTTACATTTGATGTATTTTCCCCCCAACCCACCCTATTATTATTTTTAAAATATATTTTTATGACATAAGTTGTAAACTTACAAAGACAATCATACACATCTGAATTCCCTTACAGCACCCCTCTATCAACACACCACACCATGGTGGAACATTTGTTTCAGATTATAAAAATATCATCAGACTATTACCAGGTCCATAACATACATTTGGAACACTTTTTCCATATCCCTCATTATCAACACAGTACATCTTTGGTATAGATGCATGAATATTACATTACTACTGTTAACCACAGTTTATAGGTCACTACTATTGTACCACCATCCTGCAATTGTGTTGTACATCTGCTCTAGCTCACAAAGGACACCCTTGCATCTATACCATCAACCACAATTCTCACCCACCTCTGGGTTTACTATGTTAGTCAGTCCTTAGATTATTCTCTAGCTTTCTTTCAGTTTGAAGGTACATCCGTAGACTACCCTTTTCAGCCACATTCCAATTTATGAACCAGCTGTTACTCACTATAATGTGTTACCATCAACTCTATACATTTCCACACTTTTACAATAAAGTTAATTAAAATTTCTACATATGTTAAATTTCAGTAGTCCATCTCAGTCCTCCTCTTATCTTCTTTAAGAATCCACCACCTACCACCAGGTCTTGAAGATATTTTTCTACATTTTGTTCTAGAAGCTTTATGGTTCTTGCTTTTATATTTAGGTTTTTGATCCATTTTTGAGTTAATTTTTTTTTTAAGATTTATTTTTTATTTCTCTCCCCTTCCTCCCCCAACACCCCTGTTGTCTGCTCTGTGTCCATTTGCTGCGTGTTCTTCTTTGTCCGCTTCTGTTGTCAGCGGCATGGAAATCTGCGTGTCTTTTTGTTGCGTCATCTTGTTGTGTCAGCTCTCCGTGTGTGCGGCACCATTCCTGCGCAAGCTGCACTTTCTTTCGTGCTGGGCGGCTCTTCTTACGGGGTGCACTCCTTGTGCGTGGGGCTCCCCTACACAGGGGCACCCCTGCATGGCATGGCACTCCTTGCACGTATCAGCACTGCGCGTGGGCCAGCTCCACACGGGTCAAGGAGGCCCAGGGTCTGAACCGCAGACCTCCCATGTGGTAGATGGACGCCCTATCCACTGGGCCAAGTCCGCTTCCCAAATTAATTTTTGTATAAGGTGTGAGCTAGGGGTCCTCTTTCCTTCTTTTGACCATGCATATCCAGTTCTCTCAGCACTATTTGTTGAAAGGACTGCTGTGTCCGAGCTTGGTGGGATTGACAGGCTTGTCAAAAATCACTTGACCATAGATGTGAGGGTCTGTTTCTGAACCATAAATTTGGTTCCATTTGTCTAGGTGTCTGTCTTTATGCCAGTACCATCCTGTTTTTTTTTACCACTGTGTGAAGTTATATGATTTAAAGTCAGGAAGTGTGAATCCTCCAACGTCACTTTTCCTTTTTAAGATGTTTCTGGCTATTTGGGACCCCTTACCCTTCCAAATAAATTTGATAATCTATATGCAGCCTTTCAAAAGCCTGCATCCACTGTGTTTACCCCTGCCCTTTCCTGCAACACATGCTCTACTTATACTTTCAATATCTGCATGCCAGGCACAGGTCAAGTAGTATGGTATTTTTCTTTTGCACAGTTGTCCTGGAACCTGGGTTTTTATTCCATAGACCCACACTACACAATTGTTCCTAAAGGGCAGTTACTTGGGCAAACTTTGCCCCTCACACCAGTATGCACACTGGACAAGGACCTGTCAAGACAGTCAGAGATGGGCTCCTAATGGCACTGTGAATGTGGAGTCTGTATGTAGGTCACTGGGAGTCAGTAGAGGCCTCTCCTCCTTCTTGCCCAGGCCTGGGCTCAAAAAGCAACTCCATCCAGAACTCCCAGACCTTGCCTGTGAGCTCATGCACCAAAGGAAACACCATCACGAGTTCATACAGCTCCACTAGAGAGTTCCCACAGCTACAGAAGGAGGGTGCCAGTCCCATCCTGCTTCTGCCTGTCGCAGAGGGCCACAAAGAAGGTGAGCTGAATGGCCACTGGCCCAGCTCCTCAGCCTCAGGGGTAGCCCAGGGGAAGACGCAGAGGAAAAGGGCTCAGATGGGACCTCAGAGATAAAAGAACTTCAAGGACTTGCTTGCCAAAATCTGACAGATCTAGTCCTATAAAGGCATGATTCCTCTGATGCCAACCAGGCAAGGGGACCCCTTCATGCTGTTGACATACACCACTAGTTAAGTCACATCTGAGGATCTAGACTCAGAGAAGGCAGAGCATCAACAATACATTGGGATGTAGAAAGAGTAAGACCATTTCAGACTGCACTGCCATGAGGCCTTCCCGATCTTTCCGCATGACTTACACTTAATCCTGTATCTGTTTATATAGACAACATCCTGAATTCATACCAATACATCCAATTCCAGCCCACTTCCACAGGGTTCATTATAATTCCTGCCTTTGCATATCTGTAATTCTATTTTCTGATTATGCAGGAGGTAGATATAATAAGATACAACAAAGGATTGGGTGGTCAAATCAACCAAGGCTGTGCAGAGATTAGTGAATGGAACAGATCATCTTTTGGTCACATTTTAGACAGTGGCCCCTTGTTGCATCCTTCTTTTCAGCATTGTGCTCATTCACTATGTCCCTGCTGCTGTCATCGATACTAAAAGGGGCAAAGCCTTATGAAAACTCATGGTGGTGAAACCTTATTCTCTTGTGAGACTGGGATAGGTTAATGTATATATAATGTGAGAAGGGCTTAGATATATATGAATTTGTGGGATCCTCTAAGGGATATTGGGTTGTCTGAATATGGGGATGAAATTCTCTTCCTTAGAGCAGGGCCACCATTCTTCTATAAGTCATGTTAGGACTCCGAAGAGGGGAAGTAGAATATCTCTGATAATAGGGCTATGTGTCTCCCTTGGGGTATTTGGGACCAGGCTCCCACCTTTCCTCCTTCCCCCACAACAGGACAAAGATTTGTGGCCAACAATGGTAGGCTGAGAAAACTGGGGCCTAACTTCTGGTTCAGAGCAACCACATTTGCTATGACAAATCACACATAACTGGTTGGCTTAAACAATGCATTTACTGTCTCGTGGTTTTGGAGGCCGTGATGCCAAGGTCAGACTTGGTAAGGTCTCTGCCCTCAGTGCTTGCTTCCACCTATCCTCCCCATCATTCAGGACAACACTGGGGTTGTGGAGGTGAGGATTTCTGATGCCCCCCGCTCCCCCATTTCCCCAGAACAGCCACACTAATATATAGACTCAGGCTCCAGGGTAGGTCACTGTCTAGAACGCCTCTCCCTTACTTCTTCTCCCTGACTGCTTGGGACCTCCTGGTTCTCCAGCAGGCCTCTCTCCATGGCTTTCAGGATTTGGTTTGGATTTGTATCACCATTCTTTGTCAAGCCCTCCTAGAGTTTAGTAATAAAAGTTCTTTCCTGAAAATGATAGCAACATAAAAACTTCCCTGCCCTTAATTTGTAAGTATGATAAAGTACTTTCCCGATATTCTATGATGTGATCATTCAGACAGATATTTCAGTATTTTACACTCTCTTTGGGT
Source organism: Dasypus novemcinctus (assembly GCF_030445035.2). Taxonomy (NCBI): domain Eukaryota; kingdom Metazoa; phylum Chordata; class Mammalia; order Cingulata; family Dasypodidae; genus Dasypus; species Dasypus novemcinctus. Next base: position 33,932,697 of record NC_080691.1, read on the forward strand.
TTATTCTTTTGGCTGAAGTTTTAGCTCCACCTAAGGACAGTTTGTCAACTTCCTTTGTCTTTTCTCCCCCCAGTTTTTCTCAGTCTGCCTTTGCTGGCTGCAAATCTTTGTACTGGTGTGGAGGAAGGGTGATAACTGTGCTGTGGGTATTTCTTGTTGTTTTTTTTCTCTCAAACTTATTTTGACATTTCAGAATTCTCTAAGCGCATGCTGAGGGTGTGGTTATTACATAAATTTCTTTTTTCTTTTTTCTTTTTGAGGTATACTATAGTTTACTGAAAGAATACTGGAACACACAGACTTGGACAGCTACCATTGTATTTAATTACCCTGAGAAGTCAATTTATATTTCTAAGAAGACTCACTTAGAATCCATATGAAGGAGAGCTCTGTGGGGTCCTCAGTAGTTTTTAGAGTATACAGTGAATACTGACACCAAGCATTTTGAGAAACTCTTAGTTAGGATAAGCTACTTCATATGAAGGAATAAGCCTTACAATTAATAATGGCCCTTGAAATACAACTCTTTTTCTATTCTCATGCAACAAACCAAGGTTTTCCTTCATTACAGGACTCTTGCAAAGCTGGCTTCCAGTCATTCAGAGACCCTAGCTGAATTAGATACATTTTTTTGGTCCATGTCCCCCTCATATGTAAATGAGCATAAGCCCCCTAGTAGTTTCCTCCCACAGTAGTTCTGATAGTCACAAGCGTGCAGAGGATGTGCTTAGAGCAGAGACCAGCAGGTGTCATGGTCTAGAAAGCATTGTGTGGTCAGTGTTCAGGTCATACATCTGAGAGTATAAGTCAAGGAATGGAGAGTACATTTCTAGACCCCCTGATGCCATGGGGAAGCAGCCTCTGCATTCACAGATTTATAACAGGATGAGAAGTCAGTCATATGGGAAGGCCTTGGAGCACTGGGTTCATTCTGGGTAGGTATTTGGAAACTCCTGATGAGAGAGGAAGATCGCATCATGAAAGCAGAAACATTTCCTAGGAAATATTATAAAACCATCCTTGGCCATAAGTGCCTTTTGGAATTTAGGATACCTCTTGTCTCATAATACTTATACAGAAACGTTTTTGTAATACTATAAGAAGAAAATTTACTGAGTCAACAGATGAATAATAATAAGAAAAATAATACCAAGTAGAACAATAAATTAATATAGATTGGCTCTGTAATTTGAGCCAGGACAATTATTTCATTCTGAAGGCAGCCTATGAATCCGATGGGACAATCTCTGTATTTCAGATCAGGAAATGAGAGGCAGACAATTTAAATAATCTGCCCAATTCACATGAAGCAGTGTCGGGATTCATGTCCGAGTTGCTAATCACATTCATCATCTAACCATAAACATCACAAATGCTGTCAAACATGCTGGTAAGTCATTAGAAAAACATTTCAAGGCAAGTATTCAGATAGGCACATTCAGCCTATTACTTTACAAGTGTCATTAGCATTCAAAATAATTATTTTTGTATGCAATTTATACATATGCATAAGAAACTTCAGATGATTAAGATGAAAAAGCAAAGGAAAAAATCACAAATATTATCACCACTCAAAGACCAATGTAATATTTCGAAGTATTTTTCTGACCTTTGAAATATCCCTATGTAAATACTTTAATATCATGCCTCCATACACATTGTTTTTCCAGTGAGTGTTTCATTTTTGCTTTCGTGCCTATATTCCATAACACTAAATAATTATTTTCAACGTTTAAGTGATTATATTTTGTTCCATCATATTCAGATACTCAGGCTTTTTTTGCTGAATTTTTCACAGCTTTGATGATATCTGGTTCCCATACAAACTAATTCACCTATGTAAATATGTTTTAGCATTTTCCTATATTTTCAATCTAAATATAATATTGTTTTCACATTCCTGCTAGGAAAATCTTGAAATTCATGCACGATTCTTTCACAAGAATATATTTCTATTACAGTGGTGTTTTTTGTAAATCCAGGATGCTTAGTACATAACATATACAAACACTAAAGTTTACCCTTTTATGTGTACAGTTCACGGGTTCACTGTCAAGAATAAAAAGATATTATCATATATCCAATAATTGAATATTTTACTTTGTAAAGTACAATAAAATTTCATTTATGACTGTGTTTATGGGTGAGATAATTTTACTTCTCTGGTATTATTAATCTACGTTTGTGTTGTATGGTTTAGGGCATAGCTATTTTCCTAAGAAATAATTTACCTCCACCAAGAATATTTAATTTTTGTCCATGTGTATTTTCATTTTTATATTTAAAACTGAAATTGACTTAGACATTTTGGTATATGTTGTGGGACGGGAAAATATTTTTTCATATTCCTGGAAATTTCTTCAAACATGATTTATTTAATAATTGTTAAGTCTCTTCAGCAATATTTGTTTTGTATCAGATTCATACAGTTGACTCGTTTTGGAAATATTTCATTGATCTATTCACTAACTATGTACCATAAGTACATGTGTATCATTGGGACATTACCTGAAGCTATGGAATTTCCTGTGAGACATAGCTATCACCCAGGTACTATGAAGACTGTGGGTAAAAGGCCTCTAGGGACTGCAAGAGCATGGAATAGATGTGGAAGAGACTGGAAGGCTGCAGGAAGAACCTGCATTCTGGGGAATGTGAATAATTAAGAGTGGGAGCAGAAGGGATGAGAGAGATGTTATCATCTGTGGAGCTCCTTCTCTGTGCTCATCACTGAGTCAAAAGCTGACGAGGAATAAAAGAGTTGGGGTCTCTGTCCTCAGAGGGCTTAAAAGCTACAAGTAAATGGCCACTATGCAAACTGTACACAAATCCTTTTGTTGTTACAAACGTATGCATAAATTTGAAAAAGTGAAAGAAGTGTTGGTGACGAATACACCATGTAGTCTGACCAGGCATGGGAGGACATTTCCTTGTTTGAGCAATATGCAGGGTAGACTTTAGCTTTCAACATCCCAATAACAGTTCTCTAAACTTTCCTAAACACTAGTATTTACTTGTCACGAGCTCCTCCTGGCTGAGGCAAGAGTCAAATCCATGCTTATCTGATCCTTGGTCATATGCCGTGGAAAAGTACACCTGTGTCATAGAAATTGGAAAGGCATCCTGCGACTGAGTATTCTTTAAATGAATCCATGTGTGTGGTGGTTTGAATACATGTTTTCAAGTTCTTGTACATCCCTCCCATTGAGAGGTGATATTTACAAACCTGCACCTTAACCAGGGCTGGTGTGGGTTCTTGTAGAATGCCTTGGAAGCGAGGCTATGTAACATCTATGGTTATGTTGGAAAGGACATGAAGCTCTACCTGGTTCACAGTGGTCACTCACCTAGAGAGACCTCAGGTATTAGGTAAGGGTATGAATGTCCTAGACTACCCAGCTGCCAGGAAGCTGGGGACACATGTATTTACTCATTTAATCTTAATTTTTTATTGCCACTAAGGGAGGAGGAGGAAGGAAAGTCCTCTGCTTCATCCAATTGCTCTCCAAAAGTGGGAAGCCTGAACTACCTTTTCATATTTGTCTTTTGAATGCTATTCTTCTGATAGGATGGGTACATTATCTTAAAGGTTTCCTAATCATGTTTTATTTTCTTCTCTAATTTGACATTCATATGTGAACATGATTTTCAGTTTTGTTGTAGTTTTAAATATATACACATACATATAACTTTTATTTTCTGTCAAAGCTGAAAGCCTTTGAAATTCTCCCTTTTGGGCAATTACCAGTTCTATTCAACAACTGTTCAATTACACCCCTCAACTGGGTCATCCCTGGAGAAAATATGGTAACATCTATATTAACACAAGTCTTTCTACTTCATTGGTGACCTATTTGATTTATTGGTTATAGAATTTGGGGTGAATAAACAAAGATAGTATTTTATAAAGTAGTATTTTAAACTATAAGGAGTACTTACTTTGTTTTAAACATGTCAACTACTCTCATATCTTCATTCTAAAATTTTCACTTTTTCCATGAATTTGGCAGAGATCACATCCCTTCATAACTAGTTTTTGCAAAAGATAGTAAAAATGTGTGTGATTGTAAGTCAACAGCAGGAGCCCACATGTTCATCTTCACAGAAATGTACTGGTGACATAGAGTGATTGTCTTTCTTAACTACTCAGTGAATAGCCAGATTTTCATATGCAGACTGATGAATCACTTGTGACTTCACAGATTGAGGGACAATGCAGTATACACACTTAGTTACATAAAGAGAAAAATTAGGTAATATATAAAGACAATGAAAGAAGGATATATATAATTTGATAATTGTGTTGTTAGAAAGAAAAATACCTTTTAAAACCAAATTTATATTAATGCTGTTTATTTATTTATTTTATTTCTTTTTCTCCTCTTCCCCCTCCTCATTGTCTACTCTCTGTGTCTACTTACTTTGTGTTCTGTGTCCGCTTGCACCCTCGGTGGCACTGGGAAACTGCGTCTCTTTTTTGTTGTGTCATCTTGCTATGTCAGCTCTCCATGTGTGCGATGCCACTCCTGAATGGGCTGCGCTTTTTTCACGTGGGGTGCATCCTTGTGCATGGGGCACCCCTACACGGGGGCACCCCTGAGTGGCACAGCACTCCTTGCATGTGGCAGCTCTGCATGTGGGCCAGCTCACCACATGGGTCAGGAGGCCCTGGGTATCGAACCCTGGACCCTCCCATATGGTAGGTGGACGTTCTATCAGTTGAGCCACATCTCCTTCCCCATGGAGTTTTTTTTTTAAATTAAAGTTAATAGATCACAAGGAACATTACAGTTAAAAACAAAAAACTAAGAGGTTCCCATATAACCACTCCCCACCCCCACACCATATCATTTTTGTAATGCCTTTTTTTTAATCTAATCTAGAACACATTGTAAATTATGTCTTCTGGAAATGTTGGTTAACTCAGGAATGGGAGAGAAGGGTAAAGGATAGTATTTCAAAACAAGAATGAAACCTCTATATGTTTCCCTGTTAGGATGTTCCTCTTCACCTTGAAATTTCACTATTGACTATATTTGGGGTGGGGGAGGTTATTTTCCATCATATAACTTGGTTTCAAAAACAGACACTAATAGATTGTGAAACAAAACATCTACTTTTAAATGACACACTTGTCCATGTAAAAATGCATGTGTCTAGATAGCAGCATGGGACCGCATGATGTGAAGAATGCATTCATTCTGAAAATTCCTTGATGACCTGGTGCCATGGTTATCTGGTGATGCACATTTGGCACGTGGTTCTAATTGCCAATCTGTATCCAGAAAGACTCAGAGCTGGTCCCAAGTAGAAAAGTTCTCAGCTTCATTCTACAGTCCTTAATGATGGGAAATCTGAATTGCTGCTCAAGTGGTATAATCATATTAACCTTTTTCATTAATTCGATCCCACCAAATGGGCTAGTTAATTTTTCTCAAATTATCTCTCATCCTTTTTCAATTCTCCATTCCTATTAGTCATGCTGAGTTTTAAGTTTTATACTTTTGTTATACTCCTTAATTTATATTTTTGATTCTTTTATCAAACTAGTTGCCTTAAAATGAATCTCCATTTAGAAAAATTTAGTATTGCTTATGAGGTCCCTCATTCCTCTCCCTGATAGTTACTCTCCACAGAAAATATGGCAAGGTCTATTCTGATGTTGTGTTTTATTCATCAAGGACATAGTAAATTATTTACTTCAGGGAAACGGACTTTGGCCCAGTGGTTAGGGCGTCCGTCTACCATATGGGAGGTCCGCGGTTCAAACCCCGGGCCTCCTTGACCCGTGTGGAGCTGGCCAAGCGCAGTGCTGTTGCGCGCAAGGAGTGCCGTGCCACGCAAGGGTGTCCCCCACGTGGGGGAGCCCCACGCGCAAGGAGTGCGCCCGTGAGGAAAGCCGCCCAGCGTGAAAAGAAAGTGCAGCCTGACCAGGAATGGCGCCGCCCACACTTCCCGTGCCGCTGACGACAACAGAAGAGGACAAAGAAACAAGACGCAGCAAATAGACACCAAGAACAGACAACCAGGGGAGGGGGGGGATATTAAATAAATAAATAAATCTTTAAAAAAAAATTATTTACTTCAAAATTTACATTGAATCTGCATTGGTGGAGATGGGAAGGGAGGCCTTTCACACAATGAAGGGATCCAAAGTTTGTTTTAAACATGTCTTTCAGCTTCTATTCATCATGAAATGTGTACTTAACTGAGTATATTTGGGGGCCTATTGTTCTTCCATTCATATAAGTTTTCCAAAATAAATGATAAGAATTTGTGGTTATAAGCATCAGTTTAGCATCCAAAATACAAATTTACATTTATTCTTGATGGTTAGTCAAATCTCAATTTTTCAGAGATAACTATTTAAGCCACTGATTGTCCTGCTTTGGCAGTGCAACCTGTCCCAGAAGCTATTCTGTGGCTGGAATTGGAAGCTCCATATCCCAAAAAGAGGAGATGGTTGGCCACTGATTTTAGCTACTGATTAGTAGACTTGGCTGGCTAAGGTATAACCCTAGAAACAGCTAGGGTGTAAATCTGTCCAAGTTGGAAAGAGACTGGTAGCCACCACTTTGCTCTGACCGTAGCTTGAGGGGAAGCCAGGCCTGAAAATCACAGTGATTACAGGAACCAGTTTCTTTCACCGAGACCGGCCTGCAGCCCTAGCCTAGGCTTCAGCCCCATCTCTGGCAGGAAGGAGGCTGGTGGGCCTGCACCAGCCTATCCATGTAACTGCAGGTATCTTTGGGTGGCACAAACTGAATAATCAGAAGTCTACTGGGGCAACTGCAGTCATCTTGGACCCATACTGCAGAGATTGATGCCCATACCTGCAGCTCCATGCCCAACCCAGGGAGTGGAGAAAGGGGTGTGAAGCCTCATCAGACTCTCTGGGTAACTACAGTCTAGGCCTGCATGACTTGGATTATTCCACACAGCTGTGACTCTCTCCCCACCCCTGGCAAAGGAGAAAGTTGAGAGAAGCTTCACTGGTTCCTGGGGCAATGAGGGCAGCTTGAGCCTCCAGCTAATAGCACCAACTACATCCTTGGCTCCTACTGCACAACCAGCAAGGGAGAAAGGGCAGGAAGCCCTAAACTAAAGAGAAAAACTGCACCCAGAATAAATACTCTAGTAAACCAGATACCAAGACATCAACAAAAAATATTGTAATTGTACCACACCAAGAAACAGGAAACTATGGCCCAGTTAAAGGAAAAAGATAAACCTCTAGATGACATTAAGGAGTTGAGACAAATAATCATAGATGTTCAAACAAATCTCCTTAATAAATTCAATGAGATGGCTAAAGAGATTAAGGATATTGAGAAGACACTGGGTACACACAAAGAAAATTTGAAAGCATACATAGAAAAACAGCAGATCTTATGGGAATGAAAGGTGCAATAAATGAAATTTTAAAAACATTGGAATCATATAATAGCAGATTTGAGGAGGCATAAGAAAGGATTGGTGAGCCTGAAGAAATGGCCTCTGAAAGTGAACGTACAAAAGAACAATGAAGAAAAGAACGGAAAAAATTTAACAAAGTCTCAAGGAACTAAATGACAGCAAAAGGTGTACAAACATTTGTGTCATGGGTATCCCAAAAGGAGAAGAGAAGGGAAAAGGGGAAGAAGTAATATTTGAAAATAATGGTAGAAAATTTCCCTACCCTATTGAAGGACATATATATCTACATCCAAGAAGCACAATGTACTCCAATCCAAAAAAATCTGAATAAACCAACTCCGAGACACATACTCATCAGAATTTCAAATGCCAAAGACATAGAGAGAATGCTGAGAGCAGCAAGAGAAAAGCAATGCATAACATATAAGGGATACCAAATAATATTAACTGCTGATTTCTCACCAGAAACCATGGGGGCAAGAAGACAGTGGTCTGATATATTTAAGATACTATAAAAGAAAAACTTCCAGACAAGAATCTTATATCCAGGAAGACTGTCTTTCAAAAACGAGGGTGAGATTATAATATTTACAGGTAAACAGAAACTGAGAGAATTTCTAAGCAAGAGACCAGTTTTTCAGGAAATACTAAAGGCTGTGCTAGAGCCTGAAAAGAAAAGACAGAAGAGAGAGGCCTGGAAGAGGGTCTAGAAATGAAGATTATATCAATAAAAGTAACTAAAAGTGTCAAAAGAATGGTGAAAATAATAATGACAAATAAAAATTCAAATACTCAGGAATAAACTGAACCAATGATATAAAGCACTTGTATTCAGAAAACTGCAATTCAGTGTTAAAAGAAATAAAAAAAAAAATACAGCCTAAATAACTGGAAGAATATTCCATGCTCATGGATTAGAAAACTAAATATCATTAAATATTAATTCTACTGAAATTGATATACAAATTCAATGCAATCCCGATAAAAATTCCATCAAAATTTTAAAAAACTGAAAACACAATTATCAAATTTATTTGGAAGGGTAAGTCATCCTGAATAGCCAGAAACATCATAAAAAGGAAAAATGAACCCTCATCTCCAGACTTTAAATCATATTACCTTGCCATAGTGGTAAAAATAGCATGGTACTGGCATAAAGACAGACACATAGACCAATGTAACCAAATTGATGGTTCAGAAACAGACCCTCACATGTATAGTCAAGTGATTTTTGACTAGCTTGTCAAACCCAGCCAGCTCAGGCAGAACAGTCCATTCAACAAATGGTGCTGAAAGACCTGTATATCCATAGCCAAAAGAAGGAAATAGGAACCCTATCTCACACCATATCCAAAAATTAACTCAAAATGAATAAAAAACCCAAAAATAAAAGGAAGAACCATAAAACTTCTAGAGGAAATTATAGGAAAATATCTTCCAGACCTAGTGGTAGGTGGTGGATTCTTAAAGGAGATAAGAGGAGGACTGAGATGGACTACTGATGTTTAATGTATGTAGAAGTTTTAATTAGCTTTACTGTAAAAGTGTGGAAATATATAGAGTAGATGGAAATAAATAGTGATTAACAGCTATTTTATAAATGAGTATGTGGCTGAAAATGGTAGTCTAGTTATTTAAATGGCAACTGACAGAATGCTACAGAATAATCTAGAAACTGAATAGCACAGTAAACCAAGAAGTGGATGAGAATTGTGGTTGGATGATACAGGTGCAAGACTGTCCTTTGTGAGGTAGAGCAAATGTACATCACTACTGCAGGGTATTGGGAACGTGGAGAAGGATGAGAAAAATACAACAGGAATGACCTATGGATTGAGGTTAGCAGTAATAATACAATATTTTGGATCTATGCCAAATATGTACTATGTTGATAATGGGGCAGTATGGAAAATGTGAGCCAAATATACATGATGGACATGGTAACAATCAGATGATATTATCTTATCTATAATAAATGTTCCATCACAGTGTGGTATATTGAGAGAGGGGTGCTATTTGGGAATTCTGCACATGGGCATGATTGTTTTATAACTTTACAATTTCTTTCATAAAAAATATATTTAAAAAATTATAATAGGGTGGGTTGGGGGAAAAACACACCAAATGTAAGATAAGGACTATAATTGGTGGTAAGATTTTGACAATATTCTTTTATAATTTGTAACAAACATTTCACAACAATGCAAGGTGTTGGTGGAGAGTTGATGTATGGGACCCCTTATGATGTTATGCATGTTTGCTTTGTAAATTCACAACTTTTACTATACACTTGTTTATGTATGTTCACATATTAATGATATAAAGATAATAATAACAGGGTGGGTTGGGGGAAAATACTTTGGTTAGTAGTAATACTTTGACAATGCTCTTTAATCATTAGTTAAAAAGGTTTAACAACAATGCAAGGTATTGGTGGGAGGGTGAGTTATGAGAGTCCTGTATAATGTTATATATGTTTGTTTTGTAAGTTCACAACTATTACAATACACTTATTGTTTATGTATGTTTATGTATGAGTGATACACTTCAATAAATTAATTTAAAAATTTTTTATAATTACTAGGGGCCCCAAGACAAAAAAAATCATGATAAAGTCTGGGAGGAGAATAAGTACACCAACCAGGATATGCATAGTTACTCAATGTAACAAATAAATAGAAAAATCATGATAAAGTCTGGGAGAAGAATAAGTACACCAACCAGGATATGCATAGTTACTCAATGTAACAAATAAATAGAAAAATCATGATAAAGTCTGGGAGAAGAATAAGTACACCAACCAGGATATGCATAGTTACTCAATGTAACAAATAAATAGAAAAATCTGGCCTATTTTCAAAAGGAAACACAATCAAAAGATACAATCCCAAATTAACTACAGAAGGAATTATCAGGAAAAGCATCTATTATATGTACTCTCAATGAGGTAAAGTCAAATTCTCTTGAAATTAATGGACAGATAGAAGTTGTCAGGATAGAAATAGAAAAAAATGAAAAGATATAAAAGGAAATTTTAGATCTGAACATCAAATATCCAAAGTAAAAAATTCACTAGGTGGGATTGATAATAGAATGGATGTAACAGAGGAAAGAGTCAATAAGCTGGAGTTAGATTACTACAAACAGTATAAGCTGAAAAGGATAAAGAGAAAAAAAGATAGAACAAAATTTAGCAGAGTTTCAGAGACCATGAGACAATATTAAAAGTTTTATCATTCATGTCAAACCCTGAAGAGGGAAGAAAGAGGCTGGAGCAGAATAAATACTTGAGTTAAAAATGACTGAACATTACCATACTTTGTGACGTACTGATCTGAGCAGCTCAGACAATCTTACCATGGCACATCAAATCAAACTGCTGAAACCAAAGATGATAAAATCTTGAAAGGAGGAAGAGATAAACGTGCATTTGAAGCTTTTGTGAATCCCAGAAAAGATCATGTTCTTTGAACTAATTCATTCCTGTGATGTGGGATCCTTTCAGTGCATTGAATTCAATTGGGGGCCTTTGATTGGGGCACTTCAGTGAGGCATGACCTAGGGTGGGTCTCGGCTCTTCTTCCCGGATCCCTTTATAAACAGGAGAAAAATGTAGAGAGCCACAGAGAAAGACAGCTACCATTTTACCCTGCCATGTGAAAGAAGACTCCAGGATTGCCTACAGCTGCAGAAGACAAAGAAACCTTGAGAAGCTGAGAGAAAGGCTGGAGGCTGAAATCAGTGGAGAAGCTGAAGCAAGAGGTCCCAAGAGGCTAGGCCTTTTTTTTTTTTTTTTTACCTTCTCCACCCGCCCCCCACCCCCCGACATTTGTCAGCTCTCTGTGTTCATTTGCTGTTTGTTCTTCTGTGTCTGCTTGTTTTCTCATTAGGTGGCTCTGGGAACTGATCCTGGGACCTTCCGGAGTGGGAGAGAGGCTATTACTCTCTTGTGCCACCTCTGTTTCCTGTTGTGCTATGTCTTCTTATTTTCTATCCTGTGTGTCTCTTGTTGCGTCATCTTACTGCACCAGCTCTCAGGGTCAGCCGGCACTCCATGTGGGCCAGCTTGCTGCATGGGCCAGCTTACCCTCACCAGGCGCCCTGGGCATTAAACCCTGGACCTCCTATATGGTAGATGGGAGCCCAATTGCTTGAGCCATATCCATTTCCCAGGCTAGGCCTCTTGAAGCTGAAAGAGAAGGTGAGCCTGGAGGAGAAAGCAGACAGCAGCTAGCAGACCTGCCATTTTGCCTTGCCATGTGGTAGGAGTCCAGGATTCAGCAGCAGACCTTTGGTAAGATAGCCATCTCTGATGATGCCTTGATTTGGACATTTTCACAGCCTTGGAACTATAAGATTTTACCCCAAATAAATTGTCATTATAAAAGTCAACCCATTTCTGGTATTTTACGCCCAGAAGCTTTAGCAAACTAAAACAATAAATGACACAATATTATGATAATAAAAATTGAAGGTCTGTGATTTCTCCTCAGACCCTTGAGAAACCAGAAGAGACGGAAACAGCATCTTTAAAGTATGGAAAGAAGATAACTATCAACCTAAAGCACTATATCCAGCAAAAACTGCCTAAGGATTGAGGCAAAATAAAGACAGATGGAGAAGATGGAAAAACAAGAGAATTCATTACTAGATAACTTGGTTTAAAAGATGCGAAAAGAACTTTAGGTGGAATGGAAATGATTATAAGACGGAAATTTACATTTCGGAAAAAAGGAAGAGGACCAGAGACGCTGTTTGAGTAAACGTTATAACCTATTTTTTAACTGTTAAATTCTTTAATATTTGAATGAATTTTGCAGAATTATAAAAGCTTTGCAAACATTGTATCATAATCTGGGTGGGTGGGCACACTGTACATAGAGGGAATGAAGGTGACCACTATAACAAGGAGGGTGAAATACTCTATATGGCTCTAAGGTAGCTACATTTTTTTGAATTTGTAAAACACTAACTTTAATGAGTGTGAAAAGTTTGGTATACATATGTTATTCCCAGAGCAACTATTAAAAACTATTGCAAACAAAGTTGAGAAGAATAAGATAACCTGCATAGTTCTATTAATATATCTAGATGTGGTAGTTTGAATCTTTTGTGGGCCCCAGAAAATTATGTTCTTAAATTAATTCATTCCTGTAGGTGTGAACCTATTGTAGGTGGAATCCCTTGATTAGATTACTTCTGTAAGGGGTAGCCCAGGGTTGGTCTTAATCCTCTTCTCCTAGGTCCCTTTTAAATGGAATGAATATACAAAGAAAAAAGCCACATAGATTGACAAACCTCCAAAACCTGAAATCAACAGAATCTGGGAGAGAGAAAGCCACAGGAGCAGAGAGGAAGCCACAGGAGCAGAGTTGGAGCTGGAGGAATCTAGAAGCTGAAAGCAAGGGAGCTGGGAAGAGAAGGCAGCAACTGGCAGATGCCACTATTGTGTCCTGCCATGTGACAGGAGTCCAGGATCACCTACAGCTGGTCTGAGGGGAGAGAGCTTCGCCCAGTGCCTTGATTTGGACATTTTTCTCAGCCTCACACCTGTAAGCTTGTAAGTTAATAAATCCCCATTGTAAAAGCCAAGCCATTACTGGTATATCGCCTTGGAAGCCTTTTGCAAACTAAAACCCTAGGGGATGAGGAAAAAAGCAGTCAGAACATTGGCATATAGGGTTCTGTGGAACAAAATATTCATTTCATTTAGCTAAATACCTAGGAGTAGTAGAATTGCTGGATCACATGGTAAGATGTACTTACCATGTGAATTAGTCAGCCAAAGGGGTGCTGATGCAAAATACCAGAAGAGTGGGTGCCCTAATGACATGGCCCAATCAAAGCCCTAATCATAACTCTATCATGCCCAGGTACAAACCTGATTACAAACATAATCCAATATCTATTTTTGGAATTCATAACTGTATCACACTGCTATGCCATGTAAGAGTCTGTCCCAGGCTCTCACCAAAGCAGGATCTGGGTGGTCCCTATCCTTTGGTTCTGAGTGGCTCTCCCCAGTCGCACTGGAGAAAGGGCAGGTGGACTCACAGGTGCTGACTCGGAAGCTGCCACCTCTGGCAGGCACTAGGGAGCCTAAGCCCAATGGTTCACTTGTTTCCACTTTGCTAGCTCAGGGGCCTCTTGTCCAACATGGACACTACCTTCATTAGTGCTGGAGCAGATGAAACATAGCAGGAAATTCTTGCCTCCCTCATGCCAAATACCATCTTCCAGCATCAGAAAGTGCAGAACTTCCAAAAGGACCAGAGGACTAAGCTGCAGCCTTTGACATGCCTGCACCCTGCCTGTCTTTACATGTACTCTTTCCACTTGCTCATTTTCTGCACATACTTTCCAAATTTGCATTCCAAGCCCAAGTCAAAAAAGGTGGGATTTGCATTTGGCATAGTTGTTATGGATGCTGGCTTTGTTTTCCATCGGCCCATCCCACACATCTGCTCCTTGACAGTTACCTGATAAGATTTGTCCCTTTTCACAGACCCACACAGGAGGTTTAGGACCTGTCAGGACAGTCAGAGAAGGGCCCTGATGGCACTGGATGTGGAGAGTCCACATTTGGCTGCTGGCAGGCACTGGAGACCTCTCGTCTTTCCTGCCAAGGCCTGTACCTCCACAGAGAAACCTCCATTCCAAGAGCTAAAAAAGCAGCTCCATCTATAACTCCCAGACCTCACCTTTGAACTCATACACCAAAAAGAATGCCATCACAAGCTCAGACAGCTCCACTTGAGGTTTTCCAGAGCTGCAGAGGGGGAGTGGTCCAGCCCCACCCCACTCCTTGCTGCCCCAGATGGCCACAAAGAGGAACAAACACAGCCCTAGTTCTATGTTATTGTTTCCATGGTAGATCAGAGGAAGCTCCAGAGTAAAAAGGCTTCGAATGTGACCCCAGGGTAGAAAAAAGTTTGGGATGGCTTATCCTCGTGCCAGATTCCTCTGCTACCACAAAGGACCCTCTGAGGCTGCTGTCATCCCTTCCCTCAGTTAGGTTATCAAGACACTGTCAAGGTGGTGGGACTTGGCCCAGTGGTTAGGGTGTCGGTCTACCACATGGGAGGTCCGCAGTTCAAACCCCGGGCCTCCCTGACCCGTGTGGAGCTGGCCCATGTGCAGCGCTGATGAGCGCAAGGAGTGCCCTGCCACGCAGGGGTGTCAGATGCATAGGGGAGCCCCACCCCTAGGGAGCTAGGAGTGCGCCCCGTAAGGAGAGAGCCGCCCAGAGCGAAAGAAAGTGCAGCCTACCCAGGAGTGGTGCCGCACACACGGAGAACTGACACAACGAGATGACGCAACAAAAAGAAACACATTCCCGTGCCGCTGACAACAACAGAAGCAGACAAAGACGCAGCAGCAAATAGACACAGAGAACAGACAACAGGGGTGAGGGGGGAGGGGAGAGAAATAAATAAATAAATAAATCTTAAAAAAAAAAGACACTGTCAAGGATCTAAGGTCGGAAAGGAAACAGTGCTCTGGTGGGTCAACAATGCACTGGCAGTGGGGGAATACCAACCATTTCAGACTGCAGTGCCACATAGCCTTCCCATTCTTTCCAACTACCTTCCAGGTAATTCTCTATCCATCCATATATTAAACATTATAACTTCATGCCAGTACATCCAAATCTAGTCCACTATAACACGATTGAATACAATCTATGCCTTTGCATATTTGTAACTTTATTATTATTTTTTCTATACACAGGAAGTAGATGGGTCAGTTGAATCCCAAAGGCTATGGTGAGATTAGCAAATGGAATTGGTGGTCTTTTTTTTTTCAATAACATTTTACACTGTGTATCCTTTTGGTATTCTTTTTTTTTTTTTTTTAATATTTATTTTCTTTATTTCTCTCCCCACCCCTTCCACATTGTCTGTTCTCTGTGTTCATTTGCTGTGTGCTCCTCTCTGTCTGCTTGCATTCTTGGTGGCACTGGGAATCTGTGTCTCTTTTTGTTTTGTCATCTTGCTGTGTCAGCTCTCCGTGTGTGTGGTGCCACTCCTGGGCAGGCTGCGCTTTTTTTGTGCAGGGGGCTGTCCTTGCAGGACGCACTCCTTGTGTAAGGGGCTCCCCTACACAGGGACACCCCTGTGTGGCATGACACTCCTTGTGTGTGGCAGCACTGCATGTGGGCCAGCTCACAACATGGGCCAGGAGGCCCTGGGTTCGAACTCTGGACCTCCTATATGGTAGGTGGATGCTCTATCAGTTGAGCCACATCTGCTTTCCGGTATTTCCTTTTATTTAACATTGCTCTTACTATGTCACTGCTGCTATGATTTCTGTTAAAAGTTGGCAAAGCCTAATTGATTGTGAAATCTCATGGTGGTGAAATCTTTCTCTCTTGTGAAACTGGAATAGGTTCAGACCTGGCTGACCTTGATACATAAGAATTTGATGGGTCCTTTGAGGATTTCGTGGTTCAATGAATATTGGGATATAATTCTCTTCCTTGGAGGAGAATCATGGGATTCTCTTGTCTTATGGGGCCTCTGAGTCAGGGGCATAGAATGTCTCTGAGAACAGGGTTTCTCTCTTGGGGGATCTGTGGTCAGGGTGAGAGCAGGCTGCGGTTCTCAAGGGATGTGAAGCTCTTTGATGGAGACAAATAATCCACTGTATTTCCTCTTTTGTAAACCTTAAATCATATTATCTGTGATGAGTTCAGCATGAACAAGCATGTTGAAATGTGTTACAAATCACTAGTGATCAGTTAAATGCATATTAAATCTAGAAGTCCTCATTCCCATATCTTGCAGAAAATAACACAATTTTGGGGAGGAAGGACTTGAGTAGGGAAGGTACACACCCCAGGCTGCTCAGAGAGTTGTTTAATCTTTAGTCAGGGAGACAACTGGAAATGCAGACTTCATGCATTAAACCACCAAGTCGCAGGTCAGTGGGTGACTTTCCCAGTTGTTGAGTATGAACTGCTCATCCAGGGTTGTTCACTTCAAGGAGAAGCTAATTCTTTGCAGAGCTGTTATGTGGCAGTTGGTCTGGAATGTCCTGGGTTCTGAGTCATCATGGGAGCTTAGCAGACCACTGCTCATTAGGAGTGGTCACCTGACAATGTGAAGATGTTGTAGGAAGATGGACACGTTTGAACGTCCCCTGGTCTTTCAGAGGGGCTTCATGTGGGGGAAACTGAATTGTATTTTGGGTCAAGTTTTGAAAAGTAGAGGCAAGTGCCTGGGTCAGTATTGGACCCCTCTCTTGGCTTGAGTACCTCTGCTAGGATATCAATGATCAGCCCCCAAGCATTGAGGCAGGAGGATTTGTGAAAGGGACTGTTTAGTTTGCCAGGCCTGCTATAACAAATACCAAACACTGCCTGGTTTAAACAACGGGAATTTATTGTCTCATGTTTCAGAACCTTAAAGTAAAAAGTCAAGTAGTCGACAAGACCATACTTTTCTCAAAGTCTTTAGTGTTCTGGTTATAGGAATCCTTCATCACATGAAGACTGATCTCTCTCATTCTCATTCTCTCTGACTCTACTTCCGTGTCTAAATTAATCTGCTTAGAACTTCAGCTGTATTGGATTAGAACCACCCTCATTCATTTGGGCACACCTTAAATAATAATACAATCTTCAAAGGTCCTATTTACAAGTGGGTTACAACCAGGGACCTGGGGGTTAGGACTTGGACATATCTTTGGGGGGTGACTTGATTCCATCTCCAACAAGTAATGAAGTGACTTCTTGCTCCAGGTGTCCAGGGCATGATCTGGAGGTCTCAGCTGCTTGGGGATCATTGTACCCAGTGAATTAACCACATTTCTTGTCCCAGATCCAGCACACATCAGTGGGGTGACTATGGCAAGTGACTTAACTGTCTATACTTCAATATTCTGAACTGTTTTGATAACAGGTCTTCTCCACGAGCTGTAAAGGATCAAACCCATATAAAGATTGAAATTCAGTGTCCATTCTCCCCTGTCCTGAAGTCATTCAAGTACCCCTCCAGAGGCAAGCACTACCATTTCCAGTTTACTATTCTAAATATTTAGTAACTGAACTCTTATAGAGCCCGTATGATGTGCCAATCCTTTTCCCTACTTTACCTGTATTTTCATATTTTGCCACATAAAATAATACTAGTAATTTGGCCCTATGAACATTTCCACACCATGCAACATGGACCTGGCACAGAGGAGTGAGGTACATGAGGTTTCTAAGTGGGACTTGAGCCCATGCTCTCAGTTACTGTGCTGTGCTGCCTTCCTGTATTGACTCATCTGAAAAAAGGTATATCCCATGCTTAGTTTGTTGGGTATATGAAATGTACAAAAAATGTAAAGATCCACTTCCTATGGCCAGTTTTGATTCAGGTGACTCCAGTAGACAGCTTCTGAATAAGGTTTTCAAAAGTTTGATTTGGGAATATATTATTACTATTTTTCCCACGGTTTTCTGTCAGCAAGAAATCAACAGCTCTCCATACTGTGAATGTATTTCCTGGGATCTTGCCTGAACAATGCAAGAAAAGAGAAAGATATTAATGTATTCAACCATATGATACACATGGCGATTAACTGTCCATCTGGAAAATGTACTGCCCGTCCCCAGGGCAATTCAGCAGCATCAAAACTGGCATCTGGCCAAAGCCACAGGTGTACCATCAGATATCATCCCTGACACAACCTACTGCCTAAAAGGTACTGTGAAAGTTTAATCATTCATTGATTTAAGAGTAATGCTTTAGGGGAAAACTACAAAAACGTTAAGCCATATTCTTTTTTACTGAGATATAATTCACATATAATAAAGTTGATGTGGTTGAAGTGGAAAAGTCAGTGGTTTTCAGGATACCATGAGGTTGCACAACCATCATCACTATTTAATTCCAAACATTTCATCATCCACAAAAGAAACCCTGAATTTATTTGCAGTTAATCCCTTTTCTGCCCCACACCCCCAGTCATGGCAACCACTTTATGTTGCTGTACATTTGCCTATTCCGCATATTTCAGACAAGTGGGAAAATATACTATATTGCCTTTTGTGCCTGATTCCTTTCACTTAGTGGAATGTTTTCAAGAGTCCTCCATGTTTAGTATGTGTCAGTACTTCATTCCTTTTTATTCCTGATTAATATTCATTGTATGGATATGCCACAATTTGTTTTCTCTTTCTTCTGTTGATGAAAATTTGGGTTATTTCCACTTTTTGGCTCTCATGAATAATACTGCTATGAACATTTTATGGGTATGTTTTTGGAGAAACTTACATTTGCAGGTCAACTGCAAATTGAGATAATTTACTTCTTCCATTCCAATTTGGACACTTTTTAATTTCTTTTTCTTGCCTATTAGCCTTTGCTAGAATGGTTAGTACAATGATGCACAGAAGTGGCGAGTGCATACATCCTTATATTGTTTCTGACCTGAGGGGGAAAGCTTTCAGTCTTTCTCCATTAAATATGATGCTATTTCTTGGACTTTGTGTCATTTGTCCGGTTGAGGGAGTTCTCTTCTATTCCTACTTCACTGAGTTTTGTATCATAAAAGGGTGTTGAATTTTTTCATTTGCTTTTTTCAAACTCTCTTGAGATGATCATATATTTTTAAAACTTTATTTTATTAATACGTTGGATTGCATGGATTGAATCGCATTTATGCAAAGAGGCTTACGTTGCTGGGATCTGTCATGCATGGCCACTGTAGTCTTGCTTGTTTGCCTTAGTATCAGCTTTATAGGATAGAGATTTACTTAAATATGACAAAACAGTAATTCTCCCAGTCTTAGGTGAGAAGTTTTGTGCACATGTTTGATCTGCCTTCAACAAGCAGCCAGGAAGTGGAAAACTGTAGCCTTCTCTTCTTGTGAAGAGCATCAAGGGACCTGAGGTGAGAACTTGGGCTCCTTTGTCTTTCCAAAAATTCATAAGCCTGCCCTATGCACACAGACCAATGCTTGTGCGTGGCTTTCTAGATTCCCATGAACATACCTGAGTTTTTCAAAGCCTCTATGGATGTCTCATTTCCAATTCTTCCTTTTAAGCTTTGGGGTTAGTCTATTGCTTGCCTTCACATCATGCATCATGAACTTAAACAACTGCCTGTCATTGTTTTTGACAAATGTGCCCAGGAACAGGCTTTTTGCTCTGGGCAAGCTCCAAGGCATTCCAAATACAAACCACTCATCAAGTGGGGTCTTCCATAGACACACCGGCCAAGTCAAATAACGATGATTCTTTGGGAACGAGGCTTTGAAAGGGCTCCAAACACCATCTGTTCTTCCAGAGGCTTCTAGTTTGCTAATTCTCATTTAAAAATGTGGGTTATTCATTTTTGAGGCTACCACACAGCAGGCTATGGGACAGACATGGTAAAACACAACCAACATCACCATTCTTAATGAGATTCAGCCATTTTTCTTAAGTCGATGCTCCCTGAATTGTTGCATGCTGTGAATTAATTGCCAGTATTCTGAATATATTGATTGTAGCAATTTTTGCCAGTTTTCTTGTTGCTTTTTTGGGGGGGAGGAGAATTTTCAGAAGTTTTTAATTTGCCATTTTTCTTCTTTATTTTCTTTTTTTTTAAAAAGATACATAGGTCACACAAAATGTTACATTAAAAAATATGAGGTCCCAAATACCCCACTCCCCACACCCCCACACTCCTCCCACATTCACAACTTCTTTCATTAGTGTGGTATATTCATTGCATTTGATGAGTACATTTCGGAGTATGCTACACAGCATGTTTGCCATTTTCATTAAAACAGTTCCTAAATCATATGCTGCACAATTTGCAGGAAGTACTCTCTGCCACAAGTTAGCACCTATCCCCCTGTATGCATTTTTCAGATGGGGCCCAGTGAACACTACTTCCACCATGCTTCCTAATATCTCCCTAACTAGCACAACAGCCAGGTTATCTGTTCCATGGATCTCATAATATTGTTACCCTTTATTGCATAGTTTTTTACGTCTGTCTTGCAGTAAGAAGTGGGCACCATGTAGGCACAGGATGTGATGTTACCACTTGCTAGTACATCTTGAACCTCCTGGCCACAGGTAAGCAACAGGACACAGCTACTCCTTAGAATGCAGAAGACAACACGTGAGATTAGGGAAGATACAAAGTCAGACCCAGGATGGACTGCCCACTGCCAGGATTGAAGGCAGGATCAACAGCTCTGTGAGTCAACTTCCTCATCTCTGAAAAAGGAGAGAATGCACTGTCATCCTCATGGGGAATTTGTGAGGATGGACAGTGATGTTCACATAAGGTGCTTGGAAAGTGCCTGTCATGTTATTACCATTTAGTAAATGTTAGTTGGTGGCTTACTTGTAAATAGCCTCCAGTGACTGTAAAAGCATGAGACAGATGTGAAGAAACTGGAAGGCTGCAGGAAGACGCTTCATTCTGGGCAAGGAAATGTTAAAAGTGGGAACTGAAGGAAGAGAGAGTTGTTACCATCTGTGGAGCTGCTTCTCTGTGCTCATCACTGCGTGAAAAGGTAGAACAACAGAGCCACGGTTTCTGGCCTCACAGGGCTTCAAACCTACAGGGAGGGTGAACACTACACAAACTATGCAAATTTGTTAAAATATACAAGTGTGTACATTGCTTGGAAAGAGAAGTGCCAGAAGCTCCAGGGCCTATACATCAAGTATCTTGGTGCTTGGCGGGAATACTTCCTTCAAAGAAGTCATATAGGGTAGAATTCACTTTGAAAATTCCCATAATTGTCCTCTGAGGATTCCTAGATGTCTGCTTTTGTCACACAGCTCATAGTGGAGGAGGCAGCTGTCAACCCCATGTTTACGTAAGCCACGGTCCTACATCATAGGCAACATCTCCTGCATCATATATTTTGACGTTGCATCATGCTACTGAGTATTTGTTAAACTGGTTCATATCTATGGTGGTTTGAAAACATGTTTACAATTTTTCTTTTACTTATTTGTCCCAAGACTGCCCTGCTGCCCAGAAGCCCTGGACACATTGGGTGGACTCATGTAGGTGCTCCAGGTAAAGCCAGCTTCAACCCACAGACATCGGAATGAAGTCAACCCAGATGATTCAAATCCCAGCTGAAGAAAGACCCTTAGACAGGGAGCTCTCACTGCTGAGGCTCCAGACATCAGAGAGCAGAGATGGCCATCCCCACTGTTCCCTCCTGAATTCCTACTCCCAAGAAACATGAGCAAACTAATATTGTTGTTTTCTGTCACTATTTATTAAAGCAGGAGGTCAGTTTTGCTCTTCTTCCCCTTGAAACCTCACTGTTGACGATAATGGGGGATAGGTATTTTCCCTCATACACCTTACTTTCAAAAAAAGATAATGGATGGGTCTAGAAGTCAGTTTCAAAATAAAACATGTACTCTGAAATAACACACTTGTCCATGTAAAAATGCAGAAGTCTAGAGAGTAGCAGTTGGACATTGAAATATGGAGAACACCCGCACTCTGAAAATTCTGAGGTGGCCCGTCACCATGGTTATCTCGTGATGCGCTTGCGGCTCACGGTTCTAACTGTCACTCTGTGCAGAGACATTCAAAGTTGTTAGAGGCAGAAAACCTCTCAGCCTCATTCCTACACTTCAGAGAGATGGGAAATCTCAATTGCTGTTCAAGAGGTATGCTCATACGGACCTGCCTAAGGAACTTCCTCCCTCCAAAAGGGCTAGTTAACTTTCCAATTTCTCCTCTTCAACTGGTCATGAGTTTTAGATGCGTTTTAGTTTTCTGTTACTCCTCATTTTATATTTTTGATTCTCTATTAAGATGGTTGACTTAAAAAGAGTCTCTATTTAGAAAAATTTATATCTCATATGATGTCCTTCAGCCTTCACTCTTGTCCCTTCTAGGTACTCAATGAGAGAATATACTAGAATGCTTATTTTGATGCTGTTTTTACTCATTAAGCATATAGTAAATTATTTCAGAAATTTAGACTGAATCTGGAATGGTGTAGATAGAACGGGAGGCATTTCACACAATGAAAGGTAGTGGATTTGTTTTTAACATTCATTTCCACTGGGAATTATCCTGTATATAATTTATCAGTATAATTGGGGCCTGTTGATTCCATTCATATAAGCAGTTTTCCAAAACAAATGGTAAGAATTTCCTTTTCTCAGTGTCAATTTAGGGCCCCAAACATACATTTACTTTTATTCTTGATAGTTATCCAAACATTCCCATTTTACAGAGATAAGTATTTCTACTTTTACTGAAACCACTGCCATTCCTAAAGGTAACCATGGGGAAAATAGAGTAGCTTTCTCTCAATTAATCAAAGAACCTGCCGTTCTACACACAGCAATAGACAGAAAAACAAGTCAGTGACCTGACAGAGACTACTAGATAGCCAACGATTTAGACAGCTAAACACACAGAAAAATAGGTATGGTATACAGATGAGAAAAAAGCAAAATGTGTGAACTCGATGGTCCAGCAGCTGCTCAATTCATACTTACCAAACAACATGATAGTCTACCCTTTGTCCTCCAAGTATAGTGGCCCGAGTAATTCCTGTGCAGGACCACCAATGTACTGAAAGGTGCTCTGTGTCCTCCCAGTTCTCCCAGAGGACCCGGTGGAGGAGCAACCTAATGCCAGGGTAGAAGAGGAGAACCCACCCAACGCCAAGGTAAGGTCACCTTTCTTGGATTGAACTAGTTACGTTGTTTTCTTGGTTTTTCTCTTTTCAGACAAGTTAAAATTTGAAAACATCATGTAGATCATATAATTTAGGACCCACCCTCTTGTGTGTGTATTGTGTGTGTGTGTGTGTACATGTTGTGACTGACTCTCTTGCTGACATGTGATTCCATGGGCATTCAATGTTAGTAGCATCAGATTGGAACATATATTGTAGAAGGCTTTTTCATTAGTGGAAATTTTTCCCCTTTGGATTAAGAACTTTGTAACTGTGAACCCAAATGGACTTGAAAGAGAAACTCTCAAGGCCTCTTCTACAGGTTTTTAGGTTCTTTTGTGTTCTTTCACATGACCACTGTTTCCCATCTGGTTTTCTAGCGCAACAAAGAAAGCAAAAATTCTTTGCAAATGACACACAGCATGATATGAACCTCACAGTGTTTGTTTTGCTTCTTTGCAGCGGACCTCAATTCCAAGAGGAAAAGGTGTGTATTCTGGTTTCCCTCTCTGGCTCAGGAAAGAAATCTAGATGACTGCGATGCAGCTTCCCTGTTGGCTTTAGTGTGGAGAGTTCAATGATTCTGCATCCCGTGTGAGAGTGAGGATTGAGGGTGTGGTGAGAAAAACTGGTTTTCAGGGAAAGATCTTTCATCCTGTTCCTATGGTTCACGGAATCAACTGGGTTCCCTTTGGGTGGTTTGGCTTACCATAAACGGAGTTGTGGGTTTTCAGTGGCTAAGTCTATGTGGTGTGATTGTGCATGTTCATGTGTGTGTGTACTTGTATGTATCTTAGATAAAGTTCCTATTTATGCACTAGTGCCACCGTCAACTATGTCAAGAAAATAATCCCATAATACTGCAGATTTTACATACAGGAGCTACTTAGTCCTCATCACAGCCATATGTAGTGGGTTTGTTTATTATACACACAACTCAGATGGAGAATCCCAGACTAGAGAGAAAATGTTCCCAATCTCATGTGCTTCTATATGGCAGAGTCTAAATATGTACCCCATCAAGTAATCTCATGTTGATACTCTGAACCTACACTTAAAACTGAGAAATGGGAAAATCAGACACTATACAAGGGAGGTCTAGTATCTGTGCATATTTCTGAAATTACTCAGTCCTACAGAGTTTCCAAATACTTCCCATCTTTATAAGGTAAGCTAGGGAAGTGGACATGGCTCAGCTGATAGAGTGTCCTTCTACCATATGAAGGGTTCAGGGTTCGATCCCCAGGGCCTCCTAACTCATGTGGTGAGCTGGCCCATGTGCAGTACTGATGCCTCACACAAGGAGTGTGGTGCCACACAGGGGCGTCCCTGCATAGGAGTCCCCCATGTCCAAGGAGTGTGCCCCATAAAGGAGAGCCACCCTGCGTGAAAAAAGCGCAGCCCACCCAGGAGTGGCACCGCACACGTGGAGAGCTGACGCAGCAAGATGACGCAACAAAAGAGACACAGTTTCCCAGTGCCGTAGGATAATGCAAGCAGGCACTGAAGAACACACAGCCAATGGACACAGAGAGCAGACAACGGGGGGAAGGAGAGAGGAATAAATAAAATAAATCTAAAAATAAAATAAGGTATGCTAAGTAGTCACACCATCTATTGCACATTTCAAATTCCTTCACATCTGTATCTTGGATGTTTTAAGTGAACACAAAACTACAAGATTTTTTTGAAACCCCACTTGGATTCACATGGGTCCACTAGGTAACTTAGGAATAAGGGGATCAAAAGTTTCAACGATAGATAAATTAATATTTTCCTACCTCTGTCTGTCAGTAAGTCATCACCAGCTCTCTTGATTATGAATGATTTTCCCAGGTTTTTGCCTCAAGGGTAAAAAAAGAAAAATTGCTTCTCAATCCGACATATGTACTCTTCACCACACTCAGACAGACAGTAGCATGGAAATCAGTATCAGGCTAGAGAAGAGGCGTCACGGAAAGATACTGCGGACCTCCTACTGTTCGGAAGGTAATGTGGCAATGCAATCATTATGTTGATTCAAGAATAACAATTGCAGCTTATTCAGTGTCCTATATTTAGGAAAAACCTCATAAAATGCCTAAGCCATATTCTTTTTTTTTAATTGTGAAAATTCTAATTTACTAATTGAATTAGTGACACAAGCACAGAATGAAAGATGCCTGTACATCTCAATATTGGCTGACATCTAATAGACTGTGTTTTAACCTAAAGTTTAGCCATTAGTTTATTTTTGAACATTAGGTGAAATGCATCTCTTCTGAAATAATTAGGAAAAATTTTGAAAAAATCAACACTTTATTTTTTAGAGCAGAGATTGATTCACAGAAAACTGAACACCTACTAGTAAAGTTCCCACATCTTCCCCTACCATCTTTCCCTGTCCTCCCCAGCACAGTTTGCACTGTTATGAAATACCACAATCGCTGGCTTGTTTGCACAATTAAAGGGCCAGTACTGATAAATCCTTATGAAGGTTCACTCTCTGTTGAAGAGCTGTGCGAGTTTTGACCAATGGATATTGTCATGTACTGTAGAAAACAGTGGGGCAATCTCCCAAAAAGTGAAACAGAATTGCCATATGACCAGCAATCTAATGAATCTGTATACATGTATATTAATATATACACATTGAAATATATATTTTGGAAAGATACTTGCATACCAATATTCATTGCAGCATTATTCATAATAGCCAATAACACAATACCCAAGTGTCCATCAACACATGAATGGGTAAAAAAAGAAAAAGTGAGGGAAGCGGATTTGGCTCAACAGGTAGAAGGTCTGCCTGCCGTATGGGAGGTCCAGGGTTCAAATACAGGGCCTCCTGACCCATGTGGTGAGCTGGCCCACATGCAGCACGATGTATGCAAGGAGTTCCATGCTGCAGGGTGTCCCCTGCGTAGGGGTGCCCCATGCGCAAGGTGTGCTCCCAGCAATGAGAGCTGCCCTGCATGAAAAAAGCTCAACCTGCCCAGGTGTGGTGCCGCACACACAGAGGGCTGACGCAGCAAGATGATGCAACAAAAAGAGAGAAATTAATAAAAAATAAATCTATTAAAAAAATGAAAAGGTGATTGTAGCAGTTTGATATAATTGATGAACTGCAAAAAGAAATACTGGATGATGCTTGTAATCTCATCTGCACGTGGGCATGCCTGAGCTTTGATTAGGGTGTTGAGTCCCCACCCCTTGGTGGGTAGGGACTCACACATAAAAGGCATGGTGAACAGCAGAGTTGAGGGTTTTCTGATATTGGAGTTTTGATGTTGGAGTTTGATGCTGAAGTCTTAAGCTGGAGCCCTGGGAAGTCAGCACACAGAGGAAAGAGGAGTCAGCACCAGGAAGGAAGGAACATTGAACCCCAAGGAAACCAAGCCCCAGGAACATAGGAACCCAGGAAGCCTGAACCCTGGCAGATGTCGGCAGCCATCTTGCTCCAAATAGACTTTAGTGAGGGAAGTAACTTATGCTTTCTGGCTTGGTATCTGTAAGCTCCTACCCCAAGAAAATAGCCTTAATAAAAACCAACCAATTTCTGGTATTTTCCATCAGCACCCCTTTGGCTGACTAATAGAATGATATATCCATATCATTGAATTCAGCCATAGAAAGTAAGGAAGTTTTGAGACATCCTCTTACACAGATGACATCAACGGGATTATACTGAGTGTAATTTTATGACACAAAGGACAAACAGTGTATGATTCTTCATAGGTGAAACATGTAGAAAAAGAAAATTCTTAGAGGAAGAAAGGAGATCAGGGATTATTAGTAGGGACTAGAGGAAAAGGGCAATGGGATTAAAAGAAATGGAGGGTCCACAGGATGGAGGAATAAAATAGGGATTAGAGTGGACTTACTGATATTCTACTGTAGAACTGTTGTGACTAGTAATGGAAGAAATTGTAGCAGTGATGTGGAGAAAGTGGCCACAGTAGTTGCTGAGGGCAGGGAGAAGGAAGAAGAAATGTGATGTGGGGGCATTTTCAGGACTTTGAATTGTCCTAAATGATATTGCAAGGACAGATGCTGGGCATTATATATGCTGCCATAACCCACTGAATGTTCTTGGGGAGAGCGTGAACTACAATGTAAACTATTATCCATGTAGTGCAGCGGTGCTCCAAAATGGATTCACCAAATGCAATGAATGTGCCACAAGGATGAAAGAGGATGTTGATGTGGGAGGAGTGGGGTGGGGAGTGTGTGGGATATATGGAACTTCTTATATTTTTTAATGTAACATTTTTTGTGACTTATATATCTTCAAAAAGAATACAATTTTAAAAAATGATGGGTGTAGGGGGCAGGTAATGGAGTATGTGGGAACCTCTTATGTTTTTTAATGTAACGTGTATGATCTAGTAACTTTAAAGAAAGATAATTAAAAAATAAAATAAAAAATATAAAAAAAGTTAATGGATATAGACTTTCTATTACAAGTAATGAAATTCTGGAGAATGAATGATAGTGATGTTAAAAGTTGTTTATGTAATTAATATCAATGAATTAATTGTACCAATAAAAATAGCTAAAATGGGCATTTTATTCATACAAATATCACCTTGTAATATTAGAAAAGACATGAAAACACATGGGATAGGCAAATCAGTCATGGACTTGGATGATGTCAAAGAGATACTGGAAATTTAGTTGGGCTTCAAAATGAGCAGGAGAAGGGTAGGGCCAAAGTCACTGAGTCATGGTGTATAACATAGCACCATTATTAGAGGCACTATTTCACATCAATTTAGATTGCCTTTAGCTACAAAGCCAAGGACTCTGTTTCTGATGGTCTTCCTGTTCTCATTAGTCTCTCCTTCTTGCACAAAGGAAGGCTGAATAACATCGAGTCTATACTTTCTAACCAACTAGCCCTGTACACTCCAGGCCCTTGTCCTAGTCAAGCCAAGTTCCTAGGTCAGGCATTAACAGTACCCTACTATCCTGATGACTCCTCTGTGTCCACCCAGATTCCATGGAAGACGTGATGGAGGAATATCTTAGGGACAGGGTAATTGAGGAGAATCCATACAATGCTGAGGTAAGGCCACCTGTTTTTGTCTAAGAAATGTTCTCATCTCAGTTTCTTTTTCCATTGAGTACAGATCTTACTATATGATATTATACCCTATAGACAGTAGCTGTTGTTTTGTGGAAGGAATAGCTGAAAGGGAGATTTCTACAAACAGATCCCTGACACAAGAAGGCTTTACAAATGGCAGCATCTGGTGATAAACCACATGGGATTTTTTTTTTAAATCACAGCACCGTTTTCCCTCTTTTGACTAAGACTTTTGTAATTGCCACCAAACTGCACTTGAGAGACACATCCTCCAGGAAGAGCTTGAGCCTTTCCCACAGGTGTCTGCCATGCTTATTCATTGGGTTTTTGACTTTACCACTGTTGCCCAGCAAAACCAAGACCTGAACAACACAACACAACATGGTCCTATCCTCACTGTGTTTTCTTTTTTGCCATTGTAGGTGTCCTTGAGAGCAAATGAAAATGGTAGGTATTGTGGGTTCCTCCAACTATTGTGGGAAAAATTGAGATAATATAGGTGGGCTTCCTTTAGGTTGGAGACCTAACCTGATCCCAACCTCATGGGAAAATGTGGATATGGGCTTTGATGAAAGATTTTCCATGAGGGAATTCTGTCCTTCCTCTCACAGTCCCCAGTAGATGCTATGTTCTCCTTGGGTGGTACAGGTTAGGCTCTGGAGAGGCTTAAGGGCATACACATGTGAGTTTCTGTAGTGTGACTGTGTGTTTGTATATGAGCATGTGTGGGTGATTGAGTGTATTTCTCCCAGGTTAGATGAACTGCTTAAGCTCTCATGCTCAGGGGGATGGGCCTTAGTGTGAACCCACGCATGTGGCGCCAATGCTTATGCTCTGACCTACAGATCTGCAGTTACCACTCACTCATTGTACCATTAGAAACCATGCAAGGGAGTTCCACCATCTTGCCAGTGCCTAGAATTAACTGACACTATGGAAAGACCAAACAGTCCATCTTTAAAAGATGACCTCCATGATCACACGGATTATGGAAGCAACATGTGTAGTTAACCTCAGACTCTGGCTAGGTATTTATGTACAAAGCTAAAAAAAGGCTCATATGCTTCTGTTTAGATCAACATTCTGAGAGTTGTGAGGCATCAAATAGGATGACCGGGTCAACCCCCACATTGAGGTCGCAGCTCACCAGCTCATCCAAAACAGACAGGCATTGGGAAGAAAACTTAGTGCATTTGATTACATCATACCATGGACCCTCTAGCTGCTCAAATCCTATGAGTCACAGAGTAGGGTCTTTAACAAATTCGTACCACGATTACACTTGGCTCTTAACCTGATGTCCAAAACCTTTGTTGAAATGCTTCTAGAGAGCAACGTAGAGGGAGTCAGCATTGAACCTTTGTGTCCCTGTATAATGAATGTCCCACTGATAACGGCCATTGATGGAGAGCCAATAATTCAGTGAATACACACACTTGGTGGAGAAAAGGAAGACTGCATGGAAGACTATATTACTATTTAGTGATCATTTTTAAATGGGAAGATATCAGTATTTTGAAATCTATAATTTATTCTGTTTACCACAAACATGAGTGAAGAAAAGTTATAGAATGGTTTGCCTAGGATTGAATCTATTCCACCAAAAAGGTTGCTTCTAATCAAGAGGAAACTACTGCCGTATATATGGTAAATGCAGGGTCAGTTTATGAAGATCTGTGTAGGTTGAAATCATTGCAGATGTCAAGAAGACACTGGCAATTGCAATGAGATACGTAACAATCAGGAGGCGTAGTGGGACTCTGTCATTGAATAATGATTTATTTTAGTATAATCTGTAGAGTTACTAACCTGGTTGCTTTCATTTTCCATTAACTACAAAGCTAAGGTTCTTGTTTCATTCCTCCTACACACTTTGCCATCCTTCAGTCATCATGGAATATGGCCCCACAGGTGCTCAGACCAAGTTTGTTAAACTCCAAATACATTCTAGTGCCTTGTCCAAGGCTAGAATTTTCCAAGTCATTGACGATAAACACACTGTGTGATGAGAGTTACTCTGTGTCTGCCTAGTGCTCCAGGAGCATCTGATAGAGGTGCTTCCACGCGACCAAGAGGATGACGAAGTCCCACACAAAGCCAAGGTAAGGTTGCTATGCTTTGCCTAAGGTTGCAAGGTTCTTTTTATTTCTTTTTTATTTCTTTATTTAAATTTTCTTAAATATTTCTTTTTAATTTTTTTCTCTCCCCTTTCCTGCCACCCCCAGTTGTCTGCTCTCTGTGTCCATTCGCTGTGTGTTCTTCTGTGTCCAGTTGTATTCTTGTCAGTGGCAGCCAGAATCTGTCTTGTTTTGTTGCATCATCTTGCTGTGTCAGCTCTCCGTGTGTGTGGTGCCATTCCTGGGCAGGCTGAGCTTTTTTCCCTCTGGGTGGCTCTCCCTATAGGGCACACTCCTTGCTCGTGGGGCTCCCCTACACGGGGGACACCCCTGTGTGGCACGGCACTCCTTGCATGCATCAGCACTGCGCTTGGGCCAGCTCATCGCATGGTTCAGTAGGCCCTGGGTTTGAACGTTGGACCTCCCACATGGTAGGTGGATGCCCTATCTGTTGGGCCAAATCTGCTTCCCAGCAAGGTTCTTTTTTGGTTTCTTTCTTTACATTGAATTTCAGGTAAAGTTGTCTAGTCATGTACATTATAGATGATGTATACATGTTCATTTCGGGCAGAAAGTATCTAGTGGAATCTTCTTTTCTACTGATCCATGACTCAAGAGAGCATCCACAAATGGCAGCAGCTGGTTAAAATGTATATGGTAGGCCAACTTTTGCTCACTTGCAAAGTTTTCTCCTTAGTTTAAAAAATTATAATTACAAACCAAAAAGGACTTGAGAGGTACATGTCAAGCGAAGGCTTATGCCTTTCCAGATGTGTCTCCAACACTTACCCATGGGGTTTTGTTTTCACCACTGTTTCCCATCTGCTTTTCTAATGGTATCATGCAAGTGAAAGTTGTCTTTAAACAGGATACAGCATGATCCCTTTCTCAACAGGTTTTCTCTAATTGCAGGGTGCTGTTGGAGCAAGGGAGAAGGGTATGTATCAAGAATTAGTGACTTGTGTGAAAATCTGGATAAGACAACCAGGATATTAATGGTACGGTTCTCTGGATCATCATGGTTCCAGTTTCTGATGGGAATGAGGAATTAGAGTAGAGGTAAAGAAAGTGATTTTCCAGGGGAAGGTTTAGGGCATGTTGTACAGTCCTGAAAGCACCTGTGTTCCCTTTACGTGGCAGGGATTTGTGTAAATAGCTGAGAGGCAGTGACTATGGGTGAGTCCATGTTGCATCTGTGATTGTGTGAGTGTCGGAGGTTAGCATGTGTTACCCTAAAAGGTCAGTTCAACCTACACAGGACTACTGCTATTGAACTTTTCTCAAAATCTGTCCCATCACCATACATGATGCATATCATCTCCAGAATCATTTCTGGGATTATGTTTACTCTCCCCATTCCTTATATGAAAATACTGAGGTGCTCAGATGAATGACCTAAGACCTCAAAGTCTTAAGTGGTAGGGTCAAAATATCAGCACAGGTTGTGGCCTCTGGGCTGATACTCTGAACTGCTGAATTGCACTTTTCTCACAACCATGGGTCATTAATGACCATGCAAGAAATTTCAACAATCTGTGTATATACATGAGCCCATGCCAAGTGGGTTCTAACTACTACTCTTCTGTATTTGGCAACCCCCAGGGTCACATACCAAATATTAGAATTAGGTGCACTTTACCAGACATCTAGACAGTTGCCAGGGCACAGAGCACATTGAATACTCCAGGAGTTTCTGGCAAGTTCACAGGTACTGATGTCTGTAGGCTCAGCTTGTCCACTTCTGTCAGTGCCGGGTCATTGCTCAGTGATGGTCAAGCAGAACATAATTCCAGAGATGTTTTCACCGTTTGGATGGCTTTTCCATTTCAAGGTCTACAAATGATCAAATTGGCGAGCAACATACTGTAAGGATGGTAACCAATAGGAACTCAAAGTCACACTTTCTCATTATTTTGTCGTTCATCACTATAGTTGCAACAATCTTTCAGAGCTGGCGTAGGATCTCCATGCTCAACCTGTGCTTCTCTCCTCATGAACTGTCCCATGGTGGGCTGCTTAGTGTGAGAATGGAGAGTCACAGCACACAATACTTATATAGTAATGAAATTATTACATAGCAATGAAAATGAAGACTGGAAGGAAAACCCCATATGCACACCTTGGTGATTTTTAAATTGTAGGGTATCAGTAAAACTCTAAAATTCTATGACAATTATTTTGCCTAGAACAAAGCCCAGCCCATCAAAAAAAATTTGGCATAATAAAGAGCAAAATATTACGGAATGGAAGAGAATTGTACTAGCAGCACTTTGGATCCCTGAATTTGAAATGGTCTTAGAAATTTCAATAGGATACTGACAATTAGCTTAGCTTTAAAACAGGGAGGAGCAGGAATGGGACCTGTCAATTGATCATAGTATCTATTTTCATATCATTTGTACCCAATATTTCATTGCTTTATGCTGCTCTAAGGTACATAACCAAAAACTCTTATTTCTCATTTGTGCCCTGCTCCTCTTCTGCACCATCTTTTGATGCTATGGAGAATGATCCAGCAAAGGACCATTTCATGCTTATTATCCATTTCCCTCTTATTCTATTGTCTATTCCCAAACATGTGAGCTCCCTGAATAATATATAAGCAACACCCCAATATGCTTACAGTTACTTGTGTTCTCCTAGCAAACCCTGAGGCCCTGTTGGAAGAGACTCCTAGAGACAGGACAGATGAGGAGATACCATCTAATTCCAAAGTAAGATAGCTTTTTGTTAGCTAAGAGAAAACTATTGATATTTTAAGTTTCTTATTTTTTAGATTGAGTTCAGATATAAAAATCTAACCGTTTAGGGGAGCGGATGTGGTTCAAACGGTTGAGTACTTGCTTCCCATATGGAAGGTCCTGGGTTCAGTCTCTAGTGCCTCCTATTAATAAAAATATAAGAAAAACAACAATAACAGCAAGAATCAAACAATCGAGGCGCTGATCTCAGGGGAGCTAACGTGGCTCACTGGTTGAGTGCTGGCATCACACATACAAAGTCGTGCATTTAATTCCCAGCCTCCATTCCCAAAAATACAAAAAAAATCTGACCATTTAATTACAGATGATTCTTTTGTTGACAGAGTGTTCATTGGGAGCCGATTATTAACTGATCCTCCATAAAAGATGGCAGTAGTGCAGTCAATTGTGTGCTATGGGGCCTTTTCCTCAGCATCAATTTTTCCACTAAGATTAAGAATTGTTTGTTACCCAACCTAAATTCCCACCTTAAATACTCTTTATTTTTATTTTTATTTTTTTATTTTTTATTTTTTCCTTAAATACTCTTGAGAGATGATACATCACCCAGGGAAAGCTAGCACATTTGAAAAGGTACCTGTTACAATTATTACGGGGCCTCAGACTTGACCCTTTTTCCCCATCTGCTTTCCTAAATTCACCAAGAGAACAAAAGACCTGTGTAACTTTACTCTGCATGGTCCAATCCTCACAGTGTTTTTTCCCCTCTAATTGCAGGTGACCTCAGGAGCAAGCAAAAACAGTAAGTTTTTGGATCTCACTTGTTTATTGAGAAAAATCTAGATGATTACAAAACCAGGGCTTTTGGGTTGGACTGAGTCTGGACAGGCACCTTGATTCCTGCTTCCAGGTAGGAATTAGGGATAGGGATGTGATTTTGATCGAGGAAAGGAAAAATAATTGTGACCTACAGGCCATATAGTCTGCTATGTTCCCTTTAGGTGGGTTTTTTTTCATATGCCATCACAACTGCCCGCTTTACATTTATTATACGGCCAGGGGTCGACACTACTGCACTGGGGTTCTTTTTCCTATTTCTACATTTCTGATAGGGAAACTAAGGTGCAAGGAAGAATACCATAAATTTTGAACTCTGACATATACAAGATGTTTTGTGAAATCGGGCACGTGCTGACACCTGGAGTCTCTGCATCATCACTCAGCCATGGGCTCATTGCCACAGGAGGCAAATGAGACAGAACACCTGCATATTCCTGGAAGTATCTGAACTGCAGAGACCCCAATCCCTGCTCATCAGTAGTCTCATGACACAAAGGTGTTATGGGTTGCTTTTGGCACAGGCACTAGCCTTGATATACTGTCAGATGCACAGAGAGAGCCCACATTCTGTGGTCAGCTCACAGATACTAAGAGGTACAAGGCGATCCATAGCACAACATAGTTTACCTTAGCAAGTCCTCCATACCTGGCCCCACACAGGTAAGCATCAGGGAGATATGGCCTCACACAGGTAAGCATCGGGAAGTTATTTAAGGGTCTCTGATAATATCAACATGAGCCCTAGTAATGTTCAAATCCTGCTACCTCCACAAACAAGGGACAGGGTCCATAAGAACTCAAATTACCACATGGATACTGCATGGTACACACAGTCCTTCCTTCAAGTTTTATAGGTGGTTGAGAATCTTAGGTAAACCCACACCTACCCTCAGTTATGAGCCCTCGCACTGGACCTGGAGAGTGCTAACATGGACGGCCAACACATTCTATAAATACACAGGGTATAGAAAAGGAATATTGGAAGGAAAAATATCACATGATTTATATTGATTGTTTTTAAATGGAAGGATTTCAGTATCTTCAAATCTTCTATATTTGATTATTTTTATAATAAAGGATTAATGAATAAATACAATAGAAAAGTTTGAATAGAATTGAATCCAGTCCCAGAAGAAGAGATTAGAAATAAAACTGCCTTCAAACAACTATTCTGTTACCATACTCTGCAAAGAAAATAAAAGGCTGATGTATCATTAAGTGCAAAATTCTATACAACACGTAAGAATTGCAATGTCAGCTGATCCACAGAGGCTGAAATGTTCTCAGAACATACAAAGAACATAGTGGCATCTTCGTTGCACTTTATACCCTGCAGCAGGACTAAGATGACACTGTCACCAACCAAAGCATGTATTTTAGTACCATTTATAGATTGACTACTTCATGTTGCTTTGGGCAGTTTTATGTAAAAACAAAGGACTACTTCCACTTTTTTCCCCAGCTCCTCTGTTTTGCCATCCTTCTTACACTGTACAGCAGCTCTCTCAATGCTTGTTAGATCCCTCTTCCATATCCTCTAATCCCGTGTCCAAGTCAAGCAAAGTGTCATGAGCAATTCAGAAGCAATGCCCCAATGTACTGACAGTTACTCTGGGTCTTCCCAGCTCCCCCTGAAGGCCTTCTGGAGGAGCTTCCGAATACCAAGGGCGTAGAGCAGTCTCCATGTTATTCCAAGGTAAGATCAACTTTCTGCTCTTAGATACAACCATGTCATTGTTGATTTCTGTCATTATCAATTTATGGTGGATAGGAAAATCTGATCACATACATTAGAGATGATACCTACAAATTCCTTGGGGGGGCAGTGTTCAATGGGAGTCTTTCATTAGCTGATACTTACTACAAGGGGGGAATTAAAATGGCATCATATTATAAACTGTATGGTAGGAAGCCTTTCCTTTGTACCAGTATTTGGATTAAAAATTTTGTTACTGTCAACTAAAATGGACTTGAGAGGTGCATCATTCAGGAAAAACTCATGCCTCTTACGAAGGTATCTCCTCACTTGACCACTCTTTCCCATATAGTCTTTGCCTGTACTATACAATAAGTTCTGAACCTTACAGTGTTTTCTTTTCTGTAATTGCAGCTGGCACAAAGAGCACACAACAATGGTAGGTATTCTGGAAGCACACACTTGTTGAGGCAATACCTAGATGATCAGAAATGTGGGTGTTTCTTGCTGGCTTTAGTCTAGAGAGGCCGCTGATTACAGCTTCCTGGTAGGAATGAAGTTGGGATGTGTGAAGGAAATCCATATCCAAGTAAGTACTAGGGTTGTGTTTCTTGAGTAGATGGGTTCTGATTAGATGCCTTGAGTTTGTGTTCATGAGAGTGGTGTGTGTTTATACGTGTATGTATATGATGTGATTTTCAGTGTACACGTGTGTGTTTCTTAATGTGCATAAGTAAAAACGTGTGTCCATTAGTGATCTTCCCTAGATTTTTCTCCCATTCTTCAGCACAATTTCTTGAGTCAACTTCATATATAACCATAATCATCTCTTCATGGATATATATATGTGCCAATATTTTCAAATTATATATTGAATATGTGTGATATATGGTATGTCTAGTATCCGTCAGTAAACCTGGAAAATATCCTATCTCCATTCAAGAAAATGTTCACAGTTGTTTAAATGGATTAAATGTGTGTGAGAGAATACTTCTAATCAGGTCAATAAGAATTTCATTTACCACAAGCTTTCGGCAACACCTGTCAGAATGATTTCCTTGAATTTTTCCTGTTACCATTTTAGGTCTGCATACTCCCTTAAATAAACATGGAGAGTAAGAGAAGATGGTGTGTAGTTAGGATCTAAGTATTGTATATTGCCATTTCCAGGAGTTCTTGTTATATTGTGGTTATGTATTTCTTCCCATTGAAATAATTTTTCTTCATCTCCACTCTCATGAACTATTCAAAAATCTCTTTTCTTGACTGTAAGAACTATTTTTCTTTTTCATTTTCCTCTTTATGATTTTAGTTTAAAAAGTTATGACTATATCTTCATGTTCCTATACATCCATTAACTCACTATAGTCTTGAATTTAGTTGTTTGCATTAATCTTTTACATGAAATTTTACATTAAAAAAGAATAAATCTAATCAGTGAATAAACCATTACAATCACATCATAGCATTTGCATTGGTCATGATAAAAAAAATACAGCTCTATCTATCCTTTTATTTTTTAAAGATTTCTTTATTTTATTTCACTCCAACCCCCATTGTCTGCTCTCTCTGTCCATTCACTGTGTGTTCTTCTGTGTCCGCTTGCATTCATGTCAGTGGCATCAGGAATCTGTGTCTATTTTTGTTGCATCATCTTTCTGTGTCAGTTCTCCATGTGTGCAGAGCCACTCCTGGGCAGGCTGTGCTTTTTTTGTGCAGGGCGACTTTCCTTGCAGGGCACACTCCTCGTGCGTGGGGCTCCCCTAAGTGGGGCACACCCTTGCATGGCAAGGCACTCCTTGTGTGCATCAGCACTGCGCATGGGCCTGCTCACCACATGCATCAGGAGGCCCTGGGTTTGAACCCTGGACCTCCCATATGGTAGGTGGACGTTCTATCAGTTGAGCCAAATCCACTTCCCTCTATCCTTTTATAAACATAAAAGAGAGGGGAGACCTGAGAAAAGGAATGAATATTTCCATGCTCACAAAAAAGCTCTCCTGGGCATTTGCTTAGAGTCTGGCACTGGGTATGTTTTACGAACTCATCTAACAGAGTGTGTCCAGAATAGTCAGAGTTTTAGGGTGATAAGATTGAAAGTGAGGGCTGTAATGTGGCAGCTAAATGAGGGAGTAAGATGTTGAGAGGGATTCCTTTGCCTCCTCTCTCTCTCATTTGCACACTGCTTGCAGTGTCTAAATGAATTTCACTGACTCCACAGAGCTCAGGTAAGAACCGAGATCCCAGGTGAAAAAGCTAGCGTAGCCTTTGGTTGCCATATCACGTTAACTGCAGAAGAGAGGGATGGGCGTGCACTCTCTCTAGTAACTTTTTTTTTTAATTTTTAATTACCTTTTTTTAAAAAAAGATACATGGATCACAGAAAAGTTTACATTAAAAAATAGAAGAGGGTCCCATATATCTCACTCTTCCCATCCCCCATTCCTCCCACATCGACAATTTCTTCCATTAGTGTGGTACATTCAATGCATTTGATGAGTATGTTTTGGCGCACTGCTACACAACATGGATTATAGCTTATATTGTAGTTTACACTCTCTCCTAGTCCACTCAGTGGGTTATGGTATGATATACAGCGTCCTGCATCTGTCCCTGCAGTATCATTGAGGACAACTCCAAGTCCCGAAAATGCCCTAATATCACATCTCTTTTTCCCTTTTCCTGCCTAACCTTTGTGCCGATGTTTGTTTTCCTAAAGATTGGCTTGCTGATCGCAGATATGACTGGACAAGCAGTGAAGAAGATGACAATCCAGGTAGGTCACAGTAGGGAAAGTCAAGCAAGGATCCAATGGAAGAGGTTTCCTGTTTCGCTGGAGACAGAGAAGAGGGTATGAAATCAGAAAGTAAAGAAAATACTTACGGAGGTCAGCTTTGTACTTTTCATATTTAATAACATAATAGTAAGAGGTATTATGACAATGGAGATTTGATTGTGCTGCTCAATGTTTCTTGATTTGCTATTTAAGTTTATCTTCCCACAGGTGTGTTCTTTCATTCCTTTTTCATTGCCAAGGGACAAGCCTTTGGTTTTCTTTGGTTCGCATCCCATATGAATTGCTTTCAAGAGATTGTGCTTTCTGGTTTGGTATTAACATGTGATCAAGCAGTCTGGTGGGACATGATCTCTCTGAAGCACTCACCTGGACCTGGCAAAATGTTCCAGTAAATGCTAGATGTTGACTGAGATGTAGGGTCTCTTCCTGTGCAGTTAAGGTCTGTGGTACTTCATTCTTGTTTTATCCCCATTCGTGAGGTCAGTTTTAAAGGTACACTCTGGCTTTAAAGGCACATACCTTTCCAAAGTCTAGTTCAGGAACATTTCAAAGCTTGAAATCATAGAAGATTCCATTTCCTTAAGTGTCCACACTTCCTGCACAACTCCTAATGTCTTCCTTGCAGGTTAAGGGATTGTGGACAAGTTACCTTGCCTCGAATGTCACTTTCACCCTCTCTAATTGGTTGGACAATCATGGAGGGTTGTGAGGATGAAACGCTCCCACAAACCTAAGATCCAACCATGCACATGGGTATTATCTGATTTGTGGGGTTGGTTATGGCTCTCTTCCACAGGATCTGATTCAACTCCAGGACTCTGGGAGTGAATGCCCTGGTTAGAATGGATTGGTAATTGATCAATCAATTAATTGCAGAGGGAGGCAGCATACCATTGATCATTTTCCAGTGGCCCCATATAGGAGAACAATCTGATTGAGTAGGTTGACAAGGGGAACATAAGTCAGCAGTAATTAGGAGAGAGACGAGAGCCAGGGCAGTAGTGAGAGAGGGAACATGGGAAGAAAGGCAACACCATGCTCAGGAGATGGGAACCCTGTTCTCTGAGGAAAAGAAAGACATGGGCATTCCTCCATACAACTATAGTATGTGAAGACTGGAGAGCCCAGACAATACCCAGGTGGAAGGTGAAGTGATCAAGGCTCTAAGGAAAGAGTCTAGCAAGGAGGAAAGAATTGGGTCCATGGATAAGGTCACAGCATGTCACGAACAGCAAGAGCTTGACCTCTCCCTCAGCCCTAACTTTTTGCTTTCCTTTCGCAAGGTCACCCTATCACGGTTACTGCAATGGTCCATTCAGAGGCCTTCTTCACAGACTCAGAGGATTCAGATAAAGAGAATGACAATGCCCATGTAATTTATTTCTTCTTTCTGCTTATTTTGTAGGCTCTCTATTATTTGTAA
Source organism: Dasypus novemcinctus (assembly GCF_030445035.2). Lineage (NCBI taxonomy): Eukaryota > Metazoa > Chordata > Mammalia > Cingulata > Dasypodidae > Dasypus > Dasypus novemcinctus. Next base: position 33,972,411 of record NC_080691.1, read on the forward strand.
ACTCTTCTTTGTACCTCTTCTTTCTATGCCTCGTTTTATGATTCTCATCTTTAAGGACCTGGTCTCATACAGGAAGCTGAGGTCAGGGGAACCACAATGTTATGAAACCTTTCTACACCCTCCTGGCCTGCTTTTATAGCATTTCCCTGATTAACAAACCTACCATGCACCATGTGTCATCTCACGGAACCCTGAATGGCCCAGGAAGGGAGGCGGGCTGGATGCCTAGAGCCCATCTTATTGAAGGGACAGCTGGGAAGATGGTTCTGGGGTGGGCTCTCTCCTTCCAGATGTGTTCCTCCAAATGGGGCTGTGGACATGCAAGTGTGTTCTCTTCCCTGCAGCAGCCTGTAGTATTCGAGGAAGAGGAGTCTCTTCACATAAACTCTCTTTTCCGGGAAAACACAGAAGGCAACCAGGACGTGGATAGAGAAGATGATGAGGAAAAGGAAATGTGAGTGTGGAGTAGGTACAATGAGGAGTGGAAGCAAAACTAGTTCACATGCAATCCACGCTTCCTAACTTTCATGTTGGCATTTCAGGAAAATCAGCACTGCTGCGGAGCTCACTGGGGCGACTACTACTGAGTGTGAACGTGGAGGTGGAGACGAGGACTGTGTGCTCGAAGAGCAAGCAGGCAAGTGAAGGATGTCCTGAGACCCCTTCCCCACAATGAGACAGGAAACCCATTCCATATAAGCCTTCAATTTGCTCGGCCATGCCCTCCCTCCATAGGCTTTTTTAAAAACACTTTTTAAAATTAAAGTTAATAGATCATAAAGAATGTTACATTACAAAAACTTAAGAGATTCCCATATAACCCACTCCCCAACCACCCCCTCATCATTTTTGTAAATTGTTTTTTTTTTTTTGAAAATATATATTTCTCAAAACATGTGACATTAACACAAAGGCTCTTAATTTAGAGGAGAAGGCTCTACCTCCTTTAGTATCCAATGTCCATTCACAGTGAGTTCCTTGTGACGATCGTCCCGGATTTAACATGTCAGCCTTGCAAGAGAGAGATTTGCTCTCCCTACCCACCTAAGGTCAAGAAAGAGCCTCCCCTCTTTCTTACTGAGTGTGTTGAAGAGTGACTTGAACGTTCCCAATTCAGGTCTCCTGGGGAAAGAATGAATTAGCCTGTCTTAGTTCGCCAGGGTTGCATTTAATGAATACCAGTGACTAGATGGTTTCAACATAAGGATTGGCTGTCTCACAGTTTGGGAGGTTAGAAGTCCAAAATCAAGGGTTTGGACCATACTTTCTCTGAAGCTGGTGGAAGCTTGCCAGCAACCACAGTTCAACTCCTGCCTCCATCACCTAGCCATCTTTTTCCTGACTCCTATGACTGAATTTGTCTAAATGCCCTCTACTAATAAAGACTCCAGTCTTACTGGATTAAGAACCCCCCTGACTCAGTCACCTTCCCTGATAGGATCTCTGATGATCCATTTACACATTTCACATTCACAGGCACGGAGGTTAGCACTAGAACATGACTTGATGGGAGATCTGACTCAATCTATGACAGTGGTATTTTGGGCTCTCTTGTAAGCTGGGTAATATTTGACCTGGGTTTTTTTTTTCTTTTAAATCTCATTATGACTTAAGCCTGATAGGCAGATTTTCAAGAACTGGGGATTCTCAGCCTCTGTAGTGCCCTGCCCAGGCACCTTCCCTTAAGCTGTACTTCTTTAGAGTTTGTTCAGGTATGCAGAATTCAAACAAACACAGCACCTGAAAAACCTGCAAAGCACAGCTCACTTGCAAAGAGTAAAGTGAAGAGCATTACATGTTACTTGAATTCCTTTTATTTATTTTCTAATTTCACAATAAGAATAAAATTGTTTTATTTTTAATTTGTAAAGTTTTCATATGTGAATATATTAAAGTAAGAAAATTTATGTTTTTAATATCACAGCATAACTGTTCTTTTACCTGAAAAGCATAGGAAAGCTTTGGAGTTTTAGGCTGAAAATGGTTATTAGAGTGAAAATAGGAACCTATCTATTTTTAATGTTAAAATGTCATGACTAGACTGTGTTGAGGGTAGGGGTGGAGGGTGCAGGGTTAAAACTTCCCTCCCTGTGCCTTCAGACCTCCTTCTCCTCACCTGTCCTAGGTAAGTGGGAATCTGCCTTTCCTTCTTGCAGTCCTACAGACCACACTTTCCTCTATGTAAGTTTCTTCATTGAACACAGTCATCTGAAGTGTGTATGGCCAAGAAACCAGGTTAAATCCCTTTGAATGGACAATTATAGACACTGTGCAACAGGGATGGTACCCTGAGCAAAGAATAGCAGTCACAGTGCTGTCTGGCTTTGGCTCTTGGTGATATGTGGGGCCAAGTTTGCCTCTCTAGGGCCTGAGATGCCTTCTGGGTCCTGCAATGCTTCCCAGTAAAACCTGACCTCCATCCACCTCTGTGCCTCCCTAGTGATTCCAGATACTTTGTGTTGCAGATTCTACCACTGGCAGTGGCAAAGAACTTGAACTGGAGGCCTCGGACTGAGCACCTGTGGAGCGGGGGATCCTATGGTCTTTGGAGTTGCCACAGTGCTCATCCCCTTCTACTCCTTCCTGACAATTTAGTTTTCAGTTCCATAGCTATAGGTTGAGTTTTAAATACGTTTTGTATGTAATGTTAGATGTTATTAAATTAAACAATATCTACCCTCTACTAGTTGCTTTTGTTAATATTGATCAGTAACATAAGCATATGTATAGATAAGGATCCTAAATAAAGTTAGAGCTAATGAATCATTGTATTTGGTCTCCCTAAGTGCTTTCACCAAAGATTCTCCTTTTTCGTAGAATCCTCACTGAATGTTAGTTGAGCCAAAAACTTCAAATTTAGTACTTAACATCTGTCCTCATGTCAGTGTTTTAGAGACATTCCATTTACTGAAATCTGTTCATTCATTTGGATACAATATCACCCAAGGGTAACAGGATAACTTGGATCAAGGCCTTTTTCACTTACATTTCAGATTTGTTTGTATAAAACCATGATTCCAATTTGTTTCTCTAAATATATTTCCCTATTTTCTCATGGAACAGTGTAAATTTCTTGAAAGAACTGATGAACTTTTTTTTCTAATGTTCTTTCCATAATGCCTCCTGCTTTTGTCTAATGCATAGGATTTTACTTTCTCTTTAAACCTTAGTCATTTTACTGGAATATGCCTTGCCAGTCTATACTTTCATTGTGTAGCTTCTAAGATTTTTTCTCCCCTGAAAAAAGTACTATAATTTCTAATATTTTTTCCTTGTCTTTCCATTGGTTTTGTTGTTTATGTACTCCAATTATTAACATATTGGACCTCCTGTGCCTATGTTCACCTTTTTGTATTTTTTTACAAATTTTACATTCCTTTTAGTTATTTTAAACACTTTCCTTCTTTTCACTTTGTTTCTATTTAGGCATTATGCTTTCACTGCATTTCTTCTAGTTTAAAATACAATTATAAAATGAAGCGGGGTTTTTTCATTTTTCTTGTAATTTTTTTTAAGTTGTGTACCTTCATTTTTTTAACAAGGTATCAGAATTTGAGCACAGGATCTTATACATGGGAAGCAGGTGCTCAACTACTGAGATTCATCTGCTCCCCAATGAGGGATTTTTTAAATTGTATTTTTGGAAGATATATAGGTCACAAAAAATGTTACATTAAAAAATATGAGGTTCCCATATACCCCAGCCCCAACCACCCCACTCCTCACTAATCAACAACTTCCTTCATCATTGTAGCACATTCATTGCATTTGGTGAATACATTTTGGAGCACTGCTTCACTGCATGGATTATAGTTTACATTGTAGTTTAAACTCTCCCCCAGTATTTTCAGTGGGTTTTGGCAGGATACATAATGTCCAGCATCTGTCCCTGCATTATCATTTAGGACAACTCCAAGTCCTGAAAATGTCCCCACATCACATCTCTCCTTCCCTCTCCCTGCCCTCAGCAACTACCATGGCCACTTTCTCCATATCAATGCTACAATTTCTTCCATTACTGGTCACAATAGTTCTATTTTAGAATACGAGTAAGTCCACTCTAATTCACAGTTTACTTCTCCATGCTGTGGACTCTGGGATGGTGATGTCCACTCCACCTCTATATCAAGAGGGGTCTTAGATCCCACATTGTACCTTCATTTTTTGAGTTATTCCTATTTGATCTATGATGTCCTCTGATATACCATATTATTTTCTTACTGTTTTTTACCTTGCTTGAGAAAGCACATTTCAGGAAATAATGTATATCAAGGTGGTGAAGAACTTTCACTCATTTCTTGTGATGTCATTCTGCATTTATTCCTTTTCTCTGTGTATTAGTTTTATATTGGACATCATACGAATAATTTTCCTTTGGCATTTAGTATGCTTTTTAAAAAAATGTGTATATAGAATTGAGATTCAGAATACTTTTCTCTAAAACACACATCAGTCTCTCCCTTCTGATTTTTTTTTAAAGTTCCAAAATATATGACAGCTTTCTCCCTGATAGATCTTGGTTTTCTACTTTTACTAATCTTAAATATAGGTCTTCTTGAATTACTTCTATTGTAAATGAACATCTCTATTTTGTTTCTCCTCTGACTTTGAAATATTTAAAAAAAAAAATCTATACTCTTGGGAAGCGGTTGTGGCTCAACTGCTAGAACATCTGCCTACCATGTTGGAGGTCCAGGGTTCGAACCCATAATCAGGAAAACATGGCCCAATCCAATGAACAAACTAAAAACCAGGAAGAGGAGGAGAACATCAAACAAGTAATTAAAGCTCTCAAAATATGTATTAGGGGGAAGCGGATTTGGCGCAATGGATAGGGTGCCCACCTACTACATAGGAAGTCCACGGTTCAAACCCTGGAACTATTTGACCCATGTGGAGCTGGCCTATGTGCTGTGCTGATGCGCGCAAGGAATGCCGTGACACGCAGGGGTTTCCCCCACATAGGGAAGCCCCACGCACAAGGAGTGCACCCTGTAAGGAGAGCCACCCAGTGTGAAAGAACGTGCAGCCTGCCCAAAAATGGTGCCGCACACACGGAGAGCTGACGCAACAAGGTGATGCAACAAGAAAAGAAACACAGATTCCCAGTGCAACTGATAAGGACAGAAGCGGTCCCAGAAGAACACACAGCGAATGGACACAGAGAATAGACAACTGGGGGAGGGCAAGGGGAGAAAAATAAAAAATAAATGCAAAAAATATATATATATATTAAGGACCGATTTCATGACGTGAAGGAAGAGAATAAGAATATGAAGAGGGAAACGGACTTTGGCCCAGTGGTTAGGGCGTCCGTCTACCACATGGGAGGTCCGCGGTTCAAACCCCGGGCCTCCTTGACCTGTGTGGAGCTGGCCCATGTGCAGTGCTGATGCGCGCAAGGAGTGCCGCCCCACCCAGGGGTGTCCCCCGCGTAGGGGAGCCCCACGCGCAAGGAGTGCACCCATAAGGAGAGCCGCCCAGCGCGAAATGAAAGTGCAGCCTGCCGAGGAATGGCGCCGCCCACACTTCCCATGCCGCTGATGACAACAGAAGCGGACAAAGAAACAAGACACAGCAAAAAGACACAGAAAACAGACAACCGGGGGAGGGGAGGGGAGGGGAAATAAATAAATAATAATAAATCTTTAAAAAAAAAAAAAAGAATATGAAGAAAACACTTGGAGAGAATACAGAAGAAATTGCAAAGTCAGAGGAGAAACAAAATAGAGATAATAGAGATAAAAAGATAATAGATATGTTGGTGATGAACAGCACAATTCAAGAAATCAAAAATACTCTCTCAGCAAATAACAGCAGATTTGAAGAGGCAGAGGAGAGAATTAGTGATGTGGAAGACACTACATCTGAAGTCAAAGAGATAGTATAACTGACTGATAAAAAGATAGAAAAAATCCAGCAGGGACTTAGGAACTGGAATGACGAGGCAAAATGAACAAACATATGCATTATAGGCATCCCAGAAGGAGAAGACACGGGAAAGGGGACAGAAGGGGTGTTGGACAAAATAATGGCTGAAAACTTCCCAAACCAATTGAGCAAGATGCATGTACATGTCCAGGAAGCATAACTCACCTCAAACAGCATAACTCCCAATGGGCCTACCCCAAGTCATATACTTCTCAAATTATCCAATGATCAAGACAAAGAGAAAATACTAAAAGCAGCAAGCGAAAAGAGAACCGTCACATACAAAGGAAGCTCCATAAGATCAAGGGCTGATTTCTCATCTGAAACCATGGAGGCAAGGAGTCAGTGGTATGCCATAGGCAAGATACTAAAAGAAAAAAATTCCCAACCAAGAATACTCTATCCAGCTACGCTGGCATTAAAAAATGATGGAAAGTTCAAAATACTCACAGATAAAAGAAACTAAGAGAGTACGTCAACAAGAATCCTGCCCTTCAAGAAATACTAAAGGGAGTTCTGCAGGAAGAAAGAAAAAAGAGGAGAGAAAGGGTTGGAGGAGAGGGTAAGAGCAACTAAAAAGAGAAAAAGAGAGAGAGAAAAAAAACCCAAAATATGACAAACACAAATCCAAAGAAAACATGGTTAATGTAAGTAATTCCTTGAAAGTAATAACACTGAATGTCAATGGATTAAACTCACCTGTCAAGGGACTCAGACTGGAAGATTGGATAAGGAAATTCAACCCATCTATATGTTGTCTACAAGAAACACATCTTAGACCCAGGGATTCAAGGAGGTTGAAAGTGAATGGCTGGAAAACAATCTTATAAGCAAACAATAACCAAAAAAGGGCATGAGTAGCTATATTAATATCAGACAAAATAGACTTTAAATGCAAAATGATTGTGAGAGACAAAGATGGACACTACAAATTAGTGAAAGGGATAATCTTTCAAGAAGAATGAACAATCATAAACATTTATGCTCCTAACAAGGGCATCCCCAAATACATGAGGCAAACACTGAAAAATTAAGTGAAAGAATAGATGCCTCTAAAATTATTGTGGGGGACTTTAAAAAAATTTTTTTTAATTTTATTTTTTTACTTATTTCTCTTCCCTGCCCTGCCCCCCTAGTTGTCTACTCTCTGTGTCCATTCGCTGTGTGTTCTTCGGTGACCGCTTCTATCCTTATCAGCCACACTGGGAATCTTTTTTTTTTTTTAACTTTATTCTTTTTTTTAATTTTAAAAAATTTTTTGTCTTTATTTATTTTTTTTATATTACATTCAAAAAATATGAGGTCCCCATATACCCCCCACCTCCCACCCCACTCCTCCCCAGTGGGGGACTTTAATACACCACTATCAACTTTGGACACAACATCTCAAAAGAGAATCAATAAAGAAACAAAGACTTTGAACAATATAGTAGAGGAGCTGGACCAAATAGACATATACAGAACATTACACCGAAATACAGCAGGATATACATTCTTAAGTGCACATGGGTCGTTCTCCAAGATAGACCACATGCTAGGCCACAGAAAAAGTCTCAATGAATTCAGAAAGATCAAAATCATACAAAATAATTTATCTGACCACAGTCGAATGAAGCTGGAAATCTCCAAGGGCCAGAGACCCAGATTTGGCAACAAGATATGGAAGTTCAACAAAATACTCATAGAAAAACAGTGAGTCAAGGAGGAAATCTCAAAAGAAATCAATAACTACCTTGAAACAAATGAAAATGATAACACAACATATCAAAACTTATGGGATGCTGCAAAAACAGTACTGGGAGGGAAATTTATAGCCATAAAATTCCTACATCAAAAAAGAAGAAAGGGCTAAAATTAGAGAACTAACTGCGCACTTGGAGGAATTAGTAAAAAAAATAACAAACTATCCCCAAAGGAAGAAGAAAGAAACAACAAAGATCAGAGCAGAACTAATGAAATAGAAAAAGAGAAAGCACCTGAAAAAATAAACAAAAGCAAGAGCTGGTTCTTTGTGAAGATCAATAAAAGTGACAAACCCTTAGCTAGACTAACAAAGAAAAAAAGAAGATGCAAATACACAAAATAAGAAATGAGAAAGGAGATATCACCACTAACCTGACAGAAAGAAAGACCATCATAAGAGGATAGTTTGAAAAACTATATGCCAACAAGAAGGACCATTTAGATGAAATGGACAAATTCCTAGAAACACATAAGCAGCCTACATTGACGAAAGAAGAAATTGATGATCTCAACAAACCAATCACAAGTAAAGAGAGAGAATCAGTCATCTCTGATGACTGGGCCAGACAGCTTCACAGGTGAATTCAACCAAACATTCCAGGAAGAACTAAAATCAATCTTGCTTAAACTCTTCCAAAAAACTGAAACAGAAGGAACATTGCCTAACTCATTCTATGATGCCAAAGCCAAACAAAGACACCACCAGAAAGGAAAATTACAGACCAATCTCTCTAATGAACCTAGACATGATAATCCTCAACAAAATACTCGCTAATCTTATTGAACAACAAAACGAATTATACACCATGACCAAGGAGGATCCATTCCTGGTATGCAAGGATGGTTCAACATAAGAAAATCAATTAATGTAATACACCATATAAACAGAGTGAAGGGAACAAAATTACATTATCATATCTATAGATGCAGAAAAAGCATTTGACAAAATACAGCACCCTTTCTTTTTTTTATTAAAGATTATTTATTTATTTATTTCTCTCTTCTTCCCCCACCCCCACCCCAGTTGTTGTCTGTTCTCTGTGTCTATTTGCTGCATCTTCTTCTTTGTCCGTGGCATGGGAATTCTTTTTGTTGCATCATCTTGTGTCACCTCTCCATGTGGGCGGCACCATTCCTGGGCAGGCTGGACTTTCTTTTACGATGGGCAGCTCTCCTTACAGGGTGCACTCCTTGCGCATGGGGCTCCCCTATGCGGGGGACACCCCTGAATGGCACGGCACTCCTTGCATGCATCAACACTGTGCATGGGCCAGCTACACACGGGTCAAGGAGGCCTGGGGTATGAACTCTGGACCTCCCATGTGGTAGACAGATGCCCTAATACTGGGCCAAGTCTGCTGCCCACAGCACCCTTTCTTGATAAAAACACTGCAAAAGATCAGAATACAAGGAAACTTTCTGAACATGATAAAGGGTATATATGAAAAGCCACATCATTTACAATCATTTACAGCTAACATCATTTACAATGGTGAAATCCTAAAATCGTTTCCTCTAACATCAGGGACAAGACAAAGATGCCCACTATCACCACTCCTATTTAACATTGTCTAAGAAGTACTTCCTCAAGCACTGAGGCAAGAACCTGACATAAAAAGCATCCAAATTGGAAAGGAAGAAGTCAAAATTTCACTATTTGCAGATGACATGAGCCTATACACAGAAAACCCTGACAAATCTACAACAAAGCATCTAGAACATATAAATGAGTTCAGTAAAGAAGCAGGTTATAAGATCAATGCGCAAAAATCAGTAGCATTTTATACACCACTAATGAGCAATCTCAGGAGGAAATCAAAAAACAAATACCGTTTACAATAGTCAATAAAAAAATGAAATAGCTAGAAATAAATTTAACTAAAGATGTAAAAAACTTATACACAGAGAACTACACAACACTGTTCAAGGAAATCAAAGAAGACCTAAATAAATGGAAGAATATTCCCTGTTCATGAACAGAAGACTAAATTTTTTTTTTTTTTTTGGTTGGGGGAAATACTTAGATTAATAGTAATATTTTGGCAATGCTCTTTATTTTTTTTTAATTATTTATTACATTAAAAAAAAATATGAGGTCCCATTCAACCCCACCACCCCCACCCCCCACTCCCCCCACAGCAACACTCTCTCCCATCATCATGATACATCCATTGCACCTGGTAAGTTCATCTCTGAGCATCATTGCACCCCATAGTCAATGGTCCACATCATAGCCCAGACTCTCTCACGTTCCATCCAGTGGGCCCTGGGGGGATCTACAGTGTCCCGTAATTGTCCGTGAAGCACTATCCAGGACAACTCCACGTCCCGAAAACGCCTCCACATCTCATCTCTTCCTCCCGTTCCCCACACCCAGCAGCCCCCATGGCTACCGTTCCCACACCCATTCCACATTTTCTCTGTGGACATTGGATTGGTTGTGTCCATTGCACACCTATGTCAAGTGAGGGCTTAGATTCCACATGGGTACTGGATGCACTCCTCCTGCTTCTAGTTGTAGACACTCTAGGCTCCTTGCTGTGGTGGTTGACCTTCTTCAACTCCATGTTAGCTGAGTGGAGTAAGTCCAATAAATCAAAGTGTAGGAGCTGAAGTCTGTTGAGGCTCTGGGCCTGGGTGTCATATTATCAGTCCAGAGATTCAAATCCCCTACATATATCTTAAACCCAGCACCAACTACAATTCCAATAAAGTAGCATGCAAGTCTTGTGAAAAGAGATCCCCTCTGAGTCCAATTCCATCACGCAGAAACACCAGCTCCAAAGAAGGGCCATCTGTCATGGCAGTGAACCCCTTCTGCCATGACCATAGAACCCGTGGGTCTCTTTATCCCTCAAAAGAACCAATACCTGGGGTTGTATCTACCTTATCTGTCTCTTAGACTCTGTTCAGTTGTACATAGGGGTATTCTTCTGACAACCTCCAGACTCTTTTTTAGAGACTCACAGCCTTATAATCTCATTTCTCCTTTCCATTTCCCCCTTACATTAGGTCAAACTGCTTCCCGAAGTCATGTTATTATATGTAGACAGGTATATTCTGCTGTTCCGCATTGAATCTTTAATTCAAGGTCATTTTCTAGTTGCTTCTTCAGCTGGTATGTGGTAGTGATCCCTCGGTGCCAGGGAGGCTCATCCCCGGGTGTCATGTCCCACGCTGGGGGGAATGCATCGCATCTACACGCTGAGTTTGGCTGTGAGAGTGGCCACATTTGAGTAACATGAAGGCTGTCAGGAGGAAACCCCCAGGCACAATGCTACTCTAGGCCTTCTTCTTATTGCAGGTGTATAGGCTCAAAAGTGTAGCCATTAGTATCAAGAGCCCACTGTTGGGCCTTCCTTCCTTCCTGGTTCTTGCCGTTGCACCTGGAGGATTGCCGCTGCTCTCCCAGGGCCCACAACAGTGACCCCCCGGCCAGGAGCCAAGTACCCCCCCAGCTGTTGTTTTTAATTGTTTCCACTATGAGTATATATAGACATTACCATATACCCTGGGCATATGCCCTGTATAACTCCCTGTCAACCATATATATCTTGTCAATAACATCCCATATCAGTATTCCTCCGCTGCCATTGTTGAACCACTCTGTGATCCAAACTTCCCGTAAAGTGAATCCCAACATGATGTCAGCTTCAGAAGAGTCTTAGATCACCGAAATTCATATATACAATATACAGTATTTCCCCAGATCCACCATAAAACCTTTTCCCTTCCACAGCAATACTCTTTTAACTTATTCATATCATATTTCCTGAAACTGATGTACAGATTCCGAAACTATAGTTTTCGAACAAGGTGACATTTATGCTTACTATGTGGTCCATACTTTAGGTTGTACAGTTTTCTAAATTTTTTAGTTATCCTATGTTTTGTCTATGGTTTTCATTATTAGTCTGTCGTCCCCTATATGTTTTTGGTGTAATATTAGCTGTTTTATATTCATCCTCGTGTACTCTCACATAACTCCTCTTTTGTCCCCTTATTTACCTTTGTTCCATCCATTGCACATCCATTTTCCCCTCCCCTTAGGGCCCACAACGCCTGCCAATCTAATGCCCTGGGAGCCGTCCTTTCTCACGAGAGATACAGTTCTCTCTATTCGACGGCATTATAGAAGACTAAATATTATTAAGATGTCTATCCTACCTAAACTGATCTACACATTCAATGTAATCCCAATAAAATCAACACAGCATTCGTTAATGAACTAGAAAAACTAGTTATGAAATTTACTTGGAAAGGAAAGAGGCCCTCAATAGCCAAAGACATATTGAAAAAATTGGAGGAAATTGGAGGAATCACACTACCTGACTTCAAAACATACTACAAAGCTACAGTAGTACAAACAACATGGTATTGGAACAAGGATAGACACACTGACCAATGGAACCAAATTGAGAGTTCTGATATAGATCCTCATATATAGAGTCACATAATATTTGATAAGGCCACCAAACCCTCTCAACTGGGAGAGAATGGTCTCTTCAACAAATGATGCCTGCAGAACTGGATATCCATATGTAAAAGGATGGAAAAGGATTACCAACTCACACTTTATTCCAAAATCAACTCAAGATGGATCAAAGACCTAAATATAAGAGCCAAGGCCATAAAGACTTTGGAAAGCAGTGCAGGAAACTATCTACAGGACCTTGTAATAGGAAATGGCTTCGTGAACTTCACACCAAAAGCATGAGCAGCAAAAGAACAAATAGTGAATGGGATTTCCTCAAAATTAAAGCCTTCTATACCTCTAAGGTGTTTGTCAAGAAAGTGAAAAGAGAGCCTACCCAATGGGAGAAAAATTTGGTAACCATATTCTGATAGGAGACTTATATCCTGCATATATGAAGAACTCCTATATCTCGAAAATAAAAATACAAAGAACCCATTTAGAAAATGGGAAAAAGATTTGAACAGATTTTACTCCAAAGAAGAAATATAAATGGCTAAAAAGCACATGAAAAAATGTTCAAAATCACTAGCTATTAGGGAAATGCAAATCAAAACTACAATGAGATACCACCTTACTCCAATAAGAGTGTCAGCTATCAAAAACAACAACAACACAAAACAGAAGACTACAAATGCTGGAGAGGATGTGGAGGACTGAGAACACTCATCCATTGCTGGTGGGAATGCAGAAGGATCCAGCATTCTGGAGGACAGTTTGGCGGTTTCTCAAAAAACTAGCTATAGATTTGTCATATAATCCAGCAATTTCACTGTGGGTATATACCCAGTAGAACTGAAAACAAGCACACAAACTGATATATGCACACCAATGTTCATAGCAGCACTATTCACTATTGCCAAAAGTTGGAATCAACCCAAATGCCCAACGACAGATGAATGGATAAATAAAATGTGGTATAAACACACAATGGAATACTACTTAGCTATAAGACCAAATATAGTACAAACACATGGGATAATATGGATGACTCCTGAGGACCTTATGTTGAGTGAAGCAACCCAGGCATTGAAGGACAAATATTACATGACCTCTGATATAAAATAAGTAAACAAAGCTGTCTCAGAGAGCTAGAGACTGGGTGATAGGCTTAAAGGAAGTTGGGGGGGGGGTAGGAAGGTTGCGAGCTAACACCTACATGGGTTGAAATCTATGATAAGCTGGAGGTCAGTACATGTACAGGGAAGGGATAAAATGGGACCATAGGGATATGTTTGAGTGGAGCTTTGCAGGCTTGAGTGGGGCTAGATTTGGGAGGACGGGTCAAATGGCCCAAGAAATTGAGGGGATGGTGGGAGTAACATTTGAATTTAGGAGATTGTCAGGAATGTGGTTCAAACTATTTGAAAACTATTGTTTCAATATCTGTACATCAGCTGCAGCAAATATAATATGAACATGCAAAAAGATCATTGCTGGGAAAGGGACAAAGTGTTCGAAGTTGGTTATGTGGGAGTACCGTATATTGTAAATGTGAATTATTGGGATATAAAACTTTTGTGAAGACAAACATAATAATTAGAAAAAAGAAGAAAGGATGTAGACACTAAGGAAGAAATGAAAGAAATTGACTTGCCACTGTACATATAGGGCAACACCTATAGCAGTGATGAAAGGCAAAACATCAAAAACAAATCTTTCTCATTTTTTCATTTTTGAAGTCCCAATTTATTTTTCTAAATTAGTATGTATTCTATATCTAACCTTTAAACCCACCACTATGTTCCATTATACTATTAATGGAACCTGGCTATATATTAGGCTCCATTTTGAAGAAGTTTTGGACCACAGAGAGGTTCAACTATGGCAGTGTAGGGACACTGGTGTGGGGTGTTATTGATGGGGGGCTCATGGTTGGGAGGGAGTTCTCCAGGGCAGGTATACAGGGTACATAAAAATGTTTGGATATTTTCATAGTGGTTAGAGTTACAAACAGCTGGGACCTGAGCCTCAGCAGACTTGCAACTCCTACACTCTGGTATATTGGACTTACCCCGGCCAGCTAACAGGGAGGTGAAGGTCAGTCACCACACCGGGGAGCCAAGAGTGCTACAACTGCAAGCAGGAGAATTGCATCCATCATCCACGTGGAATCCAAGCCCCCTCTCAATATAGAGGTGGAGTGAACATAACCATCCCAGGGGCCACAAGATGGAGGAATAGAGTATGGATTACTGATTTCTACTATGGAACTATTGTGATTAGTAATGGAAGAAATTGTAGCATTGATGTGGCGAAAGTGGCCACGGTAGTTGCTGAGGGTAGGGAGAGAGAAGGATATGATGGGGGGGAATTTTCAGGACTTGGAGTTGTCCTGGTTGGTACTGCAGGGACAAATGCTAGACATTGTATGCCCTGCCATGGCCCGCTCGGTGGACTGGGGGAGAGTATAAACTACAATGTAAACCATTATCCATGTGGTACAGCAGTGCTCCAAAACGTATTCACCAAATGCAATGAATATCCCACGATGATGAAAGAGGTTGTTCATGTGGGAGTAGTGGGGTGAAGGGGGTAGGGGGTAAATGGGGACCTCATTTTTTTAAATGTAAGATTAAAAAAAATACAGGAAAAAAAAGGTTTAACAATAATGCAAATTATTTGTGGTAGGGTGAGTTATGAGAGTCCTGTATGATGTTTTATATGTTTGTTTTATAAGTTCACAACTACTATTACACACTTATTATTTAGATATGTTTATGTATGTATGAGTGATATACTTCAATAAATTCATTAAAAAAAGACATAGGAAGCTTACATGCTTCTGGTCAATTCAAAATTCTGAGAGTTATGACCTGGTCAACCCTGCCAGGGCTTACAGACATTGGAAGACAATTTACTGTATTTGATAACATCACCACCATGGACCCTATGCTCAAGTTCTGAGTCCTTGATAAAATAGAATTCAAACAAGACTTGGTAATCAACACATTCCTAACCTGGGGTCCAACACCCTTGGTGAAAGCTCTTGGAGATCTGGCTTAGAGGTTTTCAGCACTAAATCCATGTCTCCCTCCATAAAGAATGTCCCAGTCTTGACAGGGCAATGATGGAGAGCCAATAAGGCAGTGAATACACACATGGGGCACAGAAAAGGAAGACTAGAAGGAAAACTGTATGATTAAGAAGTAATGATTTTAAATGACACGATCTCAGTATATTCAAATCCACAATTACCCTTACAACAAAGGACTAGTGAATAAATGCAAAAGAATAAATTCACCAGTGTAGCAGTTTGATAATACTGATGAAGTCCAAAAAGAAATGTTGGATTATGTTTGCAAACTGATCTTCACCTCTGGGGATATTAGATTATATTGGATTTATAGGTTTACTTGATTAAGTATGTAAACCTCTTGTGCCAGTAGGATATTGAGTCCCCACCCTTTGGCGGGTGGGGACTCACAGATAAAAGGCATGGTAAAGGACAGAGTTGGAGGGTTTTTGATGTTGGAGTTTTGATGTTGGAGTTTGATGCTGAAGCTGGAGCCCCAGGGAGAGAGAGACAGAGCTGTTTGCCTGATGTTGTACAGCTGACCTTGTGGAGAAAACAGAGGAGCCGAGCCCAGAGGAACCCAGGAGGCCTGAACCCTCACAGACGTTGGCAGCCATCTTGTTCCAACATGTGAAAAAACACTTTGGTGAGAGAAGTAACTTATGTTAAGATCAGTACCCCACAAGTCTGAGAGCGGTGGACCTATCTCCCAAAGGATAGGGAAGGACAGGTGGTCAACTCATTACTCTGAGAGAGTTGAGTCTGTATGCCAAAGGTTGGGAGAAATGTTGTCTTCACATCACTGTAGTAGGGGGGTTAAGACTCAAACCCAAAGATTGGGTAAAGTGTGGCAATCACTCCAACACTCTTCTTGGAGGGAGAGGTCTGGAGGTTGGTCGACACCTAGATGGCTGATGAGGGTGAAACCAAGAAAATGGCCATTGGGCAAGCATGTGGAAAGGGTGGGTCCCCATAAGCCACCAAGACAATAAACCATCATCTTCAGAATGACTCTCAGACTGAAATCAAATGAAGGATGCCTTGCAGGTTTACTCAACTGTAGAGGACTTGTGATTCATGTGTCCCTCCCAATTTCTCCTTACTGTAATGAAAATGTTTATCCTTTGTATATTTGTGTATTGGGTGTAGATGAATTATTTGGTAAGTTTCAGAGGTTACCCATTGGCTCTCTTACAATTGTTTTAACATCTGGATTTCAGAGGGTTACTTACTCCAGAAAGGGATGCCATAGCAGAAAGAAAGAAAAAGGACCAAAACAGTGCTTTTGAGTTTCAAAATAAGTTTTTAAAACAAATGGCAGATAGAATAGTATTGAAAAGGACTTTGAGTTAACATAGCCTGCTTGTTTTTGGGTTTGCTTTGTTTAAAAGTCTAAGCTCTAGAGGTCTTAGGACTTAAAAAAGAATTTTCGAACCTTCAAACAATATATGGAGAAGAACAGAACAAAGGCAGGCTGGTACACTCCCAGACTTGATAGAGTGCCCATGATTGTTTATGTGGAGGGAGAAAGATAAGAAGACAATTTGGGTCATATGTCCTGTGCACCAGCCACTTCCAACCCAGGCTAAGGGCTGGTAGGAGATAGAATCTCCAGAGAAGTTTGAGTTACTAAAAACTAAGGGCCCTATGCTTGACTTAGATGGAAGCATCATGCTTTTCTTGACATCCAGCACGGTGTTTGAGCATCAAGAAACACGTAACTTGTAGAGTCGCACAGGGCCCTGTGCTTGGTTTAATGCTTGTTGCCGTCTTGAAATTCTTAATACTTTTTAAACAAAGGACCTCACATTTTCATATTTAATCAGGCCCCACAAATTATGTATCTGATCCTGTCTATGCAAAGGGATCTGAAACAATTCTGAGTCCCCAGCATATAAACGGAGTCTAAAATAGTATGACCATCTTCCCCTACCCACCAATGAGGGGACTGCAGTGGTTGAGAGACATGTGACAGCCCTAATAAATTGTTATAGTGGGGACAAGTATGCAGTACTGACCTGCACAGACTGAGAAGGAAAGATCAGGTGTCACAGGCAGATGCTCTGGCCTGATATTTTGATCTCCTGTAAGTGGAACTCCTGGTCCCCTGGGGAAATACAGAAGGAGATCTGCAATAGCCTGAGGCTGTGTTTCCCACATGCTACCAAAGGGGGCTCAAAATAAAATAGAAATATTTTTAAAATAGGACATCTTTGCATTCATGAAGTATGAACTGATGTTTTAACCTACAAATTCATAAATAAAAGTGTGGCTTATTTTTTAAAAGGTGGGAGTGATAAGAATTCATCAGTGAACATTAGCATGTATTTTCCTAACCTGGTAGATTATTTCACGTGGCTTTGGAATGTCTAGCTACAAAACCAAAGATTGCTTCCCTTTTTTCTCTTCCTCTCCATTTTACTTCTACTGCATGCAACTCACTCTATACTTATTGAAAACCTGCCTCCATAATAATCGAATTCCTTATCCAAGATCGACAAAGCACCATTAGTAATCCAGGTGAAACAGCCCCAAGGTACTGACTGTTATTCTCTGTCCTCCTAGCTCCCCCTGAGAGCCTGTTGGAGGAGCTTCTGGATGCCAGGGCAGTAGAGTACGCTTCACCTTATCCTAAGGTAAGGTCACTGCATTAGTCAGCCAAAGGGGTGCTGATGCAAAAGACCAGAAATTGGTTGGTTTTTATAAAGGGTATTTGGGGTAGGAGTATACAGATAACAGGCCATAAAACATAAGCTGCTTCCCTCACCGAAGTCTATTTTCAGGTGTTGCAGCAAGATGGTTGCTGACATCTACGAGGGTTCAGGCTTCCTGGGTTCTTCTCTTCCCAGGGCTTGCTTCTTCTTGGGCTCATGGTTCTTCTCTTCCTGGGGCTTGTTTCTCTTTCCTCTGTGCATTTAATTCCTTGGGCTCCAGCTTAAGGCTTCAGCATCAAACTCCAACATCAAAAACATTCCAACATCAAAAACCCTCAACTCTGTCCTTTGTCAGGTGCTTTATCTGTGAGTCTCCACCCACCAAGGTTGAGGACTCAATGCCCTGAAGACACAAGGAGTTTACTTAATCAAGTAAACCTCTGAATCCAATCTAATCTAATATGCCAAGAGGAAAAGACCAGTGTCAAACATAATTGAATATTTCTTTTCGGAATTTACCAATAGTATCAAACTGCTACAGTCACCTTTCTTTGTCTGAGATAAAGCCCTTTGTTTCTCGGTTTCCTTTTTGAATGCAATTCAGATGATCTGACATGTGCATTATAGATAATATGCACAAATTGGGGAATGTCTTCAATGGGAGTCTATTACTAGCTGATCCTTGTTTCAAGAGTAAAATTTAAAAATGGAATCATCAGGTTATAAATTATACGGTAGGAGGCCTACCCTGAGGAGCAATATTTTCAACCTGGATTAAGAATTTTGTAACTGGCAACCAAAATGGATTTGAGAGATTCATCAATGTGGAAAAACTCCTGCCTTTTCCACAGGTGTCTGCTCACTGGTTTTAGCTTCCCTTTAATGGACCCTTCTTTCCCATCTGGTACTCTAAAGTCACCAAGAAGACAAAATCCTTCCGTTAGCATTACATAATAATTTATAATTCTTATGTTTTCTTTTCTGTAATTGCAGCTGGCCCCAAAAGAAAGTGCCATTAGTAGGTGTGCTGACGAAAAAAATCTAGATGAAAAAAAATGTGCGTCTTTCTTGCTGACTTTAGTCAAGAGCCCCGTTAAAACTTCCAGGTAGGAATAAGCATTGGGGTGTGGTGAAGTAAATGGATATTTGAGAGAAGAACTAAAGTCATATTTCTTGAGTAGCTGGGTTCTGTTTCCATGGCACGGGTTTGTGTTCAGGTGAGTGCTGTGTGTATATGAGTACGTGCTGTGATACTCAGTGTACACGAATGAGATTCTCAACGTGCATGTGTGAGAACCTGTGTTGGATGTGTGCCTTCCTAGACTTCTCTACGAATCAGCACAATTGCTAGTATAATCCCATAATAATTTCCTCAAGGACATGCATGTATGTCACTATTATCAAATTATATACTTCAAATAATATAGTTTATTGTAAGTCAAGTATGCCTCAATAAACTGGAAAATATCCCATAACAACCCAGGAAAATGTTCACAGAGCTCCAGTGAATAACACAATATTACAAAATCACTGTCATTAGCATTTAATAAGAAGAATTCATTTAATAGTGAAACTCATGTCTCATATCTGCATAGAGGACTTTACTTGCTCCTAATGGCATTTTTATTGATCATGATAAAAGCAGCCATATCTGCCTTTTTGAACATAGGAGAAAAGAGAGGCTTAGAAGCTGAATGAATTTTGCAGAGATGCACAGTAGCAAATAGGGAAAGAGGCACTGGAGATATCAGGGGCTTTGATTCCAAGTCCCACACATTTTCTTCATGCCTCTTCTGCCTAGAAGTCTTTAATCTTCTACGATGAATTTGGCAACATTTGTCATTTTAATTCTTGTTACTGAGCACCACACCACGAGGGCATCCACAGCACAAGTAGTTGTCATCCATTTCTCAAAAGCCCAGTTGCCATGTGTTTTAGTAACTATGACATGGACAATGCAGAGAGAACATTTTCATCCTCACAAAACATCTCCTGGGAGGGTGCTCATCCTTCCACTAGGGCTTTTCCTTGAACTCCTCAAACATGGAGCAAGTCCACAGCAGTCCAGCTTTCAGGGGGATGAGATTGGAGGCTTGTGCTGTAATGGTCCAGCAAAATGGGCAAAGGAGAGGTTGAAAGAGGATTCCATCGCCACCTCTCCTCCATTTACAAACTGTTTCCAATGTCTTGTTGGAGGCCTCCTAGTCCACAGAGCTCAGGGAAGGTCTGAGAAGCCAGGCTCAAGAGTTGAGGTGACCTTGGGTGGCTAGCCTGGTCTCAACTGGAAAAGGAAGGGTTTGGTATGCCATTTTCTCTAATACATTTCTTAGGGAGATCTGTTTTCGTAAAGATTGGCCTGCAGATCGGAGGTATGACTGTACCAGTAGTGATGAGGATGACAATCCAAGTAGGTAACAATTCTCAAGGAAGTATCCAATGGGAGAGAGTTCCTGGCAGCATTGCATAACCCTTCTGCATTGGAGATGGAGGAAGGGGCTGTGAACTCAGAAAGCAAAGGAAATATTTATTAAGATCTGCTTTATTCTTTTTATATTTCAGTAACATCATAGTAAGAGATATTATGATGTCACAGTCAGGCAAACACGGATCAAGTGATTGCCTTCTAAGAGGAAAAGGGGGACATACTTCCCTACATTTAGAGTATATGAGGACTGGAAGAGGGACTTTGGAGATCCTAGACCAAACCTAGATGGTAAAGGTGAAGGAAGCAATCAAGGCCCAAGGAATGGACTGTTGTGATGAGGACAAAATTATGTGCTGAGATCAGGTGAAAACCTGACAACAACAGTGGTTGAAGCTCTCCCCACAAGCCTAACATTTTCCTTTCCTTTTGCAAGGATGCCCCATCACGGTTACTGCCATGATCCATTCAGAAGCATTTTTCATGGATTCAAAAGATCCAGACACAGGGAACGACAATCTGCATGGAATTCATGTCTTCTTTCTGTCTTTTTTCCTCTACTCCTATTCAGAAACTTCTCTTTGCACCTCTTCCATCTTATTCTTTCTATAATCTTCATCTTGAAGGATTTGATCACATCTAGGAAGCTGAGGTCATGGGAATGAGAAGGTATATTATAACAGCTTTCTACATCCTTCTCAACTACTTTTTTAGCATTTCCCTCATTTCCAGACCTGCTATGCACCACACACCATCACGCATACACATGAATGAAACAGGCAGGGGGCCAGGCTGGGAGTCAGATGCCTTGGCCACACTTTTGGAGACGACACTTGTGAACTTGGTGCCGGGTTGGACTCTCCCCTCACAGGTATGTTCTTGCCATGGAGGCTCTGTATATGCAAGTTTTTTCTCTGTTACTTGCAGCTTTCTACATTCTTCACTATGAAGGAGTCTCTTTTCATAATTTCTCTTTTCCTGGGATACACAGAAGGCATCGAAGAAATGGAAAGAAAGGAAGAAGAAGAAAAGAAAATTGAATGTGGAGTAAATAGGATGAAGAGGGGAAGGGAAATAAGCTACACACATTACATTTCTTTCCTACCTTTCTTTTTGGCACTTCATGAAAATCAGTAAAACTTAGGAGAATGTTGGGGTGGCCACAACTGAGGG
This sequence comes from Dasypus novemcinctus, assembly GCF_030445035.2. Lineage (NCBI taxonomy): Eukaryota > Metazoa > Chordata > Mammalia > Cingulata > Dasypodidae > Dasypus > Dasypus novemcinctus. The sequence goes on from NC_080691.1 coordinate 33,993,824, forward strand.
TGAACATGGAGGCAGAGACAATAACTGGCTGGTCAAAAATAAGTGCAGGCAAGTGGAGTATATCCTCAGAGCCTCTTCCCAGGGACCAAAACCTCACTCCATACAAGCCACAGCCTCCAACGGCCCCTTAATGTGGAGGAGAGGGCACTAACCCCCTTTGAGCAGCATGTGCATTCCCACTGCATTCTTTGTAAGGATTGCCCCTGGATTAGTTCAACACCTCAGCCCTGCCAAAGTGAGGCTTACACTCCTAATCCACTTCTAGTCAACAAAAGCCTCTCCTGTTTATTCCTGAGAAGGGCGAACAGGGTGGAGTGAACCTAAATGCCACCAGTCCAGGTCTCCTGGGAAAGGGGTAGATTACACTGCCTTACTCTGCAGGGCTGCTTTAATCAATACCAGCAAACAGCAGCTCAGAGGAATTGATTGTCTCACAGTTTGGGAGGTTAGAAGTCCAAAATCAAGGTTTTGGTGGGACTGTGCTTTCTCTGAAGGTGGTGACGGCTGCCAGCAATCCATAACTGAACCTCTGCCTCCATCACCTGGCCATCTATGTCCTATGTCCTGTGCCTGAATGTGCCCAAATTTTGTCTTCTTATAAGTTCTCCAGTCATATTAGTTTAAGGTCTCCCTGATTAAAGTTGGCCTCACATTCATTAACATGATCATTGACATTCTTATGAGTTCACTTCATAAGAGCAGAGGTTAGGACAAAAACCTGACTTTATGGGGGGACCTGATTCAATTCATAATAAGGACAAGGGCACTCTGGGGTTCCTCCTGGGAAGGTAGGGTAGCTATTCTAGCCCCTGTTAGCGGGAATCTTGAGTCCTGCCTGGCAGTTGCCCAAGCCCTGAGGGTTCTCAGCCTCTGTAGGGCTTTGTCCAGGTCCCTGGTCAGCTCATGCCACTTTTCCCCAAGCTGTGGTTCTTGAGAAGTTTTTTATGTATGTATAATTCAAACAAACCTGGAAGAATGTTCAATTAAGAGCTCACGTGGGATGAGTGAAATGGGTAGAATTACAAGTTATTCATATTCCTTTCATTTTGCTTTCATAACTAAATAAAAATAAATATATTGCTTATAGTATCTTTTTAAAAGGAGTGTCCTGTAATATTTTCATGTTGGAACATATTAATGTAAGAAAACTTATGATTTTAGTACTAGAGCCTAGCGATTTTTTAACTGCAAAGCATAGGTAAGCTTTGGTGTCTTTTGAAATGAAAACGGTTAATAGAGAGAAAAAGGAACTGTCCAATTTTGATGTGAAGATGCAGTCAGCACTGGACCGTGTTGAGCGCAGGGCTTGAGGAGGCAGGGTTATCACTTCCACACCTATCCTTCAGATGTCCTGCTCCTCACCTGGCTCAGACATGTAAGACTCTGCCTTTTCTTCCTGGAGTCCTACAGTCCCACAGGGAATAGTCATGTCAAGGGTTCCCATCCAAGCAAACAGATTAAACCCTTTCAGGTGGACATTTACAGACACTGTGCCAAAGACAGTGCCTTAAGCAAAGCGGAGCAATAGGAACTCAGTGCCATCTGCATCTGGTTCCTAGGTATCAGGGGCCAAGTTGGCATCTCCAGGATATGTTGTGCCTTCTGGGTCCTGCAACTTACACCAGCAAAACCCTCCAACATCTCTGTGTATCCCCAGTGATTCCATATCCTGTGCTTGTATTGCAGATCCCACCATTGACAGCTACAAAGACCTTAGGCTGGAGGTCCCAGGCTGAGCCTCAGAGGGGCTGGAGATCATACAGTGCTTAGAGATGACTCTGTCCTTATCCTCTTCTACCCACGCCCTAATAAGCCAATTTTGTGATGACTTAGATTTTAGTTAAATTTAGATTGTGTTTTAGGGAAACAGTTTACATTTAATGTTAGATATTACTATATCGAACAACATTTTCCCATATTAGTTGTTTCTTCATTTGTCAAAAAAAATCAAACACATATTTAGATCAGCACGTTAAACAAGAGCCAAATTAATTATAAAATTAGGCCCCCTCCTGGCTCCCACCAAGGTCACAACTCTCTCACAGAATCCTCAATATTTCATAGTTGAACAAATAACTGCAAATTTAGTGCTTAACTTCTGTCCACAGGACAAGAGCTTCCAGATATTTCATTTACTGAAATCTGTTTACTCACCTGGAAGGGATCATGGGACTAATATCACCCTTGCTCTAACAGGATAATTTGGAATTCACTGTATTTTTTACTTTCTTTTCAGTCTTGCTAGGTATAAAACCATGATTCATAGTTCCTTCCACAAAGATATTACCCCATTTACATAGAGCACAACATATTGTTCTCCAAAATGTTGATGAGATTCTAATATTCTTTCCCTAATGCCATTTGCTTTCCTCTAATGAAACATTTTAATTTTTCTTTAAACCCTAATAATTTCACTAGAATTTCCCTTACCTTTAAAGCTTCTGTATCAATGTTCAGTGTGTAATTTTCCTACGTAGCTTCAAATAATTATTTTCAGAAAAAGAGGAGTAATAATTTTTAATAATTGCTTCAAATCTTTGCTTTGTTTTTCTCATTCAAATGCTCCAGGATTCATATATTCAGCCCCTGTTTGCTGATCTTAAACTTTTGATATTTTTTCCCTCAAATCTTTTACATTTTATTAAATTTCTTTTAAGCAATTTCCTCTTTTTACATTCTTTATTTAGGCACTACCTTGTCACTGTGTTTCTTCTAGTTTACAACTGAATCATGAAGTGACTCTTTTCCATTTTTTTCTCATTCTTCCCTGATGTCTGTCCCTTCATTTTTAAAGTTTTTTTTAACTATCTGATTTACGATGTCCCCTCATATACTATTTCATTTCATCAATGCTTTAACTTCTTTTTGAGAAAGTACATTTCAATAGATAATGTATATCAAGATGAAGAGGATTCATTCATGTTGTAATGTTACTCTGCACTTATATCTGTATTGGAAATTACATGAATATTTTTTCTGTTAGTAACTCATACAATCTTGAAAATATTTGTAGACAGAAACAAGATTCAAAATAGCTTTCCCAACAACCCAGATCTATCTCCCTTTCTAAATATTTCTTTGAAACTAAAAAAAAATTATAAGTGCTTTCTTCCTGGTATTTCCTGGTTCTGTACTTGTAGCACTCTTAAACATGGGTCTTCACTGTTATTACCTCTCTTGCACCTGTCATTGTCTATTTGTTTTTGCATCTGACTCTAATATTCCCTCTGATTGTATGCTCCTGTCTTGAAGTAGAACATCTAAAACCACTTTGCCAAAATCTTGTCATTCCCTATAAAGATAAAGGTCTATATAATTTCGGAATCAACTATCTTTAAAGCTATGTTTAATTGTATGCCATGAAACGTATTTCATTTATGAATCACCTTATTATTATTTATTCATGTGTATTTTATGTCCGTAATTTTTCTATTTTAGTTTCTTATTTTATATTGAATTTTCTTTGTTTATTTTATACATTACAATTCAGTCATTTATTTCAGTATTATTTTCTTTTTATTTCGTTAAATTACTCTATTTTCAAACATGTTTGGTGTTAGCAATGGCAATTCATTTTTAAATAACATTTTAATTTATATTGTTTTGATTCCTAATCACATAAGATCAGTATTATCTATAACTGCACTACATATATGGCACCAAGTAACTTTGTAACTATCCTGAGGCACATGCACCAACATTCCCCAAAGTAATCTGTATATTTTCCATGGTGCCCAAGAATTGCCCTTAATACCTGTCCTTGCTATATGAAAAGCACGATTTTAGAAATAACTTCTACAAAGAAAAAATTCATTTAAAATGGTTTACTATTAAAATTTAGGACCACATAGAAATATTTCATCCACACTATATCATGATCTCCTTATGAAGTCTTGAATACATAGTCATTAATAAGAAAGACGTGATTCAAAACCATTAAAAGGTTTGCCTCCTACAATTAGCTCAAATTCCAAGACTTCAGAAATGCACAACAAGGGTTCCTGTGTCCTGGGGATGTTCTACTACCCACTGAGTGGATGGTCATTGGTGGAAGTCTATTCACAGCTGCATCTATCTAAACCAGAGCAATGACAGGTCTTGCCTTGAGATAAGGAACAAGATAAGGTAGTGAACTTTCATCACTGCTATTCAGGATTGTACTGAAGTTCCTGTCAGAGCAATTATGCAAGAAAAAGAAATAAAAGGCATCCAAAATGGAAAAGAAGAAGTAAAGCTATTTCTATATGCAGATGACCTAATCCTTTACAAACAAAATCCCAAAGAATTCACAAGAATAGTAATGGAACTAATAAAGGCATTCGGCAAACTTGAAAGATACAAGATATACATGCAAAAGTCAGTTTTGTTTCTATATTCTAGCAAAGAACAATCTTAAATGGAATTTTTTAAAAATTCCATTCAAACAGCCTCTACTACATAAAATATCCAAGAATAAATTTAACAAAAGGTGAAGTACTCATACACTGAAATTAAAAAACACTACTGAATGACAATGAAGACCTAAACAAATAGCAAGATATCTTTCTTCATAGACTAAATATTGTTTTGATATCAATACAATGTAAAGCAAACTACAGATTAAATGCAAAACCAAAATTGAGTCGTTTTTTTTTTTTCAAAGATGGGAAAGCTGGCCCTCAAATTCACAGGGAATTGTTAAGGGGCTAGGTTAGCCAAGACAATCTTAAAACAGTATCACAATGTGAACATGTTAACCAAATTATCATTCAAATTTACCCTACATAATGTACAAAGAACTAGGAAATCCTGATCTATTCTTAAGAGAAAACCCAATCAACAGACACTGTCCTAAATTAACCACAGAAGGACTTATTAGACAAAGTTGTTGTTCTGTCTACACTCAATGAGATTAAGGTGCATTCTCTTTAATTCAATGGGAAGACAGTTCTCAGCAGAGGAAAAGGAACAAAGAGAAGAGGTAAATGACGACTTTGGATCTGAACATAAAGTTATAGAAAAAAAACTCATTGGGGATGAATGAATTGGGGAGATGGAATTTAGATGAGTAGAAATTATATAATTTGAGAATAGAGAGAGAGAAAGAGAGAACTGATCAAAAACTAAATCTCATGATCTGTGGGGCAATAATAAAAATTTTAATATTCATTCCAAATATAACCAAAAAAAGAGAAGGGAAACAATGACTGATCTTAACTTTATGAACTAGAGAACCAAGGAGCTAAAGTCTCACCGTGTTACATCATAATCAAACTGCTGAAAGCCAAAGAAGAAGAAAAAATCTTGAAAGGAGTCAGAAAATTTGACACATTATATGTAGAAGAATAACCACTTGAAAGAATCTGATTTCTCTTCAGAAACTACGGAGGCCAGAAGAGAGTGAAAAAACCTCTTTAAGGAGCAAAAAGAAAAAACCGTCAACCAAGAATACTACGGGCATCAGAAGCTGCTTAAGGTTTAACAGCAAAATAAGGAGAGAAGGAGAGGATGGAGAAAGAAGTGAATTCATCCCCTGACGACTTGCCCTACGCAAAGATGTGAAAGGAACTTCTTCAGGCTGAATGGAAATAAAACAAGAAAGAAGTTTTCAACTTCAGGAATAAAAGATGCGGGTCAGAAACAGTGTGTGTCTGGGGAGAAAGGATAACTTATTTTTCAACTGTTAAATTGTTATATAAAGGAATTTTGAAAAATTATAAAAATATAAATGTTTGCACAAGGTAAACCCTAGACTGGGAATGCAGCGGGAATGCAGAAGATGACTTTAACAAAGAAGGTGGTTAAATGACTCACATGGCTGTAAGGTGTCCACATTTTACTTGGAAGGTTAAAACATTGTTTTAGACTGCAATACCTATATTACTCTCAGAGCAACTACTAAAAAAGAATTCCAAAGAAACTCGAGAAAAATTGCCTAACCTAAATGGTTCTTTTTCTAAGAGATATGAATAAAGCAGCTAAAATATCAGCATACAAGTTATTAAGGGAAAAAGAACTCTCTTGGACAAACACCTACAAGTAGGATTGCTGGGTCATATGGTAAAGCCATCTCTCCCAGCTTGGCCTCCCCCCCACCACAGTCACCCTCACCACAGAAGGACTGGTGGCTTCTGCTCTTTCACTCTGAGTGGCTCTTCCCCAGGAGATAAGGTAGGGGGATTTACAGGCCCTGACGAAAAAGATGCCACCTTCAGTTGGCTCTGAAGCACCTGAGCCAAATGGCTTACCTCTATCTCCTCTATCAGCTCCAGGGAACCCTATTCCATGTGGATGACAACTTTGCTCATGCCAGGGTAGAGGATGGAGGCTCAGTCTCCCAGTAAGTTCTGTCTCCCTTGTGGCAAAGACTATCGTCCAGCAACAGAAAATCCAGACTTGCCAGAGTATCCAGGGGGCTGAGCCACAGCTTCTGACGTACCTGCATCCTGCAGGTATTTGGCTGAGGAGCAGTCAGGACAGTCAGAGACAGGTCCCCTATGGTGACTTTGCCAGTTGATGAGTATCAACTGTTCTTCCAGGGTAGTTCAACAGAAGGTGAAGCTAATTCTTTGCAGAGCTGTTATGTGGCAGTTGGTCTGGAATGGCTTGGGTTCTGAGCCAGTATAGGAGCCAAGCAGACCACCGGTCACTTAGGGTGGTTGGCCAACCCCTAGGAAAGCTTACATGAGGCAGAAGATATTGTGAAGATGCTGGGGGAGGAGGGCCAAAAATTTGGACATCCTTGCTACTTTAGAAGGGCTTTATGTGGGGGAAAGGACATCATATTTTAGGTCAGGGATGGAAATGTAGAGACACAAGGAGGGTCAGAATATGTGCTCTACTTAAAAGTCACCTCCTCCAGGGCATCAATTCTCCCTCCAGCAACTTAAGGGCAAGAGGATTTTTTAAAGGAAGTGTTTCAGTATACCGTGGCTGACATGTAATGCATACTGGTTGGCTTAAAGGAGTTTATCGTCTTACAGTTTTGGAGGCAGTTATGCCAAGATTAGACTCAGTAAAGGTCCTTGCCCACAGTGCTTGCTTTTGCCTTTCCTCCCCATCACCCAGGGTAACACGGGTTGTGGAGGTGAGGATTTCTGATTCCCACCCACCACTTTCCCCAGAATAGTCACCCTAACATACAAATCCAGGCTCCAGGGAAGGTCACTGTCTAGAAGGCCTCTCCTTACTTCCTTTCCCCAACTACCTGGGGCCATCTGGCTCTTCACAGGCCTGTCTCCAAGTGTGTCATGGTTTGGTTTGGGTTTCTATCGCCATGATTTGTAATGCCCTCCTAAGGCGTTGGTAATAAACTTTATTTCCTAAAAACAGTAACAACAACAACAACAACAACAACAACACCTTAATGCCCTTAATTTGCAACTCCTGTGAAGAACTTACCCAGTATTTCATGCTCTGGTCGTCCAAACAGATATTTTAGTATTTCAGACTCAGTTTGGGCCTAGTCCTTTCACAGAAGTTTGAGCACAACATAAGGACAGTATGCCAGCTTCACTATTATTATTTTGCTGTCAGTTTTTCTCAGTCTGGCTTTGCTGTTCATAAATATTTGTTGGTGTGAGGGTAGAAAAAGGTCAGAACTCCACTGTGGGTACTGCTCTTGGAATGTAGTTTGCCTTTTGTCTCACAATACTTAACAGTTACACTTTTGAAATACCATATGAAGAAAAGTAACTGAGTCAACAGGTGAATAACAATAAAAATAACACTATATGTAATAATAAATTAAAATGGATTGTGTCTGTAATTTGAGCCAGGACAAATAGTTAATTCTGAGGGCAGCCTATGATGCCAGTGGTACCATCTCTGTATTTCAGATTTGGAAATGAGACACAGACAATTTAATAAATTTCCCAATTGACAAGAAGCAGAGGCAGAAATCAGCCGTGAACATGTATTCCAATGTCCATGTTCCTAATCACATTCATCTTCTGGGCTTGAAGATAACAGTTACTGTCAAAAACATGCTGGGTAAGGCATTAGAAAAAGCATTTCAAGGCGAGTGTTCAGAAGCACATTCAACCTTTTTACTTTTACAGGTGTAATTAGCACTCAAAAGAGTTATTTCGGTATGCGACTTATACATCTATTTAAGAAACTTCAGATGACACAGCAAAGGGAATCAAAATCACAATCTCACCACTGAAAAAGTACGCAAGCTAATTTTTTTTTTAAGGTCCTGGGACCAGAGATTAAACCTGTGACCTCACATGTGGGAAGCTGGTGTTTAACCACCGAGCCACACTGGCTCCCCTGTTGGGTTTTTGCTTGTTTCTTGCTTGTTTTTTTATTTTTTAGGAGGCATTGGGAACCAAATTTGTGTCCTCCCATTGGGAAGCAGCTGCTCAACTGCTTGAGGCACATGCACACTCCAATGTTAATATTTAAAACATTTCTTCTCTGACCTTTGACAATAAAAAAAAAAAACACAAAATAAAGAACTCAGTTAACTATCTCACCTGAAGGACAATTAGAGTATCGAATACCTCAAACATTACAACCACAAACAACTTCTCAAATCTTCTTCTTTAAAGCCCCTTTCCTGGAAATACCAAGATGGGACACAATCTGGATTGCCACCTGAATCGGTGCTCCCCTAATTGCAATTCTAAGACCCTAAATAAATGCCTTTGTTGCCTTGCAGCCTAGTTTGTTATTCCTCAGTTGACATTACACGGTGTCAGAAACAGGATAGTAAGTACCTACCATCCTGACTCTGGAGCTGCTGCTGGATTCGAGCATGGTAAAGGCAAGAGCCTCTTTAGCTCTGCCATCTCCCCAACATCCCTGAGTTCCCGTGTGTTGGTCCTCGTGACTCTGAACATCTCTCTTTTTAGTGGAGGATCTAGGCATTTTGGGGCTGACTTGTGGAAAAGGGAATTTTGAACACTGGTTCTTTTGGTTTAGGCTGCTAAAAGCAGTCCTGTTTGTGTACTTGAATCTTTTTTCTTCTGGTTTGGCCTGGTGGCATAAGGCCTTTCTGTTTGCCTTTTTTGTATATGAGGAAAATTTGTCTGGCAAGTACTTGAACGGGACTTTTAAAATTCCATTTTCATAATGTGCTCATTTAAGTGGGGGATGCCTCCCCAACAATCAATTTGACTTCTGTGAGCAATCAAATAATTATTTTTTGCCAGCATGGAACAGGCATTTAAACACTATTAGAATGCCTACCATGCTTGGATGAGAAGCCTTGGCTTCCGAAGAACAAGATTCCCATGAAAGGATAAGGTGGTCATAGATGCGCTTGACTGGCACAAGGTCACCCACCACCACAAGACAATTTCTGAGCCATTAGGGACACCTAGTCATACGTTGGACAACCAGAGCACAGGCTTTCTTCCAGATACAAGTATCCTGTCAAAAGGCACATTGTAAAACATCACATTTGCCCCAAATTTGCCAGATAGTCCCTCTCATGCTTAGGTTTTACGATTGCTCACAATCAGAACTGACTGAAAGAATGGGTTCCAATTCATCCAAGAAATCTAATGGTAAACCAGCACACCAGCTGCTTACTGGTTTTTTGTACAAAAACTATGGTCCTATCTCATGAATATCTTACCCTGCTGGACCTGGCACACTAGAGAAAATCTTGAATTATAATGACCAATAGGTGCCCTTTTGATATGCCTAAATTTGTATATCTGCATGCTAAACTATGAAATAGAGGCTCTAAAACCAAGCAACCTGAATGAAATACTTCTTTTACTAGGTACCTTCAAAGCTTCCAAATGTATAATGAATGGTAAAATTGCCTCTCTTCAAGAAAGTAATACTCAGTTAACAAAAACTAACAAAAACTTTTCTAAGTGCATTATCGAGCTTGAAAAGGTAGTCAGAACTCCTGAGTCTGTTCTAACCCTTTTTCAAGCCCCTCCTGTCTTCCTCCTGTATATCCCAGCTTAGCCTAACTCCACTTCCATAGTGATAAAATTTCCCAAATTCTACTGAAGACCCAGTAGCCCTCCTGGGGAGTACGACAGTGTATAAAATATGGAAGGATAAACTCATTATGCTACATCCTTACAATGGTATATACTTACATGGCACTCCGAATAACAAACTTTTGATTCACACAGCAACAAGATGGAATTCAAAGAATAATTAGATATAACATTCAGCCAGACTCAAAAGGGTTCATATTGAGTGTTTCCATTTATAGGATGTGAAAAACAGAGAAACCTAAATTATGGTGATCACAGAATAGCAGTAACCACTGGGGTTACTGATGGGAAGTAGCACAGGAGCAGCTGCAATGGGCTGGATGAATTATGTTGATTACTGTGTTGGTAATACATGTGTTTATGTTTATAAGAAACAATCCACATGTACACTTAGCACTTCTGCAATTACAATATGTTAAGTACTGATCGATCAAAAAAACAAGAAATAAAAAAGTAAATGTATCCACAAATCGAACTACACTCTCTGGTGGCTTGCACTGATTTCTGTGAATTATTAATACAGTTATAATGCCAATCTTGTACACACACTTGCAAGAAATAGGTAAGAGGAAGCACACTTTGATAAAATCAGGTGGATCTTGATACCAAACCCAAGAAAGGACATGCCAAGAGAGGGGAATTAAATTAAGGGCCATAACGTTTCTGAACACAGATGCTGATATTCAAACAAAATATACAGAAGCTGGATCCAGAGAGCTAGAAAGAAACTGATTTCATTGTGGGATTTCTGTGGGATGAGAGGAAAGGACCTGGGCTAGCGAGGGCAACCTGGGAGTGTCATAAGATGAGATGGACCTTAATGATGAGCATGTGGTGCCAGAGGGAAGGCAGGCCTGGGGGGAGCTCAGGAAATTCCTGGGTGGAATTTCCAGGCTGTGGCTTATGGAGAGTCCTCTAAAAGGAAATGGGACTCTCTTCCCTGCCATTGTAGGGAATGGGGTGGGAGGAATATTTTGTAGAGCACAGAGTGCATTTGTATGAAAAGCACCTAAGCAGGAAGGCACACTCAGTGCCAGGGAGACATTGCCCACGTTCAGCCAGGCCTTAGTATAGATTATTAATGAGCCAGACATGGGGTTGTAGCCTACTTACTTAAGCCACCAGAATACCTGCCCAGCAGGCCACTTTCCCAATTGAACAGCCTTACATGGTCATCCTGAGTTGGTCAGCTGAAGGTGACGCTAATTCTCTGTGGAGCTGTCACGTGGCAATTGGTCTGGAATGTCCTAAGTTCTAAGCCAGCCAGGGAGCCAAGCAGACCACTGTGCCCTCAGGGTGGTTAACTGACACATGGGAAGGTTCATTCCAGGAGGCTGACAGTGTGAAGATGCTGGGGGAGGAAGGTCACAATTTTGGATGTCCCCAGGTCTTTCAGAGGGATTTCATTTGGGGGAATCTGTATCATATACATTTTTAAAAATTCTCTCCCCTTCCCCGCCCCAGTTGTCTGCTCTGTGTGTCCATTTGCTGTGTGTTCTTCTGAGTCCACTTGTATTCTTGTCAGCGACACCTGGAATTTGTGTCTCTTTTTGTTGCGTCATCTTGCTGCGTCAGCTCTCCGTGTGTGTGGCACCACTCCTGGGCAGGCTATACTTTTTTTGTGTGTGTGCTGGGCAGCTCTCTTTATGGGGTGCACTGTTTGTGCGTAGGGCTCCCCTATGAGGGGGACGCCCCTGTGTAGCACGGCACTCCTTGCATGCATCAGCACTGTGTGTGGGCCAGCTCATCACAGGGGTCAGGAGGCCCTGGGTTTGAGCCTCGGATTTCCCCTGCGGTAGGCGGACGCCCTATCTGTTGGGCCAAAATCCATTTCCCTGTATCATATTTTGAGTCAGGTAATGAAATTTTAGGCAGAAGCCTGGGTGAGGATTTGGGTTGTTCTCTTGCCTTTAAAAAAGCTGAGAGGCCTTTTTACCCAGCTCCTGACAAGTAAACTCAATTCCTGGAATATCCTGAGTGATTGGAGTGTATTTGTTACCCATGGGCCCCTTTATCCACAACTGATAGTTCATGCTAAGGAGACTTACGGTGGGCCCTTAGATAATTGATTTTAATGACATGCCTCATGATGAGGGCCGGCCCTACAGGAAATACCAAACGTGATTAGAGCGTTGAGGCGTTGAGCCTACCGCATGCTAAGAGGACCCAACCATGCCTATGCAATGCAGCCTCAATAAAACCTGGACACTAAAGCAGGGGGTCTTTATCCTGCTGGCAATACTCCCTGAGACAGTCATACTTAGATGCTGGGAGGGTAATGCATCCCCGAGGATGACTGTTGAGTGTTTTATGTGAACACGAACCTATGAAATCTTCCTGAAACATGACCTTGATACAGGTGAGTCACCTAGGCAGCTGATGAATATTGAAAACAAAAGTTTGAACTGTACGTGAATTAATAATTTTCCTGTTGTCTGACAGATGACAAAAGTTCTCTCTGTTATGCGTGCATTTCATAGGTTCTTGCCTCAAGTATAGAAAAAGAAAATTTGTACTTCTGTCAAAAAAATCAACTACCCACCACTCCCGTTCGGTCAGTACTATCACCCTCACCATCTGGACAAAGAAGAGGGAGTACCGAAATATTTCCCTGAGCAACTTCTCCATGTAAGGTACTGTTGAAACGCAATCATTATGTTCATCAAAGAATGAGGGTTGTCTTAAATGCTCAGGTAGTGATGACTGTATCATAGTGGAGTAAAATGGCTTTCTATATGGTTAGGGCATCTCAGAATGCCTCATCTTTTATAGATTGTCAATAGGAATTCTTTATCATATAACTAACCTGGGATGCTGTAACATACTCTGAACAAAGAATTATTTTGTCTTATCCTTGCCTTGTACTCAAAACCAAGAATTCCATCTAAAACATAAGTACCTTTTCTGAAACTCCTGCATTCACCCCACCAAGTCAGAAATGAGATGGGAAGAAAAACTTTTAAGATGTAGGATGGGGAAAAGTAAAAAATCATTCTCTATGTAGACTTAATTTAAGCCTTTTGTAAATATTGTAACTAGTGAGCATAAACTGGAAAATAGTCTTTTTTCTAACAAATTGTTAACCTTTACAAAATATAACTGCAGCGAAAAATAGAGTGCTGTAACAGAAAGTTGGTACCATGTTTTAAAAATAAGATCTTGTGTCACGAAGGCAGCTGAAATAAATATAAACTTTAGTTCACAAATTAATGCTGTCAAGGGAATGAGTAAAGTAGGAAATAACCAATGATATAATTTCATTCTAATTATGTAATGTGATGAAATATGATCATCCAGAATTTTATATTTTTCTTTCTACAGAGGCAAAGAAAAAAAAACAGAATGAGGGTTGTAGTTTATTCAGTCTCACATATTCAGGAAAGGCTATAAAAAGGCTAAGCTTAATTTTTTTTCATGTGTGAAATTTTAAATTCACTAAGTCAATCAGTAGTGTTGCAACCACAGAAGTAAAGATGCATTTACAACTCAAGTTTGGTTCAAATTTAACGGCAGACAACACTTCACGCCAAAGTTCAGACATTAGTCGATTGTTGTACAGGAGCTGAAATATCTCTCCTGAAATAGAGCCATCAGAATTTTAAAAAATTAACAGGCTTTGACTTTTACAAACATTATAGATTCACGTAAAAATTGAGAAAATAGAAAAACTTAGCTAAATCTTTCCCTGCCATCCTTTTCTTTTCTCCCCAGCACAATTTTCCCTGTTAACACCTTGCATTATGAGGGTATATTTCCACAATTAATGAGCTAGTAATAATATTCTTATCAAGGTTTGCTCTTTGTGTTGTACAGCTCTATGGGTTTGGACAAATTCACATTGTCAGGCAGCCAGCATGACAGTGTGTCATGGGCTGAACTGTTTCCCCAAAATGACATGCTCAAGGTCTAACTCTCCTAACCTGTTCATGTGACCTTTGGAAATAAGGTGTGTGCAGAACTAATCAAGAGGAGACAATACTGAATTAGGGTAGCCCTACTCCAACATGACTGATGCCCTCAAAAGAAGAAAAGGGGAAGACAAAGAGAGGGAAAAGATGAGTGATGATGGAGACACACAGGCAAAAGTTGGCCATGTGAAGACACAGGCAGAGATTGGATTTGTGCTGCCACACGCCCAGGACACCTGTGGCCACCAGAAGCTGGAAGTAAAGGTCAAGGACTAATTCATAGTGAGTCTTCAGAGAGGATGGCACTGCTGACATGACACCTCGATTTTGACTTCCCAGCTCCAGAACTGTGGGAGAATAATTTCTGTTATTTAAGCCATTCAGTTCGTGGCAATTTATTATGCCATCCCCAGGAAACCAACGCAGATTTCTGGTACTGAGAAGTGAGTACTTCTCTAACAAATGCATAGGGTGGTATCACATAGTCCTTCCAGCCAAAATCCAGCATCAACCCACAAACACAGGTGAAGTTAGTCCAGATTATTTCCAAGCCATTCCCAGCCAGTGAACCTTTCCTCTGAGGCTACAGATGATGAAAAAGCACAAACGGCCATTGCCATGGCGCCCTCTCTGGATTCCTAATCCCATGAAATAAGAGCAAATTGAAAAGGTTGTTTTATGCCATTATTATGCATAATAATAGCCACAAGAACAACACACTTTCAGAAAACTGAAAAGGTACAAAATGATGTTATAATCTGAGTGTCCTTTTTCCTTGTTCTGTAGCCCTCCAGGATCTGCCTCTGGAAGTAACTTTTACACTTTTTGTATATCTTTCCAGATTTATTAATTGAACATTCATATAACATTGAGAGTATACTACCATTTTTCTAAGGGTATTTACTCACATGTTCTTTATGTGACAAGTTAGACTTGACGGCAGGGATGGAAGTTTTCTGCTTCACTCCACAAGTTCTGCAAACAAGAAATGTGAACTGGATTAACAATACAGTCCTTTACAATGCTATTCCTTCAAAGGGCTGGTTGAATTTTTCTTAACATTACTTTCCTACTCCTTTTTCAGCTCTCTTCCAAATGACCTTCAGAAGTATAGGTCTGCTGTTTACTTTTTGTTGCTCTTCTCAATCTATATATTTCTTCTTTTCTATTAAACTGGGAGCCATTAATTATTACCCTTTTAGGACATTAAAGTACTACCTGTTTCCTCCCTTACCTGCTCAAACACTCCCCTCATTTTGGTAAGCACTGGAGATAATATGGAAGCATTTCTACTAAGCACTTTTAAGCCTCATCAACAAACTAACTGATATATTAGTTGGTAAAATTTGGGGTGTATCAGTAGTGTTTGAAATTTGTACTACAGCTTTCCATACCTTGAATTAGTTTTCTAGGGCTGTCACACAAATTATCAAACTCTTGATGGCTAGAGAAAAATAAAATAAAAATGAAATGAATGTATTTTCTCACAGTTCTGGAGGCTAAATGTGTGGAATCAAGGTGTTGGAGGGCAATGCTCTCTACTCGAATGCTTCATTGCATTTTCCTAGCTTCTGCTGAAGGATGGCACTCTTTGGTGAACCATGGCTTATAATGACTTAAGTCCAGTTTCTGCCTCCACCTTCAAATGACCTTCTCTATTTCTTATCTTTGTTCCTTCTCTTTTATAAGGTCACCATTTATATTGAATTAGGGACCTTGGATATGGGATTAAGTACTCATCTCTTCATCAGTGTAGTGTTCTAGCTAGGGAAATGTTCCTTGTTGGTGGAGATGTCTTATTTTATTTCCTGTCACATACTTGAATTATTATAAAACCTTATTGTGAATGCTTTGGCTTTTACTTAAATTTTTCTCTTCCTTTACTTTTTATTTCTTCAAGTTTTACTCAGGAAGGCCGAATCTTTATTATAAACACTATTATATGACTCTTTTTTAAAGGTTTATTCAGTTGATTCTAGAGTCATTAGATAAGTACCCATTTAATAAATATTTAAATCTCTCTTCCAATCAGCCTGCAGCCCACTTTACAGGACCAAACCCTGATAAAATATTGGTCAAGTTCCTTCTTTTATCCCTTTAAAACAGGCTCCTCCCAACTACTTCTCCATTCCTCCTCTCCCCCACCACTAACCACCCTTACGCACAACACAGCAAGAAATTATTTTCCATTTTGGTGTTAGCACCATTGGACACATGACTTACTTCTGATTCTTCATCTAGAGCTCTTTTCAAAAGCTAAGCTATGGTTGATACCATATCAATTGAGACACTTATATTATATCTAAGGTGGAGCATAATAAAAGATGATGTTGCTTTATAGGTTTTAGAACACAAGACTTTGCAACAGGTAATGCCACTACCCTTTCTTTGTAATTGCTGTCCATGTCATTTGACCAGGTATATATTGAGCTGTCAGGGAACTGGCTCATTTGAGAGAACAATTTTCACACTCCGGTAGTTACCAACAGGATTTTTTTTTTTTTAAAGATTTATTTATTTATTTAATTCCTCTCCTCCCCCGGTTGTCTGTTCTCTGTGTCTATTTGCTGTGTCTTGTTTCTTTGTCTGCTTCTGTTGTCGTCAGCGGCACGGGAAGTGTGGGCGGCACCATTCCTGGGCAGGCTGCACTTTCTTTCATGCTGGACGGCTCTCCTTACGGGGCACACTCCTTGTGCGTGGGGCTCCCCTACGCGGGGACACCCCTGTGTGGCAAGGCACTCCTTGCGCGCATCAGCACTGCACATGGGCCAGCTCCACACGGGTCAAGGAGGCCCGGGGTTTGAACCGTGGACCTCCCATGTGGTAGACGGATGCCCTAACCACTGGGCCAAGTCCGTTTCCCACCAACAGGATTTTTGACAGCTCTTGTAGACTGATACATAAGAGGGATGGTCTTCCTTGCTAGACTAATAATACATTTACTTTAGCCCAAGTTGCATTTCCCCCTTAGGGTTTTCCATTCCTCAGTCTTGAGGAGTTTAGGATGGTGATGCTCTGTTTCTGGTTTGGGGGACAAGAACTGTCCATCACCAGAGGTTCTGAGGGGAGGGACAGGGAAAAATAGGTGTAACATGGGGCATTTTGGGGACATTGGAATTGTTCTGAATGATAATGCAATGACAGATACAGGCCATTATACATTTTGTCAAAGCCCAAAAAACTTGTGTGGTACAAAGTGCAAGCTATAATGCAAACTATTGTCTGCGGTTCGTAGCAATACTTCAATATGTGTTCATCAATTGTAACAAATCTATCAGCCTAATGAAAGATGTTATTAATGGGGAAAAATGTGGGAGAAGGAGGGCACAGAGGATAGGGGAATCCCCCTATATTTTCGATGTATGATTTATGTAATCTAAACCTTCTTTAAAAATGAAAATATGAAAAAACAAACAAAACATAGCATAGTAAAAATAACATGGCTGTTGTTAGGCAAAGCAGCTAAACTTGGATCATGGACTCCTGGGTTTGAATCCAGCTGAACATCTTGAGTAGACATTACTCAAAAGAAGTAATAGAGATGCTCAACACCATCAGTCATTAAGAAACTGCATATCCTAACCATGAGATGCCATATACTCCTACTAGGATGGCTAATATTTTTTTTTAAAAGAAGGAAAGAGAAGGAAAAGAACAATTGTTAGTGTTAATGTGAATAAACTGCAACTCACATGCACTGCTGGTTGGAATATAAAATAGATCAGCCACTGTGGGAAACAGTTTGCCAGTCCCTCAGAAAGTAAAACAGAATTACTATATAACCAGTAATCTAACTACTAAGTATATATATATAGTAAAGAATTGAAAAGAGAAACCCAAACAGATATTTTCAAACCAATATTCATAGCATTTTTCATACTAGCCAAAAGTTGGAAACAATCCAAGTGTCTATCAACAGGTGAATAGGTTAAAAAAAAAAGAAAGTGGTATGTGCAAACAATAGAATATTATTCAGCCATAAAAAGTAATGAAGTTCTGATTAATCATACTACATGGATGAATCTTAAAAACATTATACTGAGTGAAATAAGTCAGACACACAAAAATTATCCTGAATGAAACAAGACACAAAAGTATAACTATTGTATGATTACACTTATATGAAATATCTAGAATAATAAAATACATAGAAAAGGAAAAGAATAGAGGTTACCAGGGCTAGGAGGAAAGGGGAATGGGGATAATAGTTAATGAATATAGAATTACTGTTTCAGGTTTCAAAATGAATTGTGATGATAACACAATATTGTAAATGTAACTAATGCAACTGAGTTAATGGTACACATAAAAATGCTTAAAACGACAAATTTTGTTATATACATACCACCACATTAAAAAAATTTTTAAATCCTGTAAACAGATAAAAAATTCAAACTCAGCAGATAAATATCTAACAAGGCTGAAATGGTCTTAGATGATGAGATACTGACAATTTAGTTGTACTTCAAAATGGGCAAGAGAAGTGCTGGAGGTCTGTCATTGAATCATAGTGTATATTTTTGCAAGATTTTAGATAAACTATTTCACATTAATTTAGATTGCCCTTAGTTACAAAGTCAAGGACTCTATTTCTGATTATTTCCCCGTTCCTCTCTTTGGTCTCTCTTTCATTAGCAAAGGAAAGCCAAGTAGCACAACCGGCCATATTTGCTAACCAACCAGCCACGTATATTGGGGCCCTGTCCAAGTCAAGTAAAGGTCCCTGAGTATTGCATGAACTGCACTCCTAGTATACACTGTCGTTTACTCTGGGTCCCCTTAGCTCCCCTGGAGGACAGGGTGGAGGAGTCTCCTAGTGAAAGGGCAGATGAGGAGCCCCATATACTGCTATGGTAAGGTCACCTGTTTTTGACTAAGATAGAAATGTTTCTTTCTCAAAAGTTGTTCATTTTCAATTGAATAAAGATCTTAACATACAATGATGTACATTACAGATATTACTTACAGTTTTTTGGGGAGAAATAGTTGGAAAGGTAATTCCTGTGAATGGATCCCTAATAAAAGAAGACATTAAAAACTGGCAGCATCTGGTTATAAACTGAAAGGACGGGGGCTTTGCCTCAGCATGATTTTTCCTGCTTGGATTAAGACTTTTCTCATTGCTACCAAAATGCACTTCAGAGACACATTCTCTAGAAAATGCTTGAGCCTTTTCCTCAGGTATCTGCCATGCTTATTCACTGGATCTTTGACTTTACAAAGGTTTCCCATCTATTTCTTATTAAATACAATATCTGAGCAAACACTACTCAACATGGCATGATAGCACAATATCTTCTTTTCTGTAACTGCAGGTAGTCTTGAGAGCAAGTGAAAATGGTAAGTATTCGGGGCTCATGCAGTTGCTGCAAAAAAACTTGAGATAATATGGGGGACTTCCTGCAGTCTTTAGGTGGAGACCCAGATTGTTAGGTAAATGAAAACTGGGGATATGGTGAAAGGTTTTCTATTAATGAATTCTATCCTTATTTCTACAGTTGCCAATATCAGTTGGGCTCCCTGAGGTGGTGTATGTTTGTATACATGGGGTCCTAGGGGAGTCTACATGCAGGTCCCTGTGCTATGACTGTGAATTTGTGTGTGACTGTGTAGGGTGATCATGTACAATTCCCCAAGGTGATATGTCCCACTTATCCAGAATTGCCAGCGCCAACTTTCTCAAATACAATACATCATTACTGTATGCATTATGTACATTAACTTGTTTCTTCTTACCAGAGCTATAACTGGGGTTTGCTTACTATGCCCACAATGAGGATGGAGAAACTCAGGTGCAGAGATGAATGTTCCAAATCTCATCTTCCTAAGGGGAAGGGACCGAGTGTGAACCCAGGTCTATGACCCCAATTCTAATGCTCTGAGCTACAGACCTGCCCTAATCATTCAGTAATGGGGATCATTAGACATCAGGCAATGGAGTTTTAGTATCTGCATTTGTGCTTAGAATTACCAGAGCCTACAAAGAGACCAAAACTGCCCATCATTACAAGGGAGCCTCAATGGTCACCAGGCCTAGAGTAGCTAGCTCTATATATTACTGCAGACTCTCACAGTTATTAGTGTCAAAACCACAAAGAAAGTCATCAAGCTTTTAGTCATCTCCAAATTCTCAGATTTTTGAGGCATCATATAGGATGGCCTGGTCAAACCTGTCAAGGCTGAGGTCATAGTTCAGCAATTTGCCCAAAGGAGATACATCAATTTAGTACAGGGGTTCTTAAATCAAGGAACCATGGAAAGATTTCAGGGGGTCAATCAGCTTGAATTGAAAATTCAAAAAAAACTTACTTATGGTGACATTTTGGTGCAGGTGTGATATATTTATTAAATAATACACAGGATAGTGTGGACTTAGTAAGGGGTCCATGTTTTTCACCTGACTGGCAAAGGAATCCACGGAACAAAATAGGTTAAAAACCCCTGGATTTGTGCATTTGGTAACATCATCACCTAGAGATGCTCAAATCCTGGGATCACACACACTCCGGTCACTGACAGATAAGAACCCAAATAACACTTGGTTCTGAAACTGATGTCCAACACAGCTGTTAAAACACTCCTAGAGAGCTGGGTTAGAGGGCATCCACACTAAACCTATGCATCTCCAATTATGTCCCAGAATTGAAAGACAATGATGGACTACACAAACAGTATAGAAAAGGGAAACTGGGAGGAAAAATATCTGATTAATAGTGGAATTCAGGATTCCAGTATTTTCAAATCTTCTATAATTGATTATCTTTTGAACAAAGGATTCATGAATAAATGCAATAGAATATAATGCCTAGGGGAGCAGAAGTAGCTCAAGTGGTTGAACATCTGAATCCCATGTTACAAGGTCCATGGTTCCATCCTCGGTACCTCCTAAAAACAATGGGGATGCGATTATGTTCTAGTTAAGAGTGAGGGCCATGTTCTACAGTCTTGTAAGCAGCTGTGTTCCCTTTAGTTGGTGAGAGTTTGTGTGTATGGGGGCGAGGGGATATCCATGTGTGAGTCTTTGAGATGTGATTGTGAAGGTGGGGGTGGAGGTATGTTCCCAAGAAGCAATTTCCCACCTATACAGCAGAATTGCCACTGTCAACTTCTCAAAAAAATCACTACTACACCCTTTACATATATTTACTCATTCAACCTTCAACAGTACCATACTATGGCTCTCTTTATTTCTCCTCTTTCAAGAGAGAACTGAGGTGTAGAGACAATTGGCCTACAATTTTAAATGTGAATGTCCCTGATCCTGATGCTATAGCCATGATCTACTTCATCACTTAGCCACGGGATGCTTCTACACCATGCAAGCAAGGGAGACTGTTCATTTGTGTGTATTTCTGGAAGTATCCGACCTGCTCAGACCCCACATCCTGTGCATCATTAGAGGTCGACTCAGTGATCACATGATCCAGACTTGTTGTTACTGCCATTACTATGGACTATGAATTGACATAGGATGAAATGCACATAGAAATTCCACATGCTTCTGTTTGGCTCACAGATTCTGAGAGATTGAGAGTGCAATCTGGTTACCTTAGTCACTCCTCCACACTAGGGCCCAAACAGATAAGAATCAGAAGATATTAGTATATTTCATGACATCAGCATCTTGAGTCCTAGAAATGCTCAACACCGTTTGCTGCATGCCTTACGGACAGTGACCAATAAGAACTCAAGTTACCATTTGGCTATTAGTCTGGTATATATCATCCTTGCTGCAATATTTACAGCTGCCTTAGAGCCTTAGCACTCAACTCATGTATCCCCTTAGTAATGAACTATCAAATTGATGCCTGGACAGTATAAACATGGACATCGAACATATTCAATGAATAAGCAGTTAGGGTACAGAAAAGGAAGACTTGAAAGAAAATTATTACATGATTTATAGTGCTGAATATTTAAATTGGCAGGATTTCAGTATCTTTAAATCTTCTATAAATTAGGATCTTTATGACAAAGGACTAATAAAAAAATAAAACAGAATGTTTTGCCTAGACTTGAATCCAGTCCCACAATAAAAAGTTATAAATAAAAGTGTCTTTAACACCCGGGGATGAGCGTCCCTGGCACCGAGGGACCACTATCAACTACCAACTGATGATGCAACTGGAAAATGACCTTATACGGAAGGTTCAATGCGGATCAGCAGAATATCCCTGTCTACATAAAATAACATGACTTTAAAATGCTGTTTGACCTAAAGTAAGGGGGAAATGGAAAGGAGAAATGAGTTTATATGGCTACGAGTTTCTAAAAAAGAGTCTGGAGGCTGGCAGAAGGATTGCCCTTATGCACAACTGAGCAGAGTCAGAGAGACAGATAAAGCAGATACAACCCCCAGATATTGGTTCCTTTGAGGGCTAAAGAGACCCATGGGACTTATGGTCATGGCCGATGGGGTTAACTACCAGGGCAGATGGCCCCTCTTTGGAAATGGTGTTTATGTGTGATGAATCTGGACTCAGATGGGATCTCCCTTCATAAGACTTTCATGCTAATGTCCTGGAGGTGCAGTTAATGTTGGGGTTTAAGATATATTTAGGGGATATGAATCTCTGGACTGACAATGTGATAGCCAGGTCCTGAGCCTCAACAGACTCCAGCACCTTTCAATCTGTTTTATTGGACTTACCACACTCAGCTAAGATGGAGTTGAAGAAGGACAACCACCACACCATGGAGCCTAGAGTGATTACAACTGAAAGTGGGAGGATCGCATCCAGCATCCAGGTGGAATCTGAGCCTCCTCTTGACACAGAGGTGCAATGGACACAACCAATCCAATGTCCACATAGAAGAGGTGGCATTGGATTGGGAAAAGTGGACATGGTGGCTGATGGGTATGGGGAAAGGCAGGAAGAGATGAGAGGTGGAGGCATCTTTGAGACATGGAGCTGCCCTGGATGGTGCTTCAGAGGCAATCACCGGACATTGTAAATCCTCACAGGGCCCACTGGATGGAATGGGGGAGAGTATGGGCCATGATGTGGACCATTGATTATGAGGTGCAGAGGTGCCCAAAGATGTACTTACCAAATCCAATGGATGTGTCATGATGATGGGAGGGAGTGTTGCTGGGGGGAGGGGGGAGAGGTGGGGTGGGGGGGTGGGGTTGAATGGGACCTCACATATATATTTTTAATGTAATATTATTACAAAGTCAATAAAATAAAAAAAAAGAAAAAAGAAAAAAAGAGAAAAAAAAAGTGTCTTTAAAACAATTATCCCATTATTAAACTTTAGAAAGCTAATGAAATGCTCATGCGCAAATAATAGCAAAATCCTATACAAAAGATGGAAAATGGGAAGTAGGGGTAGTTCAGTAGTTCAGCGCCTGCCTCTCATGTATGAAGTCCTGGGTTCAAGCTCTGGTACCTCCTTGTAGCAGTTTGATATTATTGATGAATTCCAAAAAGAAATATTGGATTATGTTTGTAAACTGGCATTTTCCTCTGGGCATATGAGATTATACTGGATTCAGAAGTTTATTTGATTACTTAATCAGGTAAAGCTATTGTGTCAGCAGGGCATTGAGTCCCCGCTCTTTGGTGGGTAGGGACTCACAAATAAAAGTCATGGCAAAAGACACAGTTGGAGGGTCTTTGATGTTGGAGTTTGATGCTGAAGTTAAGCAAGCTGGATCCCCAGTAAGTAAGCTCACAGAGGAAAAAGAAGCAAGACCCTGCAAGGGAGGTATCCAGGAAGCCTGAACCCTCGCAGATGTCGGCAGCCATCTTGCTCCAACACAGGAAAATAGACTTTGCTGACATTATACAAAAGAGACATTATGCTTAATGGCCTGGTATCTGTAAGTTCCTACCCCAAATAAATACCCTTTATAAAAACTAACCAATTTGTGGTAATTTTCATCAGCACCCCTTTGGCTGACAAATACACACATAAAAAAGAAAGATGGAAAACACAGTATCAGCATATGTGGAGCCATGTAAGCTGATGGTTTTATAACATGACATGGCAATAGTAGCATTTTAGTTGGGACTCCAAAATGGCAAGAGTGATAATCCATCATTGAACAAAGGCATGTATTTTTCTACCTTTTGTGGATTTATTATTTCATGGTTATTTGGAATATCATTAGCTACGATGTCAAGATCTGTATCTCATTTTATTCCTGCACCTCCATTTTGATACTTTTCCATTTGTCAGAAGCTCACACTATGTTTGTTAAATACCCACCTCCATATTACTCTAATCCTTTGTCCAAGTCAAGCAAAACTTCAGAGTACTCTGGGGGCAACACCTCCCATGTACTATTACTCTGTATCCTCCTGGCTCCCACAGAGGGCCTGTGGGAAGATGTTCTGAGTGCCAGGGTAGTAGAGGAAGCGCCATCTAATTCCAAGGTAAGTTTGACTTTAGAACCATTGCTTTCTGGTTTTTCCTTTTTCCATTCAATTCAGATACGTAAATCTGACCATTACTTTATAGATGAAATGTACAATTCCCTTGGTGGGACTGTGTTCACTTGGCATCATTTTGACCAGCTGGCCCCTGTTTCAAAAAAACAACCACAAAGGAAACATCAGATTATAAATGAGAGGATAGGAAGTTTTTCCTCAGCAGCTCTCCTTGGATTAAGAATTTTTTACATGCCAACCAAAATGAAGAGCTACATCATCCAGGAAAAGCTCAAGCCTTTCCTCAGGTGCCCCTGCACTTGCTTTTTGGTTTCCTTGACTTGATCCTCTTTCTCATCTGGTTTTCTAAAGTTACCAAGAAAACAAAAGCCTTCTGCAAACACTACACAGCAAGTTCTGATCCTTACAGTGTTTTCCTTTCTTCAACTGCAGGTAGCTCCAAGACCAAGCAATAATGGTATGTATTCTCTCATTATACACTTGCTGAGGAAAAAACCATATGATGAGAAATGAGTGTTCCTTGCTGGCTTTAGTGCACAGAGGACCTCCCCACAGAGAGAAGCTTCCTGATGTGTGTGTGTGATATACATACATGTGTGAGAATGTGTGTCCATTTATGTGTTTTCCTAGATTTCTCTAACACTAAAAAGTTGCTAATGTCAGCTTTCTGCGTAAAAAATGCCATCCTCATTTCTTCATGGGTATATGTCAAAATTTTATCAAATTATATACTTCAAATATGTTTTGTTCACTGTATAACAAGTACACCTCAATACACTGGGAAAATATACCATTATCCTTCAGGAAAATGTTCACAGGGCTCTAAATGGATAAAATTGTGTTAGAGAACTCCTCTTACTAGGATTTAATAAGTCTTCATTTAGTAATAAATCTCACCTCTGAGTAAGCTTTTATGGTTTGATCATGTCATTTGATAGGTCATGATAAAAGAAAAGTGGCCATATCTGTCTTTTTCAAAACATATGAGACAATGAAGGATTGAGAAGGTGAATGAATTTTTCAGAGCTTCACATCTAGTAAATAGGGAACCATATTCTGGAGATATTAAGTGCTTTGACGCCAAATTCTATACACTTTGTTCACATCTCTTTGTCCTGGTGGGATCACTAATTTTCTCTTAAGTTTGGAAACATTCGTGATTTCAATTCTTATCACTGAGCACCATATCTTCAGGGCACCTGCAGCACAATGTAGTTATTATCCATTTTTCAAAAGCCCAACAGACATTTGTGCTAGAAGCTACGACATGGATAATGCAGAAAGAACATTTCCATCCTCATGTTACACTTTCCTGGGCAGCTGCTCTGAGCCTGCAATTGGTCTTTTTATTGAAATCATCTAATACAGAGTATTTCCAGAACAGTCAGAATTTCAGGGTGAATAAGTTTGGAGGTAAGACCTTTAATGGTCCAGCAAAATGGGGGAAGTAATAGTTGAAAGGGAGTCCTTCTCCCCCTCTCATTTGCAAACCATTTGCAATGTCTTACTGAAGGCCTCTGACTCCACAGAGTCCAGGGAAGGTCTACAAACCCTTGGTAATCTTGCGTAGCTAGCAAGCCAACAAGTGGAGAAGGGAGGGATGGGTGTGCCACTTTTCTCCAATAACTTTCTTGCAGATGTTTGTGTTCCTAAAGACTGGCTTGCGGATCAGAGGTATGACTCCACCAGCAGTGATAAAAATGACAGTCCAGGTAGGTAATATTCAAGATAAGATCCAATGAGAGAG
Organism: Dasypus novemcinctus; assembly: GCF_030445035.2. NCBI lineage: Eukaryota > Metazoa > Chordata > Mammalia > Cingulata > Dasypodidae > Dasypus > Dasypus novemcinctus. The sequence goes on from NC_080691.1 coordinate 34,019,823, forward strand.
GGTTATCAGGAACAGTCTGGTAATGCTGCTACTTTAGCAACTGAAGAAGGGACTGTGAAATCAGACAGTAATGGAAATATACATGGAGGTCTGCTTCATTCTTTTCATATTTAATAACAATAGAAAGTGGTATTATGATCATGCACTTTGAGTGTACTGTGCCTGTAATCATCTTTCCTTCCTATACTATTTAAGATCAAATTTCCCACAAGACCAATCATCAAAGCCTTTATCTTTGGTTAGAAGCTCTTGGGAATAAAGCAAAAGAGATTGTAGATGAGGTTTTGGTGTTGACCTACAATAGAGGAGATCTGGTAGGACACAATCTCTCCCAGGCTCTCACCTAGACCTGAGACAAAGTTCTTCTACTGAGTGCCAGGTGGTGGTTGAGAAACAGGGTTTCTCCCTCTGCACTTATAGGTCTGGTAGTACTGCATTAATGTTTTATCCTTTACGTGGATTCCTGACATAAAGAACATTTGCTCTGGGCTTACTATACATGTACTTGGGTCCTGGACAGATATGGTACGAAACACATCCTTGAACATCCTTCTCTTCTCTACTTCTCACACAAATTCAAAATCCTGTGATTAGATTAAAACCTGAAGCTTCTTCCATCTGAGAGAGGTTCCATGTACAACTCCCTGTCCAACACATTCCCCAGCTTGGCTGGGTTTCTGGAGGACTTGAGTGAATGGCCTTCCAGACTTGCTATACATACTGGTTCTTGCAGTCAGAGTACCTCTGGGCAGCAGGGCCAAGGATTCCCTGCTCCTCTCATATTATTCCCATATTATACTGCCACCCTCTCCAATATATCAACTGATCAATTAAACAATCCATTCTAACCAGGGAGCAACTCTCAGAAGCATGGAGTTGAATCAAGACCTGTGATTCAACTGTTGAATCGGTGTTCCAGCCAGTCAACTCTGGCCTGCCCCCGCATGACAGTCATGCCCCTCCAGATACCCTTCCTCAATCTTGTCCAGGCATCCATCAATGCTAGTCTTTCAAAGGTTTGACAAAATCTCAGAAGATTTCATTTATTTAAGTAGCCTGTAGATCCCCTATTATATCACTTTCAGACTAAGGGAATATGGACAGGTTACTTTACCTCTAATATTGCATTCATCTCCTCTAATCAGTTCGGAAACCTACAGGGATGTTGTGAGGACAAACTGTCTCCCATGAACCTAAGGTCATACCAGTCACCGGACAATCACTTGATTTGTAGGACTGATGGTCACTGTCATCCACAGGACCTGATTCAACTCCATGTCTCTGAGAGTGGCTCCCTGGTTAAAATGGATTGGTTAATCGACCAATTGAATTAGTGGAGAGGGTGACAGTATAATATGAGAATAATATGGGAACAATGATTATTCCTCCAGTGTTCCCATACTGTAGAAGAATATGATTGGTGGAGGTTGACAAAGAGAAAACAAATGGGCAGTAATATGGAGAGAGAAAAGAGGCAGGGAGGTAGCGAGGGAGGAAAAAAGGGAGGAAAGGCAATGTCATGTATATAAAGACATGGAGACGGTGTCTGCCTTCTTAGTGGAACAAGAGGATACAGGCATTCCTCGCTGGCCACAGTTGTACTATTTGAGAGCTGGGAAAGGGACCCTGGAATCTTAAGACCCAGTCTTTCATAGCAGACAGAGGTGAAGTGACTGAGGGCCTAGGAGAGGAGTGTAGTGATGAGGACAGAATCGTATCCTGGGATCAGGCCACATTCTGGCATAAACAGGAGCTCGAATTCTCCCCTCCAACCTAGCTTTCCCATTTCCTTTCCCAAGGTTGCTAGATCACCACTACTGCCCCATTTAACCAGGAGGCCTACTTCACAGATTCTGAAGTACAGAGAATGACAACTTGCATGTAATTTACTTTCTTTTTTGTAATCTCTCCCTTTCTTATTCATAAGCTTCTCTTCATAGCTTTTCTCCATTCCATCTGTTCCTTATTTTATGATTCTTATCCTGAAGGAAATGGTCTCATTCAGGAATTTGAGGTCATGGAAACAACAATGTATATAAATTTCTTCCACCCTCCTCCTTAACTATTTTCTTAGCATTGCCCTAGTTCTAAACATACGTGCACACTGAATCATCTTGCATAACCCTGAATGGCCCAGGCAGGGAATTGGGCTGGTTGTCAGAAGCTTTGGGCCACAGCCTGTGAAGTTGATTCTGGGCTGGGATCTCGCCTTACAGGTGTGTTCCTGCACACGGGCACATGGTGCACATAGACATCGAGTGTGTTCTGTTCCTTGCAGCTGTCTACACTGATCAAGGAAGAGGAGTCTCTTCATAAATTCCCTTTTTCTGCAACACACTAAAGACATTGAAGAAATGAAAAGACAGAAAGAAGAAAAAGAAATATGAGTATGGAATAGATAGGATAAAGAGAGGAAGGGAAACAAGTTCACATGCATTCCATTGCTTTCCTAACCTTTTTTTGGAACTTTAGGAAAATCAGCAGAACTAAGGAGAAACTCGGGTTTCCACTATTCTATGTGAACATGGAGGTGGAGACATGAACCGGCTGGTCAAAATAAGTGCAGGCAAGTTAATGATCCAAGGTATCTTCTGGGTCCTGTTACCCACTGCAGAAAAACTCTTTCTCCATTGACCCCTATGCCTCCCTAGTGATCCCAGACGTGGTGTTTGTGTTTCTTCTGGCACAAAGTATCATCAAAACTGATGATGAGATTCCAACGTTCTTTCCATAATGCCACTTCCTTTTCTCTAATGCATAAAAGACTTTATTCTTTCTTTACACCCTAGTAATTTTAGCTAGAATATGTCTTGCTATTAGTCGTTCTGTGTCAATACTCAGGGTAAAATTTTACTATGCCGCGTCAAAGAATTTCTTTCCAGAAAAATAAGGAATCATAATTTTAAATATTTGTTTCATGTCTTTGCTTTGGTTCCCTCATTCAGGCACTCGTTATTCCTAGGTTATACTTTGTATGCCTATCTTCAACTTCTGACACTTTTTTCTCAAATTTGTTAAATACTCACAAGTACTTGGCCATGCTAAATTTAAAAGCACTATTTTAGAAATAACCTCTAGAAGAAAACCTCATTTGATTTGGTTTACTGATTTTTAAAATATCTGTAAACATAAAAACCTGGTAGTCACATTATGCCATGAGGTTAGTACCCCGTATCTTGCCAACAAGTGAACTGAAACAATAAAAATGTTGGACTCCTACAAATTGGCTCATATTCTGGGATTTCACAAATGCACTCCCAGATTTCCTGTGTATGGGGACATTATGCTGCTCACTGAGTAGACAACCATCTGTGGAAGTCATTCAACTCTGTTTACACCTACCTCTATAACACCTTCTTTGGTATCTCTCTTAAATAAAAGATAAGAGCTACATGATTTAAGCGTCCTTCTTGCACTTGACCTCCCCTCCTATGTACAAGTAACCTGTTCCAGTATCTTCCAGTAAAGCTTGGCTGAATTTATGAATTACAGAGAGTGAGACATGGCAGATGAATACTGGGCAAAAAATGGCATTCTATTCCAGCTCGACCTTGCTTCCATGGCTGACTGTGAGAGAATCTTCAAATCTCTGGGACGAAATAGAGCTCATGGGGGGAAAAAAAGCCATTGGATTAAATCAATCCACGGACTAACGAAAATTAAGAATATTATGCTAAGTTCTTGTTCTGCACTTGCTTTTCAGATTATGGCAGAAGGCCTTGACTGCTCCTAGGAAATGCAGAACCAATAAAAAGGATATCAAATTCTTGGCTTTTCTGAGGAGGAAGAGAATATATTAGAGACTTGATGGGAGCAAGGTAGCTGAGCCAAGGAATTAGGTGGTGTATATTAGGGGAGAGAAATAGTGATGGGGGATGTCACCTGCCTATCACTTACTCAGGTGTTGTCACTGGTGTGATAGACCCACTCCCTTTCCTTGTCTGACACCGGGTCCCATGGGACTTGCCACTTGGCTAGAGGAGGGGACAATGAAGGTGCCAACATTACCGTCTCAAGATAGTCATTAGTACAAGCATATTTACACTATATGGCAAACTCTTAAGCAAAATAATATAATCACCTAAAATCAAGTGCTAGAGGAGAAGGAGGGGCAAGAGAAGGAAGAGGGAATACACTAAGTTCATCACTGCTCACAAGGAGGATTAATACATACAAAAGAAATGGATGATTAAGGGTAAATAAAAAAACGTAATTACTAGAACAAAATCACAAACCAGAAAACATACACAGGTACACAGAAGCATACATGTATAAGTGTACTTTTATTTCGGTATTTTAATTTTCAAATTTATTTCTCTCCCCTTCCCTGCCTTCCCCCCTCCCCCCCAAGTTGTCTGCTCTCTGTGTCCATTCACTATGTGTTCTTCTGTGTCCGCTTGTATTCTTGTTAGTGGCACCCGGAATCTGTGTCTCTTTTGTTGTGTCATATTCCCGCATTAGCTCTCCGTGCTTGCGGCACAATTCCTGGGCAGGCTGAACTTTTTTCATGCTGGGCAGCCCTCCATAAGGGGTGCACTCCTTGCACGTGGAGATCCCCTATGCAGGGGACACTCGTGTGGCATGGCACTCCTTGCATGCATCAGCACTGTGCATGGGCCAGCTCATCACAAAGGTCAGGAGGCACTGGTTTGAACCTTGGACCTCCCATGTGGTAGGCGAATGCCTTGGATGCCCTATCTGTTGGGCCAAATCCACTTCCCAGAACTATTCTTTTAAGTATTACTGCCCTTTAACAATGTGATGATGAATTTAAGTAGTTTTGAGTGTTAAACACTGTTAAGTTAAAATCAGCATGAAAAATAAAGAGCAATTAAGAATTCCAATCTATACTTAAGAACAGCATAAAATCAATGAAGCAATGGACTTTTCAATATGACAGAAGACAGATGAAAGTGCTTAGGCACCCCTCTGACTTGATGAGTATGGAAAGAATTGAAGAGCTGTATTGTTTGGAAATAATGGGGAAATAGGTCAATCTCTTTGCAATGGGAGAGGTCGGCCATGCTTCACACACAGCGAAATCCAGTTAAATTATATGAAATGGAATTTCAAGTTTTGGCTATCTTATTGCCATAAGTGTCTTTGAAGAATTTAAGGTCAGGTTTAAGGTTTTAGGTAGGAAACCATTTTGTTTACTTTGAGTTTTTAGCCCTATGTATTAGGCACTTTTGTAAAGTACCTAATTATGTTATTTCATTTGACCTTTATAATCACCCTATTAAGAAAGAATCTTTTACAGATGAGAAAACTGAGGTTTGTAGAGATGAAATCACTTGCCAAAAGTCAGCAAGGGTCCACCTGCTGCACAGTCTATGTTAACAGTCATTCTACCGAGACTGTCTCCCTACCATTAGTGCAGTTGGTACATGAATAGAAACTGCTTTTCCCCTTCTCAAGTGTTTTCCAATCATGGCACGTTGTAATACCTATCCTAAATCTATGCCATATATTCCTTTATTGGCTCTCATGTTGACAGACAATACTGCACAGTCACCCACACTAACTGGTTTTTGTCCTGAGCTACATTATCGGGTAGTTGTGAGGTCTAAATGCCTGAATACATGTAACAGTGCCTGACACATGGAAAGCACCTAATAAATATTATTATTACAGTCATCGTCATTATCCAGTTCCCATAGCTGGGGCCCCTGAAGCTTTCCTGAACCAAAATGCTCTCTGGTTAGAGTGCATGTTTCTTCCAGATAAAGACTGACTCTGACCCTTGGGTTTCCACATAGTGTATTTCCTTTACTGGCCTAAGTATCCTATCAACAAAACCACTTATTTGGGTCAGCATGAGTAAGAGTCTCTGTTCCTTGCAACCCAAACAGTAAAAAAATATACAGACTGATTGCTTTGATAGGTGAATTTTTAAAAAGCCTCTAAAGTTATATTGTTTTTTCAGTAATGAAAACATTTAAAATGTAAGTTAATTTAGTAAAAAAAAAATAAGTACAAATGCAGGTTTTATTGCGTTACTAATAGGGAGAGATTATACCATCACAAGAAGTGTATATATATGGGTCCTTTTTGTTTCCAGGTAGCTTACTCAAGAAAATCATTAAGGAAAAAAAACAATGAATTAGAATACATATCTAAAAACAATTCTTGATGGCCTGAGTCTTGAAACTTTACTCAAAAACTCTCTTCCTTTCTGAAACCTCTTGTTTTCCATGACAGCCATTTCACTTGCTTTCTCTTTCCTTATTAGTTATGCATACAATTTTTATTATGTATTTTCTATATTTGATCTTAAATTGGGTTACAATTGTTTTCCTTGAAATTCTTTATGTGTTTGTCCCATCTCACCTAGCAGAGTAGGAACTCCAGGGAAAAGAGGTTTCTCTCTTTATAAAATGGCAATGGTGCATAATGTAACACGCAGGAGATATGAAATAAGATGATATAGATGCTAGAGAGTCAAGTCCCGATACTCTCACACTTTGATAAGTCACTAAACCTGTCTCAGACACCATGGCATTTCTATAAAGAGGAGATGCTCTCTACCTGCTTTCAAAGTCCACTGGATTTTTTACTTTGCTTCTCTGACACTGATGGATCAAATTCATAAAAAGATTTATAGTTATATCCTCGGCTATAGGTGGTACTACTCATGTTCAAAACTAAAGTTACTACATTGAGAATGATGAAATGACTAGTAGTGTCAAATGGCAAAGGCTACCTGATTTGGATTTGTGGAGGACATTTACCTTTTGACAGTTTATTTTTAAAGCAGTGGTTAGAATTAGATTCCAAGTAATGGTATTCCATCACTTACCATAAGCTAACATAGTCCACACCCCAGCCTGTCCCCCCAGCAAGTTCACTAGTCTAAAGTTACTTGTCACCACTCACTGGGAGACTCTGAGCTTTTACCTGGCCATAGAAGATACAACTTGATATTTATAGCTCTGACCCTTATATAGTTCAATGTAAAAATCTCACCTAGCTGCACTTGATTTTAGCTTAAATTCTGTCTTCTCTTTCTCACCTCTCCCAATAATTTGATTAAATAAGAAACATAAATTAAATATAAACACTTTCAGTTCACATTTTTTCTCTTTTCTGCAGAATCATATCAACAAAATAAAAATAGTAATAATAATAATAATAATAATAATGGTAGAAGTAACAATTTGTTTTTTATAAATTGTCCAAGTAAAATAATCAGGATTCCAACTAGTGCATCCAAACAACAGGCTAGGATACTAAAAGTATCACAGAATCAAAATCACTTACTTGACATTTCTGATACAACAGTGGAGTTCTCTTGTAACTGGGGCTAAATCAGACTTTACAGACACCACTGAATTCAGTTTTTTCACATGTCATTTGAACAAAAAGCATGACAACTTAAAAATAATCCAAAAGAAGGAAAACAATACATGTACAAAGATATGTATTACAGTGGTATATTAAAAAATATATAAATTAACTAAATGTTAAACAACTGGGAAGTGATTTAGTACATCTTAGTTCCTTAATAAGATGAAGTAACAGGAGCTGATGTGGCTCGAGCAGTTGAGCACCTGCTTCCCACATGGGAGGTCCCAGGATTGATCCCGAGTGCCTCCTAAAAATAAAAAAAAAGGAAACAACAAGGAAAAAAAAAATTAATTCAGGGAGCCAATGTGGTTCAGTGGTTAAGCACTGGCTTCCCACTTACGAGGTCCTGGGTTCAATCTCTGGCTGTATACCTCAAACAAAACAAAACAAAAAATAAATAAGATAAAGTACCACTTAACTCTTCAAAATGGTCATTATGAAGACTGTAAACCAGTAGAGGAAAATATTTGTAATCTAACACTGGATGAATAAAACAAATTATAAAGTTGACTGTATATACCTAAAATATGCTGTATTATGTTAATACATTATAGAGTATATTAGTCAGCAAAAGGGGTGCTGACATAAAATATGAGAAATCAGTTGGTTTTTATAAAGGCTATTTATTTGGGTAGAAGCTTATAGTCACCAGGCCTTTTATAAAGCACAAGCTACCTCCTCACCAAAGTCTATTGCCACATGTTGGAGCAAGATGGCTGCCGACGCCTGCAAAGGTTCAGGCTTTGTGGGTTCATGTCTTCTTCCTGAGGCTTGCTTTTCTCCAGTCTCAGCTGCTTTGCTCTCTCCACAAGGTCAGCTGTAGATTACCACATGAACGGCTCATCTCTCTTCCAGGGGCCTCTGCTGTATCTGCTTCTCTGTGTGTTTACATTCCAGGTTTAACCTCAAAAAAATCCCAAATCTGTCCTTTGCCATGTCTTTTCTCTAAGTCTCTGTAAGTGTGGGGATACAAATGTCCTACTGACATGGCCCAATCAAAGCCTTAATCATTATTTAACCAAATAGAAGTGAAACCTCTGAATCCAATATAATCTCATATGCCCAGAGAGACAGACCAGTTTACAAAATAATGCAATACCTATTTTTGGAATTTATAAACACTATCAAACTGCTACACAGTCTATGTAAAAGATATATGTAGGGAGGAAAGTAAGAAAAAAGGGGGTCACCTCTGGAGGTGGGTGTTTAATAAGAATTTTCCCAATAGTCACAACACCCATAGAGTTGGGGACTGGACCATTTGTGTGCAGAAGGAGGAGACAGAGTCCCTCCAGGGAAGGGACCATGTGGTCCCATGATGGGCAGCTGCCTGGGCCTGATATGAGGATCTGTGACTCTGAAGTGAGTCCCCCTCATGTCCTGCCAATCACTCATTCCCATCCACAGCTTTGTAAATGGGAATGGCCATGCCATAAAAGGTTGAATAATGCTGCCCAGTAATTTGGAGGGCAGGAGTCTCCCAGTAAGAAAAGTTTCCAAGACTCCCTGTCAAAGGAGGCCTTCTCAGTTTGGATATGGACTCTGGGTCTCTTGTTTGCATACTCAAAAAAATGCTACATCCATTGCAGCATCCCAATCCTTCTAAGTAACAACTGGACCTCATCAATTGTTTGCCAGTGGGCATATGCCCAGGCAAGAATACCTACCGTACATAAATGTATGTTTTTTTTAATGCCATAAATAACTAAGTTGATAGGAGAGGGGGAAGAAGTCTTCAAAAGACTTTCAATTGTCAGTTTGCCCCTTTCTCTTCATCACCCTGAACAAAATCTTTAAGTATGGTTTGACTTTCCACACAACTAAAATTTTGAATTTTTCTTCTCACTTTGGGGTCCTCTTTGGAACCAGTATATACCAGACTCATAGACAATTGCTTCTTTCTCTAGGGTGTCCCAATCTACCTCATCCATGTTGGGCTAGGTTTCCACTAGCATGATAGTAGCAAGATCATTCAGGAGAGCCCCTGGCCTACAGCGTTCACGAAAGGGTGTTGCCCCACTGACAGGCATCAGGGCTTAATAGGGCCTGAGTATACAGTATGGGCATTTTACATTTTTTTTGTAATTTTGTGATATCTCCTGTAGTTGCAGGAGGAGCTGGTACCCTGGCTTGGCCTTTGGTCTTCCCCATAACCCTTTAGCCACCTTCCAGGGATTGGATCCACAGTAATCCATGGAGTCAGGGTGCAAAGAATGAGAGTAGGAGAGAGCCACAGGCACAAAAGAACCATAGGCCCCAGGAACACAACTGCCTGTGGGGTGCCACTTTATACTCCCTGTGTAGGGGGGGTGCCCCTATTGCACAGTGGAACCCCTATATGGTGTCTGGTGCACAGTACATAGACATCGTGATTGTCCCCAGATAGTTTCCCAGTTACTGTCAGCCAAGGCCTCTTAATTCCCACGCACTCCTTGCCCAGCAGGGCTTGCCCATCTCCTGTCCCTATACCAACTCCATTAGGTCAATGACCTTTGGATAATATAAGACAATTTGACTCAGACTAATCATGCTCATTCTGGGGAGGACTGGAAACCAAGGTTTCCGCTCCCTAGACATATGAGGGCTAGCATCTACAGAACCCAAGGAGGACTGAGATTTGCAAAACAAACAATTGAGGGAATTTTGGCAATACCCAACATAAACAACAAGCAGCAGCGCAAAGCAGAATAGACTTTAAGTCACCAAACCATGGACCCTTCTCAGACAGTAATGGTCTTACTAACTGAGAGAGCCAGTTAGTAAGCTAAGAGTAGGAAAAAGGCATTATGCCTCACATCCAATGGTTGCACCAACATACCCTCCTTACTGCACCACGTACTTTTTAAATAGATATTTGTTAGAAAAGTTTGAGTTTACAAAACAATCATGCATAAGGTGTACAGTTGCCATGTATCACCCCTTCAGCCCAAAACCTTGCATTGTTGTAGAACTGCACACTTACTCTGAATGAGTTAAGCTGGGGTTTAAATTTGGGTCTCGTTGGACGTCAGGTGCAATACAACTGGAACCTGAGACCTTAGTGCATGATAAATTTTATTACAGATTCTAGAGATAGAGGGTTGCCAGGAGGATAGATGGCAAGTATGATTAGTTAGGTGGCTCAATCAGCAGCTATGGAGCACACAAGAATAACCAGAGGTAACTGTGAGCCTGTGCCCTCTTGTGGTCCCAGGTTGAAGGTTGGTAGAATTCCACTGGGAGGCAAGGATTGGTGGGTTTAAAGCAAAGATGCATCCAAAGTAAAGGGACTGAGAGTACTGAGGTTGATGGGGATGGTTAGCTTATCACATAGGACTAGCTGTGGGTTTTGGGTGAGGTATGTGGATGGTGTGGATGGTGGCCTCAAATACAGGTTTGAACTCTGGGGTAGTTTATGGCCCAGGGCTGGAAAGATCTTCATTTAATGGACCTCAAGGTCAGTGCTGGAGCAAGTGGCTTAGCTGAAATGAGATGGATGCCAAAGCAGCACACAAAAGTTTTGATAATTAGGACCAGGACCCCTAGAAACACAGAACTTACCTAAACTGACTCAAGAAGAAATGGAAGCTTTCAGCAGACATATAGAAAGGAGTTTGAATCAGTACTCAAAAACCTCCCAACAAAAGTAGAAGACCAGACAGTTAAATGGAGAGTTCTACAAAACAAAGAATTAACACTGATCCTTCTCAAATGCTTTAAAAAAATTCAGTAGGAAGGAACTTTTCCTAACTCATTCTATGAGGTTAAAATTATTCTGATACCAAAGCCAGATAAAGAAACTAACAGACCAGTTCCCCTTAGGAATATCAATGGGCAAAAATCTTCAATGAAAAGCTACGAAATGGAATCCACTTGCATAATAAAAGGGTTACAAACCAAGATCAAGGTTGATTTATCCCACGAATGCAAGGGTGCTCCAACATAAGAATACAAATCAATGCAATAAACCACATTAATAGATTATTGATTGAAAGAAAAAATGAAAATGACACAGAGGGAAGAAGGTTTGGCTGAAGTGATAGAGCATCCACCCACCACATGGGAGGTCCAGGGTTCAAACCCAGGCCTCCTGACCCTTGTGGTGAGCTGTCCCACGTGCAGTGCCGATGTACACAAGGAGTGCGGTGCCTTGCAGGGGTGTCCCCTGGGTAGGGGAGCCCCATGCACAAGGAGTGTACCCCATATGGACAGCCACCCCACACGAAAAAAGCACAGCCTGCCCAGGAGTGGCACCGCACACATGGAGAGCTGACACAGCAAGATGACACAACAAAGAGAGACACAGATTCCTAGTGTCTCTGACAAGAATGCAAGCGGACACAGAAGAACACATAGCAAACGGACAGAGAGAGCAGACAACAGGGTGGGGGGGAAGGGGAGAGAAATAAAAAATAATTCTTTAAAAAAGAATGATACAGAAAAGGCATTTTACAGAATCTAACACCCTTTCTTGATGAAAATATTCTGAAAACTAGTAATAGAAGGTACTTTCCACAACAGTATAAAAAGCATGTACACCCCCCCCCCCCATAGCTAACAATGACCAATGGTGAACGACATGAGGTCAGGAACATGACAAAGATGCCCAGGTTCACCACTGCTATTCAGAACTGTACTGGAAGTTCTAACTACAGCAAGGAGGCAAGGAAAATAAATAAAAAGCATCCAAACCAGAAAGAAGTAAATCTAACCCTATTCACAGAGGGCATAATCCTTCATATTGAAAATCCCGAAGAATCCCCCCAAAAAACTATTATAGCAAATAAACTCAGCAAAGTTGCAGGGTACAAGAAAAACATGCAAAAATCAGTTGTTTCTATACACCAGCAAGGAAGATCTAAAAATATTAACTAAAAAGATCAATTCCATTTACAAAATCATCTAAAAGAAAAAAAAGGCAAACAATAAATTTAATCAAATAATCAAATACATTTAATCAAATTTGTACACTGAAAATTACAAAACAATGCTGAAAGAAAATGAAGAGCACCTAAATAAATGGCAAGATATCCAAGACAATAATAAAAAGTTTTAATATTCAGGCCAAAGAAGAGGGGAGAAAGATGTTGGTGCAGAGTAAACATATGAGTTAAAAGCGATTTTGGAAGTACAGATCCAAGCTCAGAAAACCTCACTCTGTCCAACCTTAAAAACTGAAGTGTGAAGACAAAATCGTGAAAAAAGAGAAAAATGACACGGTAAATGAAGGATATTAACAATGTGAAGGCCTTGGATTTCCCCTCAGAAAACAGAGGTCGGAAGAGAGTGAAACAGCATCTTTCAAGTGCTGACAGAAAAGAACCCTCAACCAAGAATACTACAGGCAGCAAACGTTGCTTAAGGTTTGAATGCAAAATCAAGACCAAAGGAGAGGACGGGAAGACAAGAGAATTCATCACCTGACAGCCTGCTCTCCAAAAATGTTGAAGGAACTTATCAGCGGAATGGAAATGTTCCCAGAGGGAAGCCCCTCAACCTCAGGAATAAAGGACATGGAGCAAAACTGGTGAGTATCTAGGGAAATGTGATCAACTGTTTTTCAACTGTTAAATTGTTTACTACATGAATAAACTTTGCAAAATTACACAGTTTTTGGGAAAGTTAGACCCCAGTCTGGGTGGTGGGCACATTGCATGTGGAGGGAAAGCGGATGACCCTATAACAAGGGGCATTAAATGATCCACATGGTGGCTGATGGGTATGGGGAAAGGCAGGAAGAGATGAGAGGTGGAGGCGTCTTTGGGACATGGAGCTGCCCTGGATGGTGCTTCAGAGGTAATCACCGGACATTGTAAATCCTCACAGGGCCCACTGGATGGAATGGGGGAGAGTATGGGCCATGATGTGGACCATTGACCATGAGGTGCAGAGGTGCCCAAAGATGTACTTACCAAATGCAATGGATGTGTCATGATGATGGGAACGAGTGTTGCTGGGGGGGGGGGAGAGGTGGGGTGGGGGGGTGGGGTTGAATGGGACCTCACATATATATTTTTAATGTAATATTATTACAAAGCCAATTAAAAAAATGGGAAAAAATGGGAAAAAAAAATGATCCACATGGCTCTAAGGTGTCTATGTTTTGCTTGACTTGGTAAGTATTGGCTCTATTAGAATACGAAATGGTTACTATAAATAGTCTTATTATTAGCTGGCCAAATTAAATTTTCCAAAATCAAGATAAAGCATATAGCCCCAGTACTCCTGTGTCTAGATGTGAACGAAGCAGCTGAAACATTCACCTACCAGCTTCTGTGTGGAGGTAGAGGTGCTCCCTCTTGGTCCCCTGCCTGGGAGTGGGACGCTGGGTCACGGGGTCCGTCCCTCCCAGCCTGCCTCGTCCGCCATCTTGGCCGCCACCCTGACTCCAGGGCTTGGGTGACACCCGCGCTTCTATTCTGAGTAGTTCTCCTCCCCCAGGATCCCCAGGGAAAGGGCAGGTGGACTGAGAGGTCTGACACCAGAGATGCCACCTCGAGAGGGATCTGCCGAGCCTGGCCGCGCTGCCGGCTGCTGGGTCCGGTCCGGTCCACTCCCCCCGACAGCTGCAGGTGTGGTCACTGCTCTATCAATAAGCTCATCTCCCTCATCCAAACACCTTCAACCCGCAGCAGGATATTTGAAAGCAGCAGACCCGGGCCTTTGTTCACAAATCTCCTCAGACTTCTCGTGGCGTGCTCTCTTGCCGCCCTTCGTTGGCGCGTGCGCGTTTCCTCACACCTCCCTGAAGCGTGTTCGTTCCCCTCCTTGCGCACAAGCCTGAGCTACAGCATTCTGCGCATGAGCGTCTGTTTTTCACTCACAGGTTGCAAAGACGCTGCAGAGCAACAGCCAGTACAAGGTTCAATTTGCCTTTGGCCTTGTTGGCTGATACAGGAAATGCTCAGAACGCATCTCTCTTGATCCAAGGTCCTGGCCTTACACATCTGCTGCTCTGGACATTTACCTGGGCAAGCTTTGCCCCTCGCTGCTGCCACTCGTACTGGGGGGTGAGGACCTTCCCGGGGACCTCGCGGCCTCCAGCCGGCTCACCGTGCCCGCCGTGTTCCCTTGTCCGGATTGGGTCACACAGGAGCTCCTGCCCCTGGATCGCCTGGCAGAACATCCTCAAGTATCTGGTGACCTTCCACTGGCGGTTTGTCAGTCTCTCAGAGACCACACCCCATCATCCTGCAGACCCTGCGTTCCTTTCTGGGGGTCCATACCTCACTGTTCAAGCGTCCTGTTGGAGGAAGCCTGCGTGCGCTGTCTGCTCTCAACTCCGGAGTGTCCTGCAGCTCAGCAACTATGATGAGCAGATGGACTCTCTTTTTGGTCCAGTAGCTGGGAGGAGCCTCTCTGCAGCCAGCAGTACCCACGCGAGCCCAAGGCACAGGTGCAGACAAGACTGTTTTCAGGGCCATGGGAGGGGGTGGGAAACGACTGTGCAGTCTGCATTTGGGTCCCTGGGGAATCAGTGGACGCCTCTCCTTCCTGCCCAGGCCTGGGCCTCTGAAAGAGACCTTCATTCCAAAAGCTCAGAAGGCAGCTCCATCCAGAACTCCCAGACTTCTCCTGTGAGCGCATGTGTCCAAAAGAAATGCATGATGAGCTTTTCTATATAGCTCCACTTAAGGTTTCCTGCTGCTGCAAAGGGGCAGGGGTCCAGCTCTATGCATCTCCCTGCTGCCCTAGAGGCCAAAGAGAAGGTGAGCAACTATGGAAATGGGTCCATCTCCACAGCTTCCGTGGTATTCCAGAGGAAGATCCAGAGGAAAAAGGCTTCCCATGTGACCTCAGGGATGAAACAAGGGTGAGGAATGGTTCACCCCTGACAGTTCCATGCCCCATAAAAGGAAAGTTCGTCTGCTGACACATAGGGGAGGGGACCCTCTGAGGCTGCCCCCCCCCCCACCCCCCACCCAACTAGGGAATTGAGTCACCACTGAGGATCTACATGCCAAGAAGGAAGGAGCACTCTGGGGCATCGACATTGCACTGGGTGGTAAGACTGAGGCCACCCCCAGGCTACAGTGACTCACAGCTTCTGGTCCTTTCCTCTGGCCTACTGCAGGGACTGCTCCTCTGCTAGCTGCCCCTACAGCCCCTGAAAATAATCCACAGTTGAGGAGATGCAGGATGAAGGACTCCCTAGACCCAGCTCCATCCTGGGATGTGCTGCAGTGGCCGCCTCCGTGGGTCCTTTGTATAGAAGAAACACTGCTCAGCGGGCCCCATTCTCCCCTTCCTGTCCCAGCTCCTTCCAAGCACCTTGCAACACCCTCTCCCTTCAGCTCCTTAAACCTTGCTGAGCCCTGCTGCCAGCCCATTATCAGATACCAACCAGGCTGGCCTGTGCACAAGGGCCACACATGAGGGGTGGACTGCGAAAGGAGAAGCCCTGAGCCTCCTGCGACTGCTGCTCAGAGTTCTCCCTCCTTCTGGTTCAAGCCCTTTTCAGAGATACCCCTCAATAGGGAGGGAGAAGGCCCTCTGCATCCCAGAGATTCTGTTACAGTGGCAGGATGCCAGTTCTGCCCTCCCTGTAGCTCCCAGCACCCCCACACTTCCCTGGTATCCCATCACATACAGAATGTAATCACCAACACCAATGTGTGTGGACTTCCCTGCCTCCCTCTCACAGACCGCCCCCCACCACTGAGCTTGGGGCCCCTCCCTCCACAGGCCTGACAGGGGCTGCTTCTGTGGACACTTCCAGCCCCTCAACCAGCCCATCTGCATTCTTGGCCCCCAACCTGCTTCTGACCTTGAGGTCACCCAGATGACCTCCATGCCTCTTTTGCTCCTTCTGCTCTGGCAGCCTCCCACTGGCTCCAGTGCCAGCTTCTTCCCATCTGACCAGGCCCTGCAGACACCCCCAGTGGCTGCACTGCCTCAGCCACAGGCACGCCCAGCCTGCCCACACTCAGGTTCTGCTGCCCCACCCCAACTTGTAAATTCCCCTTTAACACTGGAGACACCTCCCAGTCCCTATCTGGGGTCCCTGGTGGGCAGCCTCAGGGAGCCACCAGCTCTGACCACTCTTTCCAGTTTGCAAACCCAGCAGCTCCTGCCTCAACCTCTTCTCCAGTGCAGCCAGCTCTGGGCAGCACCACACAGTCAGTTTTGGGAGGTTCAATACCCACAGCTTCTACCTTGGGCACCCACGCTAGCGCCCAGCTGGCCTTTGGGGTCACGCCTCCTATTTTCTCCTTGGATATAGCCACTGCCTCTGGCCTCGCAGCTGCTACATAACTGCCCAGGCCTGTGACCAATGTCGGGCCCAACATGAGGCAGTGCTGCTCACTGTTTGGCAGCACACCCTCAGCCCCCTCCAAGTTAGGGGTTTCAGCAGAACATAGGGACTTTGGAAGCTGAGAGGAGGTTCCAGATCTGAGTCCATATTGAAGCACTCAGTGTAAGAGCAGGATGTAGTGGGGCACCCCAAACTACAAATCGCATTGGGGGAAGCTTAGGCCTGAAGCCTTGGGGCCCTGAAAGCCAGAGCACCCCTATGGCCATCATGGGAGCCAGCACCCCTAAGGGTAACCCTGTGTTTGGAGGTACTAATGCTTCTAACCTGCTGCCTAAGACGCAGGGGCCCACCCCAGCAGGGCTTCCTTACTTCCCGTGGAGGCCCAGAGCCATGCTGGGTTTATTCCATGTCCATCCCAGCCTTTTATTTTCACCACCCACGCCTCAGGTGCAGGTATAGCAAGGAGCAGCCTTGCCTTTAGGCTTAGTCATTGCCAGCCTGGGGCATCGCAGGAGACAGAACTGGGGAGAATCAGCCCATTCACTTCCCTCCAGGTCAACTCCACATCTCAGGGTCTAAGAGGGGAATGCTGGCCTGAGGGGCACCTGGAGAAGTGGCCTGGTCTACTTTTCTCCAGGCTGGGTCTTGGGTTGCTCAGTTTAAATTGTTATAGAATTAGACCCCTGACCTCTGCATTCCTAGAACCAGCTATAGGGATGGAAATGGAAACGGAGTTTTCCATTTCCTCTGCTTTCCCTGCAAAGTTGGGGGTTTGGGCCTGTTTTTCTGGGACCTCAGCAGTGAGATTACTTGGACAAGAGAGGAGGCCTCACCCATAGCCTGCAGATGTGGAGCTGGCGGAACCCACTGCTGCCCATGGGTGCATCCTGCCCTTGTGTATCTTCCTCCAGAATCCCTCATCTTCCAGGAATTTTATTTTATAAAATCTTGTTCTTTCTCTTTTGTGTAATTCTCATGTATCTGTGTTCAGTAGATCAAGTGTAGAGAAAGCACTGACTCGTATGCATGGAGACAGGTGAAGCCAAACACCTGGAAAGTTTCCAGGGCTCAGCTAAAGGGGGGCAGTAGCACAATGGATGAGTATGAAGGCTGATTCCTAAATATAAAAATCTGTTTTGATTTTAAGGGATGGGAGCCCATACTGCATGGGCACAGGGCAGGTGGACACATGAGGGTAGCCCAGGGTTAGCGAGCTCGGGAGAGGAGGGATATATGAGGAGACTCATTCTTGCCTGTTAGACCTGTTGCCTGTCACCCCCTCTTTGACCATGCAATAGGCTGGTTCACTCCTAATGCACCTGATAAAATACACTTGCCATGTTTATTCCTTTTAATATGGTAATTTGTTTTTTTACCTTTTTTTTTTTTTTGCTTTTATTCAGGGTTTAGAAGAATCGTAGACCCCCACCACAGCTCACCTAAAGTGTGGGCCTGGCATCAAGGCCCTGGGACCAATGTAAACAGGGAAGAAAACACACCTCTGCTCTGTAATTAAGGAATGTGTCAGTCTAGGCTGTGACATATCCTGAGCAATTCTTGTCATCCTCCTTTTAAAAAGCAGAAGGATCCCCTGAGTACCTCATTTCCCTTGTCAGAAATAGGGATGGAGGGAACTATTGGGTGGGGGTGGCAAGCTAAAAGTAGATTTTAATTATTAGAAAAGATGAAGTTTCACAACTGCATTATGATGTAGGTATGTTTCATTATGCTCACTTTGACAGATGAGGGATAGTCACAAGACCTCAAGTAATTTGCCTGAAGTCATCGATCAAGTACATGTCAGGATCTAGGTACAGGGAAGCCTGACTTTAGGCTAAACCGCGGCAAGTATGACTCCACAAGAGTCACAATTCCACCCAAGTTGGGCTGACCTCAAAGCTCATGCATGTCTCATCTACATCCACGTGCTGCAAATGTGACCCTCTGAAAGCGCCTCCCAAGCCAGGTGAGTCATTTTACAGGAAAAGCTCTGGGCACCATCCTCCACTCTCTACATGCTATTAATGAAACAGTGAGTGATGACTGTCTGCACAGTCCTGTGCTGGGCACGGGGCAGGGAGAGCTGAATGGAAACCTGAGAGGAGTTTACAATCCAGTGAGCAAGAGATGAAGAATCAGCAATCAAAACTTGAGGGGTCAGTGGTAGGAAAACAGCAGGTAAGAGAGATGTCACCTGTCAGAGGAGACAAGCCTGGAGCTGGGGATCAAAGGAGGAGGAGGAAGCAGCCAGGGGGTGAGGGGCTATTTCCACATCAAGGAAATAGCCAGAGACAAATGGACAAGGAAGGGAGAGCTTGACTCACCTCCAAGGGAAGTGGGGGTGGTGGGGGTATAACAAAGGATGCCAACCTAACACACCAGGGGGCACTGGGCTTTTTCTTGAAAGTCACTGAGTGCCAAGAGAAGACTGAGACAAAGAAGTGCTGAGATGGTGTGTAGACTTGAGAACAAACTCCATGGCTCCGAGTGAAGGAAGAATGAATGAGCACAACCAGAGACACGGGGAGATGCTGCAGTGACCCCAGGAAGATGGCCCATCGAGTTTCTGCTCTAGTGGAATTAACAGTGGGGAGGGTGAGGAGGTCTAAGGAAGAACCTGCAACAGGACTGGGCCCACCTAACCTTCTGGCTTAGATGTATGGAGTTTTTTAAATCTTTGGACAAAAATAGTAAGTTCAATTCAGAACATTATAAGATGCCTACGTAACAGGCAGCCAAAAATACACTGAAATTTGTTGAATACCTGCTACATATCAGGCAGTATTCTATGTTCAAGCATCAACAGGAAAAATTAAAATCCTATGAAGGTTGAATTCTACTGGAGTGGGGGGGGGGGGAGAAAGTGAACAACAGACATAAAAAGTAAATGTTTTGTATGCTGGGAAGTAATAATGCTATAGAGGGAAAAGCAGTTAATAGGGGATAGAGATTGGGGGTAGACGCCGCACTGCTTTTTTGTTGTTGTTGTTGTTGTTTTGTCTTTATTTTTTTAGTGTTACATTAAAAAAATATGAGGTCCCCATATATCCTCCACTATCCTCACCCTACTCCTCCCCCCATAACAACAACCTCCTCCATCATCATGAGACATTCATTGCACTTAGTGAATACATTTCTGAGCATGGCTGCACCTCATGGTCAATGGTCCACACCATAGCCCAATGCTCTTCTTTTGAGTTGCTACTTTTACAGAAAGGGCAGGAGAGGTCTCATGGGAAGGTGGAATGTGAGGAAAGTTTGAAGGAGGTGATAGAGAGAGCCATGGGGCTGAGGCAGAGAAGAGAATCCTGAGCAGAGGGAATATGTGTGACCAAGAGTCTTCACTTCCCTTTAGTGGACTGAACCTCAGACATGCTTCTCCCTGACTCTAGGCCCCGATCTTCCAATTAATCAGGTCCTTACACTCTGCAGGCACCAGACAGGTCCCTCACCAGGGAGTTTCTTCTCTCCCTTTCCCTCTCTTCTGATCCTTACATTCAGCTCCAGGTGGCCTAATCATAGTAAGAGAAAACATTCCAAACCAAACGGCCCTAACTGCAAACTCAGTAAATCACTTGCCCATCCCAATAACGTCCACCAGTATCTTCCCACCATCCCAACTCATCCCCTACAAACCCTGTCATTCCTTGTCTCAGTGGAGGTGTATTCTAATCTCTCCCCTATTGCAATAGCCCTGGAATAAAGTCACCCTGCCTGTTTAACATGGTCAGATGTAAACTTTTCTTTGACATGTGCAGAGGAAGAATGAATGGTGCCTGAGAGGAGTTAGGAACCTAATGCTGCTGGGATGGGATCAGCAGGTGGGAGCACAGGAGATGATGACAGAGGGGCCGTGGAGCACAGACCACATGGTCTTGTTGGCCAGTGTAAGGACTCTGGACTTCACTGTGAGAGAGCCAGGGATGAACTGGGGGCAAAGAGTAAAGGGGGCCATGATCTGACTTGGCTTTCAAAAGGATTGCTCTGGCTGCTGGATGAGGATAGACTTAGGACAAGCAGGGCAGCAGGGAGACCAGTAGGAGCTATCACAGGGGTTCGGGTGAGAGTCCACTGGGGCCTATTGTGTTTGGCTTCTTTTGCTCTACATTTTGTGAGATTCACCCATAGAGTTATACTTGTTTTAGGATATTACCAGCTTGGATAAGTTAGCACCAGTGGAGGGGTGCAAGGTGGTCAGGTTTTGTGTATGTTTAAAGGAGTTGATTCAGGACACAATGTAGATTATGAGTGTGAGAAAGACAGAGGAGCCAAAGTAGACCAAGGTAGGTGTCGCTGTAGGCTAGAGAAGAATTTTGGCATCATCTATGTATATTGGATTTTTGGAATGAAGGAAACAGATCCCTGCTGGAGAAAGAATAGATGAGATCAATAACAAAAGTCAACAGCTCCCTCTATAAAATGACATGTGGTAAACTGAATTATGTATCACAACAAAGATGTGCTCTTAGTTCTTAACCTTAATCCTCATTCCTAAGGGTATGAACTCCTTTGTAAATGGGGCCTTTTGATGATGTTATCTTTAGTTAAGATGTGGACCAACTGAATCAGAGTAGGCCTTAATTCGTATTATGGCACTTCTTTCTAACCAGATGCAGTCAGAGAGGGCCACAGAAGAATACGGTGGAAGCCAGTGGGAACTGGCAGGGCAGCCGCACGGAGGAGTGCAGGGATACTGCCTTATGAAGGCAGGCAGAGATGAAAGCCTAGGAACCCAGAGGACTGCAGCAAGCCAGCACCAGGGTGCTATGGACTTCAGGGAGAGAGCATGGTCTTGCTGATGATGCCTGATTTTGGACTCTACCTTCTGAAACCATGAACTAACAAATGCTTACTGTTTAAGCCAACTCACTGTGTGGTGTTCGTCATAGCAATCCAGCATACCAAGCACTTTGTTCAGCTAACTGGAGAGCTATTCAGAATGGGAGGAGCAGCCAACATTGCAGACTCAGCTGCTCACATTCCAGGGAGCCCACGGAGGGGAGTGCTGGGCAGAGCTGCTCTCAGTGGCCCCAGCTATGTGGGAGGGAGGGAAGAAGTCAGGATTAAATATGTGTGAATGCCCAGAGGTTCCTGCAGCCACCTAGGGCTTTTTGCTGCAGTGAAAAGAGTTGCTCTAGAAATCTCAATGTCGTGACTGAACTTGATGGATACTCAACTACGCAATCTGCAACCACATAACACTTCTGAGTTCACAGCCTATTGGGAACATATTGTCTCTATTTTTCTTTTGTTTTAATTAAAGTATCATATATGTATGAAATCTTCACTATCATAATTGCACAGTTCAATTAATTTTCAAGAACTGTACAACCTGTGAAATCACGACCTAGATTAAAAAAAAAAAAAACTGCTGGAACCAAGCACCAAAGAAGGCGCCTTGAGGCACCTTGCAGCCATGAACCTGAGACAGCTAAGGGTCAACACCATCCTATCTATTCATACCACCCATTAACTTCGCTTGATTTTGAAACCCATAGAAAGGAAGTGATGATCCCTATTGTGTCTGGCTTCTTTTCTCTACATTTTGTGAGATTCACCCATAGAGTTGTACGTATATTAGGATTGTTCAATCTTACGGAGCTATGGCTTAGAGTTGTTGAAATATAAAATTTATTTATGCATTCCATTGTTGATGACTGTTTGTGAAATTATAAATAATGTTGCTATGTAGAGCAGAGCACAGTGTGTGTCAGGAGGTGGTTGAGAGGGAGGGCCACTCCCTTTCTACCCCCGGGTCTTAAAGCAGCACCTTCATGTTCTGTCCTCACTGCTAACTCCTGCCATAAAGGCACACCCAGGGTTGGATAAGGGAAAGAACATTTCCTCAGGTCCTACTGCACAGGCTCCCGTGTCCTGGAGCAGCGCAACAGGAAGCATATCCTTAAGTACATTTCTAGTCTCCACTTCTCAAGCAAATTCCAGATTCTAGGGTTGGGAATAAAACCTGAATTTGCTTCGCGATGTGAGAAGTTCATGTCCAGCTGTCCAACAACACTCTCCAAGGCCAGGGTTTCTGGAGGATTTGTGTGAAGGACTTCTGGCTTGCTTAACACACTGGCTCTCAAAGTCCCACTGACCTAGTCTCCTGGACCAGGACAGGGGGTCCCTGCTCCACTCAGAACCCATGGCCCCAGCCAGTCAGCTCTTCCTTGTTCCCAATTCCAGGCATGTCCCTTTCCTCAGGCCTGCCCAGGTCCCCTTCCCTCCCAGCCCTTACATGGCTTGTGTAAATCCTGGAGGGTTCCATTTACTTATGTGACCACACCTCCTGTAGAATTCCTGTTGTCTCACAGATGAAGGGAATTTGGACAAGCAACTTTATCTCTAATCTCACAGTCATCCTTTCTAATGGGTCATGAAACTACGAGGTTGTTGTAAGGAAACAATGTCTCTGAAGTACCTAAGTCATAGGCACAGGACGGTCACTTGCTCTGGGCTGTTGGCCCCCAACAGTTACTTTCTGGATAGGATGTGTAAGGGTAAGGCCACATTGGGGAAATAGGAATAGAACTACATTGGGAGGTGGGAATTGCAAGTTCCTTCAAATAGATAAATGACTTAAGACGGTCTGTAAAGAGAGTGCCAATAAATAACAGGATGGCCTGTAAGGAGAGTGCCAATAAATAATATGGGACTGCTTACAAGAAGAAGCCTTTCAAAAAGAAAAAAAACATAGATACGTTATCGTCAGCTAACTGCAGTGTTCCGCTTCTGTGCCAGCTTGCTTGCTTGCTTATTAGTAGACGCCCCCCTTCCTAAAAGCTATAAAACCACCCCTTCCCTGAGACTCCGGGCTGCTCTCTCCTCTCAGAGGATGAGACAGTCGCCGCGGCTAATAAAGCTCTCAATTGGAACTATATTCAAAGTCTGAGTCTCGTCGATATCGCTGGTCTATAACAGATGGACTGGTTAACTGATCACCTGCCTGACTGGAGAGGCAGTAGACCCTCCATGATGACTCCAATGTTTCCATATTAGAGAACAATATGATTTGTGGTAGTTGACAAGGAGAAAGGAAATGGGCAGTAATTAAGAAAGTGAAAGAGGCAGGGAGGTAGTGAGGGAGGGAAGAAGTCGGGAAGGCAATGTTTTTAATTTCCTCCTCATCACCTCGCTGGTGAAGGAAGGTTTCACACCCTAGGTAGGGTTTTGGGGATAGATGAACACATGACACCCAATAAGGATGGATGAGATCATCAGTAGTATATCAATTACATGCACGCAGAGCCCTGGAGAAGAGGCCCGCAGGACCACATTGAGTTGCACTTAGGAAAGCCATGTCCAAGCAGTGGCTCAGGGAGGCAGGCTTTGTAGCAGCAAGAGGGGGAGGGCACCCTTGGTTCTTATATGAGGGTGTGGTGGGCTTATTTGAGTAATGCCACAGGTTTGCAGAGAACGGAAGCCCACTGCTCGGAGATGAGCAGGGATTGTGCCTGGTGCCCATGAAAAGGAGTGGTTTTGGGCTAGGGGACCTTATCCATGGGAGCGGAGTGGAGAAGAGAACATTCAGTGAGGACATTCAGGGCCCTGCAGGCATTCCCCCAGAGTCAAAGCACACAAAACACAGGGCCTTTATTTTGGTCTATACCAAGCCATGCCATGCACAGAAAGACATGGAGACAGTGACTGTCTTGGAGGAACAGAGAGGCACAGGCATTCCTCCCTAGTCAGCGTTATACTATTTGGAGGCTGGAAAGGGATCCTGGAACTGTTAGACTCCCTCTTTCATTGCAGAGGTGAAGCAACTGAGGCCCTGGAAGAGGAATGGAGGGAAGAGGACAGAATTGGATCCTGGCTCAGGCCTCATCTTGCCACAAAAAAACAAAACGCTCAAGTTTCCCCCTCAATTCTAAGTTTCCTTTTGCAAAGCCATGCAATTATTGTTATTGCCCTGGTTCATTCAGAAGTCAACTTCACAGATTCTGAAGTATCAGGTACAGACAATGATTATCTACATATACTTTATTTCCTCTTTCTGTCTCTTTTAAAAATCTATTATTCCTAAGCTCCTTCCCATGCCATCTTGCCCTCTTTTTATGATTCTCATTTTGAAGGACCTGGTGTCTTCCAGACAGAGAGTTCAATGCAATGCCAATATCTATAAAAACTTTCTGCAGCCCTCCTCACTCATTTCCTTAGCACTGCTCTGGTTTCTGAACCCTGGGATGCACCACTGAATCATGCTGAGGAAGCCGGAGCAGCCCAGGCAGGGAGCTGGGCTGGGAGTCAGAAGCACTGGGCCACACCTTGTGGAGGGAGCACCAGTAAATTCCAGTTCTGCCAGAACCACTCCTCTCACAGGCGTTTCCCTGCACTGGGTGACCAGGGCATGCATGGTTGTTCTCTCCCCCAGCTGTCAACAATGTTCCAGGAGGAATCTGGTTCCAGAAATTATCTTGTACTAGACCAAAGAGAAGAGATCTAGGAAATAAAAAGAGATGAAGAGGAAGAACTGTGAAGTGGGTAGGATCAAAAAGGAAAGGGAAACAAGTTTCACATGCACTCCTTTGTTTCCCTAATTTTTTTTGGCACGTCAGGAAATTCCCAAAAGCCAAGAACCTTGGAGTGGCTGCCATTGCCTAGAACCATTCAAGCAAAGACAACAAAGGCTGGTAAAATCAGTGCAGGCAAATGAGGGATGTCCTGAGAACATCTTCCCAGGAAACCACACCCATTCTGTATATCCCCTAATGTAGCCTGGCCACGCCCTCCAGTGGCTCCTTAGTTTGAGGAGAGGGCTGTGGGTACCTGCGGGGTCACCACATACATGATCCCAGGGTTTGCTATTTGCATAGTAATTTTTGTGAACCGTGCCCTTGGGCATCAACATTTATGCCCTGCAAGTCCCAACTCTGCTGTCCCCACCTCCTTGAGGTCAGCAGGCAGCACCCCCAGTTAATCAGCAGGCTGCTGAGGGTGTGAATGACTCTGACCTCCCCTCTTCAGCCTGCCCAGGGGACCTGCCAACTGAAGACTGCCTACAGTGTCCATGTTAAATGGCTTCCGTGGGCCAATCTCAGATACTCTATGCTGACAGACAACACCCTCAGGAGAGAGTAGAAAACAGGCTTCAGCATCCTTTGGCTCTGCCTCCTGGGGAAGCCAGGGACCCAGGTCTGCCTCTCCCTGGACTAAGGAGCCCTCTGGGTCCTACGGCGCATCCCAGCAAGCTCCCTCTCCCTCCATCTCTGCTTCTCTGCATTTCCTGCACCTGTGCTTGTGTCGCAGTTTCTGGTACTGACATCTTGGAAGCTACCACCAGGCCTCAGCCTGAGCCTCAGAGAGGCTGAAGGTTGCACAGCACTGGGTTAAATCAGGCATGAGGCCAGAGACCAGGAGCTGCCTCACCACTCACCCCTGAATATCATCTCCCAAGTCAGGTAATTTAGTGCCAGTTATTTAAATTCTGAATTGTATCTATTTAGAATTAGTTTTAGAGATATTCTTTTTATTTAATGTTGGAGATTTTACAGTCAAATATTTATGTACTAGTGGTTAAATTTTTTAATATATTTTAAAAAATGAAATACCTATACAGAAAAGCCTATATAGAAACACTGTATAGAAAATATTATGCTGCTGCCCATTTTATATGAAATCACTTTTCTTGAATTTTTAGAAAGGAATAGGATTCAGAAAAACCTTTTCCAACCTCATGGAGCTCCCTCTCTCCTGCTTATTCTGAGAAATGCTCTAAAATAAGGCAGCCTACTTCCCTGCACTTCCTGACTCTGCATTTACCCCACTCTTTAGTCTGGACCTTCTCCTTCTCTCCTCTATTGATCTGTCCTTCTTGACTTGGATTCTGCACTTGATTTTTGCTTCTCAATGGGAGCCCTGTCGTGGAACAACTGCCACCATCTTATCAAAATAAATAGTTAATCCAAATGGCAGGCAGAAAGCATTGAATACCCTAGGAAATCAGAACCAATGACAAGGAAATGAAATTCTCAGCTTTTCTAAGGCAGAAAAGAAAATATTAGGCACAAGATGTGTGCAGGGTGTTGGAGCCAAGGAATTATGGGCTGCATATCAGGAGGAGGGCAGCAATGGGCAAGGTTTGTCACCCACACTGCTGGAGTTCCAGTGGTGTCAGGAGGAGGCTATGGCACAGAAGTCTTCAAGTGTGTCATCCAGTGAGTATGCAATCAGGGTCTATCCCTGCAGCTAAAGGGACAGTTTGGTAGTGCCAGTTACTAGGGCCTGTGACCCGTATAGTTGCTCCAGAATTTTTACCTTTGAACTTGTGTTTTGTAAGTGAAATCCAGTGAACTAACAGAGCATGTGCATGGACAGAGGAGATATGCCAGGTGACAGCGGGTGTCCCTGGGGCCTCAGGCCTGCAGGCTCAGCAGGCAGTGGGCAGCACACACAGGAGTTGGCCTGACTGCCTGGTACTCGTGTGCACAATGGGGGATGTCCAGGGGCAGCAGGTCCCCAAGCAGCGATGGCAGCAGCATGAGAAGCAGCAGCAGTTGCAGCTTCAGGAGAGAGAAGGGGTTCAAAATGGGGAGTCTAAGATTGGCCTTGGGAAGCTGGCTGTCTGTCTTCAGAGCCAGTTTCTCCTGCATCTACACAAACATTAAATATCCAGCCTGAGTACCAGGGTAGGAACTACTGGTGCGCAGGAAGTAAACTTGGTTATTGAAGTCTCACAAAATGAAAGTGTATGCAAGGACATTTTGATACAGTATATTAGAGTTATAGGAGTTTTTCAAAAAGTTTAGAATATCTGTTTCTAAAATGACTGCAACATTATAAAGCAAATATCCACAAGCTGAGAAATAGTAAATCAAATGAAAAGATCATTATTTTCAGCAGAAAGAATACTTTTCCTATGAAGCTTCAGAAGAACCAAGTATTAATAAGGAAGACAACTGTAAAATTAATCTTCCCTTTCATTGAAGATAGAATGTTAAGATGAATAAACCAGCATTTTGAAATGTGTTTTAACCAGGAACCAACTTTTGGTTATCTGTCTGACCACCAGTTCTTATGGGAAATGCTAGAGGAAGCATTAAATGCTGTGTATTAATTTACATTTAAAATTAAATTCAGAATTACATAAAGTTTGTTTCCAGTGTTAAATCTTTTTGGAAAAACTGTTTCACAAGAACCATGAGCTCTAGGTGTACTCTAATTCATATTTGGAAGTAATTTCAGAAACTCATCCCATTCTTGTCAGAGCCTGTAAAATATTCTTAACAGCTCCATTATTGGTTGGATAGTAGAACGATCCTTCTCAATATTTAAAATTATCAAAAATTATATACAATTTTGAATTTCCACAAGCGACCAATATTGCATTCAATTACATGGATTAAAATTAAACTTGCTAGAAGGATACATTTTGATGTAATACTAAATGAATTTCCATAAGTGAGCCAGGAAGTTCTTATGATCCAATCAAGATACCACCCTAATAAAATGTTACCATTTATTGCATTCTACAAAATAGGACACCAAAATTATTCTTTTGCAATATGTAAGTTTAAATTGTTACTTTTGTATCAGCATCACTCATGTTATGTTTTATTTATTTATTTATTTATTTATTTTTAAAGATTTATTTTTATTTATTTAATTCCCCTCCCCTCCCCCGGTTGTCTGTTTTTTGTGTCTTTTTGCTGCGTCTTGTTTCTTTGTCTGCTTCTGTTGTCATCAGCGGCACGCACGGGAAGTGTGGGCGGCGCCATTCCTCAGCAGGCTGCTCCCTCCTTCGCGCTGGGCGGCTGTCCTTATGGGTGCACTCCTTGCGCGTGGGGCTCCCCTACACGGGGGACACCCCTGTGTAGCACACGGCACTCCTTGCGCGCATCAGCACTGCGCATGCGCCAGCTCCACACGGGTCAAGGGGGCCCGGGGCTTGAACCGCGGACCTCCCATGTGGTAGACGGACGCCCTAACCTCTGGGCCAAAGTCCGTTTCCCTCATGTTATGTTTTATATGTACTAAGATATTGTAAAGGGAAAAGCTTAATGTTTTAGAGCCTTTAAGTGCACCTTTCCCCCAACTTTTTGCACACTGGGTTCCACATTTTCATTTTGCACTGGGCACCACAAATTATGTAGCAGGCCCTACAGAAATGTAAGATGTTTCCAGCTTGCCTGCATGACAGCACTACTGCGTGGACAAGGGAGTGGAGCCAGCAGAGGGGCCTTGGCTCCACCATAAAGGGAGCCACAGGGTGACCTCAGCAGCTCAGAGCGGCCTCACCAAGCTGTAACCAGTAGGATCTGAGGGGTGCATGGAAGGGACACTCTGCCAAAGACAGTTTGGAGTGATGACCACGGAACATACCTGGACAGGCACCGTCAGCAGTAGGAAGGTCTCGCTGTCCACACCACATACCCTTGTTGTGCCCTGGACTCAGGATGGAGGGCAGGAAGAGGTGGGTGACCTCAGGATGTCACTTTTAAACCTGAAATGTCTAAGAAATCCCAGAGTTTGATTAGATTATGCTTTCTGTCTTATGCAGAAATCGAACTTTAAATAGAAATTTATGGAATGTATTGTAAAATGAAGAAATTTATGCTCACACACTCAGTTTTGTGGTAGATGCAGCCCATACTTAATACAAGGTTTTCTAAATGTGCTTCTTCATGACAAGGGGCTGTCAGGGGAGGCTGGGGACAGGGGACAAGGGCAGATGATTTAATAAAAACCACTATATTACAATTAATCAAATTTTTATATCCAGGTGTATGTAAAATGAAAACTTATCTGTCCTGCATCCACACCCGAAGTATCTACAATTAGTATTTACTTGGACTCAATTCTCAATGCACCTGCAAGTATATCTGTATATATGTTTAAAAATTGTAACCCAGGGAAGCTGACTTGGCCCAATGGATAGGACATCTGCCTACCACATGGGAGGTCTGCGGTTCAAACCCCGGGGGCCGCCTTGACCCCTGTGGTGCTGGCGCATGCGTGCTAATGCACGCAAGGAGTGCCGTGCCAAGCAGGGGTGTCCCCCGTGTAGGGGAGCCCCACATGCAAGGAGTGTGCCCCGTAAGGAGAGCCACCCAGCTAGAAAAAAAGTGCAGGTGGCACAAGAATGGCACAGCACACACAGAGAGCTGACACAGCAAGGTAACGCAACAAAAAGAAACACAGATTCCCAGTGCTGCTGATGAGGATAGAAGCAGTCACAGAAGAACACATAGCAAACAGACAGAGAGACCAGACAACTGTGGGGGGGCGGGGAAGGAGGGTAGAGAAATAAATAAAAACAAATCTAAAAACAAACTGTAACCCGAATGAGGATTTTCTGATACAGAGGTTTTGATGGTGCTCTGTTCACTTGGCAAGGTAGCTTAGACAGCTCCTCAAGTCTCCACATCAGGGAGAAAGTTGTTTGGTATATGTTTCCCCACTGAGTTTCTTCTTGAGAGGCGATCAGGCTGCTTCCCCACCTCTCATGTTTCAGTCAGTGGGTAATGAAACTAGATCCTGGATCTCCCGGCCAGTGGACACTCTCCTGGATGTGAAGGCACTAGGCCCGTGGGAGTATGCAAGTTCAATGATGACAGATGGACCAAATGGCCTTTCAGAAGGGCTGGCGGCTCTGATGCCCATCGAGGCAAGGAGTTTGTCAACACACTATGCTGGCACCTGTCCATCCACCGTGTGGAGAAAAGAAGGGCCTCCCTCCCTGGACACTTCCTCCTGCAGGATGCACAGCAGGGTCTGGGCCCACATGATAACACCTCAACCATTCTGCGTCCTGCCTCCCCATCTCCCATCCCAGGCTATAGCTGGTCCCTATGTCCCTGCTGCATGCATGCCTTTAACTTATTTCGGACCAGCTCCTGATCCATGTGGCACCTTGACTGCAACCTCACCCTTCAAACTGTCCACTGTCTCCATGCTAAGGATGAACTCTGCATCACTTTTAGCACTTTGTATTTTGATAAAAATTAACCATTTCGGAGGGAAGACCCCAGCCCTAACTAACTTCTCAGGGCTGTGGATTTAGGCTTCTGACTTATCATACAACTCCTTGCCTGGACCATTCAGGGATACACGAGTTGATTTATGGTGCAAAATAGGGTTGGAAATCCATGCAATGTTAAAATACAGTGAGTGAGGAAGGTGGAGAAAAGTTTTAAAAACATTGTCATTTGTATGACCTCACCTTCTGGATGAAACCAGGTTCTTCAAGATGAGAATTATAAAAAGAGGGGAAAAAGGAAGGGCTACAAAGAAATGCTTACAAATAAGAAACAGAGGGATTTAAAAAACTGGCAGAAAGAGGAAATAAATTATAAGCAAATTGCCGTTCTCTATGTCTGAATCTTCTGATTTCATGAAAAATGCTTCAGAATGTACCATGGCAGTGACCGTGCTAGGGTGACCTTGCAAAAGGAAAGAAGAAAGACAAGGTTGAGGGGAGAGCTCGAGCCCCTATTCATGCCATAACTTGACCTGATCCTAGCACCAAATTCTGTCTTCATCACACCCCCTTTTCTCTGAGCCTTGATTATTTCTCTAAGCCCTGTGGGTGGCCTAAGATCTCCAGGGTCCATTTTCCAGACCTCACATGCTTTAACTGTAGGGGGGAATGC
Organism: Dasypus novemcinctus; assembly: GCF_030445035.2. Taxonomy (NCBI): domain Eukaryota; kingdom Metazoa; phylum Chordata; class Mammalia; order Cingulata; family Dasypodidae; genus Dasypus; species Dasypus novemcinctus. Next base: position 34,050,996 of record NC_080691.1, read on the forward strand.
CCGTGTCCTCCTTGTACTCTAAGAAGGCAGGCATTGTCTCTTTCCCTTGCTAAGCAGGAAACTGGTTTAATTCCCATCTTCCCTGCCTCAGAACCTCCCTGCCTCTCTTCTCTCTCATAATTACTGCTTATTTCCTTTCTTCTTGTCTTCCTTCACATTGTTCTTCCATATGAGAACATGGAGGAATGATCAGTTACATCACACCATCCTCTCCAATCAATAGACTGACCAATTACCAATTCAACCACCTCCAGGAGCAACTCTAAGGACCTGGGTTTGAATCTGGTCCTGTGGAAGAGAGCTACCACCAACCCCACAAATCAAGTGATTTTCAAGTGCCTGGTATGACCTTAGTATGTGGCAGACATTTTGTCCTCTCAACATCTTCGTAGGTTTCCAAGGCCTTTAGAGGATGACCATGAGATTAGAAGTAAAGGAACTTGTCTACATTCCCTTATCCTGTGAGTGAGATAGATAATAGGGTTGTGCAGGAGATGTGGTCACTTAAATGAATTGAACATTTTATGTTTCATTAAGCCTTTGTAGGACTGGGTAACTTGGGTGCTTTGACAAGCCTGAGAAAAGATATAGGAAGGGAAATGATTGTGAGGGAATGGATGGAGCTGACTAGCAACAGCACTGCTTTCAGAGAGCAGGAAAAAACTTGTGGCCTGGCTGATGAGAGCTGCTGACATGGGCCTGCTCAATTCTAGGATATCTGTTCAGTAAGACTCTGAGAGCCAGGGTGTGAAGGAAGCCTGCAGGGAGAAGCAGGCCGTATTAAGATGGAGGCGGATATTGCAATTGTGCTTTCACGAGCCCAGGATACCTGGAGCCTCCAGAAATTAACAGTCTAGGAATGATTCTTAGCTACAGTCTTCAGAGAGAGAGTCTCTGAGAGAAAGAGAGAGATACTACTATCACCTTAATTTTGGACATCTTGTCTTTAGAACTGTGAGGGAATATGTTTCTGTTCTCAAGCCACCCAGTTTGTGGAAATTTATCATAGGAGTCCACATTTGGTACAGGGAAGTGGGGTATTGCTGGAACATATACATGGAGAGGTCTCACAGAGGCTTCCAGCCAAAACCCAGCTTCTGAAAACAGACATGGGTGAAGTTAACTCATGTTTCCAAGCTGTCTCCAGCCAGTGGGTTTTTCCATTGAAGATCCAGACACTGAAGAGCAAAAATGGACTTTCCTACTGTGCCCTCCCTGGATTCCTAGCCATGTGTTACAAAAACATAGTGAAATCGTTATTGTTTCTATAATTTGGAAGAGTAGTTTTTGCATAAAATGGCAACAAAAATAATGCACTTGTAGAAAACTAAAAATATATAAAAGATTGTTCATTAAAATCTGATTGACCTTCCCTTTCTGTTCTGTATCCCTGTGTCCTGCATCTCAAGTAACAATTGTTAAGTTTTGCAAAGTGTCTCAGATTTATATTGAATACTCCTATAAAATGAACATTGTACCAAAATTTTTATAGGGGCTTTAACTTAGTTTAACTTAGCTTCAATTTGTTAAGAAAATACTGGCAATTTAGGTGAGTTACACTTCAAATAGGCAGCCTGAAGACTCAGCCACTGAATCATAGCACGTATTTTCTAATCTACGTATGGCCAATTGCTTTAGGACATTGATTTTTGTTTCTTTACTGCTACTGTCTTTGCCATCCTTCTTTCATCACGGAACATGGTCACACAGCAGCTCACACACCACTTGTTAAATTGCCAACTCTAAACCATTTAGAATCTGGTCCAGGTCCAGAAATTTCCCTAGTAATTCATAGCAACACACCAATGTGATGAGTTCTTTGTGTCCTCCTAGCCATCCAGGAACAACTGATGGTGGCACTTCCAAGTGCCCAAGAGAATGAGGAGGTACCATCTAATGCCAAGATGAGGTCTAAGGTAGTCAGTTGCTTTTTTGGTGTTTTTTTTCCAGTCAATTTCACATGAGGATGATATATACAATTACGTTATACATATTAGATGATACGTACAATTACTTTGGCATAGGAAGTGTTGAGTGAGAGCCTATTCTAACTGACCAATCATAGAAGAGAGCATCCAAAAGGGGAGCAGCAGGTTTCAAAGTATATTTTAGGGGGTTTCTACTCAGCTACAATTTTTCTCTCCTTGGATTGGCAATTCATAATCACCAACCAAATTGCATTTAAGAGATACATGTCTAAGAAAAGCTCATGCCTTTCTAGATGTGTCTGCTACACTTATTATCAGGTTTTGCTTGACCACTATTTCACATCTGAATTTCTAATGATGCAAAGTAAGCAAAAGCCCTTTGCAAACAGGAAAAAAAAAACATGATCTGATTCTCATTGGGTTTTCTCTAATTGCAGGTGGACCCAGGAGCAAGTCAAAGTGGTATATACATAGAATGATTGGCTTGAGGAAAAACTTGGCTGATAACACAACCGTGGCACTGATACTAGGTTTGCCTGGAGAGCCATCATGCACTTTCTTCATTCCTCCTCTGCCTTGCAGATTCTCTACAGTCTCTTATGTTTCGAAATTCACGAAGTTATTTACATTATTTTCTTAAAATACTTTCTAAAAATCGATTCCTAATTTTAGTCTTTTATTCCTAATGCTATTAATGCCTTTTTTTCCTGATAGTCTTGCTAGAGATTTCTCTATGTCATTCTTTTGCCACCCTTTAGTTTTGCTAAGTCTCTCCTATTTACTTTCCTGGACAATGAATGCTTTGGTTGAGGTTGTTTTTGCCTTGGTTTTCTACGATTTTACTGAGAGAGAATTTACATAGCATATATTTATCCATTAGAAATGGACAATTCAATAATTTCAGTAAATTTACTGAATTGGTTGACCACCACCACGGATTTGGAACATTTCTATCCCACTGTCTTTTGAAGTCCAGAACTGCCTAATTTTAAAAAGTCCTGCACAGAAAAAAACTTCTGAAATAATAAATAAAATTTGTCATATTATTGGAGGACTTTTTGGACAACTGACTGATATCTAATTAGTTTTCTTTCTTTTTTTTCCTTTTTTTTGGGGAGGGAGTTTTCTCTTTCTATGGAACATGTTTTTTGGATTCATATCTAAGAACTCTTTGCCTAATTCAAGGTCATGAATATTTTCTACTATGTTTTCTTCTAGATGTTTTATAGTTTTAGCTCCTACATTGGTCCATGATCCATAAAAAGATAAACCACAGACTAGGAGAAAATATTCTCAAACTACATGTCTGATAAACAAGTTGTACCTAGAATATATAAAGTATTCTGATAACTCAATAATAAGAAGACGACACTTTAAAAATGAGCAAAATATTTGATTAGACATTTTACCAAGGAAGATATTTCGTTTGCTAATAAATACAAACAACAATGTTCAACATCATTCATTAGGGAAATAGGAATTAAAATTGCAATGAATTACCCATACACATACACTACAATGGCAATAATCAAGGTAGATAATACCATGTGCTGATGAAAGTATGCAAAACTGGAACTTGCATATATTTTTGTTCAGAATGCACAATGGTACAACCGTTTTGGAAAGCAATTTGTCCATTTCTTAAATAGGTAAATATAAACTTACCATGTTCCCTGTCAACTCCACTCCAAAAAATCTATCCAGAAGATATGAAAAAAAGTCATGTTGATACAGTGAGTTGAACATAGCTGCAGTATTCATAACAACCCATAACTGGGGAAAAAAATGAAAACATCCATCATCTGTTGTATAGGGATAACAAAATGTGGTACATCCCACTAAAATAGAATATTATCCACAATAGTTTGGAACAGAATACTGTTACATAATGCAACACTGTGAACCTGAAAAACATTATACTATACTAATTAATGGGAAAGCGGATTTGGCTCAACTGATAGAGTGTCTGCCTATCACATGGGTGGTGCAGGGTTCAAACCCAGGGCCTCCTAACTCATGTGGTGAGCTGACCCATGCACAGTGCTGATGCACACAAGGCATGCCATGCCACACAGGGGTGTTCCCTGCATAAGGGACCCCACGCGCAAGGAATGCACCGTGTAAGGAGTCGCCCCGTGCAAAAAAAGCAGGCGCTGCTTACACGGAGAGCTGTTGGAGCAAGATAACACAACAAAAAGAGACACACATTCCTTGTGGACTGAAAAGAATACAAGCGGACACAGAAGAACACACAGAAAATGGACACAGAGAGCAGGCACTGCGGGGCGGGGGGGGGGGGAGGGGAAAAGAAAGAAATAATAAATCTTTAAAAAATATAGAAGAAACCATATACTTTTATCAAATACTACATATATATACACTACATATATATCATTGAATTTATCCAGGACAAGCAAAATTATAGGCACAGAACCAAGAATAGTGATTGCCTGGTCCCTGGAATGGGAGCAGGAATTGACTTCAAACTGACACTACAGAAACTTGTTGTCTTGATAGAAATTTCCTAAAATTGGGTTCTGATATATAATTTTTAAATTTACTAAACCTCATTGAACTGTGCACTTAAACTAGGTGAATTTTAAGTTATATAAATGATATCTCAATAAGGGTTGGAAGATATAGTGAAACAGGTTTTGCAATATATTGATAACTGTAGAAGCTGGATGTTGGTTAATGCAGATTTATTATATCATACTTTCCACTTTTGTATATATTTGAAATTTCACACAAGCATTTTTTAAAGAGGATGTTCTAGGAGTTATATAGGATGCGAAAAAAATCCCTACAGAATATAAGGCTTTAATTGCTCTCTTTTAAATGACAATTTCATAGGAAGGATGAGACATATACACAAATAACTCTAGCATAAGGTCGAAAAGCCTAGAAAATGAACTTTGAAAAAAGAAAGAATGGAGGATGAGAAAAGGGTTCACAGAGGAGATGGCATTTCATTCTTTCTTAGTAAGAGGATTCCTTTAATGTCAGCTTGGGGTGGAGGTCAAAGTGGAAGGAAGAAGTATGGGAAGTCTGAAGGCACGTGTCAGGTGTGCAGAGCAAGTTTTACCTGGATATTGTGATGTTTGAAATAACAAACCTGAGATAAAAATCCATTCACTCAATATGTATTTCTTGAATACTTAGTTTCCCAGATATTGTTCTACATGCTAGAGAAATAGCCAGGAAAGGAAATAGACAAACAAACAAACAAAATCCATAAAAGGGAAAATCCCACTCCCTGTAGCTTTCATTCTAGGAAGAGAAGACACATAGAAAACAAATGAATCAGTAAATGTTACTGCATTTTGAAGGAGAAAAATAAAGCTGAGGAGGGGTACAGAAATGTAGGGAAGAAGCTGAGAGCTATTAGGCTGTATTTACTGGGAAGGTTAACACTTGCAGTGAGGATATAACTCAACCACATTAGGGGAAAAAGCATTCCAGGGAGAGGGCCAGCAGGTAAAAAGGCTGAGCATGGAAGCATGTCTGGAGTGTTTGCTGAGCAGCAGGGAGGTCCTGTACTGGGAGGGGAGGCAGAGAAGAAAAGGTGCTAGGAGAAGGGTCCAAGAGATGCTCTAGGGCCCAACTGTGCAGGACCTTGGGGGTCACCAGTGGAGATGTGATCCGCTGGAGGATCCTCAGTAGAAAGGGGGCATTTTCCAAACAAAGTTTTAAATGAGTCACTCAGGCAGCTTGAAATGTTGAAAAAGGAAAAGAATTTCATGGGTGGGGGTGCAGGCAACAGCAGGCGAAGGGAGGCTAGTTAGGAGACTACTGCAGTAGTTCAGGCAAGAAATGATAGAGGTTCAGCACCAGAAGGGTTGCAGTGGCAGTGGTGAGAAGGGATGCGCAATGTCAAAGTGTCACTGCAGGATGACTCCAAGGCATTTGTCCCCACTGAAAGGATGGAGTCACTAAGAACAGATGGGAAGAATGCAGGTGGGTACTTTGGGGCAGGAAGGTCAGTTCAGCTTTGGAAATGTTAAGACTGAATTGTCCATTAGAAAGCCAGTGGAGATGTTGAACGGGACACTGGAGTTCTAGGATGGAAGTGGGGGCTGAGATAGCAATTTCAGAGATGTCAGCGTTTGAGGCACTTAAAACCTTCAGATGGCATGACGACACCCACGATGGGTGCTTATAAAGGTGAGGAGCTGACCAAGGACTGAGCCCTGGGATGCTCCAACATGGGGAGGTCACAGATAGTGGAGCCACCGCAAAGGGACAGAGAGGGAGTGCCTAATGAGGAAGAGGGAAACCAGGAGAGTAAGGTGCCCTGGAAGCCAGTGAACAGGGAGTCTCAAGAAGGAGAATCAGGGCGGCGGACTTGGCCCAGTGCTTAGGGCGTCCGTCTACCACATGGGAGGTCCACGGTTCAAACGCCGGGCCTCCTTGACCCGTGTGGAACTGGCCCATGCGCAGTGCTGATGCGTGCAAGGAGTGCCCTGCCATGCAGGGGTGTCCCCCACGTAGGGGAGCCCCATGCACAAGGAGCGCGCCCCTTAAGGAGAGCAGCCCAGCGTGAAAGAAAGTACAGCCTGCCCAGGAACGGTGCCGCACACGAGGAGAGCTGACACAAGATGACGCAACTAAAAGAAACACAGATTCCCATGCTACTGACAACAACAGAAGCGGACAAAGAAGAAAGAAGCAGCAAATAGACACAGAGAACAGACAACCAGGGGGGGCGGGGGGAGAGGAGAGAAATAAATAAATAAATAAATCTTTTAAAAAAAAAAAAAGAGTTATCCATAGAATCAGTCTTCAGACTGCACAAGAGGCCTGAGATTTCACTACAGGACTGAGCCATGTGGAGGTCACTGAATTTTACAAGAGCAGTTTTAGCGGAATTAGGAAGGTAAAGCCTCATTGTCCTTTGCTTAAGGACCAATGGGAAGAGCTGAATTAGAGCCAATGAGTATAGACAGCTCTTTGAGGACTTTCACTACTAAATGGTTACAGGGAATTGAAGTGATAGCTAGAGGAAAAGGAGAGGGGAATCTTTCTAGAGAAAATTTCTGTAAGATGGAGAAATTAAAGCATGATCATATGATGATGGAAAAACCCCGCAGTTATGATGGTTGTATGTGTTTTTATATTGGGGGGGAGACTTGTGTGTGTGGGATGTGGAGATTGATGGACTCACATTCTTGAGTGAGAAAAAATTTCTTCAGGATTGGGTTGTAGTAAATTTATTGCTAGAACACACTCAAAACAACAAAAGTATTATAAATTTTAATAAATAATTATTAAACAAAAGTGAAAAATTTTATTGGAAGTATCTTTTCAATCAGATAGATCCAGGAGGCATTTACAGTGATGTGATTGAAGGAATTATCTAATTGCCCACCTTTGTTTGATGCACCATGAGGTTTCCAAGACTACCAATGTCTGTGCGTCTCTTGAAAAATGGAGAATTTTGAGGACCTCTGGTCCAGACCAGAATTCTCCAAATTGAACATGATAACTAATCTGGTGATCTGTGGAAACCAATATTGGATATTCAATTTATGTTCATATTTAACAAGAAAACAGAGACATTTATAGTTTTGCTATTATTACCATACAGTTTGACACTGGCTCCCTCACTTATCCTGCCATCAGGAGATACCACCTGACTCCACAGTATTCAGGGTTTTGGCCTATGTTATACTTGCTATACGAGTTATACTTGTGCCTAGATTTGTGGATTGAAAGCAGAAATGACGTAATTTAATTATATTAACTTTATCAGAATAGACAAGTGTCTTAAAGCAGGGCGTGAAACAAAGACAAAGATTGAAAATGCTGATACTGCAGGCACAAAGGAAAAAACAAGAAAAGAGCATCACTGAAATGAATCTTACTCAATCATGGCAGTAGCCATGTAAGAGGCAAAACCCATTATTATATATTTCATGGAAATATAAATCATCAAGGAGAAGTAATATCAGCCAAGATGGTATATTAGGGAACGGCAAAATGCCATTCCTCTACCGAAGGGTCCTGACTGGACGAAGCTTGCAAATACAATTAGAATCAACCTTTGAGGAGCTCTGACACCTGACCACTAACACTTAAAACAACCGAGTGAACGCAGAATGAAGAAGCACTAAATTCCAATAAGAGGGTGTTGTGGCATTTTAACTTATCCACCTGCCATTCCTGTTCCTCAGCTTGGCAGTGGCCATGGGGACAGTGTCCTGTTTTCCTGATGTGGCTTGGGGGTACCAGAGAGGGCAATATAGAGGTCCTTGTCACAGAATTGCAGTTGTGTGTTTTGACGGTCTGGGGACTCCCTGAGAGACTAGCTCGTGTATTTGCCTTTGTTTCACCCACCTTGGAAATTTCTCAGACCTTGAGTGGTCTCCCAGCTCATGTTTATCAAAAGCATTTAAGGGCAAACATAGTACCTATAGTTGCCTGTGACAAGGGACAAGAGATGTGAAAGTGGGCAGATCAAAAATCAAAGAAAGAGAAGAAAGGCTCTGGGGAAGGAGACCCGTGGGCGTAATCAGGGCTTTGAAAAGCTCCCCTGTATCTGCCTGGGGCTGGACACATGCTCAAAGCCCTGAGAAAACCCTAAGCTTTCAGGTCTGGCTCACCTTTAACTCCACATAAGCAGTATGTGGAGGCTAAGACAGAGTGGTAAATAGCCTGGCTAAGCATTGGAGTGCCTTGACACAGCCAATGTGGAAAGACTGGGAGAGGTTTTATTTTCCCTTTCCTTCTGAGCATATGAAAAATCTTTGAAAAATTAGGCCGAGCTAATGGGACAGATTTCTGTGAACACATGACAAGGATGACAATCTTTACTAAAAATAAACAAGTACAGGAAGTGGACTTGGCCCAATGGTTAGGGCATCCGACTACCACATGGGAGGTCTGCGGTTCAAACCCTGGGCCTTCTTGACCCATGTGGAGCTGGCCCATGCGCAGTGCTGGTGCACGCAAGGAGTGCCTAGCCACGCAGGGGTGCCCCATGCATAGGAAAGCCCCATGCGAAAGGAGTGCATCCCGTAAGGAAAGCCGCCCAGCACGAAAGAAAGTGCAGCCTGCCCAGGAATGGTGTCACACACATGGAGAGATGACACAGCAAGATGATGCAACAAAAGAAGCACAGATTCCTGTGCTGCTGACAACAACAGAAGCAGACAAAGAAGAAGACACAGCAAACAGATACAGAGAACAGACAACTGGGGCAGGGGGTGGGGGAAGGGGAGAGAAATAAATAAATAAATAAATCTTTTAAAAAATTAAAACAAAACAAAACAAAAAATACAAGTACAACCCACAATAGCAGCAACAAACAATCATGGCAAGGGGAAAGAGTTTGCCCTCCTGAGCACCACATTAGAAGGGGGAAGAATTTGACCTCCGGAGTACGACAATACAATATTCAAAATATCCAGTTTTCAACAACAAAAAAATTAAAGTCTATGCTGCCATCTCCACGTCTAGTGCTGGGAACAATGTCAGGTCCGACACTGGCAGCATTGGTCAGCTTTTGACAGCACAACCCCAGACCTTTCCATGCTGGGCTTTCAACAGCACACAAGCGCTTCAGGAGCAGGGAGGACACCTGGGTGCTCAGTGCCCCAAGCTCTCCTCTGGAGCACTGAGGAATAGTGCAGACACGAGTCAGACCCCTAGCACCACGACCATTTATGCAGGAAGGTTGGTCCTGAACTCGTGTAGCCCCTCTAGCCACAGCACCCCATGGTCATCATGTGACCCAACACCACTGAGAATATTCCTGTGTTCGTAGGTACACCCCTCCTATCAGTCAGAGCCAAAGGGCCCAACAGGAAAAGCCCAATTATCGTCAGTGAAGGGCCCAGCACCACTGAAAGCAATGCTCTGCTTAGATGCATGCCTCTCCAGGCCTTTGGTCCAAACAAACTGACCTCTGCTCTGGAAAGAGTAACAGGCTCATATCCAGGGCCCCCTCCTCTCTACATAGGGCTTTGTTGGACATGGACAATGTGCCAAGGCTCCTGGGCTGAGGCAAACAAGGAAAAAAAACTCTGTAATAAAAGAAACTATAAGTCTTGGATGTGACATATTCCTGAGAAATTCATGCCAGTCTGCTTTTAAAAATGTGGAATAACTCCTGAGTATACCTATTTCCTTTGTTAGGAATGGAGATGGAGGGAAAATATATGATAATAAAAAGATTATAGGGAAGCGGACTTGGCCCAGTGGTTAGGGCGTTCGTCTACCAAATGGGAGGTCCGCAGTTCAAACCGCAGGCCTCCTTGACCCCTGTGCAGCTGGCCCATGCACAGTGCTGATGTGCGCAAATAGCGCTGTGCCATGCAGGGGTGTCCCTCACATAGGGGAGCCCCACGGGCAAAGAGTGCACCCTGTAAGGAGAGCTACTCAGCGTGAAAGAAAGTTCAGCCTGCCCAGGAATGGCGACGTACACACAGAGAGCTGACACAACAAGATGACGCAACAAAAAAGAATTCCCATGCCGGTGACAACAACAGAAGTGGACAAAGAAGAACACATAGCAAATAGACTCAGAGAACAGACAACTGGGGCAGGGGGTGGGGAGAGAAATAAAATAAATAAATAAATCTTTTAAAAAAAAAGATTATAATTCTAAGATTTGTTCAGTATAGAAAAGAAAATATTTCATAACCACCCTCTGCTGTAGGTATTATTTTTCAAATGAGGAATAGGAACAAAGGTCTCAAGTAAGGGAAGCGGATGTGGCTCAAATGATAGAGCTTCTGCCTGCCATATGGGAGGACCTGGGTTCAATCTCCGGGGCCTCCTGGTGAAAAAGAAGAAGAGAAAGCATCCCTGCATGGTGAGCCAGTACCCACGCGAGTGCCAGCGTGGTGAGTACAAGTGCCTGCGTGGTGAGTCAGTGCCCACACGAGTGCCCATGTGGTGAACCAGTGTCCATACAAGTGAGTCACGTAGCAAGATGATGACACATCAAAAGAGAGTTGGGGGAGTCAATGTAAAGCACATCAGAAATCAGGAACTGAGGTGGCGCAATTGACAGGGAACCACTCTCCATATCGGGGTTCTCCAGGATAGAATCCTAGAGGAAAGAAAATGAGAAGACAACACAGACGAGCAAAAACAGCAGGACTAGAGAAGAGGGAGTAAAATAAATAAATCTTAAAGAAAAAAAGATCTCAAGTGATTTGCCTGAACTCCCTAAACTAGTAAATTCCACATTCTGAATACAGGCAATTATGGTTATTGTCTAAACACTTGCAAATATCAAACCACAGTTTTATTTTATTTTTTTTTTAAGATTTATTTATTTATTTCTCCCCCCCACCCCGGTTGTCTGTTCTCTGTGTCTATTTGCTGCATCTTCTTTGTCCGCTTCTCTTGTCAGTGGCACGGGAATCTGTGCTTCTTTTTGTTGCGTCATCTTGTTGTGTCAGCTCTCCGTGTGTGCAGCACCATTCCTGGGCAGGCTGCACTTTCTTTCGTGCTGGCCGGCTGTCCTTACGGGGCGCACTCCTTGCGCGTGGGGCTCCCCTGTGCGGGGACACCCCTGCGTGGCATGGCACTCCTTGGGAGCATCAGCACTGCACACGGGCCAGCTCCACACGGGTCAAGGAGGCCCGGGGTTTGAACCGCGGACCTCCCATGTGGATAGACGGACGCCCTAACCACTGGGCCAAGTCCACCACCCACAGTTTTATAATTCCACCAAGGTTGGGCTGACTATGAACTCCATCAAGTGCCTGCTCTATATCACAGTACCTAAAAATGCAATTCTTTTAACGCATTTCCACACATACACATTATAGGAGTCGTAGAAGGAAAAGAGAGAAAGGTGGAAAAAGTTAATACGTAATTACTCAAACTTCCCAAATCTGTCAAAAGATATGAACCTACAGAGTCAAGAAACTCAATGAACTTCAAGCTGGATAAGCTCATTGAGATTCACACTGAGACACATTACAGTCAAACCAAAACCCAAAGAAAAAGAGAATTTTAGAAGCAGCAAGAGAGAAGCAACTCATTACCTACAAGGGATCCTTAAGAAAACTGACAGCTAATTTCTCAACAGAAATCACAGAGGCCAGAAGGTAGAGGGTTGACATTTACTTTCTGAAAGTTAAAAACTGTCAACCAAGAATTCTATATCCAGAAAAATTATCCTCTAAGATGCTGGAGATAGATGTATCCCCCTCACCAACCCCCCCCAGAAACTCTGGACAGCCAGCAAGAACTAACAAAAACATCTTTCTCAAACCTCCAGAAAAAGTTAAAGGACCACAGGACCAGGATGAGCCCAGAATGAGAAAAAAGGCAACTTGAAAGTGGGAGGATTGCATGGCACCCTGGCTGGACCCTACCCCACCCCGCACTGGCTCTGGACATAGCTGGCCCATTCTCCCAGTGCAGATTCCTTGTCCCAGTTCTGCAGGGAGCAGCATAACCCTCGTGCACAGCCTGGGAGCATGTATGTCTGGCCCAATCTGTTTGGTGGTGACCTAAGGAACTCACCATCCCAGAAAACTTGCCTGCATGTAGAAGACAGTTCACAGAGCCCTCCTATCAAACATGGTGGGAGAGCAGTTAGCTCGAGCTGCTTGGAGCAAAAGAGTGCTGGCAGTAGGATATAGAGCACAGCGCCTGGGACCCTGAAGAAACGGTTTCCGAGGGAAGTGGGGACATTAGTATTTGTGTAAATAGAGGGATTCCTAGGACTACACGTGCATGGCCAAGACAAGACACATGTGCAGAAAGGATTAGGGTTGTCCCTACACTTGGCCTTGACCTATTCTCTAAATTCATTGTATAAATAAGTTCTGAAAGTGAGCACTTGCACAGGCCAATCTGCAAAGACTAGGAAAGGCATGTTCTTTTTATCCTTTTTTTTTGTTTGATCCTGGCATTCAAGGAAAGGTTGGTCATAACACTAGCTGGATACAAGCTTAAGGAACAGATGCCTCAAGAGTCTAAATTCCAGCAGTAACACATTGTTCAGGTTTCAACAAAAGATTACAAACAGGATTAGAAACCGGAGGTGATGGCCCAGGCATAGGAGAAAATTGAAGCATCTGAAACCATCAATGAGGAGGACTAGACCTGGTATATTCTAGACAAAGAATTTTTTAAATGGCCCTAAATATGCTCAAAGAGCAAAAGGATAACATAGACAAAGAACTAAAGGAAACAAGGAAAACAAAATAAGAATATAAATAGATTATCAATAGAGAGGTGGCAATAATGAAACGTAAACAGAGCTGAAGACCATAGTAACAGAAATTAAAAATTCCCTTGAGGGAAACGGACTTTGGCCCAGAGGTTAGGGCGTCCGTCTACCATATGGGAGGTCCACGGTTCAAACCCTGGGCCTCCTTGACCCATGTGGAGCTGGCCATGTGCAGTGCTGATGCGCGCAAGGAGTGCCTTGCCACGCAAGGGCGTCCCCGGCGTGGGGGAGCCCCACGCGCAAGGAGTGCGCCCGTGAGGAAAACCGCCCAGCGTGAAAAGAAAGATCAGCCTGCCCAGGAATGGCACCGCCCACACTTCCCGTGCCGCTGAAGACAACAGAAGCGGACAAAGAAACAAGACGCAGCAAATAGACACCAAGAACAGACACCAGGGGAGGGGGGGACATTAAATAAATAAATAAATAAATCTTAAAAAAAAAAATTCCCTTGAGGGCTTCAAGAGCAGATATGAGCTGCCCAAGAACTGGTGAACTTGAATATAAGACATTGAAATCATCCGGTCTGAGGAACAGAGAGAATAAAGAATGAAAAAAAGTTAACAGAGTTTGAGAAACCTGTAGAACACCATCAACTTATCAATATACATATTCTGAACCCCTGAAGGAGAAGAAAGGAACAGAGTGAATATGCAAAGAGATAATCTTTATTATTATTGTGTACTTTGTGAAAAATTAAAACATGCTCATATTAATAAAAAATCAAATGCTGAAAAAGGTGCACAATTACAGGTAAGCCTCTCTTCTCATCCAGCCCTTGTTCTCTCGTTCTACTCCCTCACAGACACCCACTTACCAATTGCTTGCATCTCCTTGAATGGGCAGGCCATCCAGGCACAAGTATACATGCCGGTGTCTGATTGTACAGCCTATGTTTTGTACATTTTTAATTTATAATTTTTTAATTAATAAATTTTAAAAATGTTTTACATTAAATTATTAAGTTGTTCACTCGCTAAGTTAAATTTTCTTGGAGAAATTTCCATAATAGACCTAATAGTGGGACCACATAACATAAAGACCACATCAGGGGACTCAAGAGGGAAAGGGGGTGACATGAAAAGGTAGGACAATAGACATAAACCAGGACTGCCCTAGACAAATGGGAACACGCAGCCATCCCAGAACTAACCAATATTTGTAAGAGCTTTATTGTAATCCAGCAAACGGAAGTACTACATACATACTCTCTAGGTGAGGTGCAAGTGAGTTTCGATCATTTGCCTAAGAATGAATTAAAAGACAAAGAGCTCTCTAAAATAAAATGTCACAATAAAAATGATAACTGTATGGAGTGTGAATTCCTAGTGTACACCACAGATGTCCAGCCTGCTCTCAGAATTCAATGAGATGCAGCTGTTTCAATAGTCAAAAATAAGTCTCCCTTTCCTTATCTGAGCCCTCTTTAACCTGGGCTCTCACCCCCAAAATGCCAAACACAGATATGCAGGCATCAGCCCTTGTGACCATCAGGTCATGCTCCATTCTTTAATGCGTTAGGTGAGCACAAGAAACCTTACACAGTTAAGTCTGCCTTAAGTGTAACAACATATTACAACTCATGCAAGTCATTAGTTTCTCTATAGCTGATTGACAGTACAGATGCATGAGATTTATGTAAAAGAAACAAGAGCAAGACTTTAATCATGAAACATGCAGAAGATACACAAGGGTTTCAGGAAGAAAATGGGGAATGGAGAAGGAGAAACCGTAAACAATAGTGGCCATCTGACCTGCTCCAGGACTGAGGGGAGAAGGGCCAAGAGCCACTCCCTCCAATTGCAAGGACTCTGGTCACTGGTGTCTGCCAGGCTAACAACCTCAAGCTACACAAAATGGGGAGAAATTGCAGGACTGGAAGTGCGAATGAATACAATGTCTTTGGGGAGAGAGTTGGCTGAGCTGGTGGCGGGTGTGGATCTTTAGGAACAGCAGCCTCTGCTTCCTCAGAAGCTGAACCCCAGGGCAAAGCATTATCGTCTCCCTTAATGATCATCCAAGAAACCACGAGAAAATGCACCAAAACTCAAGGAGGCAGATCCTTGGGGACTGACGAAAGTAACTTCTTCCTGCTGGCAGGCCAAGCAAAGTGAAGGTTGAGATTCATTCCCCCTTGCAAAGATGATAAGAAGATGCTGTCTTTCCTGCCCTCTAGCCAGGTTTTCTTCAAGGGAAAGGAAGGGGAGGTCTAATCGACCTCCCTCAGGGAACAGGGGCAGAGAAAGGAGAAGCCAAGTTGGCACTATGGATACACTTCTCTCCAGGCTCCACGTGGAACTCTCACTGTGCGGGTAAACCCTTGTCTTTCCTCATTCTGCTGCCTTTCCCTTATACCCACCTACAAGTATTGGGCCTCCAGTTTACTTGAGGAAGGCAGAGATCAGGCGGAAGTTTGTACTCCACCCTGAGATAGCACGGAAACAAGATCCAGCCTGGGTAATGTGAACACTGCCTACTTCTCAGGGAAGCTGTTCTTTCAGGCCAGCTTTCACTAACTAGACCCTAACATCCTGAACCACAGGAAACTGCACTTGTTCATGGCACAGTAGTCCATGTCCAACAAAGCCCTAAGTAGAGAGGAGAGAGCCCTGGATATGAGCCCGTTACTCTGTCCACAGCAGAGGTCAGTTTGTTTGGACTAAAGGCCTGGACAGGCATGCAGCTAAGCAGAGCGTTGCTTTCAGTGGTGCTGGGCCCTTCACTGACGATAACTGGGCTTTTCTTGTTTGGGCCCTTTGGCTCTGACTGATAGGAGGGGTGTACCTACAAACACAGGAATATTCTCAGTGGTGTTGGGTCACATGATGACCATGGGGTGCTGTGGCCAGAGGGGCTACACATAAAGACCACATCAGGAGACCCGAGAGGGAAAGGGGGTGACATGGAAAGGTAGGACAATAGACATAAACCAGGACTGCCCTAGACAAATGGGAACACGCAGCCATCCCAGAACTAACCAATATTTGTAAGAGCTTTATTGTAATCCAACACACGGGTATGTAATTTACAAACCAGTCATCTGGAGTTCCCCGCAGGGTCCACGGCAGAAAAATCCACACCTCCTGCTCCAGCCAAGAGCGTGGGGAGGGTCAGTGGATTAAAGAGTCAGAAACTCAGCAGAGGGGTCAGTCCCCCGTCAGCGCACAGGACTAACACCCTCCACAAACATGCCCAGGCCACAGAGCTCAAGGCGGCCGAGCACCTGAAGAGCGACAACCACCGCCAACTGCTTCCAATGGCCTAAGTCTGCAGCCTGCCCCTAAGCATCATGGGAATCAGGGCAGCTTCTGACCACACCCCATGTAGGCTCCGCCCCTACCCTGCTGCACCCAACCAGTGCCTTTAAGTGTGGGTGGCCCCGCCCACTTCCTGGAGGGGAAACTGGTTTCCTACCTGGAGGGCAGGCCCCCAGCACCCTCTGGTAGCTCGAAGAATGCAGGTTGGCCATTTAGGAAAGCTGTGCCCAAGGGCAGCACCGCCCACCTGACATGAGTGGCAGGAGGCCACACCCAAAGTGCGGGTCCCCCAGCCAGCCCACTGCTCCTCAAAGGCTGAGGCCAGGTTCTCAAAGCTCTGTGCACTGAGCCGCTAGTGCCTGGAGAATTTGAACAGTGGGGATTGAATGATAAAAATGGGAGGCCTAAAGTCTAAAGACAAGTTTTCCTGACTTCGAAACTTTTACAAGTAGAGACAGAATTTCACCCTACACAGGAACATGTACAGCCTTCTGCTCTAAAGCTCCATGCAAGTGAGAACCAAGTCCAGGTCTCTGAGTGGTAATTGGAAATTCAATTCTACAAAGAGCCTCAGTGCAGACCTCACGTGATCTAAATTCAATGTCAATCATAAGTGGGGGAGGAGGGGCCTGGGAGACATTTCCAGCCTGAGCTGTCAAAACCATGAATTGCTGTTATTGCCAGTAACCCCCGGCAGGTGGGCTGCGCTTTGTTCCTGACACCCACTTCTCAAAGTCTCCCTTTAATAAGGAGCATTGAGACCAGAAGTGTTTTACATAAAACTGAGAAAGTGATTCTTACTCTATTTGCAGCAACTAGGTGGAGTCTAAGAGTCCTGCTATTAACAAAAACTAAAGCGACAGAGTTGTCCTCACCTCTGCACGTTTCTCCAGGCCTGCTCTACTTTATACTTCGTAAAAATTATAAAACATTTACAAAATTTAAGATATTATTAAAAGTAGACAGTACTTATATAAGAGAGGCAGAGGGAGGTCTGCCACAGCTACACGGAGCTAAGGGAGGTGAGGTGTGAAGAGGAGGAGAGGGAAACTGGAAGATGCTGGCCTTGAGGTTTAGAGTGACGCAGCCGGCAGCCACCAGGAGCTGGAAGAGGCAGGAAGAGATTCTCCTCAATAGCCTCAGGGGGAGAGGAGCCTGCCAACACCTTGCATATGGTCCAATGACAGTGACTTCTGACCCCTGGCCCCCAGAACTGTGCACGAATATGTTTCTATACGTTTAAACTACAAAGTTGGTGCTCATAGGTTACAGCAGCCATAGAAAACTAAATCAAGGGCCTTTGGTTTCTGGCTCCGCCCCTACCCCGAGGCTCTGTCCCATCCCTGGTCACAAGTTCTCCTCCCTCTTTAAACACATTTTTCTCCCAGCTCCTTCTCCACAGCAGAGTGGCTGGTGGGATCTACCTTGTAGCATTGTGATGGTTTCTCAAGAGAAGCTGAGAAAACACAGAAAAGTCACAGGTGCATAGTAAGTGCTCAAGAAATGGAAGCTATTGCCACCACCACCATCATCATCACCAATGAGGGAAGAAAAGAACCTACATTTTCTGAGATTTTTTATTCATCCATTTTTTAATGAATAAATTTTATTGATACATAATAATAAAGCATAAATCCATACGAAGTGTACAATCAATGGTATTCGCTGTAATCATGCATTTGTGCATCCATTACTTCAGACATTCTTAGAGCGCTTTCATTATTCCAATAATAATAATAATAACCAACAAAATACAAACAAACAAAACTCATCACCTCTCAATCTCTCTGTTCCCCCTGCTGTACATAGCTACTATTCTGTTTCCTTCTTTCTAGCATATTGGTATTTATATTTTGTAAAAAGAGTCTTATATACACAATATCACCCATATTCTTGTTTAACATGAAGTTTTATTATCTTATACAGTCCCATGCTACAGTTTTTAGCTTTCCTTCTAGTAATATACATGACCTTAAATTTTACCTTTCAATCACAAAAATCAATGTTTCTATACACTACTGTCATACCCATATAATAGCTCTGATAGTTACAAATACAAGGATGTGCTGTCACGATTTCTATTCTTTTCCAAAGATTTACAAATATCCCTTTTTTTTTTTTAGGAGTTTTGAACAGATTAACCCTCAACTTTCAATTCTCTACCTTCCTTCTATTTCCTGGTGACCTATATTCTAATTATTAACTCCATGAGTTTATACAATATATTTGGTTCTTAATAGCTCAGTCATACAGTATTTGTCCTTTTGTCTCTGGCTTGCTTCACCCAACATAATGTCCACCAGGTCCATTCATGTTGTCATACGCTTTATAACTTCATTTCTTCTTACTTCTGCATACTGTTCCATCATGTGTATATACCACAATTTGTTTACCCATTCATCAGTTGATGGATACCTGGGTTGTTTCCAACTTTTAGCAATGTGAATAATGCTGCTACAAACACCAATGGCTATGTCTGTGTCTTTGCTCTCAGTTCTTCTGGGTATATAAATAGTAATGGTATTGCTGGGTCACATGGCACATCTATATTCAACATTCTTAGGAATTGCCAAACAGTCCTCCACAGTGGCTGTACCATTCTACATTCCCAACAACAGTGAATATGCACTGATGGTACAGGTGCAAGAGTGTCCTTTGTTACTTCGAGCAAATGTACATCACTACTGCAGGCTGCTGGGAACGTGAAGAAGGATGAGAAAAATAAAACTGGAGTGACCTATGGATTGTGGTTAGCAGTCATAATATAATATTCTTACATCTATTCCAAAGATGTACTATGTTGATAATGGGGCAGTCTGGAAAATGTGAGCCAAATATACATGATGGATGTGGTAACAATCAGATGATATTATCTTATCTGTAATAAATGTTCCATCACAGTGTGTTGTGTTGATCGAGGGGTGCTGTTTGGAAATTCTGCACACGGGCATGATTATTTTATAAGTTTACAACTTCTGTCATAAAAACTATATTTAAAAAATAATAATAGGGTGGGTTGGGGGAAAAACACACCAAATGTAAGATAAGGAATATAATTAGTAGTAAGATTTTGATAATATTCTTTCATAATTTTTAACCAACGTTTCACAACAATGCAAGGTGTTGGTGGAGGGTTGATGTATGAGACCCCTTATGATATGCATGTTTGCTTTGTAAGTTCACAACTTTTACTGTATAGTTAACTATTTATGTATGTTCATATATAAATGATATAAAGATAATAGTAGTAGGGTGGGTTGGAGGAAAATACTTTGGTTAGTAGTATTTTGACAATGCTCTTTAATCATTAGTTAAAAAAGTTTCACAACAATGCAAGGTATTGGTGGTAGGGTGAGTTATGAAGGTCTGGTATGATTTTATATATGTTTGTTTTATAAGTTCAAAACTATTATTATACACTTATTGTTTATGTATGTTTATGCATGAGTGATATATTTCAATAAATTAATTAAAAATTTTTTTGTAATTACTAGGGGCCGTAAGACAAAAAAAATCATGAGAAAGTCTGGGACAATAATAAGTACACCAACCACGATATCATCCATAGTTATTCAACATAACAAATAAATAGGAAAATCTGGCCTATTTTCAAAAGGAAACACAAACAACAGATAAAATCCCACATTAACTACAGAAGGATTATCAGACAAAGCATCTATTATATGTACTCTCAAATAAAGTCAAATTCTCTTGAAATTAATGGAGAGATAGTAGTTGTCAGGATAGAAATAGAAAAAAATGAAAAGATATAAAAGGAAATTTTAGATCTGAACATAAAATATCCAAAATTTTAAAAATTCACTAGGTGGGATCGATGAAAGAATGGAGGTAACAGAGGAAATAGTCAATAAGCTGAAGTTTGATTAGTACCAATGGTATAAGTTGAAAAGGAAAGAGTAAAAAGAGAACAAATTTAGCAGAACCTCAGAGACTCATGAGACAATATTAAAAGGTTTATTATTTATGTCAAACCCTGAAGAGGGATGAAAGAGGCTGGAGTAGAATGAATACATGAGTTAAAAAGGACTGAACAGGGAAGCCCAATGGATAGGGCATCAGCCTACCACATGGGAAGTCCAACATTCAAACCCAGGGCCTCCTAACCCGTGTGATGAGCTGGCCCACGCGCAGTGCCGATGCGCACAAGGAGTGCTGTGCCATGCAGGGGTGTCTCTTGTGTAGGGGAGCCCCACACGCAAGGAATGTGCCACACAAGGAGAGCCGCCCAGCGCGAAAAAAAGTACAGCCTGCCCAGTAGACACGGAGAGCTGACGCAGGAAGATGACGCAACAAAACGAGACACAGATTCCGGGTGCCACTGACACAAGCAGACAGAGAACACAGAGCAAATGTACACAGAGAGCAAACAACTGGGGTGGGGGTGGGAGTGGGGGTGGGGGCGGGGGCGGAGAAGGGGAGAGAAATAAATAATAAATCTTTTTTAAAAAATGAATATTACCATACTTTGTGACGTACTGATCTGAGCAGCTCAGACAATCTTACCATGGCACATCAAATCAAACTGCTGAAACCAAAGATGATAAAATCTTGAAAGGAGGAAGAGATAAACGTGCATTTGAAGCTTTTGTGAATCCCAGAAAAGATCATGTTCTTTGAACTAATTCATTCCTGTGACATAGGATCCTTTCATTGCAATGAATTCAGTTGGGGGCCTTTGATTGGGGCACTTCAGTGAGGCATGACCTAGGGTGGGTCTCTGGCCCTTTCTTCCTGGAGCCCTTTATAAACAGGAGAAAAATGTAGAGAGCCGCAGAGAAAGACAGCCAAGGTTTTACCCTGCCATGTGAAAGAAGACTCCAGGATTGCCTACAGCTGCAGAAGACAAAGAAACCTTGACATGCTGAGAGAAAGGCTGGAGGCTGAAATCAGTGGAGAAGCTGAAGCAAAGAGCCCCCAAGAGGCTAGGCGCCCCCTTTTTTTTAAACCCCCCCCTCCCTTGCTGCTCTCTGTGTTCATTTGCTGTGTGTTCTTCTGTGTCTGCCTCTATTCTCATTAGGTTGCTCTGGGAACTGATCCTGGGACCTTCCAGAGTGGGAGAGAGGCAATTACTCTCTTGTGCCACCTCTCTTCCCTGTTCTGATACGTCTTCTTATTTTCTCTCCTCTGTGCCTCTTGTTTCGTTATCTTGGTGCGCCAGGTCTCAGCATCGGCTGGTACTCCTGTGTGGGTGACATTCCCTGCATGGGCCGGCACTCCTTGTGGCCAGCTTACCCTCACCAGGAGCCCTGGGCATCAAACGCTGGACCTCGTATATGGTAGATGGGAGCCCAATTGGTTGAGCCACATCTGTTTCCCAGGCTAGGCCTCTTGAAGTGGAAAGGGAAGGTGAGCCTGGAGGAGAACGCAGATAGCAACTAGCAGACCTGCCATTTTGCCTTACCATGTGGCAGGAGTCCCGGATTCAGCAGCAGACCTTTGGTAAGATAGCCATCTCTGATGATGCCTTGATTTGGACATTTTCACAGTCTTGGAACTGTAAGATTTTACCCCAAATAAACTGCCATTATAAAGCCAACCCATTTCTGGTATTTTACTCTCAGAAGCTTTAGCAAACTAAAACAATAAATGACACAATGCGACCCCAGGGCAGAAAAAAAGTTTTGGGATGGCTTACCCCCATGCCACAGATTCCTCTGCTACCACAAACGTAAGGGTACCCTCTGAGGTTGTTGTCAACCCTTCCCCCAGCTAGGTTATCAAAACATTGTCAATGATCTAAGCCCAGAAAGGAAGTAGTGCTCTGCTGAGTCAAGAATGCATTGGCCGTGGGGGAATACAGACCATCTCAGACTGAAGAGCCACATAGCCTTCCCATTCTTTCCACGTACCTTCCAGTTAATTCTATATCCATCTATATATTAAACACTATAACTTCACACCAGTACATCCAAATCTAGTCCACTACAACAGGATTGATTACAATTTATGCCTTTGCATATTTGTAACTTTATTATTATTTTTTCTATACACAGGAGGTAGATGGGTCAGTTCAATCCAAAGGTTATGGTGAGATTAGTAAATGCAATTGGTGGTCTTTTTTTTTAAACAATTTTACATTATGTATCCTTTCGGCATTCTTTTTTTTTTAAAGATTTATTTTATTTCTTTCTCTCCCCACCCCTTCCCCATTGTCTGCTCTCTGTGTCCATTTGCTGTGTGTTCTTCTGTGTCCGCTTGCATTCTCAGCACCAGTTACCTGTGTCTCTTTTTATTGTGTCATCTTGCTGTGTCAGCTCGCCGTGTGTGTGGTGCCATTCCTGGGCGGGGTGTGCTTTTTTTGTGTGAGGGTGGCTCTCCTTGCGGGGCACACTCTTTGTGCATGGGGCTCCTCTATGCTGGGGACACCCCTGTGTGGCATGGCACTCCTTGTGTGTGGCAGCACTACACGTGGGCCAGCTCACTACATGGGGCAGGAGGCCCTGGGTTTGAACTCTGGACCTCCTATATGGTAGACAGATGCTCTATCAGTTGAGCCAAATCCACTTCCCGGTATTCTCTTTTATTTAACATTGCTCTTACTATGTCATTGCTGCTATGATATCTGTTATAAGACGGCAAAGCCTTGTGAAAACCTATGGTGGTGAAATCTTTCTCTCTTGTGAAACTGGAATAGGTTGATTTACATACCAAGATGAAGGCTTTGGTTGAGACCTGGCTGACCTTGATACATAAGAATTTGATGGGGCCTCTGAAGGATTTTGTGGTTCAATGAATATTGGGATATAATTCTCCTCCTTGGAGGAGAATCATGGGATTCTCTTGTCTTATGGGGCCTCTGAGTCAGGGGCATAGAATGTCTCTGAGAACAGGACTGGGTTTCTCTCTTGGGGGATCTGTGATCAGGGTGAGAGCAGGCTGCGGTTCTCAAGGGATGTGAAGCTCTTTGATAGAGACAAATAATCCACTGTGTTCCCTCTTTTATAAACCTTTAATCATATTATCTGTAATGAGTTCAGCATGAACAAGCATGTTAAAATGTGTTATAAATCACTAGTGATCAGTTAAATGCATATTAAATCTAGAAGTCCTCATTCCCATATCTTGCAGAAAATAACACAATTTTGGGGAGGAAGGACTTGAGTAGGGAAGACACACACCCCAGGCTGCTCAGAGAGTTGTTTAATCTTTAGTCAGGGAGACAACTGGAAATGCAGCCTTCATGCATTAAACCACCAAGTTGCAGGCCAGTGGGTGACTTTCCCAGTTGTTGAGTATGAACTGCTCATCCAGGGTTGTTCACTTCAAGGAGAAGCTAATTCTTTGCAGAGCTGTTATGTGGCAGTTGGTCTGGAATGTCCTGGGTTCTGATCATCATGGGAGCTTAGCAGACCACTGCTCATTAGGAGTGGTCATCTGAGAGTGTGAAGATGTTGTAGGAAGATAGACACGTTTGAACGTCCCCTGGTCTTTCAGAGGGGCTTCATGTGGGGGAAACTGAATTGTATTTTGGGTCAAGTTTTGAAAAATAGAGGCAAGTGCCTGGGTCAGTATTGGATCCCTCTCTTGGTTTGAGTACCTCTACTAGGATATCAATGATCAGCCCCCAGCATTGGGGCAGGAGGATTTGTGAAAGGGACTGTTTTAGATTGCCAGGGCTGCTATAACAAATACCAAACACTGGCTGGTTTAAACAATGGGAATTTATTGTCTCATGTTTCACAAGCTCAAAGTAAAAAGTCAAGGGGTTGACAAGACCATACTTTTCTCAAAGTCTTTAGTGTTCTGCTTATGGGAATCCTCCATCACATGAAGACTGATCTCTCTCTCTCTCTCATTCTCTCTGACTTCTACTTCTGTGTCCAAATTACTCTTAGAAGAACTTCAGTGGTATTGGATTAAGAACCACCCTCATTCATTTGGGCCACACCTTAAATAATAATACAATCTTCAAAAGTCCTATTTAAAGTGGGTTTACAACCAGAGACCTGGGGGTTAGGACTTGGACATATCTTTTGTGGGGCGACTTGATTCCATCTCTAACAAGTAATGAAGGGACTTCTTGGTCCAGGTGTCCAGGGCATGATCTGGAGGTCTCAGGTGCTTGGGGATCATTGTCCCCAGTGAACTAACCACATTTCTTGTCCCAGATCCATCACACATCAGTGGCATGACTATGGCAAGTGACTTAACTGTCTATACTTCAGTGTTCTGAACTGTTTTGATAACAGGTCTTCTCCATAAATTGTAAAGTATCATACCCATATGAAGACCGAAATTTATTCGGTCCATTCTCCCCTGTCCTGAAGTCATTCAAGTACCCCTCTGGAGGCAAGTACTACCATTTTCCTGTTTACTATTCTAAAAATTTAGTAACTGAACTCTTATAGAACCCTTACGATGTGCCAGTCATTTTTCCTACTTTACCTGTATTTCTCATATTTAGCCACATAAAATAACACTAGTAATTTGGCCCTATGAACATTTCCACACTGTGCAACATGGAACTAGCACAGAGGGGTGAGGTACATGAGGCTTCTACGTGGGACTTGAGCCCATGCTCTCAGTTACTGTGCTGTGCTGCCTTCCTGTATTGACTCATCTGAAAAAAGGTATATCCCATGCTTAGTTTGTTGGATATATGAAATGTACAAAAAATGTAAAGATCCATCTACCTATGGCCACTTTTGATTCAGGTGTCTCCAGGAGACAGCTTCTGAATAAGGTTTTCAAAAGTTTGATTTGGGAATATATTATTACTATTTTTCCCACGGTTTTCTGTCAGCAAGAAATCAACAGCTCTCCATACTGTGAATGTATTTCCTGGGATCTTGCCTGAACAATGCAAGAAAAGAGAAAGATATTAATGTATTCAACCATATGATACACATGGGGATTAACTGTCCATCTGGAAAATGTACTGCCCGTCCCCAGTGCAATTCAGCAGCATCAAAACTGGCATCTGGCCAAAGCCACAGGTGTACCATCAGATATCATCCCTGACACAACCTACTGCCTAAAAGGTACTGTGAAAGTTTAATCATTCATTGATTTAAGAGTAATGCTTTAGGGGAAAACTACAAAAACGTTAAGCCATATTCTTTTTTACTGAGATATAATTCACATATAATAAAGTTGATGTGGTTGAAGTGGAAAAGTCAGTGGTTTTCAGGATACCATGAGGTTGCACAACCATCATCACTATTTAATTCCAAACATTTCATCATCCACAAAAGAAACCCTGAATTTATTTGCAGTTAATCCCTTTTCTGCCCCACACCCCCAGTCATGGCAACCACTTTATGTTGCTGTACATTTGCCTATTCCGCATATTTCAGACAAGTGGGAAAATATACTATATTGCCTTTTGTGCCTGATTCCTTTCACTTAGTGTAATGTTTTCAAGAGTCCTCCATGTTTAGTATGTGTCAGTGCTTCATTCCTTTTTATTCCTGATTAATATTCATTGTATGGATATGCCACAATTTGTTTTCTCTTTCTTCTGTTGATGAAAATTTGGGTTATTTCCACTTTTTGGCTCTCATGAATAATACTGCTATGAACATTTTATGGGTATGTTTTTGGAGAAACTTACATTTGCAGGTCAACTGCAAATTGAGATAATTTACTTCTTCCATTCCAATTTGGACACTTTTTAATTTCTTTTTCTTGCCTATTAGCCTTTGCTAGAATGGTTAGTACAATGATGCACAGAAGTGGCGAGTGCATACATCCTTATATTGTTTCTGACCTGAGGGGGAAAGCTTTCAGTCTTTCTCCATTAAATATGATGCTATTTCTTGGACTTTGTGTCATTTGTCCGGTTGAGGGAGTTCTCTTCTATTCCTACTTCACTGAGTTTTGTATCATAAAAGGGTGTTGAATTTTTTCATTTGCTTTTTTCAAACTCTCTTGAGATGATCATATATTTTTAAAACTTTATTTTATTAATACGTTGGATTGCATGGATTGAATCGCATTTATGCAAAGAGGCTTACGTTGCTGGGATCTGTCATGCATGGCCACTGTAGTCTTGCTTGTTTGCCTTAGTATCAGCTTTATAGGATAGAGATTTACTTAAATATGACAAAACAGTAATTCTCCCAGTCTTAGGTGAGAAGTTTTGTGCACATGTTTGATCTGCCTTCAACAAGCAGCCAGGAAGTGGAAAACTGTAGCCTTCTCTTCTTGTGAAGAGCATCAAGGGACCTGAGGTGAGAACTTGGGCTCCTTTGTCTTTCCAAAAATTCATAAGCCTGCCCTATGCACACAGACCAATGCTTGTGCGTGGCTTTCTAGATTCCCATGAACATACCTGAGTTTTTCAAAGCCTCTATGGATGTCTCATTTCCAATTCTTCCTTTTAAGCTTTGGGGTTAGTCTATTGCTTGCCTTCACATCATGCATCCATGAACTTAAACAACTGCCTGTCATTGTTTTTGACAAATGTGCCCAGGAACAGGCTTTTTGCTCTGGGCAAGCTCCAAGGCATTCCAAATACAAACCACTCATCAAGTGGGGTCTTCCATAGACACACCGGCCAAGTCAAATAACGATGATTCTTTGGGAACGAGGCTTTGAAAGGGCTCCAAACACCATCTGTTCTTCCAGAGGCTTCTAGTTTGCTAATTCTCATTTAAAAATGTGGGTTATTCATTTTTGAGGCTACCACACAGCAGGCTATGGGACAGACATGGTAAAACACAACCAACATCACCATTCTTAATGAGATTCAGCCATTTTTCTTAAGTCGATGCTCCCTCAATTGTTGCATGCTGTGAATTAATTGCCAGTATTCTGAATATATTGATTGTAGCAATTTTTGCCAGTTTTCTTGTTGCTTTTTTGGGGGGGAGGAGAATTGTCAGAAGTTTTTAATTTGCCATTTTTCTTCTTTATTTTCTTTTTTTTAAAAAAGATACATAGGTCACACAAAATGTTACATTAAAAAATATGAGGTCCCAAATACCCCACTCCCCACACCCCCACACTCCTCCCACATCCACAACTTCTTTCATTAGTGTGGTATATTCATTGCATTTGATGAGTACATTTCGGAGTATGCTACACAGCATGTTTGCCATTTTCATTAAAACAGTTCCTAAATCATATGCTGCACAATTTGCAGGAAGTACTCTCTGCCACAAGTTAGCACCTATCCCCCTGTATGCATTTTTCAGATGGGGCCCAGTGAACACTACTTCCACCATGCTTCCTAATATCTCCCTAACTAGCACAACAGCCAGGTTATCTGTTCCATGGATCTCATAATATTGTTACCCTATATTGCATAGTTTTTTACGTCTGTCTTGCAGTAAGAAGTGGGCACCATGTAGGCACAGGATGTGATGTTACCACTTGCTAGTACATCTTGAACCTCCTGGCCACTGGTAAGCAACAGGACACAGCTACTCCTTAGAATGCAGAAGACAACACGTGAGATTAGGGAAGATACAAAGTCAGAGCCAGGATGGACTGCCCACTGCCAGGATCCAAGGCAGGATCAACAGCTCTGTGAGTCAAGTTCCTCATCTCTAAAAAAGGAGAGAATGCACTGTCATCCTCATGGGGAATTTGTGAGGATGGACAGTGATGTTCACATAAGGTGCTTGGAAAGTGCCTGTCATGTTATTACCATTTAGTAAATGTTAGTTGGTGGCTTACTTGTAAACAGCCTCCAGTGACTGTAAAAGCATGAGACAGATGTGAAGAAACTGGAAGGCTGCAGGAAGACGCTTCATTCTGGGCAAGGAAATCTTAAAAGTGGGAACTGAAGGAAGAGAGAGTTGTTACCATCTGTGGAGCTGCTTCTCCGTGCTCATCACTGCGTGAAAAGGTAAAACAACAGAGCCACGGTTTCTGGCCTCACAGGGCTTCAAACCTACAGGGAGGGTGACCACTACACAAACTATGCAAATTTGTTAAAATATACAAGTGTGTACATTGCTTGGAAAGAGAAGTGCCAGAAGCTCCAGGGCCTATACATCAAGTATCTTGGTGCTTGGCGGGAATACTTCCTTCATAGAAGGCATATAGGGTAGAGTTCACTTTGAAAATTGTCCTCGGAGGATTCATAGATGTCTGTTTTTGTCACACAGCTCAGAGTGGAGGAGGCAGCTGTCAACCACATGTCTCCTTAAGCCATCTCCTGCACCATATATTTTGAAGTGGCATCCTGCTACTGAGTATTTGTTAAACTGGTTCATATCTATGGTGGTTTGAAAACATGTTTACAATTTTTCTTTTACTTATTTGTCCCAAGACTGCCCTGCTGCCCAGAAGCCCTGGACACATTGGGTGGACTCATGTAGGTGCTCCAGGTAAAGCCAGCTTCAACCCACAGACATCGGAATGAAGTCAACCCAGATGATTCAAATCCCAGCTGAAGAAAGACCCTTAGACAGGGAGCTCTCACTGCTGAGGCTCCAGGCATCAGAGAGCAGAGATGGCCATCCCCACTGTTCCCTCCTGAATTCCTACTCCCAAGAAACATGAGCAAACTAATATTGTTGTTTTCTGTCACTATTTATTAAAGCAGGAGGTCAGTTTTGCTCTTCTTCCCCTTGAAACCTCACTGTTGACGATAATGGGGGATAGGTCATTTTCCCTCATACACCTTACTTTCAAAAAAAGATAATGGATGGGTCTAGAATTCAGTTTTAAAATAAAACATGTACTCTGAAATAACACACTTGTCCATGTAAAAATGCAGAAGTCTAGAGAGTAGCAGTTGGACATTGAAATATGGAGAACACCCGCACTCTGAAAATTCTGAGGTGGCCCGTCACCATGGTTATCTCGTGATGCGCTTGCGGCTCACGGTTCTAACTGTCACTCTGTGCAGAGACATTCAAAGTTGTTAGAGGCAGAAAACCTCTCAGCCTCATTCCTACACTTCCGAGAGATGGGAAATCTCAACTGCTGTTCAAGAGGTATGCTCATACGGACCTGCCTAAGTAACTTCCTCCCTCCAAAAGGGCTAGTTAACTTTTCAATTTCTCCTCTTCAACTGGTCATGAGTTTTAGATGTGTTTTAGTTTTCTGTTACTCCTCATTTTATATTTTTGATTCTCTATTAAGATGGTTGACTTAAAAAGAGTCTCTATTTAGAAAAATTTATATCTCATATGATGTCCTTCAGCCTTCACTCTTGTCCCTTCTAGTTACTCATTGAGAGAATATACTAGAATGTTTATTTTGATGCTGTTTTTACTCATTAAGCATATAGTAAATTATTTCAGAAATTTAGACTGAATCTGGAATGGTGTAGATAGGACGGGAGGCATTTCACACAATGAAAGGTAGTGGATTTGTTTTTAACATTCATTTCCACTGGGAATTATCCTGTATATAATTTATCAGTATAATTGGGGCCTGTTGATTCCATTCATATAAGCAGTTTTCCAAAACAAATGGTAAGAATTTGCTTTTCTCAGTGTCAATTTAGGGCCCCAAACATACATTTACTTTTATTCTTGATAGTTATCCAAACATTCCCATTTTACAGAGATAA
Source organism: Dasypus novemcinctus (assembly GCF_030445035.2). Taxonomy (NCBI): domain Eukaryota; kingdom Metazoa; phylum Chordata; class Mammalia; order Cingulata; family Dasypodidae; genus Dasypus; species Dasypus novemcinctus. The sequence goes on from NC_080691.1 coordinate 34,080,867, forward strand.
GTATTTCTACTTTTACTGAAACCACTGCCATTCCTAAAGGTAACCATGGGGAAAATAGAGTAGCTTTCTCTCAATTAATCAAAGAACCTGCCGTTCTACACACAGCAATAGACAGAAAAACAAGTCAGTGACCTGACAGAGACTACTAGATAGCCAACGATTTAGACAGCTAAACACACAGAAAAATAGGTATGGTATACAGATGAGAAAAAAGCAAAATGTGTGAACTCGATGGTCCAGCAGCTGCTCAATTCATACTTACCAAACAACATGATAGTCTACCCTTTGTCCTCCAAGAATAGTAGCCCGAGTAATTCCTGTGCAGGACCACCAATGTACTGTAAGGTGCTCTGTGTCCTCCCAGTTCTCCCAGAGGACCCGGTGGAGGAGCAACCTAATGCCAGGGCAGAAGAGGAGAACCCACCCAACGCCAAGGTAAGGTCACCTTTCTTGGATTGAACTAGTTACGCTGTTTTCTTGGTTTTTCTCTTTTCAGACAAGTTAAAATTTGAAAACATCATGTAGATCATATAATTTAGGACCCGCCCTCTTGTGTGTGTAGTGTGTGTGTGTGTGTGTGTGTGTTTGTGACTGACTCTCTTGCTGACATGTGGTTCCATGGGCATTCAATGTTAGTAGCATCAGATTGGAACATATATTGTAGAAGGCTTTTTCATTAGTGGCAATTTTCCCCCTTTGGATTAAGAACTTTGTAACTGTGAACCCAAATGGACTTGAAAGAGAAACTCTCGAGGCCTCTTCTACAGGTTTTTATGTTCTTTTGTGTTCTTTCACATGACCACTGTTTCCCATCTGGTTTTCTAGCACAACAAAGAAAGCAAAAATTCTTTGCAAACAATACACAGCATGATATGAACCTCACAGTGTTTGTTTTCCTTCTTTGCAGGGGACCTCAAGTCCAAGAGGAAAAGGTGTGTATTCTGGTTTCCCTCTCTGGCTCAGGAAAGAAATCTAGATGACTGCAATGCAGCTTCCCTGTTGGCTTTAGTGTGGAGAGTTCAATGATTCTGCATCCCATGTGAGAGTGAGGATTGAGGGTGTGGTGAGAAAAACTGGTTTTCAGGGAAAGATCTTTCATCCTGTTCCTATGGTTCACGGAATCAACTGGGTTCCCTTTCGGTGGTTTGGCTTACCATAAACGGAGTTGTGGGTTTTCAGTGGCTAAGTCTATGTGGTGTGATTGTGCTTCTTCATGTGTGTGTGTACTTGTATGTATCTTAGATAAATTTCCTATTTATGCACTAGTGCCACTGTCAACTATGTCAAGAAAATAATCCCATAATACTGCAGAGTTTACATACAGGAGCTACTTAGTCCTCATCACAGCCATATGTAGTGGGTTTGTTTACTATACACACAACTCAGATGGAGAATCCCAGACTAGAGAGAAAATGTTCCCAATCTCATGTGCTTCTATATGGCAGAGTCTAAATATGTACCCCATCAAGTAATCTCATGTTCATACTCTGAACCTACACTTAAAACTGAAAAATGGGAAAATTAGACACTATACAAGGGAGGTCTAGCATCTGTGCATATTTCTGAAATTACTCAGTCCTATAGAGTTTCCAAATACTGCCCATCTTTATAAGGTAAGCTAGGGAAGTGGACATGGCTCAGCTGATAGAGTCCTTCTACCACATGAAGGGTTCAGGGTTCGATCCCCAGGGCCTCCTAACTCATGTGGTGAGCTGGCCCATGTGCAGTACTGATGCCTCACACAAGGAGTGTGGTGCCACACAGGGGTGTCCCCGCATAGGAGTCCCCCATGTCCAAGGAGTGTGCCCCATAAAGGAGAGCCACCCTGCGTGAAAAAAGCGCAGCCCACCCAGGAGTGGCACCGCACACGTGGAGAGCTGACGCAACAAGATGACGCAACAAAAGAGACACAGTTTCCCAGTGCCGTAGGATAATGCAAGCAGGCACTGAAGAACACACAGCAAATGGACACAGAGAGCAGACAAGGGGGGGAAGGAGAGAGGAATAAATAAAATAAATCTAAAAATAAAATAAGGTATGCTAAGTAGTCACACCATCTATTGCACATTTCAAATGCCTTCACATCTGGATCTTGGATGTTTTAAGTGAACACAAAACTACAAGATTTTTTTGAAACCCCACTTGGATTCACATGGGTCCACTAGGTAACTTAGGAATAAGGGGATCAAAAGTTTCAACGATAGATAAATTAATATTTTCCTACCTCTGTCTGTCAGTAAGTCATCAACAGCTCTCTTGATTATGAATGATTTTCCCAGGTTTTTGCCTCAAGGGTAAAAAAAGAAAAATTGCTTCTCAATCCGACATATGTACTCTTCACCACACTCAGACAGACAGTAGCATGGAAATCAGTATCAGGCTAGAGAAGAGGAGTCACCGAAAGATACTGCGGACCTCCTACTGTTCAGAAGGTAATGTGGCAATGCAATCATTATGTTGATTCAAGAATAACGATTGCAGCTTATTCAGTGTCCTATATTTAGGAAAAACCCCATAAAATGCCTAAGGCATATTCTTTTTTTTAAGTGTGAAAATTCTAATTTACTAACTGAATTAGTGACACAAGCACAGAATGAAAGATGCATTTACATCTCAATATTGGTTGACATCTAATAGACTGTGTTTTAACCTAAAGTTTAGCCATTAGTTTATTTTTGAACATTAGGTGAAATACATCTCTTCTGAAATAATTAGGACAAATTTTGAAAAAATCAACACTATTTTTTAGAGCAGAGATTGATTCACATAAAACTGAACACCTACTAGTAAAGTTCCCACATCTTCCCCTACCATCTTTCCCTGTCCTCCCCAGCACAGTTTGCACTGTTATGAAATACCACAATCGCTGGATTGTTTGCACAATTAAAGGGCCAGTACTGATAAATCCTTATGAAGGTTCACTCTCTGTTGAAGAGCTGTGCGAGTTTTGACCAATGGATGTTGTCATGTACTGTAGAAAACAGTGGGGCAATCTCTCAAAAAGTGAAACAGAATTGCCATATGACCAGCAATCTAATGAATCTGTATACATGTATATTAATATATACATATTGAAATATATATTTGGGAAAGGTACTTGCATACCAATATTCATTGCAGCATTATTCACAATAGCCAATGGTCACAACTACCCAAGTGTCCATCAACACATGGATGGGTAAAAAAAGAAAAAGTGAGGGAAGCGAATTTGGCTCAACAGGTAGAAGGTCTGCCTACCGTATGGGAGGTCCAGGGTTCAAATACAGGGCCTCCTGACCCATGTGGTGAGCTGGCCCACACGCAGCACAGATGTATGCAAGGAGTGCCGTGCCATGCAGGGGTGTCCCCTGTGTAGGGGTGCCCCATGCGCAAGGTGTGCTCCCAGCAATGAGAGCTGCCCTGCATGAAAAAAGCTCAACCTGCCCAGGTGTGGTGCCACACACACAGAGAGCTGACGCAGCAAGATGATGCAACAAAAAGAGAGAAATTAATGAAAAATAAATCTATTAAAAAAAGAAAAGGTGAATGTAGCAGTTTGATATAATTGATGAACTGCAAAAAGAAATATTGGATTATGCTTGTAATCTCATCTGCACGTGGGCATGCCTGAGCTTTGATTAGGGTGTTGAGTCCCCACCCCTTGGTGGGTAGGGACTCACACATAAAAGGCATGGTGAACAACAGAGTTGAGGGTTTTCTGATATTGGAGTTTTGCTGTTGGAGTTTGATGCTGAAGTCTTAAGCTGGAGCCCTGGGAAGTCAGCACACAGAGGAAAGAGGAGTCAGCACCAGGAAGGAAGGAACATTGAACCCCAAGGAAAGCAAGCGCCAGGAATGTAGGAACCCAGGAAGCCTGAACCCTGGCAGATGTAGGCAGCCATCTTGCTCCAAATAGACTTTAGTGAGGGAAGTAACTTATGCTTTCTGGCCTGGTATCTGTAAGCTCCTACCCCAAGAAAATAGCCTTAATAAAAACCAACCAATTTCTGGTATTTTGCATCAGCAACCCTTTGGCTGACTAATAGAATGATATATCCATATCATTGAATTCAGCCATAGAAAGTAAGGAAGTTTTGAGACATCCTCCTACAGAGATGACATGAACGGGATTATACTGAGTGTAATTTTATGACACAAAGGACAAACAGTGTATGATTCTTCATAGGTGAAACATCTAGAAAAAGAAAATTCTTAGAGGAAGAAAGGAGATCAGGGATTATTAGTAGAGACTAGAGGAAAAGGGCAATGGGGTTAAAAGAAATGGAGGGTCCACAGGATGGAGGAATAAAATAGGGATTAGAGTGGACTTACTGATATTCTACTGTAGAACTGTTGTGACTAGTGATGGAAGAAATTGTAGCAGTGATGTGGAGAAAGTGGCCACAGTAGTTGCTGAGAGCAGGGAGAAGGAAGAAGAGATGTGATGTGGGGGAATTTCCGGGATTTGAATTGTCCTAAATGATATTGCAAGGACAGGTGCTGGACATTATATATCCTGCCATAACCCACTGAATGTTCTTGGGGAGAGCGTGAACAACAATGTAAACTATTATCCATGTAGTGCGGTGCTCCAAAATGAATTCACCAAATGCAATGAATGTGCCACAAGGATGAAAGAGGATGTTGATGTGGGAGGAGTGGGGTGGGGAGTGTGTGGGATATATGGAACTTCTTATATTTTTTAATGTAACATTTTTTGTGACTTTTATATCTTCAAAAAGAATACAATTTTAAAAAACGATGGGGGTAGGGGGTCGGTAGTGGAGTATGTGGGAACCTCTTATGTTTTTTAATGTAATGTGTATGATCTAGTAACTTTAAAGAAAGATAATTAAAAAATAAAATAAAAAATATAAAAAAAGTTAATGGATATAGACTTTCTATTACAAGTAATGAAATTCTGGAGAATGAATGATAGTGATGTTAAAAGTTGTTTATGTAATTAATATCAATGAATTAATTGTACCAATAAAAATAGCTAAAATGGGCATTTTATTCATACAAATACCACCTTGTAATATTAGAAAAGACATGAAAACACATGGGATTGGCAAATCAGTCATGGACTTGGATGACGTCAAGGAGATACTGGAAATTTAGTTGGGCTTCAAAATGAGCAGGAGAAGGGCAGGGCCAATGTCACTGAGTCATGGTGTATAACATAGCACCATTATTAGAGGCACTATTTCACATCAATTTAGATTGCCTTTAGCTACAAAGCCAAGGACTCTGTTTCTGATGGTCTTCCTGTTCTCATTAGTCTCTCCTTCTTGCACAAAGGAAGGATGAATAACATCGAGTCTATACTTTCTAACCAACTAGCCCTGTACACTCCAGGCCCTTGTCCTAGTCAAGCCAAGTTCCTAGGTCAGGCATGAACAGCACCTTACTATCCTGATGACTCCTCTGTGTCCACCCAGATTCCATGGAAGACGTGATGGAAGAATATCTTAGGGACAGGGTAATTGAGGAGAATCCATACAATGCTGAGGTAAGGCCACCTGTTTTTCTCTAAGAAATGTTCCCATCTCAGATTCTCTTTCCATTGAGTACAGATCTTACTATATGATATTATACCCTATAGACAGTAGCTGTAGTTTTGTGGAAGGAATAGCTGAAAGGGCGATTTCTACAAACAGATCCCTGACACAAGAAGGCTTTACAAATGGCAGCATCTGGTGATAAAACACATGGGATTTTTTTTTTAAATCACAGCACCCTTTTCCCTCTTTTGACTAAGACTTTTGTAATTGCCACCAAACTGCACTTGGGAGACACATCCCACAGGTGTCTGCCATGTTTATTCATTGGGTTTTTGACTTTACCACTGTTGCCCAGCAACACCAAGACCTGAACAACACAACACAACATGGTCCTATCCTCATTGTGTTTTCTTTTTTGCCATTGCAGGTGTCCTTGAGAGCAAATGAAAATGGTAGGTATTGTGAGTTCCTCCAAGTATTGTGGGAAAAAATGAGATAATATAGGGGGCTTCCTTTAGGCTGGAGACCTAACCTGATCCCAGCCTCATGGGAAAATGTGGATATGGGCTTTGATGAAAGATTTTCCATGAGGGAATTCTGTCCTTCCTTTCACAGTAGATGCTATGTTCTCCTTGGTGGTACAGGTTAGGCTCTGGAGAGGCTTAAGGGCATACACATGTGAGTTTCTGTGGTGTGACTGTGTGTTTGTGTATGAGCATGTGTGGGTGACTGAGTGTATTTCTCCCAGGTTAGATGAACTGCTTAAGCTCTCATGCTCAGGGGGATGGGCCTTAGTATGAACCCACGCGTGTGGCGCTAATGCTTATGCTCTGACCTACAGATCTGCAGTTACCACTCACTCATTGCACCATTAGAAACCATGCAAGGGAGTTCCACCATCTCTCCAGTGCCTAGAATTAACTGACACTATGGAAAGACCAAACAGTCCATCTTTAAAAGATGGCCTCCATGATCACACGGATTATGGAAGCAACATGTGTAGATAACCTCAAGACTCTGGCTAGTTATTTATGTACAAAGCTAAAAAAGGCTCATATGCTTCTGTTTAGATCAACATTCTGAGAGTTGTGAGGCATCAGACAGGATGACCGGGTCAACCCCCACATTCAGGTCGCAGCTCACCAGCTCATCCAAAACAGACAGGCATTGGGAAGAAAACTTAGTGCATTGATTACATCATACCATGGACCCTCTAGCTGCTCAAATCCTATGAGTCACAGAGTAGGGTCTTTAACAAATTCGTACCCCGATTACACTTGGCTCTTAACCTGGTGTCAAAAACCTTTGTTGAAATGCTCCTAGAGAGCAACTTAGAGGGAGTCAGCATTGAACCTTTGTGTCCCTGTATAATGAATGTCCCACAGATAACGGCCATTGATGGAGAGCTAATAATTCAGTGAATACACACATTTGGTGGAGAAAAGGAAGACTGCATGGAAGACTATATTACTATTTAGTGATCATTTTGAATGGGAAGATATCAGTATTTTGAAATCTACAATTTATTCTGTTTACCACAAAGATGAGTGAAGAAAAGTTATAGAATGGTTTGCCTAGGATTGAATCTATTCCACCAAAAAGGTTGCTTCTAATCAAGTGGAAACTACTGCAGTATATATGGTAAATGCAGGGTCAGTTTATGAAGATCCATGTCGGTTGAAATCATTGGAGATGTCAAGAAGACACTGGCAATTGCAGTGAGATACGTAACATTCAGGAGGCGTAGTGGGACTCTGTCATTGAATAATGATTTATTTTAGTATAATCTGTAGAGTTACTAACCTGGTTGCTTTCATTTTCCATTAACTACAAAGCTAAGGTTCTTGTTTCTTTCCTGCTACACACTTTGCCATCCTTCAGTCATCATGGAATATGGCCCCACAGGTGCTCAGACCAAGTTTGTTAAACTCCAAATTCAAAACATTCTAGTACCTTGTCCAAGGCTAGAATAGTCCAAGTCATTGACGATAAACACACTGTGTGATGAGAGTTACTCTGTGTCTGCCTAGAGCTCCAGGAGCATCTGATAGAGGTGCTTCCACGTGACCAAGAAGATGACGAAGTCCCACACAAAGCCAAGGTAAGGTTGCTATGCTTTGCCTAAGGTCGCAAGGTTCTTTTTATTTCTTTTTTATTTCTTTATTTAAATTTTCTTAAATATTTCTTTTTAATTTTTTTCTCTCCCCTTTCCTGCTGCCCCCAGTTGTCTGCTCTCTGTGTCCATTCGCTGTGTGTTCTTCTGTGTCCAGTTGTATTCTTGTCAGTGGCAGCCAGAATCTGTCTTGTTTTGTTGCATCATCTTGCTGTGTCAGCTCTCCGTGTGTGTGGTGCCATTCCTGGGCAGGCTGAGCTTTTTTCCCTCTGGGTGGCTCTCCCTACAGGGCACACTCCTTGCTCGTGGGGCTTCCCTACACGGGGGACACCCCTGTGTGGCACGGCACTCCTTGCACGCATCAGCACTGCGCTTGGGCCAGCTCATCGCATGGTTCAGTAGGCCCTGGGTTTAAACGTTGGACCTCCCATATGGTAGGTGGATGCCCTATCTGTTGGGCCAAATCTGCTTCCCAGCAAGGTTCCTTTTTGGTTTCTTTCTTTACATTGAATTTCAGGTAAAGTTGTCTAGTCATGTACATTATAGATGATGTACACATGTTCATTTCGGGCAGAAAGTATCTAGTGGAAGCTTCTTTTCTACTGATCCATGACTCAAGAGAGCATCCACAAATGGCAGCAGCTGGTTAAAATGTATATGGTAGGCCAACTTTTGCTCACTTGCAAAGTTTTCTCCTTAGTTTAAAAAATTATAATTACAAACGAAAAAGCACTTGAGAGGTATATGTCAAGCGAAGGCTTATGCCTTTCCAGATGTGTCTCCAACACTTACCCATGGGTTTTGTTTTCACCACTGTTTCCCATCTGCTTTTCTAATGGTATCATGCAAGTGAAAGTTGTCTTTAAACAGGACACAGCATGATCCCTTTCTCAACAGGTTTTCTCTAATTGCAGGGTGCTGTTGGAGCAAGGGAGAAGGGTATGTATCAAGAATTAGTGACTTGTGTAAAAATCTGGATAAGACAACCAGGATATTGATGGTTCGGTTCTCTGGATCATCATGGTTCCAGTTTCTGATGGGAATGAGGAATGAGAGTAGAGGTAAAGAAAGTGATTTTCCAGGGGAAGGTTTATGGCATGTTGTACAGTCCTGAAAGCCCCTGTGTTCCCTTTATGTGGCAGGGATTTGTGTAAATAGCTGAGAGGCAGTGACTATGGGTGAGTCCCTGTTGCATCTGTGATTGTGTGAGTGTCGGAGGTTAGCACGTGTTCCCCTAAAAGGTCAGTTCAACCTACACAGGACTACTGCTATTGAACTTTTCTCAAAATCTGTCCCATCACCATACATGATGCATATATTAACTTATAGTATCATCTCCAGAATCATTTCTGGGATTATGTTTACTCTCCCCATTCCTTATATGAACATACTGAGGTGCTCAGATGAATGACCTAAGACCTCAAAGTCTTAAGTGCTAGGGTCAAAATATCAGCACAGGTTGTGGCCTCTGGGCTGATACTCTGAACCGCTGAATTGCACTTTTCTCACAACCATGGGTCATTAATGACCATGCAAGAAATTTCAACAATCTGTGTATATACATGAGCCCATGCCAAGTAGGTTCTAAACACTACTCTTCTGTATTTGGAAGCCCCCAGGGTCACATAGCAAATATTAGAATTAGGTGCACTTTACCAGACATCTAGACAGTTGCCAGGGCACAGAGCACATTGAATACTCCAGGAGTTTCTGGCAAGTTCACAGGTACTGATATCTGTAGGATCAGCTTGTCCACTTCTGTCAGTGCCGGGTCATTGCTCAGTGATGGTCAAGCAGAACATAATTCCAGAGATGTTTTCACCATTTGGATGGCTTTTCCATTTCAAGGTCTACAAATGATCAAATTGGCGAGCAACATACTGTAAGGATGGTAACCAATAGGAACTCAAAGTCACACTTTCTCATTATTTTGTCGTTCATCACTATAGTTGCAACAATCTTTCAGAGCTGGCGTAGGATCTCCATGCTCAACCTGTGCTTCTCTCCTCATGAACTGTCCCATGGTGGGCTGCTTAGTGTGAGAATGGAGAGTCACAGCACACAATACTTATATAGTAATGAAATTATTACATAGCAATGAAAATGAAGACTGGAAGGAAAACTCCATATGCACACCTTGGTGATTTTTAAATTGTAGGGTATCAGTAAAACTCTAAAATTCTATGACAAGTATTTTGCCTAGAACAAAGCCCAGCCCATCAAAAAAAATTTGGCATAATAAAGAGCAAAATATTACGGAATGGAAGAGAATTGTACTAGCAGCACTTTGGATCCCTGAATTTGAAATGGTCTTAGAAATTTCAATAGGATACTGACAATTAGCTTAGCTTTAAAACAGGGAGGAGCAGGAATGGGACCTGTCAATTGATCATAGTATCTATTTTCATATCATTTGTACACAATATTTCATTGCTTTATGCTGCCCTAAGGTACATAACCAAAAACTCTTATTTCTCATTTCTGCCCTGCTCCTCTTCTGCACCATCTTTTGATGCTATGGAGAACGATCCAGCAAAGGATCATTTCATGCTTATTATCCATTTCCCTCTTATTCTATTGTCTATTCAAAAACGTGAGCTCCCTGAATAATATATAAGCAACACCCCAATATGCTTACAGTTACTTGTGTTCTCCTAGCAAACCCTGAGGCCCTGTTGGAAGAGACTCCTAGAGACAGGACAGATGAGGAGATACCATCTAATTCCAAAGTAAGATAGCTTTTTGTTAGCTAAGAGAAAACTATTGATATTTTAAGTTTCTTATTTTTTAGACTGAGTTCAGATATAAAAATCTAACCATTTAGGGGAGCGGATGTGGTTCAAACGGTTGAGTACTTGCTTCCCATATGGAAGGTCCTGGGTTCAGTCTCTAGTGCCTCCTATTAATAAAAATATAAGAAAAACAACAATAACAGCAAGAATCAAACAATCGAAGCGCTGATCTCAGGGGAGCTAACGTGACTCAGTGGTTGAGTGCTGGCATCACACATACAAAGTCGTGCATTTAATTCCCAGCCTCCATTCCCAAAAATACAAAAAAAATCTGACCATTTAATTACAGATGATTCTTTTGTTGACAGAGTGTTCATTGGGAGCCGATTATTAACTGATCCTACATAAAAGATGGCAGTAGTGCAGTCAATTGTGTGCTATGGGGCCTTTTCCTCAGCATCAATTTTTCCACTAAGATTAAGAATTGTTTGTTACCCAACCTAAATTCCCACCTTAAATACTCTTGAGAGATGATACATCACCCAGGGAAAGCTAGCACATTTGAAAAGGTGCCTGTTACAATTATTACGGGGCCTCAGACTTGACCCTTTTTCCCCATCTGCTTTCCTAAATTCACCAAGAGAACAAAAGACCTGTGTAACTTTACTCTGCATGGTCCAATCCTCACAGTGTTTTTTCCCCTCTAATTGCAGGTGACCTCAGGAGCAAGCAAAAACAGTAAGTTTTTAGATCTCACTTGTTTATTGAGAAAAATCTAGATGATTACAAAACCAGGGCATTTGGGCTGGATTGAGTCTGGACAGGCACCTTGATTCCTGCTTCCAGGTAGGAATTAGGGATAGGGATGTGATTTTGATCGAGGAAAGGAAAAATAATTGTGACCTACAGGCCATATAGGCCGCTATGTTCCCTTTAGGTGTGGGTTTTTGTTCATATGCCATCACAACTGCCCGCTTTACATCTATTATATGGCCAGGGGTCGACACTACTGCACTGGGGTTCTTTTTCCTATTTCTACATTTCTGATAGGGAAACTAAGGTGCAAGGAAGAATACCTTAAATTTTGAACTCTGACATATACAAGATGTTTTGTGAAATCGGGCACGTGCTGACACCTGGAGTCTCTGCATCATCACTCAGCCATGGGCTCACTGCCACAGCAGGCAAATGAGACAGAACACCTGCATATTCCTGGAAGTATCTGAACTGCAGAGACCCCAATCCCTGCTCATCAGTAGTCTCATGACACAAAGGTGTTACGGGTTGCTTTTGGCACAGGCACTAGCCTTGATATACTGTCAGATGCACAGAGAGAGCCCACATTCTGTGGTCAGCTCACAGATACTAAGAGGTACAAGGCGATCCATACCACAACATAGTTTACCTTAGCAAGTCCTCCATACCTGGCCCCACACAGGTAAGCATCAGGGAGATATGGCCTCACACAGGTAAGCATCGGGGAGTTATTTAAGGGTCTCTGATAATATCAACATGAGCCCTAGTAATGTTCAAATCCTGCTACCTCCACAAACAAGGGACAGGGTCCATAAGAACTCAAATTACCACATGGATACTGCATGGTACACACAGTCCTTCCTTCAAGTTTTATAGGTGGTTGAGAATCTTAGGTAAACCCACACCTACCCTCAGTTATGAGCCCTCCCACTGGACCTGGAGAGTGCTAACATGGACGGCCAACACATTCTATAAATACACAGGGTATAGAAAAGGAATATTGGAAGGAAAAATATTACATGATTTATATTGATTGTTTTTAAATGGGAGGATTTCAGTATCTTCAAATCTTCTATATTTGATTATTTTTATAATAAAGGATTAATGAATAAATACAATAGAAAAGTTTGAATAGAATTGAATCCAGTCCCAGAAGAAGAGATTAGAAATAAAACTGCCTTCAAACAACTATTCTGTTACCATACTCTGCAAAGAAAATAAAAGGCTGATGTATCATTAAGTGCAAAATTCTATACAACACGTAAGAATTGCAATGTCAGCTGATCCACAGAGGCTGAAATGTTCTCAGAACATACAAAGAACATAGTGGCATCTTCGTTGCACTTTATACCCTGCAGCAGGACTAAGATGACACTGTCACCAACCAAAGCATGTATTTTAGTACCATTTATAGATTGACTACTTCATGTTGCTTTGGGCAGTTTTATGTAAAAACGAAGGACTACTTCCACTTTTTTCCCCAGCTCCTCCGTTTTGCCATCCTTCTTACACTGTACAGCAGCTCTCTCAATGCTTGTTAGATCCCTCTTCCATATTCCTCTAATCCCGTGTCCAAGTCAAGCAAAGTGTCATGAGCAATTCAGAAGCAATGCCCCAATGTACTGACAGTTACTCTGGGTCTTCCCAGCTCCCCCTGAAGGTCTTCTGGAGGAGCTTCCGAATACCAAGGGCGTAGAGCAGTCTCCATGTTATTCCAAGGTAAGATCAACTTTCTGCTCTTAGATACAACCATGTCATTGTTGATTTCTGTCATTATCAATTCATGGTGGACAGGAAAATCTGATCACATACATTAGAGATGATACCTACAAATTCCTTGGGGGGGGGCAGTGTTCAATGGGAGTTTTTCATTAGCTGATACTTACTACAAGGGGGCAATTAAAATGGCATCAGATTATAAACTGTATGGTAGGAAGCCTTTCCTTTGTACCAGTATTTGGATTAAAAATTTTGTTACTGTCAACTAAAATGGACTTGAGAGGTGCATCATTCAGGAAAAACTCATGCCTCTTACGAAGGTGTCTCCTCACTTGACCACTCTTTCCCATATAGTCTTTGCCTGTACTATACAATAAGTTCTGAAACTTACCATGTTTTCTTTTCTGTAATTGCAGCTTGCACAAAGAGAACACAACAATGGTAGGTATTCTGGAAGCACACACTTGTTGAGGCAATACCTAGATGATGAGAAATGTGGGTGTTTCTTGCTGGCTTTAGTCTAGAGAGGTCCCTGATTACAGCTTCCTGGTAGGAATGAAGTTGGGATGTGTGAAGGAAATCCATATCCAAGTAAGTACTAGGGTTGTGTTTCTTGAGTAGATGGGTTCTGATTAGGATGCCTTGAGTCTGTGTTCATGAGAGTGTTGTGTGTTTATACGTGTATGTATATCATGTGATTTTCAGTGTACATGTGTGTGTTTCTTAATGTGCATAAGTGAAAACGTGTGTCCATTGGTGATCTTCCCTAGATTTTTCTCTCATTCTTCAGCACAATTTCTTGAGTCAACTTTGTATATAACCATAATCATCTTTTCATGGGTATATATATGTGCCAATATTTTCAAATTATATATTGAATATGTGTGATATATGGTATGTCAGGTATCCGTCAGTAAACCTGGAAAATATCCTATCTCCATTCAAGAAAATGTTCACAGGTGTTTAAATGGATTAAATGTGTGTGAGAGAATACTTCTAATCAGGTCAATAAGAATTTCATTTACCCACAAGCTTTTGGCAACACCTGTCAGAATGATTTCCTGGAATTTTTCCTGTTAACATTTTAGGTCTGCATACTCACTTAAATAAACATGGAGAGTAAGAGAAGATGGTGTGTAGTTAAGATCTAAGTATTGTATATTGCCATTTCCAGGAGTTCTTGTTATATTGTGGTTATGTATTCCTTCCCATTGAAATAATTTTTCTTCATCTCCACTCTCATGAAATGCTCAAAAATCTCTTTTCTTGACTGTAAGAACTATTTTTCTTTTTCATTTTCCTCTTTATGATTTTAGTTTAAAAAGTTATGACTATATCTTCATGTTCCTATACATCCATTAACTCACTATATTCTTCAATTTAGTTGTTTGCATTAATCTTTTACATGAAATTTTACATTAAAAAAGAATAAATCTAATCAGTGAATAAACCATTACATTCACATCATAGCATTTGCACTGGTCATGATAAAAAGAAATACAGCTCTATCTATCCTTTTATTTTTTAAAGATTTATTTTATTTCACTCCAACCCCCATTGTCTGCTCTCTCTGTCCATTCAATGTGTGTTCTTTTGTGTCCCCTTGCATTCATGTCAGTGGCATCAGGAATCTGTGTCTCTTTTTGTTGCGTCATCTTTCTGTGTCAGTTCTCCATGTGTGCAGAGCCACTCCTGGGCAGGCTGTGCTTTTTTTGTGCAGGGCGACTTTCCTTGCAGGGCACACTCCTCGTGCGTGGGGCTCCCCTAAGTGGGGCACACCCTTCCATGGCAAGGCACTCCTTGTGTGTATCAGCACTGCGCATGGGCCTGCTCACCACATGCATCAGGAGGCCCTGGGTTTGAACCCTGGACCTCCCATATGGTAGGTGGATGTTCTATCAGTTGAGCCAAATCCACTTCCCTCTATCCTTTTATAAACATAAAAGAGAGGGGAGATCTGAGAAAAGGAACGAATATTTCCATGCTCACAAAAAAGCTCTCCTGGGCATTTGCTTAGAGTCTGGCACTGGGTAGGTTTTACGAACTCATTTAACAGAGTGTGTCCAGAATAGTCAGAGTTTTAGGGTGATAAGATTGAAAGTGAGGGCTGTAATGTGGCAGCTAAATGAGGGAGTAAGATGTTGAGAGGGATTCCTTTGCCTCCTCTCTCTCTCATTTGCACACTGCTTGCAGTGTCTAAATGAATTTCACTGACTCCATGGAGCTCAGGTAAGAACCGAGATCCCTGGTGAAAAAGCTAGCGTAGCCCTTGGTTGCCATATCACGTTAACCGAAGAAGAGAGGGATGGGCGTGCACTCTCTCTAGTAACTTTTTTTTTTAATTTTTAATTACCTTTTTTTAAAAAAAGATACATGGATCACAGAAAATTTTACATTAAAAATAGAAGAGGGTCCCATATACCGCACTCTTCCCATCCCCCATTCCTCCCACATCAACAATTTCTTCCATTAGTGTGGTACATTCAAAGCATTTGATGAATACGTTTTGGCACACTGCTACACAACATGGATTATAGCTTATATTGTAGTTTACACTCTCTCCTAGTCCACTCAGTGGGTTATGGTATGATATACAGCGTCCTGCATCTGTCCCTGCAGTATCATTGAGGACAACTCCAAGTCCCGAAAATGCCCTAATATCACATCTCTTTTTCCCTTTTCCTGCCTAACCTTTGTGCCGATGTTTGTTTTCCTAAAGATTGGCTTGCTGATCGCAGATATGACTGGACAAGCAGTGAAGAAGATGACAATCCAGGTAGGTCACAGTAGGGAAAGTCAAGCAAGGATCCAATGGAAGAGGTTTCCTGTTTCGCTGGAGACAGAGAAGAGGGTATGAAATCAGAAAGTAAAGAAAATACTTACGGAGGTCAGCTTTGTACTTTTCATATTTTATAACATAATAGTAAGAGGTATTATGACAATGGAGATTTGATTGTGCTGCTCAATGTTTCTTGATTTGCTATTTAAGTTTATCTTCCCACAGGTGTGTTCTTTCATTCCTTTTTCATTGCCAAGGGACAAGCCTTCCGTTTTCTTTGGTTCGCATGCCATATGAATTGCTTTCAAGAGATTGTGCTTTCTGGTTTGGTATTAACATGTGATCAAGCAGTCTGGTGGGACATGATCTCTCTGAAGCACTCACCTGGACCTGGCAAAATGTTCCAGTAAATGCTAGATGTTGACTGAGATGTAGGGTCTCTTCCTGTGCAGTTAAGGTCTGTGGTACTTCATTCTTGTTTTATCCCCATTCGTGAGGTCAGTTTTAAAGGTACACTCTGGCTTTAAAGGCACATACCTTTCCAAAGTCTAGTTCAGGAACATTTTAAAGCTTGAAATCATAGAAGATTCCATTTCCTTAAGTGTCCACACTTCCTGCACAACTCCTAATGTCTTCCTTGCAGGTTAAGGGATTGTGGACAAGTTACCTTGCCTCGAATGTCACTTTCACCCTCTCTAATTGGTTGGACAACCATGGGGGGTTGTCAGGATGAAACGCTCCCACAAACCTAAGATCCAACCATGCACATGGGTATTATCTGATTTGTGGGGTTGGTTATGGCTCTCTTCCACAGGATCTGATTCAACTCCAGGACTCTGGGAGTGAATGCCCTGGTTAGAATGGATTGGTAATTGATCAATCAATTAATTGCAGAGGGAGGCAGCATACCATTGATCATTTTCCAGTGGCCCCATATAGGAGAACAATCTGATTGAGTAGGTTGACAAGGGGAACATAAGTCAGCAGTAATTAGGAGAGAGACGAGAGCCAGGGCAGTAGTGAGAGAGGGAACATGGGAAGAAAGGCAACACCATGCTCAGGAGATGGGAACCCTGTTCTCTGAGGAAAAGAAAGACATGGGCATTCCTCCATACACCTATAGTATGTGAAGACTGGAGAGCCCAGACAATACCCTGGTGGAAGTGAAGTGATCAAGGCTCTAAGGAAAGAGTCTAGCAAGGAGGAAAGAATTGGGTCCATGGATAAGGTCACAGCATGTCACGAACAGCAAGAGCTTGACCTCTCCCTCAGCCCTAACTTTTTGCTTTCCTTTCGCAAGGTCACCCTATCACGGTTACTGCAATGGTCCATTCAGAGGCCTTCTTCACAGACTCAGAGGATTCAGATAAAGAGAATGACAATGCCCATGTAATTTATTTCTTCTTTCTGCCTATTTTGTAGACTCTCTATTATTTGTATACTCTTCTTTGTACCTCTTCTGTCTATGCCTCTTTTTATGATTCTCATCTTTAAGGACCTGGTCTCATGCAGGAAGCTGAGGTCAGGGGAACCACAATGTTACGAAACCTTTCTACACCCTCCTGGCCTGCTTTTATAGCATTTCCCTGATTAACAAACCTACCATGCACCATGTGTCATCTCAGGGAACCCTGAATGGCCCAGGAAGGGAGGCGGGCTGGATGCCTAGAGCCCATCTTATTGAGGGGACAGCTGGGAAGATGGTTCTGGGGTGGGCTCTCTCCTTCCAGATGTGTTCCTCCAAATGAGGCTGTGGACATGCAAGTGTGTTCTCTTCCCTGCAGCAGCCTGTAGTATTCGAGGAAGAGGAGTCTCTTCACATAAACTCTCTTTTCCGGGAAAACACAGAAGGCAACCAGGACGTGGATAGAGAAGATGATGAGGAAAAGGAAATGTGAGTGCGGAGTAGGTACAATGCGGAGTGGAAGCAAAACTAGTTCACATGCAATCCACGCTTCCTAACTTTCATGTTGGCATTTCAGGAAAATCAGCACTGCTGCGGAGCTCACTGGGGCGACTACTACTGAGTGTGAACGTGGAGGTGGAGACAAGGACTGTGTGCTCCAAGAGCAAGCAGGCAAGTGAAGGATGTCCTGAGACCCCTTCCCCACAATGAGACAGGAAACCCATTCCATATAAGCCTTCAATTTGCTCGGCCATGCCCTCCCTCCATAGGCTTTTTAAAAAACACTTTTTAAAATTAAAGTTAATAGATCATAAAGAATGTTACATTAAAAAAACTTAAGAGATTCCCATATAACCCACTCCCCAACCACCCCCTCATCATTTTTGTAAATTGTTTTTTTTTTTTGAAAATATATACTTCTCAAAAAATGTGACATTAACACAAAGGCTCTTAATTTAGAGGAGAAGGCTCTACCTCCTTTAGTATCCAATGTCCATTCACAGTGCGTTCCTTGTGACGATCGTCCCTGGATTTAACGTGTCAGCCCTGCAAGAGCGAGATTTGCTCTCCCTACCCACCTAAAGTCAAGAAAGAGCCTCCCCTCTTTCTTACTGAGTGTGTTGAAGAGTGACTTGAACGTTCCCACGATCCCAATTCAGGTCTCCTGGGGAAAGAATGAATTAGCTGTCTTAGTTCACCAGGGTTGCATTTAATGAATACCAGTGACTAGATGGTTTCAACGTAAGGATTGGCTGTCTCACAGTTTGGGAGGTTAGAAGTCCAAAATCAAGGGTTTGGACCATACTTTCTCTGAAGCTGGTGGAAGCTTGCCAGCAACCACAGTTCAACTCCTGCCTCCATCACCTAGCCATCTTTTTCCTGACTCCTATGACTGAATTTGTCTAAATGCCCTCTACTAATAAAGACTCCAGTCTTACTGGATTAAGACCCCCCTTGACTCAGTCACCTTCCCTGATAGGATCTCTGATGATCCATTTACACATTTCACATTCACAGGCACGGAGGTTAGCACTAGAACATGACTTGATGGGAGATCTGACTCAATCTATGACAGTGGTATTTTGGGCTCTCTTGTAAGCTGGGTAATATTTGACCTGGGTTTTTGTTTTTTTTTAATCTCATTATGACTTAAGCCTGATAGGCAGATTTTCAGGAACTGGGGATTCTCAGCCTCTGTAGTGCCCTGCCCAGGCACCTTCCCTTAAGCTGTACTTCTTTAGAGTCTGTTCAGGTATGCAGAATTCAAACAAACATAGCACCTGAAAAACCTGCAAAGCACAGCTCACTTGCAAAGAGTAAAGTGAAGAGCATTACATGTTACTTGAATTCCTTTTATTTATTTTCTAATTTCACAATGAGAATACAATTGTTTTATTTTTAATTTGTAAAGTTTTCATATGTGAATATATTAAAGTAAGAAAATTTATGTTTTTAATATCACAGCATAACTGTTCTTTTACCTGAAAAGCATAGGAAAGCTTTGGAGTTTTAGGCTGAAAATGGTTATTAGAGTGAAAATAGGAACCTATCTATTTTTAATGTTAAAATGTCATGACTAGACTGTGTTGAGGGTAGGGGTGGAGGGTGCAGGGTTAAAACTTCCCTCCCTGTGCCTTCAGACCTCCTTCTCCTCACCTGTCCTAGGTAAGTGGGAATCTGCCTTTCCTTCTTGCAGTCCTACAGACCACACTTTCCTCTATGTAAGTTTCTTCATTGAACACAGTCATCTGAAGTGTGTATGGCCAAGAAACCAGGTTAAATCCCTTTGAATGGACAATTATAGACACTGTGCAACAGGGATGGTACCCTGAGCAAAGAATAGCAGTCACAGTGCTGTCTGGCTTTGGCTCTTGGTGATATGTGGGGCCAAGTTTGCCTCTCTAGGGCCTGAGATGCCTTCTGGGTCCTGCAATGCTTCCCAGTAAAACCTGACCTCCATCCACCTCTGTGGCTCCCTAGTGATTCCAGATACTTTGTGTTGCAGATTCTACCACTGACAGTGGCAAAGAACTTGAACTGGAGGCCTCGGACTGAGCACCTGTGGAGCGGGGGATCCTATGGTCTTTGGAGTTGCCACAGTGCTCATCCCCTTCTACTCCTTCCTGACAATTTAGTTTTCAGTTCCATAGCTATAGGTTGAGTTTTAAATATGTTTTGTATGTAATTTTAGATGTTATTAAATTAAACAATATCTACCCTCTACTAGTTGCTTTTGTTAGTATTGATCAGTAACATAAGCATATGTACAGATAAGCATCCTAAATAAAGTTAGAGCTAATGAATCATTGTATTTGGTCTCCCTAAGCGCTTTCACCAAGGCTTCTCCTTTTTCGTAGAATCCTCACTGAATGGTAGTTGAGCCAAAAACTTCAAATTTAGTACTTAACATCTGTCCTCATGTCAGTGTTTTAGAGACATTCCATTTACTGAAATCTGTTCATTCATTTGGATACAATATCGCCCAAGGGTAACAGGATAACTTGGATCAAGGCCTTTTTCACTTACATTTCAGATTTGTTTGTATAAAACCATGATTCCAATTTGTTTCTCTAAATATATTTCCCTATTTTCTCATGGAACAGTGTAAATTTCTTGAAAGAACTGATGAACTTTTTTTTCTAATGTTCTTTCCATAATGCCTCCTGCTTTTGTCTGATGCATAGGATTTTACTTTCTCTTTAAACCTTAGTCATTTTATTAGAATATGCCTTGCAGTATATATTTTTATTGTGTAGCTTCTAAGATTTTTTCTCCCCTGAAAAAAGTACTATAATTTCGAATATTTGTTCCTTGTCTTTCCATTGGTTTTGTTGTTTATGTACTCCAATTATTAACATTTTGGACCTCCTGTGCCTATGTTCACCTTTTTGTATTTTTTTACAAATTTTACATTCCTTTTAGTTATTTTAAACACTTTCCTTCTTTTCACTTTGTTTCTATTTAGGCATTATGCTTTCACTGCATTTCTTCTAGTTTAAAATACAATTATAAAATGAAGTGGGGTTTTTTCATTTTTCTTATAATTTTTTTTAAGTTGTGTACCTTCATTTTTTTAACAAGGTATCAGAATTTGAGCAAAGGATCTTATACATGGGAAGCAGGTGCTCAACCACTGACATTCATCTGCTCCCCAGTGAGGGATTTTTTAAATTGTATTTTTGGAAGATATATAGGTCACAAAAAATGTTAAATTAAAAAATATGAGGTTCCCATATACCCCAGCCCCACCCACCCCACTCCTCACTAATCAACAACTTCCTTCATCATTGTAGCACATTCATTGCATTTGGTGAATACATTTTGAAGCACTGCTTCACTGCATGGATTATAGTTTACATTGTGGTTTAAACTCTCCCCCAGTATTTTCAGTGGGTTTTGGCAGGATACATAATGTCCAGCATCTGTCCCTGCATTATCATTTAGGACAACTCCAAGTCCTGAAAATGTCCCCACATCACATCTCTCCTTCCCTCTCCCTGCCTTCAGCAACTACCATGGCCACTTTCTCCATATCAATGCTACAATTTCTTCCATTACTAGTCACAATAGTTCTATTTTAGAATACGAGTAAGTCCACTCTAATTCACAGTTTACTTCTCCATGCTGTGGACTCTGGGATGGTGATGTCCACTCCACCTGTCTATCAAGAGGGGTCTTAGATCCCACATTGTACCTTCATTTTTTGAGTTATTCCTATCTGATCTATGATGTCCTCTGATATACCATATTATTTTCTTACTGTCTTTTACCTTGCTTGAGAAAGTACATTTCAGGAAATAATGTATATCAAGGTGGGGAAGAACTTTCACTCATTTCTTGTGATGTCACTCTGCATTTATTCCTTTTCTCTGTGTATTAGTATTATATTGGACACCATACGAATAATTTTCCTTTGGCATTTAGTATGCTTTTTAAAAAAATGTGTATATAGAATTGAGATTCAGAATACTTTTCTCTAAAACACACATCAGTCTCTCCCTTCTGATTTTTTTTTAAAGTTCCAAAATATATGACAGCTTTCTCCCTGATAGATCTTGGTTTTCTACTTTTACTAATCTTAAATATAGGTCTTCTTGAATTACTTCTATTGTAAATGAACATCTCTATTTTGTTTCTCCTCTGACTTTGAAATATTTTTAAAAAAATCTATACTTTTGGGAAGCGGTTGTGGCTCAACTGCTAGAACATCTGCCTACCATGTTGGAGGTCCAGGGTTCGAACCCATAATCAGGAAAACATGGCCCAATCCAATGAACAAACTAAAAACCAGGAAGAGGAGGAGAACATCAAACAAGTAATTAAAGCTCTCAAAATATGTATTAGGGGGAAGTGGATTTGGCGCAATGGATAGGGTGCCCACCTACTACATAGGAAGTCCACGGTTCAAACCCCGGAACTCTTTGACCCATGTGCAGCAGGCCTATGTGCTGTGCTGATGCGCGCAAGGAGTGCCGTGACACGCAGGGGCTTCCCCCACATGGGGAAGCCCCACGCACAAGGAGTGCACCCCGTAAGTAGAGCCACCCAGTGTGAAAGAACGTGCAGCCTGCCCAAAAATGGTGCCGCACAGACGGAGAGCTGACGCAACAAGGTGATGCAACAAGAAAAGAAACACAGATTCCCAGTGCCACTGATAAGGACAGAAGCGGTCCCAGAAGAACACACAGCGAATGGACACAGAGAATAGACAACTGGGGGAGGGGAAGGGGAGAAAAATAAAAAATAAATGTAAAATATATATATATATTAAGGACCGATTTGATGAAGTGAAGGAAGAGAATAAGAATATGAAGAAAACACTTGGAGAGAATACAGAAGAAATTGCAAAGTCAGAGGAGAAACAAAGTAGAGATAATAGAGATAAAAAGATAATAGATATGTTGGTGATGAACAGCACAATTGAAGAAATCAAAAATACTCTCTCAGCAAATAACAGCAGATTTGAAGAGGCAGAGGAGAGAATTAGTGATGTGGAAGACACTACATCTGAAGTCAAAGAGATAGTATAACTGACTGATAAAAAGATAGAAAAAATCCAGCAGGGACTTAGGAACTGGAATGACAAGGCAAAATGAACAAACATATGCATTATAGGCATCCCAGAAGGAGAAGACACGGGAAAGGGGACAGAAGGGGTGTTGGACAAAATAATGGCTGAAAACTTCCCAAACCAATTGAGCAAGATGCATGTACATGTCTAGGAAGCACAACTCACCTCAAACAGCATAACGCCCAATGGGCGTACCCCAAGTCATATACTTGTCAAATTATCCAACGATCAAGACAAAGAGAAAATACTAAAAGCAGCAAGAGAAAAGAGAACCGTCACATACAAAGGAAGCTCCATAAGATCAAGGGCTGATTTCTCATCTGAAACCATGGAGGCAAGGAGTCAGTGGTATGCCATAGGCAAGATACAAAAAGAAAAAAATTCCCAACCAAGAATACTCTATCCAGCTAAGCTGGCATTAAAAAATGATGGAAAGTTGAAAATACTCACAGATAAAAGAAACTAAGAGAGTATGTCAACAAGAATCCTGCCCTTCAAGAAATACTAAAGGGAGTTCTGCAGGAAGAAAGAAAAAAGAGGACAGAAAGGGTTGGAGGAGAGGGTAAGAGCAACTAAAAAGAGAAAAAGAGAGAGAGGAAAAAAACCCAAAATATGACAAACACAAATCCAAAGAAAACATGGTTAATGTAAGTAATTCCTTGAAAGTAATAACACTGAATGTCAATGGATTAAACTCACCTGTCAAGGGACTCAGACTGGAAGACTGGATAAGGAAATTCAACCCATCTCTATGTTGTCTACAAGAAACACATCTTAGACCCAGGGATTCAAGGAGGTTGAACGTGAATGGCTGGAAAACAATCTTACAAGCAAACAATAACCAAAAAAGGGCATGAGTAGCTATATTAATATCAGACAAAATAGACTTTAAATGCAAAATGATTGTGAGAGACAAAGATGGACACTACAAATTAGTGAAAGGGATAATCTTTCAAGAAGAATGAACAATCATAAACATTTATGCTCCTAACAAGGGCATCCCCAAGTACATGAGGCAAACACTGAAAAATTAAGTGAAAGAATAGATGCCTCTAAAATTATTGTGGAGGACTTTTAAAAAAATTTTTTTAATTTTATTTTTTTACTTATTTCTCTCCCCTGCCCTGCCCCCCTAGTTGTCTGCTCTCTGTGTCCATTTGCTGTGTGTTCTTCAGTGACTGCTTCTATCCTTATCAGCCACATTGGGAAATTTTTTTTTTTAACTTTATTCTTTTTTTTAATTTTAAAAAATTTTTTGTCTTTATTTATTTTTTTTATATTACATTCAAAAAATATGAGGTCCCCATATACCCCCAACCCCCCCACCCCACTCCTCCGCAGTGGGGGACTTTAATACACCACTATCAACTTTGGACACAACATCTCAAAAGAGAATCAATAAAGAAACAAAGACTTTGAACAATATATTAGAGGAGCTGGACCAAATAGACATATACAGAACATTACACCCAAATACAGCAGGATATACATTCTTAAGTGCACATGGGTCGTTCTCCAAGATAGACCACACACTAGGCCACAGAAAAAGTCTCAATGAATTCAGAAAGATCAAAATCATACAAAATAATTTATCTGACCACAGTAGATTTGGTAACAAGATATGGAAGTTCAACAAAATACTTGTAGAAAAACAGTGAGTCAAGGAGGAAATCTCAAAAGAAATCAATAACTACCTTGAAACAAATGAAAATTATAACACAACATATCAAAACTTATGGGATGCAGCAAAAGCAGTACTGGGAGGGAAATTTATAGCCATAAAATTCCTACATCAAAAAAGAAGAAAGGGCTAAAATTAGAGAACTAACTGTGCACTTGGAGGAATTAGTAAAAAAAATAACAAACTATCCCCAAAGGAAGAAGAAAGAAACAACAAAGATCAGAGCAGAACTAATGAAATAGAAAAAGAGAAAGCACTTGAAAAAATAAACAAAAGCAAGAGCTGGTTCTTTGTGAAGATCAATAAAAGTGACAAACCGTTAGCTAGACTAACAAAGAAAAAAAGAAGATGCAAATACACAAAATAAGAAATGAGAAAGGAGATATCACCACTAACCTGACAGAAAGAAAGACCATCATAAGAGGATAGTTTGAAAAACTATATGCCAACAAGAAGGACCATTTAGATGAAATGGACAAATTCCTAGAAACACATAAGCAGCCTACATTGACGAAAGAAGAAACTGATGATCTCAACAAACCAATCACAAGTAAAGAGAGAGAATCAGTCATCTCTGATGACTGGGCCAGACAGCTTCACAGGTGAATTCAACCAAACATTCCAGGAAGAACTAACATCAATCTTGCTTAAACTCTTCCAAAAAACTGAAACAGAAGGAACATTGCCTAACTCATTCTATGATGCCAAAGCCAAACAAAGACACCACCACAAAGGAAAATTACAGACCAATCTCTCTAATGAACCTAGACATGATAATCCTCAACAAAATACTCGCTAATCTTATTGAACAACAAAACGAATTATACACCATGACCAAGGAGGATCCATTCCTGGTATGCAAGGATGGTTCAACATAAGAAAATCAATTAATGTAATACACCATATAAACAGAGTGAAGGGAAAAAAATCACATTTTCATATCTATAGATGCAGAAAAAGCATTTGACAAAATACAGCACCCTTTCTTTTTTTTATTAAAGATTTATTTATTTATTTATTTCTCTCTTCTTCCCCCACCCCCACCCCAGTTGTTGTCTGTTCTCTGTGTCTATTTCCTGCATCTTCTTCTTTGTCCGTGGCATGGGAATTCTTTTTGTTGCATCATCTTGTGTCACCTCTCCATGTGGGCGGCACCATTCCTGGGCAGGATGGACTCTCTTTTGCGCTGGGCAGCTCTCCTTACAGGGCACACTCCTCGCGCATGGGGCTCCCCTATGCGGGGGACACCCCTGCATGGCACGGCACTCCTTGCGTGCATCAACACTGTGCATGGGCCAGCTACACACGGGTCAAGGAGGCCTGGGGTATGAACTGTGGACCTCCCATGTGGTAGACGGATGCCCTAATACTGGGCCAAGTCTGCTGCCCACAGCACCCTTTCTTGATAAAAACACTGCAAAAGATCAGAATACAAGGAAACTTTCTGAACATGATAAAGGGTATATATGAAAAGCCCACATCATTTACAATCATTTACAGGTAACATCATTTACAATGGTGAAATCCTAAAATCGTTTCCTCTAAGATCAGGGACAAGACAAAGATGCCCACTATCACCACTCCTATTTAACATTGTCTAAGAAGTACTTCCTCAAGCACTGAGGCAAGAACCTGACATAAAAAGCATCCAAATTGGAAAGGAAGAAGTCAAAATTTCACTATTTGCAGATGACATGATCCTATACACAGAAAACCCTGACAAATCTACAACAAAGCTTCTAGAACTTATAAATGAGTTCAGTAAAGAAGCAGGTTATAAGATCAATGCGCAAAAATCAGTAGCATTTTATACACCACTAATGAGCAATCTCAGGAGGAAATCAAAAAACAAATACCATTTACAATAGTCAATAAAAAAATCAAATAGCTAGAAATAAATTTAACTAAAGATGTAAAAAACTTATACACAGAGAACTACACAACACTGTTCAAGGAAATCAAAGAAGACCTAAATAAATGGAAGAATATTCCCTGTTCATGAATAGAAGACTAAATATTATTAAGATGTCTATCCTACCTAAACTGATCTACACATTCAATGCAATCCCAATAAAATCAACACAGCATTCGTTAATGAACTAGAAAAACTAGTTATGAAATTTACTTGGAAAGGAAAGAGGCCCTCAATAGCCAAAGACATATTGAAAAAATTGGAGGAAATTGGAGGACTCACACTACCTGACTTCAAAACATACTACAAAGCTACAGTAGTACAAACAACATGGTATTGGAACAAGGATAGACACACTGACCAATGGAACCAAATTGAGAGTTCTGATATAGATCCTCATATATAGAGTCACATAATATTTGATAAGGCCACCAAACCCTCTCAACTGGGAGAGAATGGCCTCTTCAACAAATGCCTGCAGAACTGGATATCCATATGTAAAAGCATGAAAAAGGATTACCAACTCACACTTTATTCCAAAATCAACTCAAGATGGATCAAAGACCTAAATATAAGAGCCAAGGCCATAAAGACTTTGGAAAGCAATGCAGGAAACTATCTACAGGACCTTGTAATAGGAAATGGCTTCGTGAACTTCACACCAAAAGCATGAGCAGCAAAAGAACAAATAGTGAATGGGATTTCCTCAAAATTAAGGCCTTCTATACCTCTAAGGTGTTTGTCAAGAAAGTGAAAAGAGAGCCTACCCAATGGGAGAAAAATTTGTTAACCATATTCTGATAGGAGACTTATATCCTGCATATATGAAGAACTCCTATATCTCGAAAATGAAAATACAAAGAACCCATTTAAAAAATGGGAAAAAGATTTGAACAGATTTTACTCCAAAGAAGAAATATAAATGGCTAAAAAGCACATGAAAAAATGTTCAAAATCACTAGCTATTAGGGAAATGCAAATCAAAATTACAATGATATACCACCTTACTCCAATAAGAGTGTCAGCTATCAAAAACAACAATAACAACAACAACAACAACACAAAACAGAAGACTACAAATGCTGGAGAGGATGTGGAGGACTGAGAACACTCATCCACTGCTGGTGGGAATGCAGAAGGACCCAGCATTCTGGAGGACAGTTTGGCGGTTTCTCAAAAAACTAGCTATAGATTTGTCATATAATCCAGCAATTTCACTGTGGGTATATACCCAGTAGAACTGAAAACAAGCACACAAACTGATATATGCACACCAATGTTCATAGCAGCACTATTCACTATTGCCAAAAGTTGGAATCAACCCAAATGCCCAACCACAGATGAATTGATAAATAAAATGTGGTATAAACATACAATGGAATACTACTTAGCTATAAGACCAAATATAGTACAAACACATGGGATAATATGGATGACTCCTGAGGACCTTATGTTGAGTGAAGCAACCCAGGCATTGAAGGACAAATATTACATGACCTCTGATATAAACTAAGTAAAGAAAGCTGTCTCAGAGAGCTAGAGACTGGGTGATAGGCTTAAAGGAAGTTGGGAGGGTAGGAAGGTTGCGAGCTAACACCTACATGGGTTGAAATCGATGATAAGCTGGAGGTCAGTACATGTACAGGGAAGGGATAAAATGGGACCATAGGGATATGTCTGAGTGGAGTTTTGCAGGCTTGAGTGGGGCTAGATTTGGGAGGACAGGTCAAATGGCCCAAGAAATTGAGGGGAGGGTGGGAGTAACATTTGAATTTAGGAGATTGTCAGCAATGTGGTTCAAACTATTTGAAAGCTATTGTCTCAATATCTGTACATCAGCTGCAGCAAATATAATATGAACATGCAAAAAGATCATTGCTGGGGAAGGGACAAAGTGTTCGAAGTTGGTTATGTGGGAGTACCGTATATTGTATATGTGAATTACTGGAATATAAAACTTTTGTGAAGACAAACATAATAATTAGAAAAAAGAAGAAAGAAAGGATGTAGACACTAAGGAAGAAATGAAAGAAATTGACTTGCCACTGTACATATAGGGCAATACCTATAGCAGTGATGAAAGGCAAAACATCAAAAACAAAACTTTCTCATTTTTTCATTTTTGAAGTCCCAATTTATTTTTACTTTATTTTTCTAAATTAGTATGTATTCTATATCTAACCTTTAAACCCACCACTATGTTCCATTATACTATTAATGGAACCTGGCTATATATTAGGCTCCATTTTGAAGAAGTTTTGGACCACAGAGAGGTTCAACTATGGCAGTGTAGGGACACTGGTGTGGGGTGTTATTGATGGGGGGCTCATGGTTGGGAGGGAGTTCTCCAGGGCAGGTATACAGGGTACATAAAAATGTTTGGATATTTTCATAGTGGTTAGAGTTACAAACAGCTGGGACCTGAGCCTCAGCAGACTTGCAACTCCTACACTCTGGTATATTGGACTTACCCCGGCCAGCTAACAGGGAGGTGAAGGTCAGTCACCACACCAGGGAGTCAAGAGTACCTACAACTGCAAGCAGGAGAATTGCATCCATCATCCACGTGGAATCCAAGCCCCCTCTCAATATAGACGTGGCGTGAACATAAACCATCCCAGGGGCCACAAGATGGACGAATAGAGTATGGATTAGAGTGGACTTACTGATTTCTACTATGGAACTATTGTGATTAGTAATGGAAGAAATTGTAGCATTGATGTGGAGAAAGTGGCCACGGTAGTTGCTGAGGGTAGGGAGAGAGAAGGATATGATGGGGCGGAATTTTCAGGACTTGGAGTTGTCCTGGTTGGTACTGCAGGGACAAACGCTAGACATTGTATGTCCTGCCATGGCCCGCTCGGTGGACTGGGGGAGAGTGTAAACTACAATGTAAACCATTATCCATGTGGTACAGCAGTGCTCCAAAATGTATTCCCCAAATGTAATGAATATCCCACGATGATGAAAGAGGTTGTTAATGTGGGAGTAGTGGGGTCAAGGGGGTAGGGGGTAAATGGGGACCTCATTTTTTTAAATGTAAGATTTTAAAAAATACAGGAAAAAAAAGGTTAAACAATAATGCAAATTATTTGTGGTAGGGTGAGTTATGAGAGTCCTGTATGATATTTTATATGTTTGTTTTATAAGTTCACAACTACTATTACACACTTATTATTTAGATATGTTTATGTATGTATGAGTGATATACTTCAATAAATTCATTAAAAAAAGACATAGGAAGATTACATGCTTCTGGTCAATTCAAAATTCTGAGAGTTATGACCTGGTCAACCCTGCCAGGGCTTACAGACATTGGAAGACAATTTACTGTATTTGATAACATCACCACTATGGACCCTATGCTCAAGTTCTGAGTCCTTGATAAAATAGAATTCAAACAAGACTTGGTAATCAACACATTCTTAACCTGGGGTCCAACACCCTTGGTGAAATGCTCTTGGAGATCTGGCTTAGAGGTTTTCAGCACTAAATCCATGTCTCCCTCCATAAAGAATGTCCCAGTCTTGACAGGGCAATGATGGAGAGCCAATAATGCAGTGAATACACACATGGGGCACAGAAAAGGAAGACTAGAAGGAAAACTGTATGATTAATAAGTAATGATTTTAAATGACACGATCTCAGTATATTCAAATCCACAATTACCCTTACAACAAAGGATTAGTGAATAAATGCAAAAGAATAAATTCACCAGTGTAGCAGTTTGATAATACTGATGAATTCCAAAAAGAAATGTTGGATTATGTTTGCAAACTGATCTTCACCTCTGGGCATATTAGATTATATTGGATTCATAGGTTTACTTGATTAAGTATGTAAACCTCTTTGGTGGGTGGGGACTCACAGATAAAAGGCATTGTAGGGAAACGGACTTTGGCCCAGTGGTTAGGGCGTCCGTCTACCATATGGGAGGTCCGCGGTTCAAACCCTGGGCCTCCTTGACCCGTGTGGAGCTGGCCATGCGCAGTGCTGATGCGCGCAAGGAGTGCCGTGCCACGCAAGGGTGTCCCCCGCGTGGGGGAGCCCCACGCGCAAGGAGTGCGCCCGTGAGGAAAACCGCCCAGCGTGAAAAGAAAGAGCAGCCTGCCCAGGAATGGCGCCGCCCACACTTCCCGTGCTGCTGACGACAACAGAAGCGGACAAAGAAACAAGACGCAGCAAATAGACACCAAGAACAGACAACCAGGGGAGGGGGGGGGAAATTAAATAAATAAATAAATCTTTAAAAAAAAAAAAAAAAGGCATTGTAAAGGACAGAGTTGGACGGTTTTTGATGTTGGAGTTTTGATGTTGGAATTTGATGCTGAAGCTGGAGCCCCAGGGAGAGAGAGACAGAGCTGTTTGCCTGATGGTGTACAGCTGATCTTGTGGAGAAAACAGAGGAGCTGAGCCCAGAGGAACCCAGGAGGCCTGAACCCTCACAGACGTCGGCAGCCATCTTGTTCCAACATGTGAAAAAACACTTTGGTGAGAGAAGTAACTTATGTTAAGATCAGTACCCCACAAGTCTGAGAGCGGTGGACCTATCTCCCAAAGAATAGGGAAGGACGGGTGGTCAACTCATTACTCTGAGAGAGTTGAGTCTGTATGCCAAAGGTTAGGAGAAATGTTGTCTTCACATCACTAGGGGGGTTAAGACTCAAACCCAAAGATTGGGTAAAGTGTGGCAATCACTCCAACACTCTTGGAGGGAGAGGTCTGGAGGTTGGTCGACACCTAGATGCCTGATGAGGGTGGAACCAAGAAAATGGCCATTGGGCAAGCATGTGGAAAGGGTGGGTTCCCCATAAGCCACCAAGAAGATAAACCATCATCTTCAGAATGACTCTCAGACTGAAATCAAATGGAGGATGCCCTTCAGGTTTACTCAACTGTAGAGGACTTGTGATTCATGTGTCCCTCCCACTTTCTCCTTACTATAATGAAAATGTTTATCCTTTGTCTGTATAATTTTGTATTGGGTGTAGATGAATTATTTGGTAAGTTTCAGAGGTTACCCATTGGCTCTCTTACAATTGTTTTAACATCTGGACTTCAGAGGGTTACTTACTCCAGAAAGGGATGCCATAGCAGAAAGAAAGAAAAAGGACCAAAACAGTGCTTTTGAGTTTCAAAATAAGTTTTTAAAACAAATGGCAGATAGAATAGTATTGAAAAGGACTTTGAGTTAACATAGCCTGCTTGTTTTTGGGTTTGCTTTGTTTAAAAGTCTAAGCTCTAGAGGTCTTAGGACTTAAAAAAGAATTTTCGAACCTTCAAACAATATATGGAGAAGAACAGAACAAAGGCAGGCTGGTACACTCCCAGACTTGATAGAGTGCCCATGATTGTTTATGCGGAGGGAGAAAGATAAGAAGACAATTTGGGTCATATGTCCTGTGCACCAGCCACTTCCAACCCAGGCTAAGGGCTGGTAGGAGATAGAATCTCTAGAGAAGTTTGAGTTACTAAAAACTAAGGCCCCTATGCTTGACTTAGACGGAAGCATCATGCTTTTCTTGACATCCAGCACGGTGTTTGAGCATCAAGAAGCATGTAACTTGTACAGTCGCACAGGGCCCTGTGCTTGGTTTAATGCTTGTTGCCGTCTTGAAATTCTTAATACTTTTTAAACAAAGGACCTCACATTTTCATATTTAATCAGGCCCCACAAATTATTTATCTGATCCTGTCTATGCAAAGGGATCTGAAACAATTCTGAGTCCCCAGCATATAAACGGAATCTAAAATAGTATGACCATCTTCGCCTACCCACCAATGAGGGGAGTGAAGTGGTTGAGAGACATGTGACAGCCTAAAAAATCATTATAGTGGGGACAAGTATGCAGTACTGACCTGCACAGACTGAGAAGGAAAGATCAGGTGTCACAGGCAGATGCTCTGGCCTGATATTTTGATCTCCTATAAGTGGAACTCCTGGTCCGCTGGGGAAATACAGAAGGAGACCTGCAATAGCCTGAGACTGTGTTTCCCACATGCTACCAAATGGGGGCTCAAAATAAAATAGAAATATTTTTAAAATAGGACATCTTTGCATTCATGAAGTATGAACTGATGTTTTAACCTACAAATTCATAAATAAAAGTGTGGCTTATTTTTTAAAAGGTGGGAGTGATAAGAATTCATCAATGAACATTAGCATGTATTTTCCTAACCTGGTAGATTGATAATTTCATGTGGCTTTGGAATGTCTAGCTACAAAACCAAAGATTGCTTCCCTTTTTTCTCCTCCTCTCCATTTTACTTCTTCCACTGCATGCAACTCACTCTATACTTGTTGAAAACCTGCCTCCATAAAAATCGAATTCCTTATCCAAGATCCACAAAGCACCATTAGTAATCCAGGTGAAACAGCCCCAAGGTACTGACTGTTCTTCTCTGTCCTCCTAGCTCCCCCTGAGAGCCTGTTGGAGGAGCTTCTGGATGCCAGGGCAGTAGAGTACGCTTCACCTTATCCTAAGGTACGGTCACTGCATTAGTCAGCCAAAGGGGTGCTGATGCAAAAGACCAGAAATTGGTTGGTTTTTATAAAGGGTATTTGGGGTAGGAGTATACAGATAACAGGCCATAAAACATAAGCTACTTCCCTCACCGAAGTCTATTTTCAGGTGTTGCAGCAAGATGGCTGCTGACATCTGCGAGGGTTCAGGCTTCCTGGGTTCTTCTCTTCCCAGGGCTTGCTTCTTCTTGGGCTCAGGGTTCTTCTCTTCCTGGGGCTTGTTTCTCTTTCCTCTGTGCATTGAATTCCTGGGGCTCCAGCTTAAGGCTTCAGCATCAAACTCCAATATCAAAAACATTCCAACATCAAAAACCCTCAACTCTGTCCTTTGTCAGGTGTTTTATCTGTGAGTCTCCACCCACCAAGGGTGAGGACTCAATGCCCTGAAGACACAAGGAGTTTACTTAATCAAGTAAACCTCTGAATCCAATCTAATCTAATATGCCAAGAGGAAAAGACCAGTTTCAAACATAATCCAATATTTCTTTTTGGAATTTATCAATAGTATCAAACTGCTACAGTCACCTTTCTTTGTCTGAGATAAAGCCCTTTGTTTCTCGGTTTCCTTTTTGAATCCAATTCAGATGATCTGACATGTGCATTATAGATAATATGCACAAATTGGGGAATGTCTTCAATGGGAGTCTATTACTAGCTGAGCCTTGTTTCAAGAGTAAAATTTAAAAATGGCATCATCAGGTTATAAATTATACGGTAGAAGGCCTACCCTGAGGAGCAATATTTTCAACCTGGATTAAGAATTTTGTAACTGGCAACCAAAATGGATTTGAGAGATGCATCAATGTGTAAAAACTCCTGCCTTTTCCACAGGTGTGTCTGCTCACTGGTTTTAGCTTCCCTTTAATGGACCCTTCTTTCCCATCTGGTATTCTAAAGTCACCAAGAAGACAAAATCCTTCCGTTAGCATTACATAATAATTTATAATTCTTATGTTTTCTTTCCTGTAATTGCAGCTGGCCCCAAAAGAAAGTGCCATTAGTAGGTGTGCTGACGAAAAAAATCTAGATGAAAAGAAATGTGCGTCTCTCTTGCTGACTTTAGTCGAGAGCCCCATTAAAACTTCCAGGTAGGAATAAGCATTGGGGTGTGGTGAAGTAAATGGATATTTGAGAGAAGAACTAAAGTCATATTTCTTGAGTAGCTGGGTTCTGTTTCCATGGCACGGGTTTGTGTTCAGGTGAGTGCTGTGTGTGTATGAGTATGTGCTGTGATACTCAGTGTACACGAATGAGAGTCTCAACGTGCATGTGTGAGAACCTGTGTTGGCTGTGTGCCTTCCTAGACTTCTCTATGAATCAGCAGAATTGCTAGTACAATCCCATAATAATTTCTTCAAGGACATGCATGTATGTCATTATTATCAAATTAAATCCTTCAAATAATATAGTTTATTGTAAGTCAAGTATGCCTCAATAAACTGGAAAATATCCCATAACAACCCAGGAAAATGTTCCCAGAGCTCCAGTGAATAACACAATATTACAAAATCACTGTCATTAGCATTTAATAAGAAGAATTCATTTAATAGTGAAACTCATGTCTCATATCTGCATAGAGGACTTTACTTGCTCCTAATGGCATTTTTATTGATCATGATAAAAGAAAAGCAGCCATAGCTGCCTTTTTGAACATAGGAGAAAAGAGAGGCTTAGAAGCTGAATGAATTTTGCAGAGATGCACAGTAGCAAATAGGGAAAGAGGCACTGGAAATATCAGGGGCTTTGATTCCAAGTCCCACACATTTTCTTCATGCCTCTTCTGCCTAGAAGTCTTTAAATCTTCTACGATGAATTTGGCAACATTTGTCATTTTAATTCTTGTTACTGAGCACCACACCACCAGGGCATCCACAGCACAAGTAGTTGTCATCCATTTCTCAAAAGCCCAGTTGCCATGTGTTTTAGTAACTATGACATGGACAATGCAGAGAGAACATTTCATCCTCACAAAAAATCTCCTTGGGAGGCTGCTCAGATCCTTCCACTAGGTCTTTTCACTGAACTCCTCAAACATGGAGCAAGTCCACAGCAGTCCAGCTTTCAGGGGGATGAGATTGGAGGCTTGTGCTGTAATGGTCCAGCAAAATGGGCAAAGGAGAGGTTGAGAGAGGATTCCATCGCCACCTCTCCTCCATTTGCAAACTGTTTCCAATGTCTTGTTGGAGGCCTCCTAGTCCACAGAGCTCAGGGAAGGTCTGAGAAGCCAGGATAAAGAGTTGAGGTGACCTTGGGTGGCTAGCCTGGTCTCAACTGGAAAAGGAAGGGTTTGGTATGCCATTTTCTCTAATACATTTCTTAGGGAGATCTGTTTTCGTAAAGATTGGCCTGCAGATCAGAGGTATGACTGTACAAGCAGTGATGAGGATGACAATCCAAGTAGGAAACAATTCTCAAGGAAGTATCCAATGGGACAGAGTTCCTGGCAGCATTGCATAACCCTTCTGCATTGGAGATGGAGGAAGGGGCTGTGAACTCATAAAGCAAAGGAAATATTTATTGAGATGTGCTTTATTCTTTTTATATTTCAGTAACATCATAGTAAGAGATATTATGATGTCACAGTCAGGCAAACACGGATCAAGTGATTGCCTTCTAAGAGGAAAAGGGGGACATACTTCCCTACATTTAGAGTATATGAGGACTGGAAGAGGGACTGTGGAGATCCTAGACCAAACCTAGATGGTAAAGGTGAAGGAAGCAATCAAGGCCCAAGGAATGGACTGTTGTGATGAGGACAAAATTATGTGCTGAGATCAGGTGAAAACCTGACAACAACAACAGTGGTTCAAGCTCTCCCCACAAGCCTAACATTTTCCTTTCCTTTTGCAAGGATGCCCCATCACGGTTACTGCCATGATCCATTCAGAAGCATTTTTCATGGATTCAAAAGATCCAGACACAGGGAACGACAATCTGCATGGAACTCATGTGTTCTTTCTGTCTTTTTTCCTCTACTCCTATTCAGAAACTTCTCTTTGCACCTCTTCCACCTTATTCTTTCTATAATCTTCATCTTGAAGGATTTGATCACATCTAGGAAGCTGAGGTCATGGGAATGAGAAGGTATATTATAACAGCTTTCTACATCCTTCTCAACTACTTTTTTAGCATTTCCCTCATTTCCAGACCTGCTATGCACCACACACCATCACGCATACACATGAATGAAACAGGCAGGGGGCCAGGCTGGGAGTCAGATGCCTTGGGCCACACTTTTGGAGACGACACTTGTGAACTTGGTGCCGGGTTGGAATCTCCCCTCACAGGTATGTTCTTGCCATGGAGGCTCTGTACATGCAAGTTTTTTCTCTGTTACTTGCAGCTTTCTACACTCTTCACTATGAAGGAGTCTCTTTTCATAATTTCTCTTTTCCTGGGATACACAGAAGGCATCAAAGAAATGGAAAGAAAGGAAGAAGAAGAAAAGAAAATTGAATGTGGAGTAAATAGGATGAAGAGGGGAAGGGAAATAAGCTACACACATTACATTTCTTTCCTACCTTTCTTTTTGGCACTTCATGAAAATCAGTAAAACTTAGGAGAATGTTGGGGTGGCCACAACTGAGGTGAACATGGAGGCAGAGACAATAACTGGCTGGTCAAAAATAAGTGCAGGCAAGTGGAGTATATCCTCAGAGCCTCTTCCCAGGGACCAAAACCTCACTCCACACAAGCCACAGCCTCCAACGGCCCCTTAATGTGGAGGAGAGGGCACTAACCCCCTTTGAGCAGCATGTGCATTCCCACTGCATTCTTTGTAAGGATTGCCCCTGGATTAGTTCAACACCACAGCCCTGCCAAAGTGAGGCTTACACTCCTAATCCACTTCTAGTCAACAAAAGCCTCTCCTGTTTATTCCTGAGAAGGGCGAACAGGGTGCAGTGAACCTAAATGCCACCAGTCCAGGTCTCCTGGGAAAGGGGTAGATTACACTGCCTTACTCTGCAGGGCTGCTTTAATCAATACCAGGAAACAGCTGCTCAGAGGAATTGATTGTCTCACAGTTTGGGAGGTTAGAAGTCCAAAATCAAGGTTTTGGTGGGACTGTGCTTTCTCTGAAGGTGGTGGCAGCTGCCAGCAATCCATAACTGAACCTCTGCCTCCATCACCTGGCCATCTATGTCCTATCTCCTGTGCCTGAATGTGCCCAAATTTTGTCTTCTTATAAGTTCTCCAGTCATATTAGATTAAGGTCTCCCTGATTAAAGTTGGCCTCACATTCATTAACATGATCATTGACATTCTTATGAGTTCACTTCATAAGAGCAGAGGTTAGGACAAAAACCTGACTTTATGGGGGGACCTGATTCAATTCATAATAAGGACAAGGGCACTCTGGGGTCCCTCCTGGGAAGGTAGGGTAGCTATTCTAGCCCCTGTTAGCGGGAATCTTGAGTCCTGCCTGGCAGTTGCCCAAGCCCTGAGGGTTCTCAGCCTCTGGAGGGCCCTGTCCAGGTCCCTGGTCAGCTCATGCCACTTTTCCCCAAGCTGTGGTTCTTGAGAAGTTTTTTATGTATGTATAATTCAAACAAACCTGGAAGAATGTTCAATGAAGAGCTCACGTGGGATGAGTAAAATGGGTAGAATTACGAGTTATTCATATTCCTTTTATTTTGCTTTCAAAACTAAATAAAAATAAATATAATGCTTATAGTATCTTTTTAAAAGGAGTGTCCTGTAATGTTTTCATGTTGGAATATTTTAATGTAAGAAAACTTGTTTTTAGTACTAGAGCCTAGCGATTTTTTAACTGAAAAGCACAGGTAAGCTTTGGTGTCTTTTAAAATGAAAACGGTTAATAGAGAGAAAAAGGAACTGTCCAATTTTGATGTGAAGATGCAGTCATGACTGGACCGTGTTGAGCGCAGGGCTTGAGGAGGCAGGGTTATCACTTCCACACCTATCCTGCAGATGTCCTGCTCCTCACCTGGCTCAGACATGTAAGACTCTGCCTTTCCTTCCTGGAGTCCTACAGTCCCACAGGGAATAGTCATGTCAAGGGTTCCCATCCAAGCAAACAGATTAATCCCTTTCAGGTGGACATTTACAGACACTGTGCCAAAGACGGTGCCTTAAGCAGAGCGGAGCAATAGGAACTCAGTGCCATCTGCATCTGGTTCCTAAGTATCAGGGGCCAAGTTGGCATCTCCAGGATATACTGTGCCTTCTGGGTCCTGCAACCTTCACCAGCAAAACCCTCCAACATCTCTGTGTATCCCCAGTGATTCCATATCCTGTGCTTGTATTGCAGATCCCACCATCGACAGCTACAAAGACCTTAGGCTGGAGGTCCTAGGCTGAGCCTCAGAGGGGCTGGAGATCAAAGAGTGTTTAGAGATGACTCTGTGCTTATCCTCTTCTACCCATGCCCTAATAAGCCAATTTTGTGATGACTTAGATTTTAGTTAAATTTAGATTGTGTTTTAGGGAAACATTTTACATTTAATGTTAGATATTACTATATCGAACAACATTTTCCCATATTAGTTGTTTCTTCATTTGTCAAAAAAAATCAAACACATATTTAGATCAGCACGCTAAAAAAGAGCCAAATTAATTATAAAATTAGGCCCCCTACTGGCTCCCACCAAGGTCACAACTCTCTCACAGAATCCTCAATATTTCATAGTTGAACAAATAACTGCAAATTTAGTGCTTAACTTCTGTCCACAGGACAATAGCTTCCAGATATTTCATTTACTGAAATCTGTTTACTCACCCAGAAGGGATCATGGGACTAATATCACCCTTGCTCTAACAGGATAATTTGGAATTCACTATATTTTTTACTTTCTTTTCACTCTTGCTAGGTATAAAACCATGATTCATAGTTCCTTCCACAAAGATATTACCCCATTTACATAGAGCACAACATATTGTTCTCAAAAATGTTGGTGAGATTCTAATATTCTTTCCCTAATGCCATTTGCTTTCCTCTAATGAAGCATCTTAATTTTTCTTTAAACCCTAATAATTTCACTAGAATTTCCCTTACCTTTAAAGCTTCCATATCAATGTTCAGTGTGTAATTTTCCTATGTAGCTTCAAATAATTATTTTCAGAAAAAGAGGAGTAATAATTTTTATTGCTTCAAATCTTTGCTTTGTTTTTCTCATTCAAATGCTCCAGGATTCATATATTCAGCCCCTGTTTGCTGATCTTAAACTTTTGATATTTTTTCCCTCAAATCTTTTACATTTTATTAAATTTCTTTTAAGCAATTTCCTCTTTTTACATTCTTCATTTAGGCACTACCTTGTCACTGTGTTTCTTCTAGTTTACAACTGAATCATGAAGTGACTTTTTTCCATTTTTTTCTCATTCTTCCCTGATGTCTGTCCCTTCATTTTTAAAGTTTTTTTTTACTACCTGATTTATGATGTCCCCTCATATACTATTTCATTTCATCAATGCTTTAACTTCTTTTTGAGAAAGTACATTTCAATAGATAATGTATATCAAGATGAAGAGGATTCATTCATGTTGTAATGTTACTCTGCACTTATATCTGTATTGCAAATAACATGAATATTTTTTCTGTTAGTAACTCATACAATCTTGAAAATATTTGTAGACGGAAACAAGATTCAAAATAGCTTTCCCAACAACACAGATCTATCTCCCTTGCCAAATATTTCTTTGAAATTAAAAAAAATTATAAGTGCTTTCTTCCTGGTATTTCCTGGTTCTGTACTTGTACCACTCTTAAACATGGGTCTTCACTATTATTACCTCTCTTGCACCTGTCATTGTCTATTTGTTTTTGCATCTCACTATAATATTCCCTTTGATTGTACGCTCCTGTCTTGAAGTAGAACATCTAAAACCACTTTGCCAAAATCTTGTCATTCCCTATAAAGATAAAGGTCTATATAATTTCGGAATCAACTATCTTTAAAGCTATGTTTAATTGTATGCCATGAAACGTATTTCATTTATGAATCACCTTATTATTATATATTTATGTGTATTTTATGTCTGTAATTTTTCTATTTTAGTTTCTTATTTTATATTGAATTTTCTTTGTTTATTTTATACGTTACAATTCGGTCATTTATTTCAGTATTATTTTCTTTTTATTTAGTTTTAAATTACTCTATTTTCAAACATGTTTGGTGTTAGCAATGGCAATTCATTTTTAAATAACATTTTAATTTATATTGTTTTGATTCCTAATCACATAAGATCAGTATTATCTATAACTGCACTACATATATGGCACCAAGTAACTTGTAACTATCCTGAGGCACATGCAACAACATTTCCCAAAGTAATCTGTATATTTTCCATGGTGCCCAAGAATTGCCCTTAATACCTGTCCTTGCTATATGAAAAGCACGATTTTAGAAATAACCTCTACAAAGAAAAAATTCCTTTAAAATGGTTTACTGAATATTAAAATTTAGGACCACATAGAAATATTTCATCCATACTATATCATGATCTCCTTATGAAGTCTTGAATATATACTCATTAATAAGAAAGATGCCATTCAAAACCATTAAAAGGTTTGCCTCCTACAATTAGCTCAAATTCCAAGACTTCAGAAATGCACACCAAGGGTTCCTGTGTCCTGGGGATGTTCTACTACCCACTGAGTGGATGGTCATTAGTGGAAGTCATTCAACTCTATTCACAGCTGCATCTATCTAAACCATAGCAATCACAGGTCTTGCCTTGAGATAAGGAACAAGATAAGGTAGTGAACTTTCATCACTGCTATTCAGGATTGTACTGAAGTTCCTGTCAGAGCAATTATGCAAGAAAAAGAAATAAAAGGCATCCAAAATGGAAAAGAAGAAGTAAAGCTATTTCTATATGCAGATGACCTAATCCTTTACAAACAAAATCCCAAAGAATTCACAAGAATAGTAATGGAACTAATAAAGGCATTCGGCAAACTTGAAAGATACAAGATATACATGCACAAGTCAGTTTTGTTTCTATATTCCAGCAAAGAACAATCTTAAATGGAATTTTTAAAAAATTCCATTCAAACAGCCTCTACTACATAAAATATCCAAGAATAAATTTAACAAAAGGTGAAGTACTCATACACTGAAATTAAAAAACACTACTGAATGACAATGAAGACCTAAACAAATAGCAAAATATCTTTCTTCATAGACTAAATATTGTTTTGATATCAATACAGTGTAAAGGAAAGTACAGATTAAATGCAAAACCAAAATTGAGTAGATTTTTTTTTTTTCAAAGATGGGAAAGCTGGCCCTCAAATTCACAGGGAACTGTTAAGGGGCTAGGTTAGCCAAGACAATCTTAAAACAGTATCACAATGTGAACATGTTAACCAAATTATCATGCAAATTTACCCTACATAATGTACAAAGAACTAGGAAATCCTGATCTATTCTTAAGAGAAAACCCAATCAACAGACACTGTCCTAAATTAACCACAGAAGGACTTATTAGACAAAGTGGTTGTTCTGTCTACACTCAATGAGATTAAGGTGCATTCTCTTTAATTCAATGGGAAGACAGTTCTCAGCAGAGGAAAAGGAAGAAAGAGAAGAGGTAAACGACGACTTTGGATCTGAACATAAAGTTATAGAAAAAAAACTCATTGGGGATGAATGAATTGGGGAGATGGAATTTAGATGAGTAGAAATTATATAATTTGAGAATAGAGAGAGAGAAAGAGAGAATTGATCAAAAACTAAATCTCATGATCTGTGGGGCAATACTAAAAATTTTAATATTCATTCCAAATATAACCAAAAAAAGAGAAGGGAAACAATGACTGACCTTAACTTTATGAACTGGAGAACCAAGGAGCTAAAGTCTCACCGTGTTACATGATAATCAAACTGCTAAAAACCAAAGAAGAAGAAAAAATCTTGAAAGGAGTCAGAAAATTTGACACATTATATGTAGAAGAATAACCACTTGAAAGAATAACCACATATATATCAGAAACTACGGAGGCCAGAAGAGAGTGAAAAAACCTCTTTAAAGAGCAAAAAGAAAAAACCGTCAACCAAGAATACTGCAGGCATCAGAAGCTGCTTAAGGTTTAACAGCAAAATAAGGAGAGAAGGAGAGAAGGAGAGGATGGAGAAAGAAGTGAATTCATCCCCTGATGACTTGCCCTACGCAAAGATGTGAAAGGAACTTCTTCAGGCTGAATGGAAATAAAACAAGAAAGAGGTTTTCAACTTCAGGAATAAAAGATGCGGATCAGAAACAGTGAGTGTCTGGGGAGAAAAGATAACTTATTTTTCAACTGTTAAATTGTTAAATATATAAAGGAATTTTGAAAAATTATAAAAATATAAAATGTTTGCACAATGTATACCCTAGACTGGGAATGCAGCGGGAATGCAGAAGAT
This sequence comes from Dasypus novemcinctus, assembly GCF_030445035.2. Classification (NCBI taxonomy): domain Eukaryota; kingdom Metazoa; phylum Chordata; class Mammalia; order Cingulata; family Dasypodidae; genus Dasypus; species Dasypus novemcinctus. The sequence continues at coordinate 34,122,913 of NC_080691.1, forward strand.
GACTTTAACAAAGAAGGTGGTTAAATGACTCATATGGCTGTAAGATGTCCACATTTTACTTGGAAGGTTAAAACATTGTTTTAGACTGCAATACCTATATTACTCTCAGAGCAACTACTAAAAAAGAATTCCAAAGAAACTCGAGAAAAATTGCCTAACCTAAATGGTTCTTTTTCTAAGAAATATGAATAAAGCAGCTAAAACATCAGCATACAAGTTATTAAGGGAAAAATAACTCCCTTGGACAAACACCTACACTACATGTGGTAAAGCCATCTCTCCCAGCTTGGCCTCCCCCCCACCACAGTCACCCTCACCACAGAAGGACTGGTGGCTTCTGCTCTTTCACTCTGAGTGGCTCTCCCCCAGGCGATAAGGTAGGGGGATTCACAGGCCCTGATGACAAAGATGCCACCTTCAGCTGGCTCTGAAGCACCTGAGCCAAATGGCTTACCTCTATCTGCTCTATCAGCTCCAGGGAACCCTATCCCATGGGGATAACAACTTTTCTCATGCCAGGGTAGAGGATGGTGGCTCTGTCTCCCAGTAAGTCTGTCTCCCTTGTGGCAAAGACTATCGTCCAGCAACAGAAAATCGAGACTTGCCAGAGGATCCAGAGGGCTGAGCCACAGCTTCTGACGTGCCTGCATCCTGCAGGTATTTGGCTGAGGAGCAGTCAGGACAGGCAGAGACAGGTCCCCTATGGCACTGGCAATGCATACACGCTGGGGGTCAGTGGAGGACTCTCTTCCTTCCTGCCCAGGCCTGGACCTCTGATGAGAAGCCTCCATTCCAAAAGCTCAGAAAGCAGCTCCATCCAGAACTGCCAGACCATTGCTGTGAGCTCATGCACCAAAGCAAATGCCAGCACAAGCTCATACACCTCCACTCTAGGTTTCCCACAGCTACAGAGGGAGTGGTGTTCACCCCACACCCCTCCAGGCTGCCCCAGAGGTCTACAAGGAAGGTAAGTGATAATGGGCATTGGTCTAGCTTGTCAGCTTCTATGGTATCCCAGAGGAAGATCCAGAGAGAAAAGGGTTTAGATGTGACCTCTGGGATAAAATAAATTCAAGGAATTGCTTACCCAAATCCAGTCACCATAAAGGCAAGATTCCTCACCTGCCACATAAGCAAGGGAACCCTCTGAAATTACCACTCGCAGGGAATGAAGTCACTTTTGAGATTCTAGACTTGGAGAAGAAAGCAGCACTATAGAGTCAACAATGCACTGGGGGAGGAGGAAGACTGAGTCCATCTTAGACTGCAGCTCCACACAGGCTTCCAGTCTTACCTGCTTTGTAGCTAATCCTACATCGACTGATGGAGTCAACATCATGAATTCACACCAATACATCCACTTCAAGAGGGTTCACTGTAAATCTTGCACTTTCACATCTGTAACTCTATCACACAGTAGGTATATGGGGTGAGATACAAAAAAGGATTTGTTGGTCAGTTGAATCCCAAGGCTGTGGTGAGATTATTGAAAAGAAATGGTCATCTTTTTCATTTTACATAGTGGGCACTTGATGAATTCCCTTCTGAAAGTTCACCGTTGCCCGCATTGACTACATCCCTGCTGCTGTCATCTCTCCTAAAAGGAGACAAAGCCTTGTGAACACTCATGGTGGGAACATCATTCTCTCTTGTGAGACTGGGTTTGGGTTAATTGATACAACATGATGAGGGCTTTGGGTGGGATCTGGCTGACCTAGATATATAAGAATTTCTGGGATCCTCTCAGGGATACTGGTATTCATGGAGTATGGGGATGAAATCCCCCTCTTCATGGAGGGCCACCTTTCTTCTTTAAGTCTAGTGGGGACTCTTGAGGAAGAAACATGAAACATCTCTGGAAACAGTGCTGTGTGTCTCCCTTGGGGTTTTGAGATTGCTCTGAGAGGAGAATTTTCTCAAAGGATGTGGACATCTCAATGAATAAATGATTCACTATGTCCCCTCTTCTGTAAACCATAAATCATAAATTCTGAAATAAGTTCAGAATGAGCAAGAGTATAATAATGTATTCACATCACTAGTGATCAGTGAAATGCATATTAGAACCACAAAGTCTCACTTCCATATCTTCCAGAATGAGCACTATTAGGATGAGGAAGACTTCAGTGGGGAAGGTACACACACATGTTGCTCAGGGAGTTGTTTAAGTATTTAGTTAGGGAGATAGTTGGAGCATGCAGACTTCCTCCATTAACTCACCAAGCCTCAGTCTGGCAGGTGACTTTGCCAGTTGATGAGCACCAACTGTTCTTCCAGGGTAGTTCAACAGAAGGTGAAGCTAATTCTTTGCAGAGCTGTTATGTGGCAGTTGGTCTGGAATGGCTTGGGTTCTGAGCCAGTATAGGAGCCAAGCAGACCACCGGTCACTTAGGGGGGTTGGCCAACCCCTAGGAAAGCTCACATGAGGCAGAAGATATTGTGAAGATGCTGGGGGAGGAGGGCCAAAAATCTGGACATCCTTGCTACTTTAGAAGGGCTTTATGTGGGGGAAAGGACATCATATTTTGGGTCAGGGATGGAAATGTAGAGACACGAGGAGGGTCAGAATACATACTCTACTTAAAAGTCACCTCCTCCAGGGCATCAATTCTCCCTCCAGCAACTTTAGGGCAAGAGGATTTTTTAAAGGAAGTGTTTCAGTATACCGTGGCTGACATGTAATGCATACTGGTTGGCTTAAAGGAGTTTATCGTCTTACAGTTTTGGAGGCAGTTATGCCAAGATTAGACTCAGTAAAGGTCCTTGCCCACAGTGCTTGCTTTTGCCTTTCCTTCCCATCACCCAGGGTAACACGGGTTGTGGAGGTGAGGATTTCTGATTCCCACCCACCACTTTCCCCAGAATAGTCACAATAACAAACAAACCCAGGCTCCTGGGACGGTCACTGTCTAGAAGGCCTCACCTTACTTCCTTTCCCCAACTACCTGGGGCCATCTGGCTCTTCACAGGCCTGTCTCCAAGTGTGTCATGGTTTGGTTTGGGTTTCTATCGCCATGATTTGTAATGCCCTCCTCAGGCGTTGGTAATAAACTTTCTTTCCTGAAAACAGTAACAACAACAACACTACCTTAATGACCTTAATTTGCAACTCCTGTGAAGAACTTACCCAATATTCCATGCTCTGGTCGTCCAAACAGATATTTTAGTATTTCAGACTCAGTTTGGGCCTAGTCCTTTCACAGAAGTTTGAGCACAACATAAGGACAGTATGCCAGCTTCACTATTAATTTGCTGCCAGTTTTTCTCAGTCTGGCTTTGCTGTTCATAAATATTTGTTGGTGTGAGGGTAGGAAAAGGTCAGAACTCCACTGTGGGTACTGCTCTTGGAATGTAGTTTGCCTTTTGTCTCACAATACTTAACAGTTACACTTTTGAAATACCATATGAAGAAAAGTAACTGAGTCAACAGGTGAATAATAATAAAAATAACACTATATGTAATAATAAATTAATATGGATTGTGTCTGTAATTTGAGCCAGGACAAATAGTTAATTCTGAGGGCAGCCTATGAGGCCAGTGGTACTATCTCTGTATTTCAGATCTGGAAATGAGACACAGACAATTTAATAAATTTCCCAATTGACAAGAAGCAGAGGCAGAAATCAGTCCTTAACATGTTTTACAATGTCCATGTTCCTATTACATTCATCTTCTGGGCTTGAAGATAACAGTTACTGTCAAAAACATGCTGGGTAAGGTATTAGAAAAGCATTTCAAGGCAAGTGTTCAGAACCACATTCAACCTTTTTACTTTTACAGGTGTAATTGGCACTCAAAAGAGTTATTTCGGTATGCAGCTTACAGATCTATTTAAGAAACTTCAGATGACACAGCAAAGGGAATCAAAATCACAGTCTCACCACTGAAAAAGTACCCAAGCTAATTTTTTTTTTAAAGTCCTGGTGCCAGAGATTAAACCTGTGACCTCACATGTGGGAAGCTGGTGTTTAACCACCGAGCCACACTGGCTCCCCTGAACTGGGTGTTTTGTTTGTTGTTTGTTTGTTTTTTAGGAGGCATTGGGAATCAAATTTGTGACCTCCCACTGGGAAGCAGCTGCTCAACTGCTTGAGCCACATCCACACTCCAATGCTAATATTTGAAAGTATTTCTTCTCTGACCTTTGACAATTAAAAAAAACAACACAAGATAAAGAACTCGGTTAACTATCTCCCCTGAAGGACAATTAGAATACCGAATACCCCAAATACACTACAACCACAAACAATTTCTCAAATCTTCTTCTTTAAAGCCCCTTTCCTGGAAATACCAAGATGGGACACGATTTGGATTGCTACCTGAATCGGTGCTCCCCTAATTGCAATTCTAAGACCATAAATAAATGCCTTTGTTGCCTTGCAGCCTAGTTTGTTATTCCTCAGTTGACATTACACGGTGTCAGAAACAGGATAGTAAGTACCTACCATCCTGACTCTGGAGCTGCTGCTGGATTCGAGCATGGTAAAGGCAAGAGCCTCTTTAGCTCTGCCATCTCCTCAACATCCCTGAGTTCCTGTGTGTCGGTCCTCTCGGCTCTGAACGTCCCTCTTTTTAGTGGAGGATCTAGGCATTTTGGGGATGACTTGTGGTAAAGGACATTTTGAACACTGGTTCTTTTGGTTTAGGCTGCTAACAGCAGCCCTTTTTGTGTACTTGAATCTTTTTTCTTCTGGTTTGGCCTGGTGGCATAAGGCCTTTCTGTTTGCCTTTTCTGTATACAAGGAAAATTTGTCTGGCAAGTACTTGAATGGGACTTTTAAAATTCTGTTTTGGTAATGAGCTCTTTTCAGTGGGGGATGCCTCCCTAACAATCAATTTGACTTCTGTGATCAATCAAATAATTATTTTTTGCCAGCATGGAACAGGCATTTAAACACTATTAGAATGCCTACCATGCTTGGATGAGAAGCCTTGGTTTCCGAAGAACAAGATTCCCATGAAAGGATAAGGTGGTCATAGATGCGCTTGATTGGCACAAGGTCACCCACCACCACAAGACAATTTCTGTGTAATTAGGGACACCTAGTCATAGGTTGGACAACTAGAGCACAGGCCTTCTTCCAGGTACAACAAGTATCCTGTCAAAAGCACATCATAAAACATCACATTTGCCCCAAATTTGCCAGACCATCCCTCTCATGCTTAGGCTTTAGGACTGCTCACAATCAGAACTGACTGAAAGAATGAGTTCCAATTCATCCAAGAAATCTAATGGTAAACCAGCACACCCGCTGCTTCCTGGTTTCCTGTACAAAAACCATGGTCCTGTCTCATGACAATCTTACCCTGCTGGACCTGGCACACTAGAGAAAATCTTGAATTATAATGACTAAAATGTGACCTTCTGATATGCCTAAATGTGTATATCTGCATGCTAAACTATGAAATAGAAGCTCTGAAACTAAGCAACATGAATGAAATACTTCTTTTACTAGATATCCTGAAGGCTTCCAAATGTATAATGAATTGTAAAATTGCTTCTCTTCAAGAAACAAATACTAAATTAACAAAAACTAACAAAGATGGGAAGTGGATTTGGCCCAGTGGACAGGGCGTCTGCCTACCCCATGGGAGGTCTGTGGTTCAAATCCCGGGCCTCCTTGACCCGTGTGGAGCAGGCCCATCTGCAGTGCTGATGCGCGCAAGGAGTGCCGTGCCACGCAGAAGTGTCCCCCGCGTAGGGGAGCCCCACGCGCAAGGAGTGCGCCCCATAAAGAGTAGCCACCCAGCGCGAAAGAAAGTGCAGCCTGCCCAGGAATGGCAGCACACACACGGAGAGCTGACACAACAAGATGACACAACAAAAAGAAACACAGATTCCCATGCCACTGACAACAATAGAAGCGGACAAAAAGAAGAACACGCAGCAAATGGACACAGGGAACAGACAACTGGGGTGGGAGAAGGGGAGAGAAATAAATAAAATAAATCTTTAAAAAAAAAACAACAACAAAAACTAACACTTATCTAAGTGCATTACTGAGCTTGAAAAGGTATCCAGAACTCCGGAATCTGTCCTAATCCTTTTTCAAACCCCTTCTGTCTTCCTCCTTTATGTCCCAGCTTAGCCTAACTCCACTTCCATAGTGATAAAACTTCCCATATCCTACTGAAGACCCAGTAGCCCTCCTGGGGAGTACGACAGTGTATAAAATATGGAAGGATAAACTCATTATGCTACATCCTTACAATGGTATATACTTACATGGCACTCCGAATAACAAACTTTTGATTCACACAGCAACAAGATGGAATTCACATAATAATTAGATATAACATTCAGCCAGACTCAAAAGGGTTCATATTCAGTGTTTTCATTATAGGATGTGAAAAAAGAGAAATCTAAATTATGGTGATCACAGAATAGCAGTAACCACTGGGGTTACTGATGGGAAGTAGCACAGGAGCAGCTACAATGGGCTGGATGAATTATGCTGATTACTGTGTTGGTAATACATGTGTTTATGTTTATAAGAAACAATCCACATGTACACTTAGCACTTGTGCAATTACAATATGTTAAGTACTGATCGATCAAAAAAACAAGAAATACAAAAAGTAAATGTATCTACAAATCGAACTACATGCTCTGGTGGCTTGCACTGATTTCTATGAAGTTTTACTATAGTTATAATACCAATCTTGTACACACACTTCCAAGAAATAGGTAAGAGGAAGCACACTTTGATAAAATCAGGTGGATCTTGATACCAAACCCAAGAAAGGACATGACAAGAGAGGGGAATTAAATTATGGGTCATAACTCTTCTGCCCACAGATGCTGAAATTCAAACAAAATATACAGAAGCTGGATCCAGAGAGTTAGAAACTGATTTCATTGTGGGATTTCTGTGGGATGTAGTGTAGCCTGGGAGAGTCCTAAGAAGAGATGGATATTAATGATGAGCATGTGGTACCAGAGGGAAGGCAGGCCTGGGGGGAGCTCAGGAAATTCCTGTGTGGGATCTCCAGGCTGTGGCTTATGGAGAGTCCTCTAAAAGGAAATGGGACTCTCTTCCCTGCCATTGCAGGGAATGGGGTGGGAGGAATATTTTGTACAGCACAGACTGAATTTGCATTTTTACCCTTAACCACTCTCCTCATCCATCTCTGGGTTCACTGTGTTATTCAGTCCCTAGATTATTCTTTAGCTTTCTTTCTACTGACATTTACTACTTCCAGACTACTGTTTTCAGCCACAATCCCATTTACAAACCACTTGCTACTCACTATAATGTGTTACCATCAACTCTATCCATTTCCACACTTTTACAGTCAAGTTAATTAAAACTTCTATATCCATTAAGCATCAGTAGTGCTTCTCAACCCTCCTTTTACCTCTTAATAACCTATACTCTAGGTTTTAATTCCATGAGTTTATTATTTGTGTTTAATTCATATTAGTGAGACTAGGCAATATTTATCCTTTTGTGTCTGGCTTACTACGCTTAGTATAATGTCTTCAAGACTCACCCATGCTATCACGTGTCCCAATTTCATTTCTTCTTACTGTGGCATAGTATTCCATCATACATATATAGCACATTTTGTTTATCCATTCATTGGTGGATGGACACTTGGTTTGTTTCCACCTTTTGGCAATTGTGAATAACACCACTCTGAACGTTGGTGTGCAGATGTCTGTTTGTGTCATAGTGTTTAGTTCTTTTGGATATATTCCTAGCAGAGGAATTGCTGGATCATATGGCAGTTCTATATTCAGTTTCCTGAGGAACTGCCAACTGTCTTCCACAAGGCCGCACCATTTTACAACTTTTATCAACAGTGAAGGAGTGTTCCTATTCCTCCACATCCTCTCCAGCACTTATTGTCATCAGTTTTTTAAATAATGGCCATTCTATATGGTGTTAGATGATATCTCATTGTTGTTATAATTTGCATTTCCCTAATAACTAGTGATATGGAACATTTTTTCATGCACTTTTTGGCCATCTGTATTTCCTCTTTGGAGAAATGTCTATTTAAATCTTTTCCCATTTTTTAATTGGATTGCTTGCTCTTTCATTGTTGAGTTGTATGATCTCTTTATATAGAATGGACATCAAACCCTTATCACATAAGTGGTTTCCAAATATGTTCTCCCATCGACTGGGCTGCCTTTTCACCTTCTTAATAAAGTCCTTTGAATCACAGAAATGTTTAAGTTTGAAGAGGTCCCATTTATCCATGTTTTCTTTCATTGCTTGTGCTTTTGGTGTAAGGTTTAAGAATCCACCACGTACCACCAGGTCTTGAAGATGTTTCCCTACATTTTCTTCTAGGAGCTTTATTGTACTTTCTTTCATATTTAGGTCTTTGATACATTTTAAGTTAATTTTTGTACAAGGTGTGAAATAGGGGTCTTCTTTCTTTCTTTTGGCTATGGATATCTAGTTCTCCCAACACTATTTGTTGAATAAACTGTTCTTTCCCAACGGGGTGGGCCCGACAGGCTTGTCAAAAATCACTTGGCCATAGATGTGAGGGTCTGTTTCTGAACCATCAATTCAGTTCCATTGGTCTATGTGTCTATCTATATGCCAACACCATGCTGTTTTTACCACTGTAGCTAGGTAATATGATTTAAAGTCTGGAAGTGAGAGTCCTCCAACTTCACTTTTCTTTTTTAAGATGTTTCTGGCTATTCAGGGCCTCTTATCCTTCCAGAGAAATTTAATACTTGTGTTTTCCGTTTGCTTATAAAATGCTGGTGGAATTTTTATTGGCATTGCATTGAATCTGTATATCAATTTGGGTAGAACTGACATCTTACTGATATTTAGTCTTCCAACATGAGCATGGAATGTTCTTCTAATTATTTAGGACTTTTAAAAATTTCTCTTAGCAATACATTATAGTTTTCTGAATACAAGTGCTTTGCATCTTTGATTAAGTTTATTCCTAAATATCTGATTCTTTTAGTTGCTATTGTAAATGGATTTTTTTCCTGACTTCCTCCTCAGATTGCACATTATTAATGTGTAGAAACACCACTGATTTTTGCATATTGATCTTGTATCCTGACACTCTACTGAAATCATTTATTAGCTATAGCAGCTTTGTTGTAGATTTTTTCAGGACTTACTAGATACATAATCATATCACTGTCAACAATGAAAGTTTTAATTCTTCTTTTCAAATTTGGAGGTCTTTTATATCTTTTCCTTGCTTGATTGCTCTAGCTAGAACCTCTAGCACTATATTGAACAACAGTGGTGACAGTGGGCATCCTTGTCTTGTCCCTGATCTCAACGGAAAAGCTTTCAGTCTTTCACCATTGAGTACAATGTTAGCTGTGGGTTTTTCATATATGGCCATTATCATGTTGAGAAAGTTTCCTTCAATTTCTATTTTTCTGTAGTACTTTCATCAGAAAGGATGCTGTATTTTGTCAAATGCCTTTTCTGCATCAATTGATAAGATCATGTGATTTTTCTTCTTTGACTTATTAATGTGGTGTATTATGCTGATTGATTTTCTTGTGTTGAACCAGCCTTGCATGCCTGGTATAAAACCCACTTGATCAAGATGGATAATCATTTTCATGTGTCATTGGATTCAATTAGAGAAATGGGTCTGTAAGTTTCTTTTTTTTTTATATCTTTATCTGGCTTTGGTAGTAGGGTGATATTGGCTTCAGAGAATGAGTTTGGTAATATTTCTTCTTGTTCAATTTTCTGGAAAAGACTGAGTAAGACTGGTATACATATTCTTTGAATGCTTGGTAGAATTCACCTGTGAAACCATCTGGTCTTGGGCTTTTCATTTTGGAGAGCTGTTTGATGACTGTTTTAATCTCTTAACATGTGATTGGTTTGTTGAGGTCTTCTATTTCTTCGAGCATCAGTGGAGGTTGTTTGTACATTCCTAGGAATTTTTCCATTTCATCTACATTGTTTAGTTTTTTAGCATAAAGTTGTTTATACTAATCTCTTATGATTTTTCTTATTTCTGTGGGGACAGTAGTAACGTTCCCCTTTTCATTTTTTATTTCATTCATTTGCATCTTCTCTCTTTTTTTCTTAGCCACTCTAGCTAAGGGTTTGTTGATTTTGTTAATTCTTCTCAAAGAGCCACCTTTTGGTTTTGTTAATTCTCTCTACTTTTTTTGTTGTTGTTGTGGTTGTTGTTCTTAATTTTATTTCTGTGCTGATCTTTGATATTTCACTCCTTCTACTTGCTTTGGGATTAGTTTGCTGTTCTTTTTCCAGTTCCTCCAGCTGTGTAGTTAGGTCATTGATTTCAGCTCTTTTTTCTTTTTTAATGTAAGCATTGAGAGCTATAAATTTTCCTCTTAACAGTGCCTTTGCAGCTTGCCATAGGTTCTGCTATGTTGTATTCTCATTGTCATTTGTCTTCAGAGATTTATTGATTTCTCTTGAAGTTCTTCTTTGACCCACTGATTTTAAGAGTGTGTTTTTAATCTCCATATATATGTGAATTTTCCCTTTTTTGCCGCTTGTTGATTTCCAGGTTTATTCCATTATGATCAGAGAAAGTGCTTGGTATAATTATGATTTTGTTGAATTTATTGAGATCTGCTTTGTGACCCAACATATAGTCTATCCTGGAGAAAGACCCATGAGCACTTGAAAAGAATGTATATCCTGGTGTTTTGGGGTGCTATGTTCTGTATGTGTTTATTAGGTTTAGTCCATTTATCATATTATTCAAGCTGCTTCTTTATTGATCTTCTGCCCAGGTGTTCTGTCCAATGCTGACAGTGGTGTATTGAAGTCTCCAACTATTATTGGAGAGATGTCTATTTCTCCCTTCAGTTTTGTCAGTGTTTGCCTCATGTGTCTTGGGGCATTCTGGTTAGGTGAATATATATTTATGGCTGTTATTTCTTCCTGGTGAATCATCCCTTTTATTAATATGTAAGGTCCTTCATTGTCTCTAATAACAGTTTTGTTTTTAAAACCTGCATAATTTGATATAAGTATAGCTACCCCAGCTTTTTTCCCCAACCTTTCACTTTCAATTTATTGGTATCCTTTGGTCTAAGGTGAGTCTCTTGCAGACAACGTATAGATGGCTTATATTTTCTTATACATTCTGCCAGTCTGTGTCCTTTGATTGGGGAATTTAATCCATTAAGAAGCAATGTTATTACCAATCCAATGTCCACATAGAAGAGGTGGCATTGGATTGGGAAAAGTGGACATAATGGACAAAGGGTATGGGGAAAGGCAGGAAGAGATGAGAGGTGGAGGCGTCTTCGGGACATGGAGCTGCCCTGGATGGTGCTTCAGAGGTAATCGCCGGACATTGTAAATCCTCACAGGGCCCACTTGATGGAATAGAGGAGAGTATGGGCCATGATGTGAACCAATGTATATGAGGTGCAGAGGTGCCCAAAGATGTACTTACCAAATCCAATGGATGTGTCATGATGATGGGAACGAGTGTTGTTGGGGGGGGGGGGAGAGGGGGGGGTGGGGGGGTGGGGTTGAATGGGACCTCACATATATATTTTTAATGTAATATTATTACAAAGTCAATAAAAAATAAAAAAATTTTTAAAAAAAAGAAGCAATGTTATTAATATAAAGGCAGTTCTTATTTCATCCATTTGATCTTCGTGGTTTACCCGTCATTTGATTTTTTGACACTTTTAGTTACTCTCTTCCAGACCTCTCTCTCCTGTCTTTTCTTTTCAGGCTGTAACACTCCCTTTAGTATTTCCTGCAAAGCTGGTCATTTTGTTAGAAACTCTCTTGATTTCTGCTTATCTGTGAATACTCTAATCTCACCCTCAGTTTTAAAAGATAATCTTGCTGGGTACTAAATTCTTGGGTGGCAGTTTTTCTCCTGCAGTATCTTAAATATATCATACCACTGCCTTCTTGCCTCCATGGTTTCTGATAAGCAATCAGCACTTAATCTTATTGGGCATTCCTTATATGTTCTTATATGTTATGCATTGCTTTTCTCTTGCTGTTCTCAGAATTCTCTGTCTTTGTCATTTGACATTCTGATGAGTATGTGTCTTGGATGTGGTCTATTTGGATTTATTCAGATGGGAGTACGTTGTGCTTCTCAGACATGGATATCTATGTCCTTCAATAGAGTTGGGAAATTTTCCACCATTATTTCTTCAAATATTCCTTCAGCCCCTTTTCCTTTCTCTTCTCCTTCTGGGACACCCATGACACATATGTTTGCATGCCTTTTGCAGTCATTTAGTTCCATGAGACTCTGTTCAATTTTTTCCATTCTTTTCCTCATCTGTTCTTTTTAATGTTCACTTTCTGAGGCCATGTCTTCAAGCTTACTGATCCTTTCTTCTGCTTCCTCAAATCTGCTGTTATATGCCTCCAGTGTAATTCTTATTTCATTTATTGCACCTTTCATTCCCATAAGGTCTGCTATTTTTCTATGTGTGCTTTCAAATTCTACTTTGTGCTCAATTAGAGTCTTCTTAATATCCTTAATCTCTTTAGCCATTTCATTGAATTTATTAAGGAAATTTGTTTGAACATCTAAGATGACTTGTCTTAACTCCTTTATGTCATCCAGAGGCTTATCTTGTTCCTTTAACTGGGCCATCTCTTCTTGTTTCTTCGTATGGATTATAATTTTTTGTTGGTGTTTCTGCATCTGGCTTGCTAGATGTATTTATTCTGGGTGCAGTTTCTCCCTTCAGTTTAGCGATTTCTTGTCTTCTCTCCCTTGCTGGTTGTGTAGTAGGAGCCAAGGATGTAGTTGGTGCTGTAAGCTATGGAGACTGAAGTTGCCCACATTGCCCCAGGAATTGATGAAGCTTCTCCCACCTTTCTCTTGTGTCAAGGGTAGGGACAGAGCTGCAGCCATGTACAATAATCCAAGTTGGGCACAAGACTGTCTGTAGTCACCTGGAGACACTGAAGAAGCTTCATACCCCTTTGTGCCCTACCTTAGGCAGGGATGGAGTCATAGATGTGGTCAGCAATCTATGTTGTGTGGGTCCAAAATGACCACAGCTGCACAGGTAAATTGATGTAGTACCAGACCCTCTCCCTGCTAGCGGTGGGAATGTACTCTCTGGAGTACCCAACAATCTAATCTCTGTGGGGTAAATATGCCTGCAGTTGCCCTGAGAAGCTGAGGGAGTACTGTCCCTTCTGCACTCTAGGGGGTGGGAATGGAACCACCAATGCTCAACAGTTCAGTCCTGTAGGCCGAAAGTACCCACCACTGCCTGGAGAGGCTGAGGAAGCACCAGCCCCCTCCCATCCTATTGGGTGTGGGGGTGGTTCTATGGGTGCTCAACAGTTCAGGCCCTTTAGGCTGAGAATTGCCACTGTTGCCTGGAGAGGCTGAGAAAATATCAGTCCCCTTCTATCCTCTTAAGGCATGGGGTGGGATCCATAGGTGCCCAACAGTTCAGTCCCTGTTGGCCAAAAGTACCCACCATTGTCCAGAGAGGCTGTGGAGACACCAGACCCTTCCTATCCTATTGTGGGTGGGAGTGGATTCACAGGCATCCAGTAGTTCAGTCCATGCACACCAAAGGTCTGCCATGGCCCAAAAGGCTATGGAAACACCAGCCCCATTCTTTCCTATTGGGTGGTGACGGTGGGTCCACAAGTACCCACCAGTATAGGCTGTGAGAGTCAAAAGCACCTGCAGTTACCCAGAGAGGCTGGGTAAACACAGTCCATCTCTTGTCCTATTGGGGATGGGGGTGGAGCCACAGGTGCCCAATGATCAGGCTTGTGCAGGCCAAAACTGCCTGAAGTTGCCCTGAAAGGCTGAGGGAACGCCAGCCCCCTCCTATCCTGTGGGGGGACAGAGGTGGAGATGGTCTCAAAGGCATTCAAGAAACCTGTTTTTGTGGGCTGAAAGCTCCTGCCATTGTCCAGAGAGACCAAGGATACCCAGCCCCTCCCCTATTCTCTTGGGGTGCAGGGATGCAGCCTCAGGGTCTGACTACTCAGCCTGCGCCATCAGAGAGCACTTGTAGTTGCCTGGAGAGGCTGATGCAGGTCCCACCAGCTACCTCTCTGCTGCAGGTGGAGATGGGGCCTAGGCTAGGGCTGCAGTAAGATCTTGGTGGAAAGAAGCCAGTCCCTAACTTCACTGGATTTCAGCCAGCCAGGCTTCCCCTCATGCCGGAAGGCGGAGTAAAAATGGTGGCTACTGGACTCTTTCCCACTTAGACAGGCTCAGACCGTACCTGTCTCTAGGATTATACTTTAGCCAGCCTCAGACCATACCTGTCTCTAGTATTATACTTTAGCCAGCCAAGTCCACTAATCAGTAGCTGAGGTCAGTGGACAACTGTCTCTTCCTCCACCATTTATGGGAAATGGAGCTTCTAACTCCAGCCATGGAATAGCTGCTAAGGTAGCTTGCGCCCCTGAAGTAGGATGGGCACCAGCCTCTGTGGCATGGCTTGCAGCTTCCCAAGTAGGTCGCTGCAGCTTCCTCCTGCCAGAGATGGAACTGGGGTTTAGGCTAGACCTGCAATCTAACCAGGGTGGGAAGAAACCAGTCTCCTTACAAGCACTATGATTTTCAGTCAGCCCCGCTGCTCCTCATGCCAGATGGCAGAGTCAAAATGATGGCCACTGGCTTCCCTCTGACCTGGACAGGCTCAAAGTTTAGTTGTTCCTAGGATTCCACTTCATCCCGCTGAATCCAGTAACCAATAGGTGAAGGTGGTGCCACACTGTGTCTTCCTCCCCTGTTTTTTTAAAAATTAATTTATTGAAGTATATCACTCATACATAAACATACATAAATAGTGTATGATAATAGTTTTGTACTTACAAAACAAACATATATAACATCATGCAGGACTCTCATAACTCGCCCTACCACCACTAACTTGCATTGTTGTTAAACCTTTTTAACGAATGATTAAAGAGCATTGTCAAAATATTACTACTAACCAAAGTATTTTTCCCCCAACCAACCCTATTATCTTTATATCATTTATATATGAACATACACAAACAATTAAGTGTATAGTAAAACTTGTAAACTTACAGAGCAAACACGCATAATATCATACAGGGGTCCCATACATCAACCCTCCACCAACACCTTGCATTGTCATGAGATGTTTGTTACAAATTATGAAAAAATATTGTCAAAATCTTATTACTAATCATAGTCCTTATCTTACATTTGGTGTGTTTTTTCCCCAAACCACCCTATTTTTTAAATATATTTTTTATGACAGAAGTTATAAACTTATAAAACAATCATACACGTGTGCAGAATTCCCAAACAACACCCCTCCATCAACATACCACCCTGGGGTGGAATATTTGCTACAGATAAGATAATATCATCTGATTGTTACCATGTCCATAGTGTACATTTGGTTCACATTTCCCATACTGCCTCTTTATCAATACAGTATAACTTCCGCATCAATGCAAGAATATTATATTATTATTAGTAACTACAGTCCAGAGGTCACGCCAGCATATTTTTCCCATGCTTCTCCACATTCCCAACACCCTGAAGTAGTGATATACATTTGCTCTAGCTCACAAAGGACACTCTTGCACCTGTACCATCAACCACAATTCTCATCCACCTCTTGGTTTACTGTGCTATTCAGTTCCTAGATTATTCTTTAGCATTTTGTCAATTGGCATTTACATACGTAGACTATCATTTTCAGCCACATACCCATTTATAAATAGCTGTTACTCACTATGTGTTAACATCCACTCTATCATTTTCCACACTTTTACAGTAAAGCTAATTAAAACTTCTACATACAGTAAACATTAATAGTTCATCTCAGTCCTCCTCTTATCTCCTTTAAGAAACCATCTACTGCCAGGTCTCAAAGATACTTTCCTACAATTTCTTCTAGAAGTTTTATGGTTCTTGCTATTATTTTTAGTTTTTTTTTAATCCATTTTGAGTTAATTTTTGGACAAGGTGTGAGATAGGGGTCCTCTTTCCTTCTTTTGGCTATAGATATCCAATTCTCTCAGTACCACTTCTTGAATGGATTGTTCTGCCTGGGCTGTGTGCATTTGACAGGCTACTCAAAAATCACTTGACCATACATGTGAGGGTCTGTTTCTGAACCATAAATTTGGTTCCATATTCTATGTGTCTGTCTTTAGGTCAGTACCACGCTGTTTTTACTACTATAGCTAGGTGGAGCAGGTTGATATAATTGATCAATTCCTAAAAGAAACACAGAATTATGCTTGTAATCTGATCTATACCAGGGTTTGATTGAGTTAAGATTAGGGCTTTAATTGGGCCACATCACTTGGGCATTGGGTCTCCACCCCGTGGTGGGTGGGGACTCACTGATAAAAGAACAGAGTTGAGGGTTTTTAATGTTGAAGCTTCAATGTTGGAGTTTGATGCTGAAGACTTCAACTAGAGACTCCGGGAAGTCAGCATACAGAGGAAAGAGAAGCCAGCCCCAGGAAGGAAGGAATCATTGAGGCAGAGAAAAGCAAGCCCCAGGAACATAGGAATCCAGGAAGCCTGAACCCTTGCAGATCTTGGCAGCCATCTTGCTCCAAATAGACTTTGGTGAGGGAAGTAACTTATTCTTTATGGCCTGGTATCTGTCAGCTCCTGCCCCCAAATAAATGCCCTTTGTAACGCCCAGCAGATTTCTGGTATTTTGCATCAGCACCCATTTGGCTGACTAATACACTAGGGAATATGATTTAAAGTCTGGAAATGAGGGTTTGCTTTTTCTTTTTATGATGTTTCTGGGTATTCAGGACCCCTTACTCTTCCAAATAAATTTGATGATAGTGTTTTCAATTTTTTTTCTAATGTTGGTGGAATTTTTATCCAGATTGCATTGAATCTTTATATCAATTTGAGTAGAATTGACATCTTAATGATATTTAGTCTTCTAATCCAAGAGCATGGAATGTTCTTCCAGTTATTTAGGCCTTTTTTTATTTCTTTTAAAATTGAGTTGCAGTTTTCAGAATAAAAGTGCTTTATATCGTTGGTTAAGTTTTTCCTGACAATTAAGAGTTTTATCTGTCATATTTCATTTTCACCACTCTTTTGATACTTTTATTGATATAATCTTCATTTCTAGACTCTCTTCCAGGCTTCTCTCTCCTGTCTTTTCTTTTCAGGCTCTAGCATACCCTTTAGTACTTCCTGAAAATCTGATCTCTTGCTTAGAAACTCTCTCAGTTTCTGTTTATCCGTGAATATTCTAATCTCGCCCTCATTTTTGAAAGAGTCGTGCTGGTTATAAGATTTTGGATGGAAGTTTTTCTCTTGTAGTATCTTATATATATCAGACCACTGTCTTCTTGCCTCCATAGTTTCTGGGAGAAATCAGCCCTTAATCTTATTTGGTATCCCTTATACGCTATGCATTGCTTTTCTCTTGCTGTTCTCAGAATTCTCTCTTTGTCTTTGGCATTTGACATTCTGATGAGTATGTGTCTTGGAGTTGGTCTATTTGGATTTATTCAGATGGGAGTACGTTGTGCTTCTTGGACATGGATACCTATGTCCTTCAATAGAGTTGGGAAATTTTCTAACATTATTTCTTCAAATATTCCTTCAGCCCCTTTTCCCTTTTCTTCTCCGTTTGGGGCACCCATGATATATATGTCTGCATGCCTTTTGCTGTCATGTAATTCCCTGAGATCTTGTTCAATTTTTTCCGTTCTTTTCTTATCTGTTCTTTTGTGTGTTCACTTCCAGAGGCCATTTCTTCAAGCTCACCAATCATTTCTTCTGCCTCCTCAAATCTGCTACTATATGATTCCAATGTGTTTTTAATTTCATTTATTGCACCTTTCATTCCCATAAAATCTGCTATTTTTAATGTATGCTTTCAAATTCTTCTTTGTGCTCATCCCTTGTCTTCTTAATATGCTTATTCTCTTTAGCCATCTCATGGAATTTATTATGGAGATTTGTTTGAACATCTGAATAGTTGTCTTAACTCCTTTATGCCATCTGGAGGCTTATCTTCTTCCCAGGCCATAGGAAGGTAGGCCATAGCTGCTTGTTTCTAGGTGTGGATCATAATTTTTTGTTGGTGTCTCGGCATCTGGCTTACTAGAGTATTTATTCTGGGTACAGTTTTCCTTTTTAGTGTAGGCCTTCCTGCTGTTTCTCTCTTGCTGATTGTGTAGTAGGAGCCAATATTTTAGTTGGTCCTTGTAAGCTGTGGGCTCAAGATGCCCTCATAGCACCAGGGAGCAATGAAGCTTCTTCCATCTTTCTCCTTTGCCAGGGGTAGGGACAGAGTCACAGCTGTGTGAAAAAATTCAAGTTGTGCAGGCCTAGACTGTAGTTGCCCAGAGAGACTAATGAAGCTTCATAACCCTTTCTCTCCTGTCTAGGGTCGGGATGTAGCTGCAGGTGTGAGCAGCAATCTGCAGTGCGGGTCCAAGATGACTGCAGTTGACCCGGTAGACTTCCGATTTTCAGTCTGTGCCAGCCAAAGTTACCTGCAGTTACCTGGATAGGCTGATGCAGGGCCTGCCAGCCTCCACCCTGCCAGAGGCAGAGATGAAGAATAGGCTAGGGCTGCAGGCTGATCTGGGTGAAAGAAACCAGTTCCTGCCATCATTTGATTTTTGGTTAGCCTGGCTTCCCCTCAGGTTGGGGGTAGAACCAAAATGGTGGCCACCGGCCTCTTTCCTTCTTGGGCTGATTCACACCCCAACTGTTCCTGGGGTTATATCTTAGCCAGCTGAGTCTACCAATCAGTAGCCAAAATTGGCAGCCAACCGTCTCCTCCTCCCCTGTTTTTGGGAAATGGAGCTTCCAATTCCAGCCACAGAATAGCTCCTGAGGCAGCTCGTGCTGCCAGGGTAGGAAGATAACCAGCCTGCACAACTTGGCTGGCAATTTCCCAGAGAGGCTAGTGCAGGTCCCTGCAGGTTCCTCCCTGCTGGAAGTTGCAAAGGGGCTTAGGCTAGAGCTGCAATCTGACCTGGATGGGAAGAAGCCAGTCCCACCAGCACTGTGATTTTCAGTTGCCTCCGCTTCCCCTCTTGCCAGGCATGGAATTAAGATGGCAGCTACCAGCCTCTTTCTGACTTGGACAGGCTCAAATTTTAGCTGTTCTCAGGATTATACTTTAGCCCGCTGCATTTACTCATCAGTAGCTGAAATTGGTGCCCAGACATCTCTTCCTCCCCCGTTTTTGGGAAGTGGAGCTTTCAATTCCTGCCATGGAATAGCTCCCGAGGTGGCTTGTGCCTCCAGTGGAGGCTGGACACTTGCCTCCAGGGTGTGGAGTGCTCGTCTTAAGAGTCTTCTCGGCAGATGAGCAGTCCCCTCCTTCCATTCCTTCAAGGATGTGGCAGGATGCTCTTCTGGCCTCCTAGAGCTTCCAAACAAGTGCTTCAGCCAGCTCCAGATAGCTCTGGGTGTGAACTAACTGCCCTGTAGTGGGAGTTGTCTCTAGGAGCTCCTTACTCCACTGCCATCTTGCTGGTTCTCCCTTCCTCCCCTGTTTTTTTGTGGGAAATGGAGCTTCCAATTCCAGCCATGGAATTGTTCCCGAGGCAGCTTGTGTGCCATGGGCACTGACCTCCACAGTGTGGGGGGCTTTACTCACAAATCCTCTGTGCAGATGGTCAGTCTTCTCCTTCCACACTCTCAAGGATGTTGCAGGATACTGCTCTGGTCTCCTGGGTCCTCCAAACAGATGTTTTAGGTAGCTCTGGGTGATCACCAACTGCCCTATATCACGAGCTGACTCCAGGAGCTCCTTACTCTGCCACTATCTTGGCTTCTCCCCTGGCCTATTGATTTTTATAAGGATATGAAGACCAGTCCATGGGGAAAGAATGGTTTCTTTCAACAAATGGTGCTGAGAAAACTGGATATCCACAAGTAATAGAAAAAGTTGGACTCCTACCTCACATCATGTAAAAGAATTAACAAGTGAACCAAAACTTAAATAGAACAGCTAAATCTATAAAACTATAAAACCCTTAGAAGAAAACATAAGAGAATGTCTTCAAGACCTTGGGTCTGGCAATAATTTCTTGGATATGACATCAAAAGTACAGCCAACAACAAAAAATACATACATAAATTGACATCATCAGAATGGAAAACTTTTGTGCATTAAAGGACACTATTCAAGCAAATGAAAAGGCCATCTTCACAATGGGAGAAAAAATATATAAATCTATATATCTGATAACAGTCTAGTATTCAGAATATATAAAGGAATCTTACAACTCAACACCAAAAACACAATCAACTTAACTGAAAAATAGGCAAAGGATGTCAATAGACATTTTTCCAAGGAAGATACACAAATGTTTAAAAACCACATGAAAAGATGCTCAACAGCATTAGCCATTAGTGAAATGCAAATGAAAGCCACATGAGATACCACTTCACACACACTAGGATGGCTAGAATTTTAACAACAGAAAATAATCCTGGGTGGGGATATGAAAATTAGAACCCTTATACAATGCTGGTGGGAATATAAAATGATGCAGCCATTGTGGAAAACATTTTGCAGTTCCTCAATAATTTGAATATAGTATTACTATGTGACCCAGCAAGTCCACTCCTAGGTATATACCCCGAAAGAACTGAAAACAGGTGCACAAAAAGACACCTATACATGAAAGTTCATCGCAGCATTATTTACAATAGCCAAAAGGTGAAAACAATCCAAATGCCCACCAACTGATATATGAATGAACAAAATGTGGTAAATCCATACAGTGGAATATTATTCAGCCATAAAAGGGAATGCAGTACTGATACATGCTACAACAAGGATGAACCTTTGAAAACCTTATGCTAAGCAAAAGAACCCAGAAACAACAGGCTATATATTGTATGGTTTTGTTTTTATGAAATATTCAGAATAGGCAAATCCATAGAGAGAAAGCAGGTTAGTGGTTTTCAGGAGCTGTGGGGCAGGGGAACTGAGCAGTGCTGCTTAATGAGTATGGGGTTTCCTTTCAGGCCAATGAAAATGGCATGGGAATAAACAGTGGTGATGGTTGCACAGCACTGTGAATGCTCTAAATGCCCAATTTGTACTTTTAATTGGTTAAAATGGTTAATTTTATGATATGTGAATGTTACCACAATAATGAAAAGACTAGCTGATGGCTAGAACATGGGATGAGAGGGAAAGAGAGAAATCAAGACTCCCTCCCATTTACCTTTGGGGGTTATTGACTGACGGGCCTTAAGAATTCACTGTGCTCATCCTCAACCACATCCTTTCTCTTGTTGTCACATCCCTGCCTCAGGACCTTTGCACCTGTTCTTCCTCCAAGTTCTAGCCTGGTTGTCTCATCTTGCACCACTCATGACTCTGTTTTGCTCTCACCTCTTCAAATATTCTTCCATAAGCCTATCATGTGGATGATTCCATATGTGGAGACTTGGGTGGGTCTAACGTTACCTCCATAGAGAACCCACCCCATAGTTACTCGCTATCATGCCACCCAGCTCAGGGAGTCCAGAGCATTCATCACAATCAGATATTTGACTGTTTGGATCACTTGTTTATTGCTTGTCTCCCCTGGCTAAAACGTAAGCTCTGTGAGCAAAATAACCTCATACAGGTCCACACCACATCCCCCATGCCAGGCAAATCGTGGGCACTCAATAGAGATTTGGTGAGTAAATGAATGAGTAAATGAATGTATGAAATACACCTGGAAGATGACAGAACAAACTCCAGCTTTGTTTATATGAAGATCAAGAAGAACAAAGTACAGCTTAGCAGCCACTATCTCTCTATGTGAGGAGACAAGATTTTAATTTTTTGCCTCAAGTATACATGTGAAAATTCATTACGGTGAGGTCAAGTCATCCATCTCCCTGCTTCCAATCAGGACGGTCCAACAAAGGGAACTACTAGTCTTCCTCTTAGAACTCCTGGGGCCTTCCACCTTCATCCCTGAGCCCCAGGGATGAACCTCGGGACCCACAAGTCCTGTGAGCACGAGTCAGCTATTACCAGGTCTCATGAGCCTGTGAAGTCGCACGCACAGCGCTCACCCACTTGCTGTTCTTCCCTTCACCTGCTCATACAGCATCTCCATCCCGCCCTGTGAAAACCTCTCTGCCCCAGTACCTGGAAGTCCCTGACAAGGTGCGCACAACGCTACCTGTGGGCTACAGTCACCGAGCCTGCCCTGTGGACATTTCTCCTGCTTGGTCCCCCTGGGGATCGCAGTGATATCCGAGTCCACAGGTCACTAGCAGAAGCCCCACCACACCACTACCAATGGATTTCGTACTGGCTGGCATGAGGTCTCTGGATGCTCCCCAAATTTCCACTCCTGTGTTGTATTCAGAGGTGGCTCAGCTCCAGCTGCTGAGCCTGGATTTAGGAAACGTATTCAGGAGGACCTTGTTCCTCTTTGACAGGTACTAAATTGCCTAGTATCCCTTGCAGCTAAAAGTGACCGTGTAACTCAGTCTGTTAAGGTGAGGGTGAATAAGACTTACAAGGAAATCTATTAGGAGGCATTTGGGAGTGCCTTGGCCTTCCAGATTCAAGAAACAGATGCAGCTGACAGAACACACCCTTCTTCCTGCAATGATATTTAATGTAATGCCTGGATTTATGGCAGCCATCTTGAGGCTATGAGGCATAAAGCCATAAATCAAGGCGATGCCAGGAAAAGAGGAAAAGCCTGGGTCTCTGACAGCCTCTGTTAGCCAATGAATCAGTGCCTGGGAGAGTCTTGTGGCCCAAAATACTTTCAGGGGCCCATGAAAATATTTTAGTTTCCTTAAGAAAATCATAAGAAAAAACAAACTTTTAGTTAGAAGAAAATGTCTTAAGATGTAATATTAAAGTAGATTATTATATATTCATCTATGCCAAAACAGCCACAAATATAATTTGTCACATTATTTATGCAAGAAGTATTCACTGAAGGCACTAGGGCCATATTCTTGTTAGATGGTGACAACAAACCCTTATTTTTTAGATAGGTTTCTGCTATTTGCAGCCAATACATTCCTACCTGATGCAGTAAGAAGAGCTTCCTCCCCAGCTCTGGGACATTCTGTTAGCAGGGGCCAGCAGCAAGTCTGTTTGGGACAGAGAGGCATTAAGATTTCATCAACTTGGGAAACGGACTTTGGCCCAGTGGTTAGGGCGTCCGTCTACCATATGGGAGGTCCGCGGTTCAAGCCCCGGGCCTCCTTGACCCGTGTGGAGCTGGCCATGCGCAGTGCTGATGCGCGCAAGGAGTGCCGTGCCACGCAAGGGTGTCCCCCGCGTGGGGGAGCCCCACGCGCAAGGAGTACGCCCGTGAGGAAAGCCGCCCAGCGTGAAAAGAAAGAGCAGCCTGCCCAGGAATGGCGCCGCCCACACTTCCCGTGCCGCTGACGACAACAGAAGCGGACAAAGAAACAAGACGCAGCAAATAGACACCAAGAACAGACAACCAGGGGAGGGGGGGGAATTAAATAAATAAATAAATCTTTAAAAAAAAAAAAAAAAAAAAGATTTCATCAACTTGTGGCTATCACAGCTTTATAACCCACTGGGACACAAACCCAATCCAAAGAACCTGCCAGGGAGCAGCCTCTAACCATGTCCTCTTTTCCACCCCTTTCAGACCCTCACACCCAACCTCCTCCATCCTCCCAAGGCATGTCCATGGAAGCAACTGGATCATGGTGTGTAGTGTGGGGATGAGGAGTCTTTATATTAGCAGTGCCTGAGCCACAGAGCAGCCAATAAAGTGCTTTAGTGAAGGACCATTCTCTCTAAACCTTAATCTGCTAAAAATTTTAACCTGGTCTCAACCTTGGGTGTTATATCTTAAGGGGATAACTGAGGTGTTCTCCAAGAACAAAAATGTTCATGTTAGCAAAAACTCCAAACGAACGAAATATCCAGCAATAGAAGACAGTATAAATTAGAGAGCATCCATACTTATGAAATCCTTTCGTAGATATGAAAAAAATGACCTAGATTTCTATTCACATAGAGAGATGTTCGTTTTTTAAGTGAGTAAACACTGGTGAAAAATTTTTCTTTATTTATGTGGATGGAAACAGATGAGAATGTTACATTGAACAAATGTATCACAAAGATGTTTTCATCTGCAAGGAAAGACAAATCTCTTACTCAACTGACTTTTCAATGAACAAGTATATTTCCCCCAATCACAAGAAATCCAGCGGTGGGGAAGCTCTTGCCTCTGGCTCCCCTTCTCTGTGGTACGCTAGGCTCTATCCTCCTTCCTGCGTTGGCCATGGCCTCAGGCTGTCCTCCCTCCTGGTGAGATACTGGTGCACATCCCGATGTCCCAACCCCCAGAAGAAGAAAAGATGCTGTCTTCACTACCAGCTTCTGTCTCTAGGAGTGAGCAAACCTTTCCCAGAAGGCCCCACAGACTTTTGCTCCAGTCTCATTGGCCAGAACTGGGTCACATGCTCAAGCCTAAACCAATCCTGGCAAGGGAAAAGCACTGCCATGATTGGCTTAGATCAATCAGGGTCCACCTCTAGGGATGGGGAAGGGGCGCCTTCCCCAAGGCATATGGCCAAGGCAAGGAGAAGGGATACCTGGACAACTTAAGGCTTTTATTAGAAAGAGAGGGCTGGGATTGGGAGTTGGGATGCAATGCACTGCATCTGCCACACAGGGCACACCACACAATGCTGACAGGGCATCTCAATATAGCAAGAGTTTTAAGAGTACCTCAGGGTGAATCCAGCCTCTCTTACTTGCTAGCTATATGTCCTTGGCTTAGCTTTTAACTTCTCTGGGTCCTCTAAGAGGCAGATAAGAGGAGAAACCGACCTCGTGAAGTTGTTAGGTGGATGAAATGAGACAATATGTGGGGAGTTCTTAATACAATATCACACACATTGTTAAACACACAGTAAATTTTTGCCAGGAGCATCGTCATTATTATACTAATGAGTTGTGAGGTTATGAGTTGTGCCAGTTATCAACGCAATGCCTCTCAGCTCCAAATCCAGTCTTCAACACTTGCTCCTTGATAATAGCCTAAACTTGTTTTATTGTGGTAAAGTATCTATAACATGAAATTTGCCACTTTAAACATTTATGTGTACAATTCAGTGGCATCAATTCACAATGTTGTGCAACCATCACCATATCCATTTCCAAATCATCTTCATCACTGAAATAAAAACTCCAAACTCATTAAGCAATAACTCTGCACCAGTTTCCCTCTTCTCCCTGGAAACTTCTAATCCATTTTTTGCCTCCTATGACTTTGCCCTATATATATATATACATACATACATACACACATTCATAGAATCATACAGTTTTCTATAGTGGTCTTTTTAAAACATTTCTTTTAGGCTGCTGGTGATTTTCAGCTTTCCCGGTAGAGGGCGCTGAAGAGACACCGCAGGAGGAAACTGCTTCTCTTACTGGTTCCAGCTGCTGCACAGTTTGACAACCTGAGGGTGAGATGATGGTATTCTCAGACCTCAGGGAAGGATTTGGAGCCCAGGAAAGTTTTACTGCTCTGGTTCCAGGAAAGGTTCCAACACTTTCCTCGCTGCTAGGTGATGGTGTTCCCAGTAAGCTGTGGCCCGACTGCCACTGGAGGGAGCCGGGCTCCCAAGAGGAGGAAGCCCCGGTCCCATCCAAGCCCTGTCCCCATCTTCCCGCTACTATTGACTCAACTCCTTCATCTTGGGGAAATGCTCCAGGGTTTCAGGGAAGGAACACTGCAGGTCAACTTCTTAGTCTTGGTGCTTGGCAGGCAAAGGAAAAACACGGGTTTCAAGAAATGTTTCTCTAAAGTGAAGTCTCGATACTCTATATTCAAAGTAACCCAGTCAACTCAGGGTACACTCAAGGTAGAGAACCACCGGATCCACTGCTTGGGCCCTGGGGTCAGAATTCTGCTTGCTGTATGGACTTGGGCAAAGAGCTTCCTTTCTCTGGGCTTGGCTTTCCTCATCTATGATACAGGAATCACAGGGTAGTGATGGAGTGGAGGGAGGGGTCCATAAGGTCCTGCAAGGAAAGCCTTTAGCGTAGTGCTTGGCACACAGTAGGTCCTCAATATGTGGCTGTTGTTATTTTGCTGCCAAGGAACCATTTCCCAATCTCTGGGCTCCTGGGAGAGTTATCACACACCCACTGGAGATAGTGGGGTGGAGGGATTGTGGTTGAGGGTCCCCTCCTCTAGCGAATGCACAGGTGTATGTCCCAAGCCAGACCGATGAGATGCTCCCTCCCTGGAACTGGAATCTTAAACAGAAGGAGCTAGGTGCGAATTTTTTTTTTTATCAGAGTGGTGGCGTCCTTACCACATTGGCTTTGCTGGGTGACTCTTCATACTGGATTCCCTTCCTGACTTCTGGAACTGCCTTGGTTTCATTCCATTTCCCAGTTTTTCCACCTGCCACGGATTCTGGAAATGCTCATTCTCCTTTCAGTGTTTTCCCTTTTGTCTAACTTCATCAAAGTCAGCTTCTGTGGCTTGTAGCCGGAGACCCCTGACACTGACAAGGGGAAGCAGGGGACCCTGGATCCACCACTACAGGAAGGGGGCATGCTCTGAGCTGTCCCCCAGGCCTTCTGAAGGGTGGACTGAAGACTGGGGAGCTCTGGAAGGCACGATTCAAATCCCTACAGTGGCCGTCAAGGCCCTATGGCTCTTTGGCTCACCTCCTCTCTGTCCACCTCCCCCACATAACCATTGCTCACGCCACTCTGGTTCCCCCACTAGCCTGCTTGCCATTTGTCACACTCGTGAGCACACGCCCACCTCAGGGCCTTTGCACTTGCTGTTTCTGTGGCCTGGGCTGCTCTTCCCCCAGAGATCCCCATGGCTCACTCCTTTTCCTCTTTGCTTAAATGCCACCTCCTCAATGGGGCCTCCTTCCACCATCCTATTTCAAAAGACAAACCCACCCTTCCAGGCCCTCCATGTTTCCCTTGCCTGGTGTTTTCCCCAGAATCCCAACATACCGTATCATTTGGCCATTCATTTTGTTGTCTACCTCTTAAAGTCCATGGAGGCAGGGCTTTTTGTCTGTCTTGCTCATCTCGCTATCTCCAGCAGTGCCTGGCACCTAGTTGGGCTCAATAAGATCTGTTGACCTGAGCTGCATTCTGGGCAGGACTTGGGGGTGAGGGATAGGCCTATTAATCGAACAAGTCTGGGTTCCATATAGTCCCAAGCCTGCCCTGGCTGACTGGTGGCCCTTGTTGAGGGGGTCCTACTTCCCCCAAGTAATGACCTACATGTAGGGGAGAGAGTCTCTTAACACCCGGCCTCTCTCGGCTGGACAGGCAGGATATCTTGGAAGATTCTCACTAACAATAATAATGAAGAGTAAAAGCTGCAGCAGCTACCGTTTAGGATTGCAGCTTTTTTTTTTTTTTCGCCCTGAATCTGTGTTAAGCGCTTTGCATTCAACATTTCATTTAAGTTGCGGACCATCCGCCTGAGGGAAACATACCTATTTCAAAGAGGAGAAAACCGAAGCAGGGAGAGGGTGGGTAGGACCCCCACCTTCGACTACCGCTTCCTTGGGTTCAACAAACGACGCAAGCCCTGCGCGGGGCGGAGGGTCGGCGACCCCGCGGGGGGCTCGGGCGCGGGGGCGGGCGCGGGGGCGGGCTCGGGCGCGGGGGCGGGCTCGGGCGCGGGCGCGGGGGCGGCGGGCGGGGAGGCTCCCGGGGCCGCGCCGCCGCGCGGGGGAGGGGGGGCGGCCCCGCGGGCCTGACGTCGGCGCCCTGGGCCGTCCTCGCGCTCGCCCCGCCCCCGCGGCCGCAGCCCCAGCGCCAGCCCCGAGCCGCCGCCGCCGCCGGGACCGGGACGCTGCGCGCGCCGCCATGGCCTCGGGCCCCGCGGGTAAGGGGCGCGCGGCGCGCGGCGCGGGGCGGGGGAGGGCAGCCCGGGCCGACCCCCCCGGCTGACCCGCCGCGCTCCCGTCTCGCCCCACAGAGCTGGAGACCCGGCAGAGGCTGCTGCGCACCGTCAAGAAGGAGGTGGGTGCCTGCGCGGGCGCGGAGGGCGAGCCCCCGGGGGGAGCGGACGGCCGAGGCCACGCGGGGGAAGGAGGCCCCCGGGAGGGGTGGCCCCCGGCGAAGGGGGGGGGGGCGGCCGCCCCGGCGCGGGGCTCACCTGGGGCGGCGTGCTCACCTGCCGCCGGGCTGCGGGCGGGGGAGTGCGGGGTGAGGGCCTCGGGGCGGGGGCCCCTCTGCGTGTTTGGATGCCGAGAGCGGGTGCAGCGTGAGGGGCCTCTAGGCGTGGGGAAAGCTGGGGGTGTCTGGGTGGGACCCCTCCACGAGGCGGGTGGTCTCAGTGGGGCGGGGGTCTTCAAAATGACAAGCCCCTGGGGGCTGCCACTGAATGGGGCGGGGTGTACAGAGGCGGGGGCTGGATGAGGCGCCTTCAGGAAAAGCGAGAGGTTTGCTTTGGAAAAATAAATCCTTCCTCCCCCAACCCTCAAATTCTCAGTCCCTGAAGCCATGTCGGAAGCCAGGGGACTCCCCCCCCCCGAGTGTCCCCAGGCGTCGCGCTGCTCCCTTGTGGGCATGTGCCCGCTCTCCCCTGACAGGGAGGGTCCACTCCGGGCAGGCCCATGGGAATCAGACCCGATTCACCTGCCCCTCTGCGCTCCACTCTACCTGGGGAAGAATCTGTAGTGGTGGGGGCCTGGGAAACGTTTAGGTGCCTGGAGGTGTGTGTGTGTTTGTATGCACATGCACACACCTGTGTGGATGGGGACACGTGGCTGTGAATGTGTGTACCTGAGAGCCTCTGTCTGCCTGTCGGGGCTAAGGATTTTGCTGTGACTGTGTGTGTGAATGTCTGTGTGTGCGTGTCTGTGTGTGTGCCTCTATGTAGATCTGTGTATTTGTGAGTTTGAGTCTGTGTGTGTTTATCTATGTGATGTATGAGTCTGGCTGTGAAGGAGTGAGGCTGGGACCAGTAGCACATGAGTGTGTGTGTGTTTACGTGTGTGTCGCCCTCCTGGGTCATCTCACCCCCTCAGGCTGAGACCCTGTAGCTGCCTCAGCAGCAGCGTCTCTGGACCTTGTATGTCCTCAGACTGAGGACTTGGAGAGTCGCATGGTCCCTGTGCCTGACTGTCACACATGTGTGTATGTGCGTGTATGTGTGTGCATGTGTGCACTGGGAGTGTGTGCGTGTGTGTGTGCACACGTTGGGGTGTTGGTACGACGGGGCAGCGCTGAGCACTAAGGAGCCCCTGCCTTACGCAGTGGCAGTCAACCGCTCTCATTCCTCACCACTTCCAAAGGTAGCTGTGGGGCGGGAACCTGTTGCTGTTCCTGTGTCTCTGTGGGTGAGGAATCCCATTATGTTCAAAGAATCAGCCCTCTGAATAAGGAGACCTGCAGGACACATTGGATCCCTCAGAAAGGCCCAGAAGTTCTCACCCCAGACCCTTGTAGACACCCCAGTGGGGATCTAAAGGAAGTTCTGTCCAGAACGTCTTCCCACCAAAACCTACCCACCCACAACGTTCTGATGACTGTTTTGGGGAGTGTGGGGGGTGGTGTAGATTCCCCAAAGCCTTCAGGTTAAGAACCTGCTGTCTCTCTGTTCTCCTCCATCCAGACCTGGATGTACTATGTGCTCCCTACATCTTTTCACCCAGGGTGCCTTTGTTTTGAAGGAAATGATTGGCTCATTTGGGGAGGCACCTGCAGGGAGAAGGCAGCTCCACCAGGCATCCGAGCAAGGCGGTGCTTCTCCTTTTGCCCTCACCCTGGCCAGAGTCCTGGTCCCAGCCCTGGCCCCAACACCCTCAGTGCCCTGACCAAGTCCCTTCTCCTCTCTAGGACTCGGTTTCCCACCTGTAGACAGAAGCGTAGGTTCCCATGTCCTTTAGTTAGACTGATTTGAGTTACTGAGCAGGCTGCGGAGGACACGATGCTTCTGGGCCAGGGGCTGACCTTGTCCTCTCCCTTGGGCAGCCAGGCTTGGGGTGTGGACAGAGCTTTCTGCCTGGCTTAGGGCTGAGGCCGGTTCCTGGCTAGAGGGACCTGTTGGCTTCCCGCTTGGTGCCCAAGAAGGCAGGGACAGAACCTTGCAAGGTTGGTCAAGAGGCCGTGAGCCCCAGTTTAACCCCAGACCACCAATCAGAAGCAGGACTCAGTTACAAGTTGGGGCTGTTTCTGAATTCTGCATTTCTGGGAGGCAAATCATTTTAGTCATCAGAGCTTCCATTTACTGGGAGGTGTTATGTGCCATGCCCTGTGCCCCACAGGGTACTGTGAGGTGGGGGGTTACAGGCATGGGCACTGAGACCGGAGAGGGGAAGCATCTTGCCCAGAGCACAGCCAGGAAGGGGCATAGCTGGGACTTACCCATCCCCCAGGTCTGCCTGACACCACAGCCGAGCTCTTACCACCTGCACCCCAGCCCCCCCAGCGCAAAATGCCCAGTGGGGTATCCACGTCTGTTCAGTGCCTTGTTAATGCTCGCCGCAACCTCAGATGTGTGCATGGTATAATTCCCACTGAACAGATGAGAAACCTGCAGTCCGAGTGAAGGGGTGCTTCAGTGCTTCAGGCCAGCAGAGGGGAACAGGTCTCTGCCTGAGGCCCCGCCCGGCATGGGTGCCCCTGAGAGTGCGGCGACTAGCCCCACTCAGCTCCCAGAAGCTGGCCTCCCCTCTCCTACCCGTCCTTTGCCCACCTCTTTTGGGGGGGCATCTCCCACGGTGTCAGAGCGCTGGTTTCTGGTGAATGGTGAAGGGCAGCTCTTGGCATAAACCTGTGGGAGACGGGTCTTCCTCCCCCCTGCCCTCGGGGTGCAGTGAAGGAGCTGCTTCCCTGTCTGGCCCAGAGGCACCTCCCTCCCTCCTTTCTGGAAGGGGAGCCTCAACCATCAGCAGACAATCAGCATCTCCAGAGTAGCCAGGCAGCTCTGCAAGCTTCAGTCCAAATCACTGCAGCCACAGAGGGGGACAGCAGAGGCTGTGGAGCTGGAGCCCGTGTCCAGGGCTGACGCGGGGAGCGAGTGTGACCCAACACCATGGAGGCAGGGTCGGAAAGGGACTTGGGGCTCAGGCAGAGCTGGGTTCAAATCACGATGCATTTATTTGCTGAGGGTCATCTGGGGGCGTGACCCTGGGATGGGCCGTGTGGATACAGCGATGAACAGGGCAGGCCCTGGTCCTGTCCTCCTGGGGTCAGCATTCCAGTGGGGAAGACAGACCCAAATGGCTGCTCCAAGGTGGAAAAGTGTAATTACAGACTGCGCAGAGAGGGCTGAGGGGCAGGCTGTGGGCTGCGGAAGGCTTCCCCGAGGAAGTGATGTTTAAGATGTCTGAAGGATGAAAAGACCTTTTAGGTGAAAATATGGGGTGGGGGGAGAGGGAGGGAAAACTATTCCTGGCAGAGGGAACTGAATATGCAAGGGCTTTGTGGCTAGAGGGAGCACCCTCAATTTGAGGGTTTGAAGGACAATGGAAGGGAATGGGGTGGAGAGAGAACGGAGGGCCAGTGTACCTGATGCAGAAGAGGTGGAGCATGTGATCTTATCCTGGAAGCAGGGGGAAGGGAGCTGGGAGGACATATGGAAAGAAGTAGGTGGAACTCGTTAATTGCATGATCTCAGACTTGTGTCTTTACCTTTACAAGGGTCTGGGTTTCAGTGTATTCATAATGGGGATGAAAATTATTCGCCTGGCAAGATAATACATGTGATCACACCCATCCCATTAGCATGAGCTTCTCTAGAGCCTGTTTCGTACCTTATTTTTTCTGTCTCCCCTGGGCCACCAAGGGAACGCTGGAGACAGGGTGTCCTCAGCATGATTTCCTCCAATTAAATCAAGCCAGCTGCATGCTGGCTTCATCCTTGCTCTTTTGGCCCTCCCCTCCCTTTTTGTCCTGCCCCCCCTTAATTTTGTTTTGGTTCTGCCAGCCAGCAGGGACTGGCTTCCCGTTGCCATGACGACTGCCATTAAAGCACCCGGCCACGTGATGCGAGTTGATAACGGAAGCAAAGTGACTAACTGCCTTGTTTTCCTGCCTCAGGGCTGAGCCTGGGAGGCCTCTTAATTGGGAGCAGGCAGGGGCTTGTGGGCTGAAAAGGAGAGACCCCCTGGGAAAGGACAGGGAGAGGAGGTGGAGCCGGGAGAGGAAGCTGCAGAGGAAGCTGCAGTTCGCTCTTTGAACTGTAGCTGGTGAAAAGGTGTAATTGTGATGCAGTGGTCTCAGCTGCTAAGCTGGGTGATTGGGGGTGGGAGTGGGGGGCGCAGAGCCTCCCAGCCTCTGGGATGGGGAAGGGAGATGACTAATGTTTGAAGCGATGGGGGAAGGTGAGGGGATGCTTTTGTCCACCCCCCTCCCCGCAGGTAGGGTTGTCAGATCACATACAGGTTGTCCAGTTAACTTGTATTTCAGGTACACAACAAATCGTTTTTTAGTATAAGTATGTATTGCTAAATCTGGCCAACTTACCTACAGGGGACATTTGGCAATAACTGGAGATGGTTTTGGTTGTCACAGCTTGAGAGGGTGGAGGGGTTGCTCCTGGCCTCCAGTCGGTGGAGGTTGGGAATTGCTGCACAGGAGGGTCCCCACAGCAGAGAATTCTCAGGCCCCGAACGTCGGCGCTGGTAGAGCAATCCCCGCTCTAATCTGTACTGAAGACCCTGCCCCACCCTGCCCCTTCAGTCTTCTAGGCAAGGCTGTTGGCAACCCTGTGTTCTTGATCCATTTATCCTCCCTTCTCTCTTTTTCCCCCCTTTATTAGAGAAATTGTGGGTTTGCAGAACAATTATGCATAAAATACAGGATTTCCATATCCCACCCTGTTAGTAATGCCAGGCTGTGGAACATTTGTTACGACTGAGGAAAGCACAGTTTTATAATTTGTGCTACTAACCATAGGCCGTGGTTTAACTTGGGGTTCACTGTGTGGTGTAGTTCCAAGGCTTCCCTTCTCTTGAATTATTTTGCATGGGTCTCTGGGGTTAAAATGGACATTGTTGGGCGGTGGAAGGAAGCCCGGGCTCCTTTGCCATGTTGTTTAAGACAGCCTTCCCCTCCATTTCTTGTCTGCAAAATGGGCTTGGGCAGAAGGAAGAGATTGGTCTGTGTAATAATAATAGTCATTCCTACCGTTTATGGCAGGTTTACTCCATGCGGGACACTGTTCCCATACATGACCTCCTTCATCTGCCCTAAGAGGTAGAATTATCATCACCTTCACTTGGTAGATGAGGCACAGAGAAGTTCAGCAATTTACTTTAAGGCCACACAGCAGTAAGTGGAGATGCCAAGATTCAGACCCCACTCTGCCAGCACCTGAAGAGCGTGCTTGTGACCCTGGTTAGCAGAGGGCGGTGGTGTGGAGCTCTGAGCTTTAGCCGAATCCCTGGAGACACAGCGAGGGGTCTGGTACGTGGTGGGAAGAAGCTGAGGCAGGACAGAGCCATTCATCCCAGCTTGTGCAGGGCTGCGCAGGCCAGGCAGCAGCGTTGGACATGTTCCACCAGATAGCATGGAGCTATAGAAGATCTTTGAGCTGGGTGGGGGGGTCTTGCCTGAACTGTTCTGCAGGAAGGACCCTTCTCTGCCATCTCTTAGAAAGAGGCTAACTTCTCTCTTCCCTCCTTTCCTCCCTTCCTCTCTCCTTCCTTCCCTACTTCCTCCAACTAGTATTTATTGGGCATCTACTGTGTGCCAGGTTCTGTTCTAGGAGTACAGGTTGAAAAGTGAGCAAAGCAACATCCCTGCTCACATGCTTTCACGGAGTAAACGGTCCGGTGAGGGGACAGATACTTAAACAGTAACTTTATGTTAGAGGGGACAAGTGCTACGAGGGATGTAAATCTAGAAAGAAGCTACAGAGGTTTGAGAAGGAATATCTCACCAGAGAGGTGGTCTAGAGGTGCCTCTCTGATGAGGGGACTTTGAGTCCTTGAAGGAAGGGAGGAAGGCATCTGGGGGAAGGGTGTTGCCGGCAGAGGGAACAGCATATCCAAAAGCCTTGAGTCAGGAACCAGAAATAGCACAGAGGCCAGTCAAGCTGGAGCAGAGTGAACAGGGAGAGAGGAGGAGATGAGGTCAGAGAAAGAGCAGGAGGCCTATCAGGCAGGTGCTTGTGGCCCCGGGAGCATTTGTCTTGTACTCCAAGTAAGATGGGAGCCGTGGGAGATTTTGAGCAGGGAAGGAGTGTGAACTCATCTCTGTTGCAATAGGACTGCTCAGGCTGCAGGTGGGTAGTAAATTGTAGGGGGCAAGAAGGGAGAAGTAAGGACATAGGTCATCAAGCGGGAGAGGAAACTTCTCTTACTCATTGCAGGCTTTTGCTTCTTGGGCTGGAAATCACAACCCCCTGTGCTGAGGAGGGGTTCCGACTATGCTTGCCGACTGAGTGAGTGTAGGAATGCCACGCGGGCTATTTCCGGCTCTGTGACGCCCGCAGGATAGACTTAAATCGGTTTGCATGTGTCGTGTTTGTGGGCTCCAGATGGCAGAAATCCTCATGAATAACGCAGCCACATCCGCACGGTGTGTTTCAGTGCTTCTTGCAGGTCTCTGGCAACATGGCTTCTGGGAGCTTTATTTTATTATTTTATATTTTAAGAAGTTATAGTTTTATAGAAAAATCATGCATGTAATTCAGAGCTTCCATATACCCATCCTCATATCCGGAGTTTTCCCTATTATGAACAGTTTGCTCTAGTGTGGTACCATATTGTTCGAATTGACAAACCATTTTTAGTATAATTTTACTATTAATTCATGGTCCATAGTTTACATTAGGGTTTACTGTTCGTGATATGCAGTCTTTTGACCTTTAAATTTTTTTTTCTGGTTCCATATATACAATCTAAAATTTCCCCTTTTAACTATATTCAAATATATGATTCAGTCGTGTGCTACATCACCGCCATCCGTTGGCCGAAATGTTTCTACCGCCCCAAACAGAAACTGTACCAATGAAGCATTAACTCCACCCCACCCTGGCCCTGGCCACCTGTGTTCCATGATTTACTTACTCTAATTATTTCATGACAGTAAGACATTTGTCCTTTTGTATCTGGGTTGTTTCACTCAATAATGTCTTCAAGTTTCATCCATGTTGCAGTAAGTCTCAAAACCTCATTCCCTCTTACAGCTGAATATGGTTACCCCTTCCACATCACGGGGTTGAGCGGTGCTCCGCTATCTTGAACATCCATGTAAAATTTTTTGGTCTCCCCTTCATACCAGAGGAAAACTCTGAATTTTGTCTTTTTTTAGCTTTTGTAGCTTTCTCAGTGACACTCATGGCATTGGCAATAGTGAACTCCTTCCACCCTTTCCCTGCGTTGCCATCGTCAGGGTTTCCTTCGGTGGTCTCTACGAGCCTCTGCATTGAGTAGTGTGCGTAGTGTGCAGTATAAGTGTCCATATCACCCCTGACCAAGAGGCCGAGTGAGAGACATTGTGTTGGGTGGCATGTAGACGACTTCAGCTCCTTCAACGTGGAATTCAGTGGGGTTCCGGGTGGCTGGGCCTTGTCCAGAAGCAATTAAGACCTTGAAGCTGGGGTTCTTCACCAGAAGTCCACGGACCCCCAAAGAGTTCGTGGAAAGATTTCAGGGGGTCCAGGAGCTGAAATTGAAAACATCAACTTATTATCTTTATTTTTTCTGGCCTCCAGTGCTGAGTGTCATAAAACTGTCTGCCACTACATTCTGAGAAGAGGTCCATGGTTTTCACCTGATTGGCAAAAGGGTTCGTGGAACAAAAAATGGTTAAGAACCTCTACCTTAATGTATCCTTGCTGGCAAGGTATTTTCTAACCTCTAGCACGAAAGACTGATGGAGCCAGTCAAGGAAAATTGCTTTGGTTGCCATGCTTTCTTACTGAACATCTAGAAAATAGGAAGGAGAAGGCTGGTACTTGTCCTTTCCTTTTGAAACTTGAGGGTTAGCAGCTTTCTCTCTCTATATATATATCAGGACTGCTTTTTTAAAAAATAATTAACTTTTTTATTTTTAAAGAACCTTAGATTACATAAATGTTACCTAAAAAATGTAAGGGATTCCCATATGCCCACTCCCTCCCCCCCCACATCTCCCCACTTTAACAACATCCTTGTTGTAGTACATTTACTGTAGTGCAGTACATTTGTTAAAGTTAATAAACCTATATTGAAGCATTGCTGCTAACCATGGACTACAGTTTACATTATAGTTTACACTTTGTCCCACACAATTTTGTAAATTATGACAAAATATACAATGGCCTGTAGCCATCACTGCAGTGTCATGCAGGACAAATCCAATGTCCTAAAAATGCCCCCATATTACACATATTCTTCCTTCTCCCATCCCTCAGAATTTCTGGTGGCCATTACCTTTACATTAATGATAAGAGTTCTTCCATTGCTAGAATAATAATAAGTCTACTTTAGTCCAGTGTTCATTCCCCAGTCATGAGGATTTTTGGATGGAGATGCCCACTGTACTTCTAATTGAGAAGGGTCTTAGATTCCAAGGGGCAGGTGGATGGAGTTATCTTGCTTGCAGTTGCAGACACTCTCTGTTTTTTGGGATGGGCGATTGTTCATCTTCATCTCCTTGTTAGTTGTCCTGGGTGAGTTCTGTGAACTGGAGAGTAGGTATTGCAACTCTGTTGAAATTCAGGACTCAACTGGCATATGGTTGGACCAAAGATCTAAGTTTCTGGGACATATATTTATCTAGTATTGTGCTAATGATGGGTTCAGATAAATGGGACAGAAGAGCCATGTGTAGAGAACCTATAAAAGAGTCCAACTCTGTTACACTGGGGAGTATAAATTCCAAGGTAAGGCCCACTGACAGGGTGCCAGATTCCTCAGCTGTCTGCCCTTATAGTTTCATATGAACCTTTTCTTGTGATTTGAAACTTAGCCTAGTATTATATACTGCCTAAGAGTTACCACCTGAAAGCCTCCTTTTTGCTCAAATGTGACCTCTCTCTAAGCCAAACTCAAAATATAAACACACTTCCTCCCCCAACCACCCACCCCAGCATGGGACATGACTCATAGGGATGAGCCTCCCTGGCACCAGGGGATTATTACCAAGCACCAGTTAGCAGTGTATCTGGAAAAGGACCTTGGCCAAAAGGGGAAAATAGTAAATACAAATGAGTTTTTATGTCTAAGAGATTTCACTGTTAGTTGGGAGGTCATTACAGAGGTTATGGTTTTGCAAGTCTCTGCAGGATCTCAACTGCCACAGTGAACAGAACGTCAAATAGCAGGGCTCCTGAGGGCTCTAGAGATATCCTTAGTTCCTTAACTGTCTTTGATTGGCAGACACTGCCTCTCCTTTTACTTTTACATTGTATAGCTAAACTTTTTTTTTCATTTTAATTTCAGACCAGCCTTTGCTGGCCTAAAAATTCATAGGGGGTAGATCCTTCACCTTTATTTTGATGTGGGCTATGGGTGGGAGGCTCTTTGTTTCTTCAGAGATTTAACCTAAGCTCTCTGACTTGTGGGTGAGACGCTAAGAGGCTGCAGTCCTGCCCTTGGTAACAATGGCAAGGACTCCAGTCCCAGGAAACAGTTTAAGAATGCAAGGTCTATAAATTTTAAGTATTTAGGGGAAATGCAAACAAAATATGCTAAAAAGCTTATCTAGAATGTTTGAAGTCCATGCTAAAAGCTTACCTAAGATGTGAAAGATATATGCTAATTGAAGCCTATTGAGAACTGAAACAAAAGGACCATTTGGCCTTTCCTCTCTGTATAAAAAAGGATTCAAACTCTTGTTCGGGGCTCGGGATTGAAACAGAAAGCTCCTGAGTCCAGCCTGCCGTCAATAAACCATTTTTCCTTCTCAAAATCATTCCTGAGTCCTGGCCTCTCTATATACAAATAATTGAACCTCTCTCAAATTCTACAACATTTTTGGCGACCACGAAGGGACACCAAACAAAGGCCAGGGACAGTAGCATTTTGCTGCCCCTTCCAAATCCCCGAGGAAGCCGGGAGGACTCAGGTGAACCCCAAATCTGGGCGCCCCTGGATTAAATTTAATCCAGAAAAGATGTGGGCTCCACCAGAATCTTCCCGACAAAAATCGAGGGCAATGGAAGGTGTGAAGAGAAAGATTCTGGGAACGAAAAAGAACTCTGAACATGGAAGAAGGTAAGACTCCCCGGGTGAGCACAGTCTGGAAGGCCCTAGCTTTAATTGCTAGGAAGGGGAGGCTGATCACCTCCCGAGAGAACCCTAGTAGCCCCAGAAAACTGGGGGGAAGCCGTTCTCTCTAGGCCTGGGAAAAGGAGAAAAACCGGGGGAAAGCCCTGGTGTCTTGGGTTTGTCTAACTGCATGTTAGAATCTGGTACTGGTCTCACATCCACTGAAGGAGTGGAGTCTTGATTTTAATAGGAAGGGCCGTTTATAGGTTCGAGTCCTAATGTCCTGGAGAAAAACCGGGAAAAAGCCCTGGTGTTTTGGGTTTGTCTAACTGCATGTTAGAATCTGGTACTAGTCTTATATCCACTAAAGGAGTAGAGGCTTGATTTTAATAAAAAGGGCCGTTTATAGGTTCAAGTCCTAACGTCCTGGAAATTGGTCTAGATTAAAAAAAAACAAAAACAAAAAACTTGGTACAGGAAAACGGCTCGGCTTTTCTGGTGGAGCTTGGTCTGGGTATAAAGTTTAAACAGTGGAAAAAGTCTAGCTGAAATATTTTATTATGGTGCTAAATTGTGAATGAATTCGCTTCATACCAAATGTTAAGTGTTCTAAGGTTTGTGATGGCTGTGGGGGCAGCCATGCTGAAAAAATATATATATATAAACTTGTGGGTCAGATTAGTGACCTTTGTGCTTCCGTCTGTGTCAGCTCAATGCTAGTGTTGGAGTTGTGTCCTTATGTAAAGTAGAGTGCAGTAGAGCTAGAACCCTCCCTTGCCATTGGCAAGGGGGTGAAATGATTATGGGGCAAAACTGAGGAGCCTGGATGTTTGCGGAGTCTGGATGTTTGCGCGTGCTCTGCTGTCTTATCTCTGGTCTGCCCCTTTGCCGGGGCTTGGAGGCCATCTGTGTCTGCGCCACGCACCCAAGTTTGTTGGGGCTGCCCCAGTCAGGGTGGCTGGGTCCCTGGTAGTGTTGGCGAATTTGAGTAGGTTCTGTCTGCCCATTTTGGCTGAAAGCTGGGAAGGGGGGAGCGGCTTGCCCCTTTCCAGTGAGTTCACACGTTCTATTCAAAGCCGCATTCCTGTTTGATTGTTGTGCACCCGACTGCCTGGAAGGGGGGAAGTGAAGGGGGTGAAAAGCAGAATCAGAATAAATGCAGTAAAGTTCCCTCCCTAGGGTGTCAGAGCCAAAATATGTTTGCATTCTGCCCAGGTTCTTAGAAGGTATTGTAGTAACTTTAAGTAAGAGAATGTGTTCTGTGAAGGTAAAATTTGTCTTAAAGGTATAAATAATTATAGAAGTTCGGGGCTCGGGATTGAAACAGAAAGCTCCCGAGTCCGGCCGGCCATCAATAAACCATTTTTCCTTCTCAAAATCTTTCCTGAGTCCTGGCCTCTCTATACGCAAATAATTGAACCTCTCTCAAATTCTACAACAGTTTAAGAATGTGTTGTTTAATCTCCACTTGTTTGTGAATTCTCCAGTTCTCCTTCTGTTGTTGATTTCTGATTTCATTCCAGTATGATCAGAGAATATACATTGTATGGTTTAAATATTTTTTGAAATTTCAAGTCTTGTTTGTGACCTGAAATATGGTCTAGCCTCAAGAATGATCCACGTACAGTAGAGAAAATTGTGTATTCTGCTGCCATTGGAGAAGTGTTGTATATATGTCTGTTAGGTCTTGTTGGTTTGTAGTATCATTGAAATCTCTGTCCTTATTGATCTTCTGTTTAGATGTTCTATCCATTATTGGAAGTGATATATTGACGTCTCTGCTACTAATGTAGAACCGTCTATTTCTCCCTTCAAATCTGCCGTTATTTTTTTCATATATTTGGGAGCTTTGCCATTATGTGCATATATAATTATAATTATTATGTCTTCTTGTTGAATTTATCAGTATGTAGGGGCCTTTCTTCTTAATAGTTTTTGACTTAACATCTAGTTTATTTTAGGTTAGTATAGATACCCCAGCTCTCTTCTGGTTACTATTTGCACGGTGTATTTTTTTTTCCCCTTCCTTTCTTTCACTTTCAACCTACTTGTATCTCTGAATTTAAGGTGAGGCTCTTGTAAGTAGCATATAATTTGATCATGCTCTTTTTTTTTTTTTCTTTTTAACCATTCTGCCAATCTCTGCCTTTTTACTGGAGAGGTCAGTGCAAATGGTTGCATTTAAGTAACTCCTAAAAATGCATGACTTTCTTCTGCCATTTTTCTATTTTGTCTTTGTATGTCTTACATCTTTTGTCCCTCAAATCTTCTGTTAATGTCTATTTTCATATTTATTTGAATTTTTTGTTTTAGAACATTTTGACTGCCTTCTTGTTTCTTTCAGGATATATTTTTTCATGTATTTTCTTTGTGGTTACCATGAGGTTTAAGTATAACATCTTAAATATATAATAATCATGTTTAATTTAATACTAACTTTACTTCAACATCATGTTCATACACTGTTACACTGTTTCTATACCCCTCTGTCCCCCCCACCTATTTGTTGAACTTGTTACAAATTATATCTTTATACATTATATGTCCAGAATGATAGATTTATCATCACTTTTTATGCATTTTATGCATTGCATTTTAGATTTATCATCACTTTAAGGCATTGCATTAAGAAGTAAAAAGTAAAGTTACATAGTAAACATATATTACAGTCATACTAGCATTTATAATTACCTGACTGGTTATTTTTAGATTGGCATCGACGTACAGGCACCCCAATATGTGCATGGAGGTTACTCTGCTCCCTCTCAAACAGGGTTAAGGACCCACAGTGACAGCGTTGGGCTGGCAGCCTCTGGGAACTTCCAGGAGTTTTTAATTGTGATTGGCATCCGTGGCAGCTCTGGGCGCCGTGCCCTGCTGTGATGAGGGTGGCAGAGGGACTTTGGCTCTCTTGCTTAGTTGTGTCTCCCATGCAGTGAGGCTGCGTCTCCCCCTCACACAACCTCATGGAGTCCTTAGGGAGCTGGTGGGAGCATTTGCCGCTGGTTGGCAGGTAGTAAAATGTGTTTCGGTCAATTGCTGTCTGCAGATCCTAAGGGGACTCAGTTCTGCCCCTCACAATTCACGTGGCCCCTGGCAAGTTCCTTCTGTTCTTATGTGCCTTCTTTCTCAGTGGACAAGGTAGGGTGGCTGCAGGAGTTTAAGAATCAGAACTCGTGTGACTTGGCCTGCATTACTTTCTAAGAACCGAATCTTCCGTGTTTGTACTACTGTGAGTTTCCTAAGTCTGTGTTTAGAGTTATTGAAACTGAGTAGCTGATTGATAAATCCTTTTGGGAGCCTTCACTCCCTTCAAGGAAAGTAAGAGCTGAACTAAAGTTATTTTAATGGGATGAAGATTTTTTTTTAATCTGAGCATTTTATATGGATGACCTCATTTGGTTATCCCAATGCCCCATGAAGTAGATAAAAGACTCTCCTTTTTAAATGAGGAAATTAAGGCCCAAGGATGGCAAGTAACTGGCCTAAGATGATGGCCCTGGAGAGTGGTCCAGCCCAGGGCTTCAGCTCCAGGACCTTGCTCTGCATTGCTCTGGAGTCAAAACCAACACCCCACATGTGGCCACAAGCTGTGCTGAGAGCATGAAATGGTGGAAAGGGCCAGGCTTTGGGCCCTGGCAGCCCTGGGTCCATCTGTGGTCCTCCTGGTTAGTGTCTGCCTGAACCTCTCTAGCTGCAGGTTCCTGGAGTATCAGACAGTGCGGGCACCGCCTGCTGGGCAGGATTGCCCTTATGATATCACTGTCAGGCATTTGAGAGTCTTCATCGAGGCCCCAGGCGCCATGCTTGGCTCATCCGGTTGGGAGTGAGCCAGACTCCATTGCAGAGGGAGATTTTGCTGCCCGTTCTGGTTACATGTGAACTTGCAGATGCTCTTGGCATGGAATCCTGTGCTCCCTGGGCATGTCCTGAGCGGGAGGCGTGCCTCTCCTCCCGGCAGGCAGTGCTGAGCGATGAGAAGGGGATTTCTCAGGACCTAGAGGGATGAGCCTTCAAGGGGAGTTGGGCATGAGAGCTGAACCACTGACTGCGCTACCATCCTGGGGATTGCAGCGGGTCTTCTCTCTGGGTCTGGGAGCCCAGTGGCCTCTTTGAGATAATCCCTGCACCTGAGGAGGGTCAGAGACCCCTATGGGCCTCGTGGCCTGCCACTTACCTGCCCTGTGCCCCTGGGCAAGGTAGGAAGTGTATTTGTCTCCCTTTTGGTAGTACGAGAAGATGAGAGATGAATAGAATTTTGTGCTTTTTTCCTTGCGTAATTTTGCAGAAGCCCAAATTGTGGCAACAAGTCCTTCTGCAGTAAGACCCCATTTAAAAAATAATGAGGTGTTGAGACTCTGTTCAAGAGTCTTGGTGATGTACTTGGAGCACATCCAAGGGAATGGATTTCCCTTTAATTATTAATATTTATTAAATTGTACTTGGTTCATAAATTAGAATCATAGCCACTACCCTTTATCAATCACTTCTCCAACTGCTCTGCTTTATCTCATTTAATTCACAAAGCAATCCTGTGGAGTAGGTGCAAACATCTACCCTCTTTACTGATAAGAAGTTGAAGCTCAGAGAGGTTAAGAAACTGGACCAAGATCACACAGCTGAGAAGCAGTGGAGCAGGTACTTTTGCCAGCTCTATCCGTTTCAAGTTGGATAGATCTGAGTAAAACTAGCTTAAGCTGGGGGTGACAGTGCCGGTGTTTGGAGCTCAGGCCCTGACAGTGGATGTGTCTACTTCTGTACGCTGTGTCTGGTTATGATCCCATTTGAGCAAGTGCTGCCTGAGGACCTACTGTGTTGCCAGTGTCTGCTGGGTCAGTGATTCCTACTGTGAGGCATGCAAACCCTTGAAACTGTTGAAACACTGAGTGTTTGCTCTATGCAGAGAGGAGTCTCAGCTTTCGTCAGCAGCTCTAAGGGGTCCATAGCCCAGAAGGTCCAGAATTACCTGCAAGATCCCAGGAATGAACTGTGCCTCCCAATTTCTAAACGAGTGAGTTTCCTGATAATTATAACAGTAGAGCAACAACAGCAACTCTTAATAATAACTGTGATTAGCATTTTCTGAGCACCTACTATGTTCTGGACTTGCACTGTCCAATAGGTAGCTACTAGGAAGATGTGTGTATTTGCATTAAATTAAATTAAAACTCCAGTTACTCGATTTTCCTAGCCACACTTCAAGGTCTCAATAGCACATACAGTTAGCGATACCATATTGAACACCATAGGTATAGTATAGAAAGTTCTGTTGTGTTCTAGACATTGTGCTAAGTGCCTTACATACATTAACACATTTTTTTTTTTAAGATTTATTTTTTATTTATCCCCCCCCCAGTTGTCTGCTCTTTGCGTCCATTTGCTGTGCACTCCTCTGTGACCCCTTCCATCCTTATCAGCAGCTCTGGGAATCTGTGTCTCCCCTTGTTGCGTCATCTTGTTGTGTCAGCTCTCCGTGTGTGCCGCACCATTCTTGGGCAGGCTGCACTTTCTTTCCTGCTGGGCGTCTCTCCTTACAGGGCACAGTCCTTGTGCGTGGGGCCCCCCTGTGAGGGGGACACCCCTGCATGGTACGGCACTCCTTGCGTGCATCAGCACTGTGTGTGGGTCAGCTCCACACCGATCACGGAGGCCCGGGGTTTGAACCGTGGACCTCCCATGTGGTAGACGGACGCCCTAACCACTGGGCACTGGGCCAAGCCTGCTTCCCACATTTAATCTTAAAAAGAAACAACCAACCCCCCCCCCCCCCAAAAAAAAGAAAAGAAAACCCTCAGGGAGTAGATCTATTTATTATCCCCAGTTTACAGATGAGCAAATTGAGGCACAGAGAAGTGAAGCAGCTTGTGTCAAGGTCACAGAAAGGGATCCAGGCTTCAAACCAAGCCCTTCGACACAGCATTCCACTGCTTTCCTTCGAAAAGTGGGGACGCGGTGGCTAAGCCCATTCTCTGGGTCACCCTGTGTGTTTTGAGCATCCGGCTGGGAACCCCCCCTGGGCCCGCTCTGGAGCCTGCGTCTTTCTCCTCCACGAGGCCCGGGGTCCGCAGAGGTGGCGGGCGTTGCGGGGGAGCCCAGCCCCACGCAGCAGCAGGCACAGCACGCGGGAGAGAGCTGACGGTCTCCAGGGCATGGCCGGGCAGGGAAACACGCAGGCCCTCGTCTGCGATGGAGCAGGAGGGCGGCTGGTTGTGGGGCGGGGGCTCCCAGCGCCGCCTGCTCTGTTGGTCACTGT
This sequence comes from Dasypus novemcinctus, assembly GCF_030445035.2. NCBI lineage: Eukaryota > Metazoa > Chordata > Mammalia > Cingulata > Dasypodidae > Dasypus > Dasypus novemcinctus. The sequence goes on from NC_080691.1 coordinate 34,167,228, forward strand.
CCCTGAGGGTGTTGCTGAGATGCCCCCAGTGGATGATGTTTCCGAATCAGGAAGCCTCTTTATCGGGGTGTCCGAGGCCTGTGCAGGGCAGCCACGGGACACCTGCTTGTAGGAGTCGCAGCCCCGGGACACCCCTCCTGCTGGCCCAGCCGGGTGGACGGGTCTTCACCCTGTTCAGAAACAATGCCTGGCGCCTGTTTGCAGCCGGCCAGTAAACGAGTGACCGGGGCCAGGCGGCCTCGGGCCACCAGCTGGCGAGGGAGGCCTTTGCTTCTCCTGCGAGCCTGAGCACGCTCACTCGGGTAGAGCAGGTGGAGGGAAGTGGCCCTGGAGGGAGGATCCGACTCACGTCCTGACGCTCCACCTGCTGCCTTTATCGAGGCCCCCCCTCGCTCCTCCCTCCCTCCCCGCAGGACTGTAGAAGGACACGCTCCCGTGGCTTCCTGCGTTACCCATGTGTGAGGATGGATGGGAGGGCTCGAGGGGCGGGGCAAGTCTGTCCTGGAACTGCGTGTGAGAGAGATGCCAGGAGAGGGAGGCTTAATCTGTGGACCAGGATTTGCTGAGCTCCTACTGTGTGCCCAGCTCTGTGCGGGATGCTGGGGAGGCAGCGATGAGCCCAGCAGGTGAGGTCCCAGCCCTCCTGGAGCTGACCTGTCTCGAGGGAGGAGACGAGCAGTGGACAAACAAGCAGATGAATAAAGGGGAAGAATCTGAGGATGATAAGAAAGCAGCGCTGGGAAAGAGAAAGGCTGGGGTGGGCCGGGGTCGGGGCCGGGGGGCTTCCCTGAGGTGACATTTGAACTGAGAGCAGAGTGACAGGGAGAGGTTATGCAGAGGTCTGGGGTGGCAGAGGGAATGCAGGAGCAACGCCGCTAAGGTAGGAAGGAGACTGGAGAGCCTGAGAAAGCTGAGGGAGGGGAGCGCCGGGAGGAGAGGAGGCTGCAGGGGGCAGGTACGGCAGGCCTCGTGTGCTGGCACGAGGGTGTCGATGCTACTCTAAGAGCTGCAGAAGTGTGACGTGTGTCTGTGTGTGTGTGTGTTTGTGGGGGTGTGCACACGTGCACATTAGAGAGAAACACAGAGACAGCAAGATGTTTTGCGCGCAAAGAGCCTAACACAGAAAGGAAAGATCCAGACAGTGGGACACCAGCCAGCAGAGGTGGGGGCAGGTGAGATGACTTGGCAAGAGAACTCAGGGACTCTAGAGAACCTTTTGCAAGGACAGGGAGCCTGTTTTTACACAGGTGTTCTCTGCAGAGGTCCCTGGCCCTGCCCTGTGCATGGGGCCCCCAGTGGGTGCCCAGAGCCCATCTCTGGTGCAGCAGCCTTTGGGTACTCCCGAGGCACGTATTGGGTGTCTTGCCTGGTGAATGTCATGACGAGGTGGCCTGGGAGGGGGTGTCACGTAGCCTGAGGTTGCCCGTCTCCTGTGGCCCTGAGAGTCCCACTTTGGGGGTGGCAGGAAAGGCTTTTGAGCTGAGACCCCAGACCCCTTCTTTATGTGGATCCCACAGCCCATTGCAGGTCAGGGTAGGGGGGTCCGTTCAGGAGGAGGTCTCGGCGTGTTGCTGAGAGGTCCCCATCCGCCAGCATCCTCCGTGAGTGGCAGAGCGAGGAGAGGACATTTCTTTATTACCATGAGCCAGGAACCTCCGTGGGTGGAGAGGGAGGCAGGAGGTGCCTGAGGGGTGGACCATGGAGATGCTGGCCGGGTAGAGGCGGGGCTGCAGGGGCTGCTGGAACCTCCGTGGGCGGAGAGGGAGGCAGGAGGTGCCTGAGGGGTGGACCTTGGATATGCTGGCCGGGTGGAGGAGGGGCTGCAGGGGTTGCTGGAACCTCCGTGGGCAGAGAGGGAGGCAGGAGGTGCCTGAGGGGTGGACCTTGGAGATGCTGGCCGGGTGGAGGCGGGGCTGCAGGGGGCTGCTGGAACCTCCGTGGGCGGGCTTGGGTGGAGAGAGAGGCAGGAGGTGCCTGAGGGGTGGACCATAGAGATGCTGGCCGGGTGGAGGCGGAGCTGCAGGAGCTGCTGGAACCCGGCCCTGGGGGAGCAGAGTCGCTGGGACTGAAGCTCTGGGACTGAGGCTCGGCCTGGGGAGCATCGGCCACAGGCTGCCCGGCTGCTGGGGCCCCACCTGGGGCCACCGAAGCCCCCAAAGGAGACCCGGATTTGAAGCCCGGCTGCCTCCCAGGCCAGGGTATCTTGCCCCTCCCAGTCAGCTGCCTCCTTAGGAAAATGGGAATAATGAGAGGACACCTAGATAGCGTGGTTGTTGTGAATCTCTGGGCTCAGGTGTGTGGAGCGTCTGGCACGTGGGAAACACCCTTAGGCTTCTGTTGAATGAAGGAAGGAAGTAGGGAACACTGCACATGGTCCTCAGTTTGGACCCTTTCCCTGCCATTTGCAAATGTGCTCTCAGATAAGGCCACTGTGACTCAGTTTCCTCATCTGTAAAATGGGGAGGGTGAGTGCACCCATCTCACCAAATTATTGTGAGGATCAGATGAGATAATGTCTCTAAGCATGATGCCAGACACATAGTGAAACCTCCTAAATAAATGCTGCTTGTGATGACTTAAAGCCAGTGTATAGAGCATTTACCATGTGGCAGCTATTGGGTAAAAAAGGCTTTAAATGTGTTATCTTATGCCTGTGCAGCAGCTGCTACTATAGCATCCCCATTTTCCTGGTGGGAAAGCTGAGGCTCAGGGGAGGGATAGGATTTGCTCAAGATCGTGCGGTTAGTGCGTGGAAGAGCTGGGGTTTGAATTCTGAAGCTGCTTGCAGAGCCCAGTGCTTCTAACCTTTGCAGTGGGCTTTGCGGGGGGAGCTGGGAGGAGGGGGAGCCTCATCCACTGATGGGGGGCTCCGGAGGGGCTGAGGAGAGGGGCGTCTGGATTGGCCCTGGAGGACTGGGGGGTGTTTTCAGAGCTGGAGACGTTGGTGCAGAGGGGTAGGGACGTGCGGTGGAGAGGATGTTACAAGCAAAGGCTGGGCTGTGGGGGCCACACAGGTCACACCCGAGGCCTTGCCCGTGTGACCGGGCTCAGGTGCGGTCAGGGGCTCCAGCAGGCAGAGCTGGGCTGCTGTGAAAACAGCCACAGTTCTCAGCAGCATCTCCCCCTTACCCCACTCCCCGGGGTTTGTTTGCGTCTGTCTGTGCTTTGGAACTTCCCAAAATATCCCTGTCCTTCCCCACAGCCCTGTTTCAGTCCCTCCCGACTCTCACCCCCTGCACACCTCGCCCATAACAACTTAAAAAAATAAAACGCTGCCAGCTATTTCCAGATAGTGCTTTTCCCTGCCACGTTGTCTGGACATCTGTTCGTTCTTTTACGCTCCAAGGCAGCTCTGTGGGGGCAGTTGCAGGGGGTGCTTTTTTCCCCTCTGCTTTAGATTTTCCCTCTGCTTTAGCCAAGGCCCAGAACTTTCGTTTCTATTTGTACTTCAGCTCTGGAACGTCACCTCCTCTGGGAAGCCCTCCCTGACCTCACCCTTCCCTGTCAGGTCAGGTCTGGTCTTGGCCATCTGTTCTTCTAGAACCATGTTCTTTGAGCCGGTTTCACTTTGTAATCATTCACTTGTGCACTTTAGTTCCTCTCCTTGCAGCTTGCTGAGCTGTCACTTGCGTAAGGACGGGGACTGTGCGTGTTTGCTCCCTGGTGCCTGACGCCCAGGAGATGCTCCAGAAATACTGAGGGAATGCAAAGCCGGGGTTCATGTGCCCAGTGCGGGGATGGTGGCGTTGGAGACCGTGGGAGCTGCGTACTTCCCCGGCTCAGGAGATGGAGAGCCCGGGAGGGCTCCCTGGAGGAGGCGGCGCCTTGACAGAAGCCTGACCCCGAGCAGCAGTTCGCCAGCCGGAGCATGCAGGCGGGCAGCTGGCGGGAGGCCCCGTGTGTGCAGCGGCACGGAGGTGAGAGCGCGGAGGGACCCCGGTCCAAGGTCAGGCTGCAGATCCTGGCCCCTGTGAGGCAGGCGCAGCCTGTCCTTCGCTCGCCCTCCTCACCCCAGTGGGAGTCGAGGGGCTCTGAGTCACCCACTCTCCCCGCAGGCTGAGGGTTATTTTCCAGCAGCTGCCCAGGCCCCGCAGGCGTCCTAATTTAACCATCCTCTCCCTGCGCCTGGAGGACAGAGTCAGGGCGCCTGGGCCCGCGTCACTCCTAAGCGGGGTGCTGGCTCGGCGTCTCACCCCTCCTGCCCTACCCCTCTCCCTGCCGGGTGTCAGCCACCCGAGACCCGGGTGAAAGAGGCCGCCGAGTCAGGCGGAGGCAGCAGGCCTACTGTGTACCCCAGGATCTTTCCGGGAGCTTTAAACCGGGGCTGGCAGTCTGCAGCCTGGGGGCAGATCCCCCGGCTTTTGTGTGGCTGAGGATGCTCCTTTATATTTTTACAGGGCTAATAAATAATATTTTTAAAAAATGAATGAAGGAAAACCCTGTGACCTGCAGGTAGGGTTGTCAGATTTTGCCAGTAAAAACCTGGGACACCCAGTTGATTTGATTCCAGAGAAACAACAAATAACGTTTTTAATCTAAGTATGGCCCCTGCAGTATTTGGGACATCCTTATACTGAAAAGAGTATTCACTGTTTATCTGAAGTTCAGATCCTGGGTTTTATGTGTCACCCCTCATTCTCAAGCCTGAAACATTGGCTCTTGACCCTTTTAGAGAAAGATTGCCAGCCGTGGCCTGAAACACTAATCAAAGGGGGCCAGGCATGAGGGGGCTCGGGACACAGCCTGGGGTGGGTCTTGCTCGGTGTCAGCTGCTGGTATTAGCAATATTAATGTGATTACCAAATGTATATTGAGCACCTACTGTGTGCCCAGGCTCCCGGTCTGCTTGGGGAACAGAGACACTAAACGGACAAACTCACAGATGTGGCAACTCCCAAAAGACAGTGCAAAGCAGGGTAAGGATAAAGAGGGGCACGCAGGAGGTTCTGCCTTAGGCGGGAGGTCGGGGGAGCCCCTCTGAGGAGTGAACGACGTGGGGCAGGCAGGGCTGCCTGGGGGCCACCGCTCACCCAGCACTCACGGGGGGCCCAGCCCTGGTCTGAGGACACGTGTGCTTCACTCGTGGACGCCTCCCACAGCAGCCCTGGGAGATGGGCATCGTCCCCATTTCACAGTCGGGGAGACTGAGACCCGAGGTTACCCAGCGAAGGGCAGAAGTGGAATTTGAACCTGGCCTTGGCCTGGTAGAGCCCAAGCACATGTTCTTATTCACCTCAAGAAAGTGCTCTCATTGGGCACTGACTGTGTGCCACATCCTGTTTGGGGCCCTGTCTGCATTCTCTCTGATCTGCCCTGCTCATCGGGGGGTGTTACTGCCATCTGGGGCTTAGAGAGATGGGCACAGCCAGTTTGAGTGGGGAGGCGGGAGGAGCAGGGAGTTGATTGGAAGCCTGGTGAGCTTTAAGGTGGGCAGCGGGAGTACCTGGGTGCAAGGAGGGGGGAAGGGGCAGGCCTGAGAGCCCCGGGAGCCCCACTTCCGGCTGTGCAGAGCGACCCGGATTTCCCTGCGGAGCGCCCTGAGCCAGTGCCCGCCTGCCTACCTGCCCTCTCTCCCTGAGGCTAATCCTCCTTTTATGCTGTTTAAATATTTGCAGGGGGAAGGAGGGGTGGCGGGTCGCCCGTTCCGGACTGGTTGCAGGGTGGGGCTCTAAGTGGGTGGGGGCAGGGCAGAGACAGCCCCAGAGGCCTGCTGGGCCCCAGGCTCCAGGGCTGTGGGCTCGGGTGGGTGGAGCAGAGCTGGAGCCGAGGGCCTCCTTAGCAAGTAGTCCATCCGCCTACTGGACATTTCATGAGCACCTGCTGTGTGCCAGGCAGCGAACTGGACTGTCAGTGTCATCACATTTGTAGAAACCCTCCTGGGTGCTGGGTACTGGCTCCAAATCTCATTCAGGCCTCACATCAGCCCCTGCTGAGGCAGGGCTGCTGCCCTCATCAGCCTCAGTTTACAGATGGTGAAACGTGTCCAAGCTCGGAGCAAGGGGCCAGGCGTTCGATGCCAGGCCAGCGACTCCTTAGCCTCTCTCAGCTGCCTCCTGACCTCTTTCCCAGCTAGTAAACTGGTTCCAAAAGGAGTGAGCTCCCCATCATTGGGGGTGTGCAAGCAGCTGTGGGAGAACCACTTACAGTGGATGCTGGCGGGGGAGAAAAGCTTCCTAACCACTTTGACTGTGATGTCCCCCCTCCCCTGAATGGCCCCTCAGGGTGTGTTTGGCCCAATCAGGTCCAGGCAACTCCAGTCTCTTGACACCCCCTCCTCCCCCGCCCAGCACTTCCTTTGGCCCCCAGGAGGAGGAGACGGAGGAGTCACTTCTCACCAGGTTCTCAGCACCTTTACTTGCCGATGGCCTGGCCCAGTGCTGAGTGGAGCTGGAGGCAGGCCGCTGGGGCAGGCCGCCAGGAGACTGGGCTTCCAGTCCTGGCTGTGTGACCACGGGAAGATTGTGCACACTCTCTGAGCCTTGACTGATTCACCTATAAAATGGGGAGGACAATGTTCTTGTGAGGATTAAATCAGGTCATCCTTACAAAGCACCTGGACATGGTAGGTGCTCCAGCAACAGGCCCTCTTACTCTCGGCTGGGTAATAAGAAAACCAGTTGACAGCTGGGACCCAGCAGAGGTGGGGAGGGGTCCTCCCTTGCCTGAGTCCCCCACCCTAGGCAGAGAATCACACCCTCGCTGCTGCCTGCCCACCTTCCATCACCCATTGTTAGGAGGTTTGGAGTCACAGCTGCAGGCTGGTCTGGGCAGCAGCTTCCCAGGTGTGTGACCCGGGGAGGGGCCCTTAACCTTCCTAAATTTTAGGATGCACATGTCTTGTCTGATCCCCTCCTCCTCCACTTTCCCCTTCTTTTTCTTCCCTCCAAAATTTTCTACGGCAATAGTTCTCAAATTTGAGCGTGCGTCAGCATCCCCTAAGGGGCTTGTTAAAGGCCCCAGAGTTTCTGATCCAGTACCTCTGGGGTGGGGCCTGAGAATCTGCATTTCCAGCCGTTCCCAGGTGGGGCCGAGGCTGCTGTGCCAGGCGCCAGGCTTTGAGCAGCCTGCTCTACTGCACAGCGCTCTCCCCGTGCCTCTCTGAGCTCATCCTACCCTGCGGCCCATTGGATAAAAGCTGCCCAAGCCAGAGCTGCTGCCTCCACCCGTCCCTCGTCCCTCCCTGCACACCTTGCACTCTGTGGCTGCTCCAGCAGTACCTGGGACTGATCCAGGGCTTGGGGGATCGGGGTGACGGGAGCAGCTTCCCGCCTCACTGTCCAGCTTGGAGCCCCCGTGTTGGCCCCTGTCCTTGTTGACTGCTGCCTGGACACGTGCACAGCACAGCGAGCAGCCCTTGCTGGGAGGCCGACGCTGAGCCAGAGCTCAGCGTTGCAGGAGGTTTACCAGGGCCTGCTCCTGAGAGCAGCACCCATGGGAGCCAGTTGGAACAGGTGGAGTGGGCGAAGGGAGAGATTGGGCCGTGATGCAGCCTCGGGAGCCAGGGCCAAGCCCGGAAGCCCTGTGGAGAGCTGAGATGGCCCTTCAGAACTGTCCTGACTTGGGGTAAGTGGCCTTGACACCCCACATGCCTCAGCCATTGGATGTGAGCCTCCCTGGGACGGGGTGAGCTTGGGCGAGTGCTCTTGGCAGCTGAGTAAGTCCCCTGCCCTCCAAGGGGCTGACAGCCGAGAGCCTTCCAGGGGCTGTCCCAGCAGGGGCAGCCTCCAGTGCTGGTGGAGTTTGGGCTGCAGGTTGCAGCATCTACCACATGACCAGAACCTGGGCAAGCTGCCAGACACGGGTCAGAGGCCTTCTCATGCCCCCCGCTGCCCTCTGTCCCATCCCTAGGCTTCATGGCCCTACTTGTACCCTAAACCTTGCCTCCATCCTCAGCCCCAAACCCAAAGCTCTACTGCTGCCCGTCCAGCACACAGACCCCCAGCAGGGCCACCTGCCCACGGTTTTGCTAAGAGTCGACCTCTGAATCTTACTTTTTCTCGGCTAGGCCGTCCTGCAGCCCAGGGGCCCATCCCCGTTTACACTAGATGAGGAGTAAACAGACCGATGCTGTTCTCCTCAGATAAAGCGGCAGTGCTGCCTCGCTCGCCTCGCCCAGGACGTCGGCGCGGGTGCCGTGAGCAGCAGCTCCTGGAGCACGCACCCTCCGCTGTCCTGAGATGGCCCATGGGCCTGGAGCTCGAGGGGTTCAGCACTTCTGACCCCGATGTCAGGCTGGGTGCAGGGGGACGAGGCTCCCCTTGGAGTAAGCCTTAGAGGGGCGACCTTGGAGTTGTCAATGCTCTTGAGCACCTGGTACCCAGCGTCTGAGCTTTGCAGGTTTCTTGTCTGGAAAGTGGATGATGATTGCTTCCTGGGAGGGAGATTATGAGGATTACATGCAGATTGTTAACATAGTGCCTGCATATAGGAAGCAAGAGTGTTGTTGTTGTTACTGTTCTTTTTATTCATAATTTCAGAGAAAACCACTGGTTGAGACTTGATGCGTAGCAGTCAGGAGCATGGGTTAGATTCTGCTTCTGCCCCCTGCCAGCTGTGTGACCCTGGGCATGTTACTTAATCTCTCTGTTCCTCAGTCTGATCCCCTGAGAAGTAGGTATAAATAGAACCTACCCTCACAGGGCATTTGAGGGGGTATAAGAGTAAGACAGGCACAACTGAGAGTGAATTCATTCATTCACTGAGCCTGTCTGAGTGGTGGTGATGGTAAGGAGGAAGAAGAGGTGGGGGTGGTGACAGTTTGCAGGCTCAGATGTCCCCAGGGCAGAGGATGGAAGGACAAAGGAAAGGAGTGGGAGGAGGGTAAGGTATCCGAGAGAGTGGGAATCGACTGGACCTTGAGACCAGAAGGGTAAACTGAGACCCCAAGGGCGGGGCAGCCTGAGTGCACCTCCTAACTGGTAGCAGAGTCAGAACCTGAGGCCCTGTGCCCTGTGGGGGTTGCCACGTGTCCTGAGGAAGCTCACAGGACGGGTGTGGCCTGATGGCCCTGTGCCCACAGCAGGGGAGGACGCGGGCAGGTGGTTCTGGAGGGCGACAGGCAGATGGTCGCCTCCAAGGAACAGGAGGGTGTTGGCGGGAGGGCCGCGGCCTGCGTAAGAGAGAGGTTGGCTGCCGGAAGAAGCCAGGGCCTGCTCTGCATGTGGGGTGGTCAGCCAAGTTAGCCCCGACCCCGAGAGCTGGACTCAGCTGTCCCCCAGCAGCCAAGCCAAACCGTGACCCCCAGGATGGGGAGGAGCAGCTGCTCCTCTGCTGGAGCTACAGAGTGGATCACCTGGTGGAGCTGAACAGCTTTGCTCAGAGGTCAGCAAACCACAGGCCAAATCTGGCCCTCTACTTGTTGTTGTAAATAAAGTTTTATTGGAACACAGCCATTCCCATTCACTTACAGCTTATGTATGGATGATTTCGCATTATAGCGGCAGTTGCCACACAGACCACTTGCAAAGCCAAAACTTTTTCTCTCAAGCCCTTTACAGAAAATGTTTGCTGACCCCTGCTCTTTTGAAGGGGTCTTTCTGAAGTCCAGGAAGCCAGGCCTGTCTCTGGAACTTGCTGATTTTGCTATCTTGGAAGATGATCCTCCTTCCTCAGTCTCAGTTTCCTCTTCTGTAAGTGGGGAGAGTATAATGCTGAATTGGCTGTAAAGATCCCCCAGGACAAGGCAGGCAGGAGAGAGTTTTGCAAATCGCAACACAATTACTACATGCACCTGTCAGTTGTTGTTTTCCAGGGTCAACCTACTTAAACCCCCTTCTCATCCTCAGGTCGAGCCACACAGCACCCCCACAGGCTGCCCTTGGTGGCGGGCTTTCCCTTTACAAGCTTAATCGTACTATTCTTTTATTCTTCATTTTATTGTGTATATTTTTAAGTATCTTCACAAAGTTCTGCCACCATCCCACCATACATTACCAAAACCTTTTCCTCACTCAGAAGAGAAACCCCCCCATTAAACAGTAACTCCCTGTTCCCCCCCTCTCCTCCCGCTGGCCCCTGGTAACCTGTAATCATCTTTCTGTGTCTGTGAATTTGCGTATTACAGGTATTTCATCAAAGTGAAATCATGGCGGTAGTTATCCCTTTGTTTCTGGCTTATATCACTCAACACGATATCTTCCAGGTTTATCCAGGTTGCAGCGTGTCTCAGAACTTCATTCCTGTATGTGGCTGAATAACATTCCATTGCGTGGAGAGTCCACATGTTGTCTACCCGTTACTTGCTGATGGGCACCTGGCTTGTTTCCATCTTTTGGCCCTTGTGAACAGTGCTTCAGTGAACACTGGTGCACAAGTATCTATTAGACTCCCTGCTTTCATTTTTGGGGGGTCTACACTGAGAGTAGATGTGCTACCTCTTTTTAACCTGATTTTTCCTGCCTAAACGTTGTTGATGGGCATGGAAGTGGGACCCATGCCCAGGTGTGATTTGACCCAGGGTGCAGAGGTCTCTTCATCTTCAATATTAAAACTGCTCCTTTTTGCTGAACGCATAGGACATATCGAGCACTATGCTAAGTGCGTTCCCTCTGTTGAACCATTTAAACCTCCCTGTAGGAGATGTTCATTCAACAGATACTGACTGAGTGCCTACTATGTGCCAGGTACTACCTTCTAGGTCTTGAGACTAGAGCAGCAAGTGAGATAGAATTCCTGCCCTCAAGGAGCACACAGACCCATTAACAGGAAAGGCAGCGAATAAAGAAATTAAGGAAGGATAAAATCTGGAGTGAGGCCTTGAGGAGGAGCACCATGGAGAGAAACAGGGCAGGGAAGGGGCATACTGAGCAGTGGGTGGGCTAGAGGGGTGAGCGCTTTTCAACAGGGTGATCAGGGGAGTCTTGCACTGAGGAGAGGACATCTGAGCAAAGAGCTAGGCCAGGTGGTTTTCTGGGGGAAGGACGTTCCAGGTAAAGGGACTAGCAGTGCAAAGGCCCTGAGGTAGGAGTGTGCCCCCCACACTGGGTCCATCACAAGCAGGTGGGTGTGGCTGGAGTGAGTGAAGGGAAGCGGTGGGGGTAGGACATTGGGGAGGTTGGGGCGGGCAGGTGAGCTATGTGGGCCAAGGTGAGGACTTGGGCTATTATTCCAAGTGACATGGGAGCCCCGGAGGGCTCTGAGCGGAGGACCGATGTGGTCTGAACTTTAGCAGGATCCTACTTGGTTAGGACAAGGTGTAGGGGCTCGGGTGGATGCAGGGAGAACAGAGCTGCAGCATTGGTCCAGGGGACAGAGGCTAGTGGGTTTGGGCTGGGGAATGGGTAGCAGAGGGGGCTTGAGCAGTGCTCAGATTCCAAGTGTGTTTTGAAGGCAGAGTCACCCGATTTTGCTGGCTCCTTAGAAGTCGGTTCTCTTATCATCCCCAAGTGGGGAAGGGTTTGCCCCATGTCCTGTAACTTTAAGGGGCCAAGGCAGGATTTGAACCCAGGCCCGGACCCCCCCCAGAGTCTTGGGCCTTAACTGACCCCTGTGTTCTCCGAAAGCACTCGAGAGCGAGCTGCCGGGACCAGCCTCGCCCCGGCCCCCCACGGTCCGCTCCTGGTCAGCCTGAACTCACCCCGTCCCTCTGTTTCCCAGGACGTCCAGGCCTGGGTGCTTGGCCACCCCCTTCTGCAGTCTCAGAGACTGGGGTACGTGTCAGCATCACTGCGCCCGACTCGGAGCAAAGGGACAGGGGAGACAGGTAGCTGGAAACGGAGAGGGCTGGGCAAATGCCCTGAGGTCATGTGGGCTGACCTGCATGGTGTAGAAGGCGCTCAGCCCCTGGAGTCAGACCAGCCTGGGTCCAAGCCTTGACGCTGCTCCTCCTGCTGTGTGACCCTGGGTGGGTGACACTACCTCTCTGGGCCTCTGTTTCCTCCCTTGATAGACAGGGCTAATTGGACTACTTATACCTCTGCTCTATGACCCACAACTATGGTGACAAGAAAGCAGTTTTGCTGCTGAAACATCCTCCCAAAGGCTGAGGTGGCTCATGATTCTTTAAGCCATTCATTCCTCAGGTAACCTTCCTGAGTGCCTACTACGTGCTGGCACCATAGCTGTGAGCCAGAGGGAACACAGAGTGCTTGCCTGGCAGGGGAGACAGGTGCTGACCAAATCAGTATGAGCCTGATAGGTGTGTTAAAAAAAAAAGCTGCTATGGAAACCTGGGGGGGCAGTGGGTGGTTAATCAGGTGACATTTCAGCCATAAACAGATAATGGAAAGAGGCCAGGTGAGGGTTTAGGCAGAGGTGCTAACTTGCATGCAGCTAACACTTATTGTGGGCACACTGCGTGCCAGGCTCTGTGCCCAGCACATGAAGTGCGTTACCTGGTTCAGTCCTGCTGTAGCTCTTTGAGGTGGGTACTCTTCCTACAACCGCTTGAGCCTCAGTTTCCCACATCTAGGAAATGGGGTCAGTTCCACTGCCCTCACCAGATAGCTTTAAGTCTTAGAGATGCTGCCGGCAGAGCGCGGCTTGGAGCTCGCTGGGCGGTCGAGAGCTGTTCCCGGGCAGGGGGCAGCCTTGGCCCCGTGTGGCAGGGCAGCTCGCCAGCTCGGGGGCAGGCCCTGCCGTGTTTCCACTGTGGCCAGGGATGCTCTCACTTCTGTCTTCCTGTCCTGGAGGCCGGAAGGAAGAGGGAGAGGGGCACTGGGCTTCTGGGACCCTCTTCAAACAGGACAGGCCGCAGGGCAGGGAGCAGGGCCGGGTGGGGGCGACCCCGGGCCCCAGCTCCCTTCACCCGCAGGTTGGAGCCCCCCGATGTGGGGCTGGAACGGCCTTTCGGGGGGTCTCTGCTGACCTCCTTATCTAAGTCGGGGATCCTCAAACCCGGAGAGGGAAGGGGCTCTGTGGAAATCCCGTAGTAATTCCAGGAAGAGCAGAGCCAGGAGCCAGGGCGGTCCAGGCGTGTCCAGGCCACCCAGGGGTCAGCTCACGGGGCAGAGACTTGCCGTCCTGCCAGGGCCGTGTCCTCTGTGCTCAGGAAATATCTGTTGAACGAGTGAGTGAGATGGGAAGAATCCCCACGCCCAGGCTAGAATTCTGCCTCCAATTTGGGCCAGTCGCCCTCCCTGGGAGAGTTGTTCCACCTTGCTGAGCCTCAGTTTCCCAGAATGAGATCACAAACCCTCCCGGTCAGTGCCTGAGCAGGGATTTGAGCCCTCGTCTACAGGACTCCAGGGCTGACCCACACTGCATCCTCCTGCTTCGACATACCCATTTAACTCACCCCTTCATGTAGAAAACACTTTACTGAGCACCTGCTACGTACCTGGCACCATTCTAGGCTCTGCAGATTCAGCCAGGAGCTGGACCCGTGCGGTCCCTGCTCTCGGGGAACTTATATTCTAGAAGAGGGAGGCCGATATTAACCAGATAACCAAAGAGAACAGGGATAGTGGTCAGTGCGCGGGGGGTGCAGGATGGAATGGAGGGGGGGAAGGAGGTGGTGCCATACTTGAGTGCAGCCAGCCATGTCCGTAATCTGAAAAATAGTTAAAATGTAAAGCTTGTTGGTACCACAGACCTCAGACCAGCAGAAGACACGTCAGAGGGGAGGGGAAGGAAATCAGTCATGGAAACCTCACAACCAACCTGAGAAGGCCTTGGGGAGCCGCCTGGGGAGGGGTTTGGGCGCCTCCTCTCCAGCTGCCTCTGTTCCAGGTGAAGCAGATCATGGAGGAGGCCGTCACGCGCAAGTTCGTCCACGAAGACAGCAGCCACATCATCTCCTTCTGCGGTGAGTCGTGGCCCGTGGCCTTGTTACGTGGGCCGTCTCAGGGACGTGACCGCGTTGTTCTTGCATGTTTTTTTCCTTTGAAACGCCATAGTTATTTTCGGATTCCATCTGGAGAATCTGGAAATAAAAGTCCTGAGAAATGAAACATGACTTCTGCAGCCTGGTGAAGAGGTAACCGCAGCTGACGCTGGAGGTTTTCCTCCCTGCCCCGTGAGCTCAGTTGTTACTGACCAACACTACACGCGGCCAGTGGCTTTGCATCCGAGGAGTGGGGTCAGTGTTCTTTACTCTCTCTGAGTAAGATTGTTAGGGTAAAGGGAAAGGATGCACGGGGGCTAAGTTTTAAAAATAGGGAGTACCAGGCCATCAGCACATCCTGAAGGATCGAGTCCAGCTGGCTCAGCAGGGAAGGCAGGCCCGGGGCTCAGAGCGTGCCTCCAACCTTGTCTCCTTGAACCACTGATGCTCACGAGATCCCAGAAATAACCTCATGGCAGGTTCTTATAGTACTTCCACGGTGGCTAGAGACGTGTGTTTAGTGTGTCCCTAAAGTCAGGACTGAGCTGATGATCGACGTGTGCACGTACATGGGACTGTTTCTTTCTCCCCGAAAGGCTTTTCCTTGAGTATTTGAGGTGCCTCATTTAGGGCTTGTTCCCCTCCCGCCATCTCCACCCCATGGGGAGGCCTGAGAGAGGAGAGGGGGCAGCCCCTCAGCTTCCGGGCCCGTGGCAGGGCACCACGGGGCAGGCCCGGCATGTGCACACACGCCATGAGCTTGGAGGCCACCGAGGGCCCGCCACCCCCTTTGCAGACAGACAGACCTGGCGCCACGTCCCATCTCTGCCACCTTCTTCTTGGGGGACCCTGAGCAAATCTTTGTTTTTTTCAACATGGGGATGTTTCATTAAATCATATACACATATATGTATGTGTACATATTGCTTATATGTATGTGTGCATGTGTGCTTAGTTCATTTTTATTTGCAATTGAAATAATACGCATGTCTATTTCAGAACTTGCCAATGATACCTACCAGTTAAAGGCTCAGAGAAACAGCAAGTGATGAAAGCGATCATCATTCTCGAACTCTGATCAAAGTTTCTGGGTGGGAGAAATTTGTTGACACTAAATGAGGCCCAGAGAATCTCCTTGAGATTTCTTTTATTCACTGTTCTGGAGAAGCCATTGTCTGAATGAATGGAACAATATCTACAAAACCTGAATAGATAATTAACTTATTTCAATATAAACAGATAGAAAGTACTGTATGGAAGTGAAAATTAAGGTACTTACGAGAGCCTCACCCAGATAATTTAAATCCATGGGCAGATCAGGCAATATGTGGGCATTCCCTGAAAGGCAAGTAATTGCCAACAAAACAAAACCAAAAAATGACAAAGAAAAGCAGTTACCCCCAAACCTCTCACCTGCTGTCAGAAAAGTGTCACATTTCTCCTTAAGTTAAGACAGCCTTGGTCAAGATTTTAACCCTCGGAGAACCAGTTTGTGCTTCTGTGAAATGACTGAGACTTGACAGTGCATGAGTTTTGTTGCACTGATTAGGTAAGATAAACCTTAACACTGACACCCAGAAGATGTCTGGTACAGAAGATCTTTTATTATGTACTCACATTTGCAATAAACATTGATTATGCACCTATTGCATACCATCGTGAGCTCCCAGTCTACTGTGTAAGACAGAAGTAAGAAGATACTCAGTAGAAGGCCAAAAATACCAGGAGTTAGATAGGGCCAGTCAGAATGGCCTGCATGGGCCGCTTTCCTAGAAGGGAACACTGAGGTCCAGAAAGGGAAACAGTTAGCCTGTGGCCACACAGCAAGTTAGTGGTAGAGCTGGGACTACACCCCAGGTCTTTTGCTCTGAAGAGGGCTGAACAGGGCCTCCAGGAGAAACACAGAAATGGGAAGATTATGACATGATGTTCTCTTCAGAGGTCCTTCAGGTAAATGCAGGTGCTATGAGCACAGCTTGGGCTCAGATCTGGGTTCATATCCTGGCTCCATTGCTCATTTGCTGTGTGTCCCTGGGCAAGCCAGGTCACCTCTCTGAGCCTCAAGTTTCCACATATGATACATGTGAATGGTTTTCTTTTTCTCTGTGGCGAAGGTTGTATGAGATCAATAAATGTACACTGTTGCCGTGATTATAATATTGATGATGATGATGATGGTGATGATTCTTTAACTCAGACAAAGCCCTACATCATGTGGTTCCAGTTTCCCTGCCCTTGGACAGAAAGAAGAGCTAATGCTCATAAAGCACTTACTGTGTGCCAGGCTCTGTGCTAAGTGTCTTCCGTGCATTTCTTGAGAAGCCGGGGTTCAGAGGGGAAGCAATTGCCGACAGACACACAGCTGGCTGGTGGCCAGGAGAGGATGTGAACAAGTGATGTTCTGACCTCGGGCAGCCAGTGTGGGTTACCCGCTGAGCGTCCCTGTCCCCTTTGGAGGGTGCGGCAGGGGGCGAGGCTGCACGCTTTCCCCCGTGCTGCTGCCCTCATGATTTTCGTGATTCCGGGGCCCCGGCTCTCCAAGGCACCTCTGTCTGCCTGAAGCTCCGAGCCGGGCTGGTGCTGGAGAGTGTGGCCAGGGCAGGGCCTGCTGACCGCTGTGTCCCCGCAGCGGCTGTGGAGGCGTGCGTCCTGCACGGGCTGCGGCGGCGGGCGGCCGGCTTCCTGCGCAGCAACAAGATCGCAGCTCTCTTCATGAAGGTGGGCAAGAGCTTCCCACCCGCCGAGGAGCTGAGCCGCAAGGTCCAGGACCTGGAGCAGCTGATCGAGAGCGCGTGAGTGCCGGGCCCAGGGCACAGGCTGGGGCACAATCCCACGGGCGATCCACACCCCTCCCCAGGCTCAGGTCTTCCTCTTCTGAAGCTGCTCTGGGCTGTCCCTCAAGCCTGCCTGACTGTGCCCGCACCTCAGGGCCTTTGCACAGGCTCCTTCCTTCATCCAGCTCAGCCTTCCCCTGATCTTTCATAGCCGACTCCTTGTCCTTCAGGCCTCCCCCTGGATTGGTAGATGACAGCCCCTGCCTGTGCTTCATACCACCATGTCCTTCCTATCTCTATCACCATCTGGAATTATCCATTCATTCATCTACTGGATCGTCATCTGTCTCCCCTACTTGACTCTAAACTCTGTGAGAGCAGGGACTGCGTCTTGTTATGCCCCGTTATGTCCCCACGGTCTGGGACAGTGCTTAGCAGCTGGTAAATACCCAAGAAGCAGTGGTTGAATAAGTGCTCACTGTGTACCAGTCCCTGTTCTAAATGCAATGTGACCAAAATTGCATAGAACCAGTTTGGTCTCTGTCCACATGAACCAGATGTTAAGGTCTCCGGTTAACCTCATGCTGAATGCAACCGTCGAAAGGGAGAGGTAGCTTCACTTGCTCACCTTGATGGCTGGTGGTGTGTGCATGGGCTGAGCGTGTATACATAGGAGAATGTTCTGTCAGATCCACCCCCTTGGAGTCTCAACAGCACAGCAGAACCCGCATCCTGGAGCCTGTTCCAGGATGTCACATAGATTTTACCTCCTGTTGATGGTAGCAGCCTCCCAGAGGACTGTGTTGCAAAGGATTCTGAGGCTGTGATTCAGCTTCATGGGAAGGAATGCGTGGATTGATTGGCCATGTCTGTTATGGGCAAGGGAAGAGAGAGAAAGACCTGTGTGCCATGTGTTTGTGCCTCTGCCCTGGGTGATCACCTTGTTTCCCTGAAAGAAAAACAGCTGCTTTCTTCTTTGCCCTTCAGGCCCTGTGTGCCCAGGGCTACTGGCCTCGTGCATGGTGGGCATAGCTCCGGGCTTGACTCTGCCAGCTCACTTTTGGAATCTGACTTCCCAGTCACCTGGTCCTCGGGGCACCTGCTGACCCATATGCTAAATTCCCAGGTGTTTCCTGATAATGTCTGAAAAGTCAGGGCTTGCATGGGACTCCCATGATATCAGAGGAATTAGAGACTCCCATGCCAGGTGGTAAGGGAGAGCCAACCATTCGTGCATGCGATCACTCCTTCATCAACACGCTTTCTGAGCTCCTACTCAGGCACCATGCTAGGACCTGGAGATGCAGGCAAGGCCCCTGCTTGCCACATGGTAGACACTCAATAAATATTTTATTTTAAAAATATAAGGGAGCTGCTGAGTCCAGGCCCTCAAGGTCACCGTGTAAAGGGGAGGACAAGAATAGTAAGTGGGAAGGTAAGGGGCTCGGGGGGCCCCGAGGACGGACCCCTCCCTCAATTAGGGCTGGTCTGAGAGGGCTTCCTGCAGGAGGAGATGTCCACTCTGAGACCTAAAGAGTGAGAAAGGACTGGCCCGGGAGCGGGGCAGGGAGAGAAGCCAGGAGGAAGCAGAGGGAGGAAGTCAGCCTCAGGGCTGTTGCTGTCTCCATCTGGCTGGGAAGGGGTGGTGGTCAGGGGAGCAGGTGGAGGGGTGAATAGGGCAAGGTCATGGGGTGCCTGGCTGGTCACGTTAAAGAGCTAGGACTGTATCCCAAGGGCACCGGCGAGCCACTGAAGCATCTATAATTGTGACTCGTCTTGGCCAGCACTCCTTGTCAGCAGAGATAGAAAAGGAGAGGGAGAAGGGAGGGGAGGAAGAGAATGAGATCTGAGAATCCGGCTTGCCGAGCAGTGTCTAGGTGGGTAATCCCATCTCTGTGCACACTAGGGGTTCTTTTTCCATCACCCTCCCCTTTGCTAGGAGCAATGTGGGCCCTCGTTGTTGTTTTATTTGCCATTCCTTTATTTCTTAGAGAGATTGAACGTTTCTCCATTTTGAATTGCTCCCGTGGATTTCCTCTTTGGTGAATTGTCCGTTCTCATCCTTTGCTGGTTTCGAAGGCGGAATCAGATCCAGGGCCTCCAGGACAACGTGCGGAAGCTGCCGAAGCTGCCCAACCTGTCCCCGCTTGCCATCAAGCACCTGTGGATCCGCACAGCTTTGTTTGAGAAAGTCCTGGATAAAATTGTGCATTACCTTGTGGAAAACAGCAGGTGAGGCGAAGACCCGCTACCTCGGTGTGCTCTGCCTCCCCCTGCTGGCCGTCGTGGGAGGTACACCCTCTTGCCCAAAGCTCCTTTCTGGTTCCCCCAACCCCTCTAATATGTGCTCAATTTCAAAGTGATTAAATAAAGTCCCCCGGATGTTTAACCGTAGACTAGCCTAACTTAGCACCTTGAGAAGAGTCAGGTGTTTAAAAGCAATGCAGGGTCTTTGGACTTAGGGTGACGTATAGGAATCTTGGGTTTTGTCCACTTTCTGTGAATTAAGAATCAGCTAGTGTAGCTGCCTCTCTTACCTCTTTAGAAAATGGGATGTGGATCTCTGCCATTGCAGGGAAGAGGGGAGAATGGAAGTTGGCAGGTATGTATTTTGGAAATGCATAGTGAAGCTTTTCGTACTTTTCTCCCTAGCTCAGATTATCCTGATGTACAGGTTTTGTAGCAGGAATTCTCTTAGAAATTCATTCATTCGTCTAACAAATATTTAATAAGAACCTACTATGTGCCAGGCAATAATCTAAATGTTGGGGATACAATGGTTTGACCTGTCATGTTAAAGAGCTTGGACTTTATCCCAAGGGGAGTGGGTAGCTCTGATAGTCCTATAATCTGAAATTCCTGAGGACTGACACTTTTTCTCAGCCCCTGAGAAAGAGGCAGTGGGAGGCAAGAAAGAAGGAGGCGGGGAGAGACGTGAGATAGAGTGGTGTGTGTGTGGGGAGAGAGAGAGCGCGCTGAGAATCTCCCCATCTTTTAGTGTATGAAAGTGTCTGTTTAACCACATCTTCACACACACTGGGTATTATTAATATCTTTTCCCTTTTTACCCATTTGCTAGGAAATATGTTTGAATGTGCAGAGCAAAGTTTTTCTCCTGGAACTCACATTCTAGTGGGCAAACAGGCAAATAGCAAAGTCCATAATATATGATAAGTGTTCCAAAGGAGGCATAGGGTTTAATTTCCTCTGGGTGACCAGGGAAAGTGTCCTGGAAGAACTGAGCATTTCAAGCTTCCATTTTAGGGTTGTAGATTTTATTCAGTGAAGGTGAAGGGGATGAGGGAAGAGCGTTCCAGATGGAGGGAACAGCAGGTGAAAGGCCTGGAGCAAGAGGGCATGTTTGAGGAGCTGAGAGAAATCCTGGCTGCAGTGAGCCTCTTCATCTTGTAGTAAATTCCAACACGTCTCTGCCCTCTTTCCTCTTATGGGGCCTCTGCTCTTTAATTATTGCCTTTGGCAGGTGACCCTGTTTTTTCCTGCTTAACTAAGTTGTTCAGAAAGGAATTATTCCTTTATTTGAGCAGTGATGCTATATTTTTTTAAACTTTTTACTTTGAATTTCCAAATCACATAGAAGTTGCAAAAATAGTGCAGAGAGTTCTCATGTACCACTAACTTCCCCAGTGATAACATCTGACACAACCATTGTACAGTTATCAAAACAGGATATTGACATTGGTACGGTACTGTTAACTACAGACTTGTTGATTTGGATCCCACCAGTTTTTATATGTGTTCTCTTGTTTTTGGTAGGTAGTTCTGGGGAATTTTAATGCATGTACAGTTTTATGTAACCTATTCCACAATCAGGATGCAGAACTGTTCCAAAGAAACTCATTACCCTAAAGAAACTCCCTTGGGCTCCCCTTCCCCCAACCCCACCCCTTCTTCTGCACAGCAGCATTCCCAAGGCTTGTTATCACGTAAGTCTGCTGATTTGGGAATGGAAACTGCAAGACTGAATGGAAAGCATCTCAAAGTATTACCTTCGGAGTTGACACTGAGATGTATAGATTTGATACTGAGCATATACAAGGCATGTCACTTGTGGCTCATCTGGTATTCTGGTCGATAGAGGATTTCACTGGGGTGAAGGTGCAATGCTAGGACCTTCCTGTAGTGTGAGTCCTCCTGCTCTCAGGCCCCTGCTGTGGCTATTCCTGTACGTCATTGTTTAATCCTCCCAGCAGCCCTGAGGTCCGTCTTCCCAATCTGCAGCTGAGGACGCTGAAGCTCAGAGATCACTCACTGAGGGAGGAAGTGGTGAGCTGGGCCCCCACCCAGGCCTTTCTGGCTCCAGGCCTGAGCCTTTCTCCATTTGCTGTATGATGGGAATAGTTGACCCAGTTGGGTATAGCCCAAGCACCCACCTGCTGTGTGGCCTCCAGCAAGTCACTTACCCTCTCTGAGCCTGAGGTCCCTTGGAACGTGGAAACAAGATCCTTTCCAGCTCTGAAATTCTTTTAGTTTCTAGACTGTGCGAGTTTTCAAGGAATTAGAATCCAGTACACAACTGGGACAAAAATAAAACAATACAGAAACAGTGCGTACATTGGGTTGTCAGCATCAAACGTTGTTTTGAACAGCCGGGGGTGGGGGTTATTTTGAGCATATTGAGCCAGCGTCATCCACATTTGATATGGAGGCAGAAAGGGCTGGTAATGCAGGCTTTCAGTCTACAGTGCAGCTAATCAGCTTTTTATTGCCTCAGTAATATTAAGAATGCAGATGTCGTCTGTGCCTCTAAGTGAATTCCCATTTGAAATGGAAAATGCAGTAGAAGCAGATAGAATCAGCCAGGCCCAGCAGCCTCCTGGTTATTATTCCTGGTATTCTCATGAGAGCTGTGTTTTGACTACATATTAAGCAGTTACACACAGGCTCCACGCTAAGTGCCCCATATCTACTGTCTGTCTCTCTCTTTTTAAAAAGTCCTTTCAGGGAAGCGGATGTAGCTCAACTGGTAGAGCATCTGCCTGCCATATGGAGGGCCCAGGGTTCGATACCCAGGGCCTCCTGACCTATGTGGTAAGCTGGCCCATGCTGCTGCATGCAAGGAGTGCTGTGCCACGCAAGGGTGCCCCAGCATAGGGGAGCCCCATGCACAAGGAGTGCGCCCCACAAGGAGAGCCACCTGCGTGAAAAAAAACGCAGCCCGCGCAGGAGTGGCACCACACACACGGAGAGCTGACACAGCAAGATGATGCAACAAGAAAGAGAGGCAGTGTCCCAGTGCCGCCTGACAATGCAAGCAGATGCAGAACACACAGCGAATGGACAGAGAGAGCAGACAAAGGCGGGGAGGGGGAGGAAGAGAAATAAATCTTTGAAAAAAAAAAAAAGCCCTTTCAACAGCTCTATGAGACATATCATCACTCCCCATTTTACAGGTGGGGCAGTTGGGGCTCAGGCCAAGAGGGGCGCTGGACCCACTCCTGTCTGCTCTGAACCACTAACCAGAGTCCTGTGCGCTCTGCTGGCCGCCATCTAAACCCGCATGTCCTTTCCTCTCCTCCTAGTAAATACTATGAGAAGGAAGCTCTCCTGATGGACCCCGTGGACGGCCCCATTCTCGCATCTTTGTTGGGTAAGTGGTCCGCTGCTCTGAGTTCCATCGGGAGCCTGCTCGCAGCTCGCGGGGGCACCTCCTAAGGGCCGCTCTCATCTCGCTCCTGCTTCGTCCATCAAAACTTACCATTCACTGCCCCCCTCTGCCTCTCAGCACCTTGGTCTGATCTGTCCTAAGCAGGGATCTGGGGCATCCCAGCTGGCTGGAGGGAGGCGAGAAGGGAAATGGGTGGCTCGGGTGGTGGCAGATGGGAGGGTGGGACCCCGATCCCCCTGTGCCCCGCAGTGGGGCCCTGTGCCCTGGAGTACACCAAGATGAAGACTGCAGACCACTTCTGGACTGACCCGTCAGCGGACGAGCTTGTCCAGAGGCACCGCATCCACAGCTCGCACCTGCGGCAGGACTCACCCACCAAACGTCCGGCCCTCTGTGTGAGTGGGGTGGCTGGTGGGGCCTTGGGAAGGGGTGGGGACCCCACAGGTCACTCCTGGCCTTGTCCTCCTACCTCCCCCCACCCCACCAGATCCAGAAGAGACACTCAAGTGGCAGCATGGACGACCGGCCATCCCTCTCTGCCCGTGACTATGTGGAATCCCTGCACCAGAACTCCCGTACCACCCTGCTCTACGGCAAGAACAACGTTCTGGTTCAGCCGGTGAGAGTCCATCTCGGGCCCAGACGGGGTCTTCTCTCGGGGATCTGGCTCTGTGTTGCTCATCCATCCATCTGTCCAACCATCATCCATCCATCCACCTACTCACCCATCCATTCATCATCCTTCTTCTAATATCTCCATCCATTCATTCATCCTTATGCCAGTATCTCCAGCCAGGCAGCCAGGCAGCCATCATCCAATCTCTGTATCTGCTCATCATACATGCACTTCCATCCATCCATCCATCTACCCACATTTCTGTCCATCCATTCTTCCATCTACTCATCCATCCATCCCCCATTGGCCCACCTATCCATCCCTCCATCTGTCCATCTTCCCTTCCATCCATTTGTCCATTTATTTGCCAGTCCATCTCTCTACCCACCTGTCCAACCAGCCATCTATCCATCCATTCACTCTTGCTCTCACTCATAGGGCAAACGTTTACACTGCACCTGCTATGTGTTAGATACTTGGAGTGTCAAGAAAATCATATCATGACTAACATTTATTGAGCTTTTCCTATTTGACAGACACTGTGCCAAATGCTTTTCCCTTTATTAACTCATTTAAACCTCCCAACAGCCCTTTGGGGCAGGGTCTATCATTATAGATGATATATAGTGAGACCCTAAGAGGTGACATAAGGGGCAGAGTTAGGTTTGAATTCAGGCAGGTGGCACCAGCACCTGTGCTGTTTAATCACCTTCTATGACCCCTGCCAGGCCCCAGGGAAGGGGAGGGATGGAGACACATGCAGCCCCCACCTCATACCCAGACTCCTTTGGTCTCAGGGCTGGTGTGGTATTTGGGCTCAGCTGGAAGGAAGCAAAGGGAGAGCCGCTGGCCACTTCAGAGCTGTTGGCCACTCCAGCACTTGGTCACCATGAGATCATTCAACAGGTCATTTCTCCCCTCCGAGCCTTAGGATCACCATCAAAATGGGGACACAGCCCTATTTCCTCCCATGTAAGATGTCGTGAATTTAGGATGCACTGTTGTTGTTTTCTTAACATAACCATCAAGAAATTAAAACTGCTGCTTACATTCTATACATTGTTATCTCGCCCCTTGGAGTTTTATTTTACACTTTTTGAAAGAGCCCCTTACGACTTATTGCTCCATTGTTATAAGTACACACAAGGGAGATAATAACTGAAATGCATTGGTTCAGCTATTCCTAAAACTTCTTCACGTTTCAGAGTCCAGTTCTTCTCTGTCACCTTTTGACGTCAGGCCACCGGCGTCCTTATTTTTCTCCCCACTTTGGCTTTCTTTTCCATCAAGAGAGGGGGTCAGCCTGCCGTGGCCCCCGGGCCAAATCTGACCCACTGCCTGTGTTTGTGAATCGTGCTGTTGGAGCACAGCCACATCTGGTAGCTTATCTACCGCCTGTGGCTGCTTTCTTGCTGCAATGGCAGAGCTGAGCAGTTGCAGTTGAGACCGTGTGGCCTGCAAACTCAAAAATATTCCCTATGTAGTCCTTTACTGAAAAAAGTTTGGCAACCCCTATCAGGAGTCCAGGAGATGCAGCACGCCTTGCAAGAGTCTACTCTCATCTCCGGGACCTTTTTGAGACCCAGAAAGTACTTGATTGTTGCTTTGCAAGAAAACATGAGATTATAGGCATCCTTGCAGTGACAAATAATGTATCTGCTTCACCAGTATCACGTCTCTGTCCCACCCCTTCATTACCCAACCTTTCCCCGTTCACAGTAGCTTTTCGATGCAAAGCTGAATCACAGTCCAATCTTTTGAAGACATTTTCAATAGTACTTAAACTCTGCATGGGAGGGAACAGCAGCCACGCACAGAACTGAATTAAAAGTGACGTCAGTATGAGCAGCTCTGAGTTTGCATAAGACCAGGCAATGGCATCTTTGTCACAGATGTGAAATGCCAGTGATTGTAAGACGGTTTCCATTTCAGAGACACTAAAATAGGAAAGAACGGGTAGTTTAGAGTCAGTTAGATACCGCAGTGGGGCCTCCTCATGGATTGTAAACCTGGGTGTGGTTTAACCAAGATGTATGTGAAGGCACACACTAGGTGCTCAATAAATGCTAGTCAGCTGTCTGCTCTTGCTGTTGAGATTTGGGGCTGTCCCAGTTTGCACCTCCTCTTTGTGTGAGGTTTGCAGGGTTGATGACACCCCACAACCACCACCTCCCATTGGGATAAAATAAAGGAGACCCCAGGCAAGTTCTCCGAAGGCAAGGGTTTGGGTGGCTAGGTGGGAGTATGGTGGGGATATTTGAGGAACGGATTCTAAGTAGTGTTTTTGGGGTTGGGACATAGAGCTCAGCTGCCATCTCTTTCTCCCCTAAGACTGGCAAAAATGACGCCAGATGAATGCTTTCTCTTTTGGAAAGGGTGATGTTGAGAAGGGAGAGCGCCCTTCCTGGTTCTCGAAAAACCTCCCACCCTCAGCCCTCGGCAGGCCCTTGACCTCTGGAGGGGAGGGTGAGCGTGAAGTGTTTGGGGAAATAGCTTTGTTCGGCTTGGCCACCTGGAAGGAGGTTTGGGGCTCTCCCAAGCTGAAAATGGCCATGACCTTGAAGGGAATAGCGCAGGCTCTAAGTCTGGCTGCACACCCATGGACCTGGTAGCCCGGGACCCACGTCCACTGTGACTTCGGCACTGCGGTCAGTCCTGAGTCCCCTCCTCTCTCCACAGAGGGATGACATGGAGGCTGTGCCAGGGTACCTGTCCCTGCACCAGACGGCTGACATCATGACCTTGAAGTGGACGCCCAACCAGCTGATGAACGGGTCCGTTGGAGACCTGGACTATGAGAAGAGGTAGGGTGTGTGTCCCATTTGTGCATCCCCTGGGTCCCCCCACTGCCCTTGGCCCAGGAGCAGCTCCCTTCTGGGCAGGGCAGGCCTTTGCCCTGCTCCTGTCCCTGCCCCACCACCTTGGCTGGTTGTCAAGGCCACTGGGCAAGGCCTTCCTGCAGCTGTGTCACGTGGATACCTCAAGACCTCAGGAGGATCCCGAACCCGGCTGGATGAATCTTAGGGTGTGGAAGTTAGGCAGTGCCCTGGTCAGCACTCCTCAGAAAGAGAAATACCCCCCAGTTTCCTGATGTCTTTTCCCATAACCCAGTGGAAAAGGGAGGCAGGAGACACAAGTCAACCTGCAGTATGCCCACGGTCCATGCCTTGGAACGTGTACTTTTCTCATTTTTGTTTCTTAATAAACTATTTTCTCCCTTGCCTACCACCCCCCAAAAAAAATAAGTAAGGGTGGCAGGAGAGGTAAGTGGGCCACTGGTCCCAGGCTGCATCATCTCCTGTGATGCCCCATGATCAGAAGGCACAGGTCCCTGTAGATCAGGGGATGGGGGGTTCCATGTCCCAGAGTACAAGCGGCCGTGTTCTCCTAACGTAGCTAAGGAAGGGCCTTAGGGGCAGTCAGGAAGGCCACTGCCGAAGGGCGCCACCCCAGTTACTGCACCGAGGGTCTCGGCAGCTGGCAGGAGAAGCAGCAGTTTCTGTTGCTCTGAGTCCATCTCTCATTCTTTTTTTCTTCTGTGCATTTTTGTTTTTCAAAAAAAATTTATTACAAAGAATTTTCAATGTAAAAATAGGACCCGAGGACTCGTCGCCCAGCCCTAACAGCTGTCAGTGCTGCTCCCTTCTCCCCTCTCATGTTGTCTGGAAGCAGGATACAGACATCCTGTATTTTATCTGTAAATATTTTAAATTTGTATCTCTAAAAAGTAAGCACTTTTTTTCCCCAAGAAACATAAGGAGGACACCATCATGTACCGTTTTCACATGAAGCCTCCGTAGGATGGCCAAGGCCTCGGCGTGATGAATTTTTTCTTTAAGCAAATCAGTTTTATTGATACATATTAATAAAGCATATGATTCGGGTGTGATGAGTTTTGATCCCTAGGCTGGCCACTTCCGTTTGGAGGTTGCCGTCCGTCCTCCTAGAGGGTCAGCGGCAGGTCCACTTGGTCCTGGGCTGGACCAGGTAGTTCAGCTCCAGTCCCTCATGGGACCTTCTATGCCAGAGTCCCTCTTTTGGTATGAGGAAATGCTCTTGGTCTGGAGTGTTATCTCAGTCGATTCATCTCAGGGTTTGGTGTCAGTCCTTCCCTGACCTCCAGCTGGGGTTAGATTGCCCAGACCCCAAATCCCCCTCGGGGCACTTAAGAAACCGTCATCATGTGACAGCTCTGCACCTGCTTGTACACCAACAGGCTTGCTCACCAGACCTTGGTTCCACGCAGGCAGGGATCCTGTCTTGCTCATATCTTACCCTCACCACCTGCTACAGGCCACAGCACATAGTAGGTGCTCAGTGAATCTTTGTGGAACGAAGCAGGGAAGTTGGGGGACCTGGTTTCATTCCTTCACTCAGCACATATTTACTGAGCATCTCCTATGTGCCAGGTAGTCTTCTAGATGATAGGGATTTAGCAGTTGAATTAAAGGACAAGGAATCCCTTCTCAGAGCTGACATTACCGTGGGGGAGACAATGAATGAGCAAGTAACAGATACACCTATAAAATGGAATAAGGTCCTAGTTCTAGCCTCACCTTGCTGGGTGACCAGAGGAGAGCATTCCTCCTCTCTGGGCCTCAGTTTCCCCTTCTATCATGGACAAATTGCCCCAGAACTGAAGGAGTTCCAGGAGTCTCCAGGAGATCCTCAAACATTGAAGTATCTTGCATCAAACATGAAAGCTTTAAACAGACCAAGGAGCCTGCTTATTGCTTGAGCATAAGCCCAGGATTGCAGGGTGGGGTGGGCTTTTGATGCACTGTTTTGGGAAAGGCACTGGACCAAACGATTTCCAAGCCTCAAATCCCACTCCTCACCCCTCACCACCAACTCAGAGCATCAGGGACTCCTTGTTCCTGCACCATCTCCTCCTCTGTGAATCAACACATAGAAGATGCTTCGACATTTTGGCCCAGCTGCTTCTGAATTCGAAGGTCACTGCTGATGGGGCTGGGGGCTTCCCTGGTCCTGGGCTCTGAACCCCCTTCTATTCTTGCCTGGAAGTTGGAGCTCAGCGGGAGAGAAACAGCCAAGGGATCGCAAAGGTGGGGGTTAGAGTGTGGGGTCCCCCAGGACTCCACCCTCCCTGTGGGGACCGAGAGCAGTGCAGGTGAGGGCAGGGCGGTCCTTGTCTGTGGAGGTGCAGGAGCGCTGTGCTCCAGCCACCCCTCCCACTTGCACAGTGGAGCCCAACTGCCCAGATGGGTTTTCTAAGGATGAGGGAGGAAATATCACCAAGGAGAAGAACGTGAGCTCTGAAGCCAGGCTAGACTTGGTTCAAATCTCGGCCCTGCCCTGCGGAGCATCTGGAAACCTCATCCACTGCTGGTGGTAGAGTCACTTTGCAAATAGTCTGGCAGAGTCTTAATCACATAACCTTTTTTTTTTTTCTTTTTTTTTAAATTTCTGTCCCCTTCTCCCCCCCCCCCCCCGACCGCCCTAGTTGCCCCACCCCAGTTGTCTAGCTCTGTGTCCATTTGCTGCATGTTCTTCTTTGTCTGCTTCTGTTGTCGTCAGCAGCATGGGAACCTGTGTTTCTTTTTGTTACATCATCTTGTGTCAGCTCTCCGTGTGTGCGGTGCCATTCCTGGGCAGGCTGCACTTTCTTTCGCGCTGGGCTGCTCTCCTTATGGGGCGCACTCCTTGTGCGTGGGGCTCCCCTACGCGGGGGATACCCCTGCGTGGCAGGGCACTCCTTGTGTGCATCAACACTGGGTATGGGTTAAGGAGGCCCGGGGTTTAACTGCAGACCTCTCATGTGGTAGGTGGACTCCCTCACCACTAGGCCAGGTCCGCTTCCCTTATCACATAACCTTAATCTTATGACCCAAATTCCTCTCCTAGGAATCTTTCCAGGAGAAATGAAAACATGTCTACACAAATGCTTGTTCTTGGCAGCATTATTCATAAAAACCCAAAACTGAAACAGCCCAAATGTCCATCAACTGATGACTGGATAATCAAAATGTGATATACTTGTGTATGTATATATATAAAATGGAATAATATACTCAGTCATAAAAAGGAATGAAGTTCTATTTCATTCTACCTCATGGATGAACCTTGAAAATATTATGCTAAGTGGAAGAAGCCTGCCTCAAAAAACCACATATTGTGTGATTCTATTTAAATGAAATATCCAGAATAGGCAAATCTGTAGCATCAGAAGCAGGTTAGCGGTTGCCTGGGTTCGGGTGGGAAAGGGGGATTGACCACACACAGGCACGAGGGATCTTTTGGTAGTGATAGAGACGTTCTAGAAGTGGCGATGGTTACACAAGCCTATGACTTTACTAAATTAACTTTACTGGTTAAATTGCACACTCACAATGGGTAAAGTTCATGGTAAGTAGGTAGGTAATGTATACCTCAATTAAGCTGTCAGAGCATGTAAAGTCAGATCTAAAGCAAAATCAAGGTCAATGGATGATCTCGAACCAGCGACTTCACCCCGGTTTCTTCATCTTTTAAGTAGGGCTCTGATAATGGAATCTCCAGATAAAAGCGCTGGGAGGGTTGAAGGGGAAAATGCACGCAGAGCCCTCGGCAGGGAGCCAGCACGTGGCGAGGGCTCCGTCGTGGGGCTGTTGGTGTTCTAAAGGACCCCAGCCTCAGGGCTCGTCCTGCTGGTGCCTGGGGGGCTGGGGCGCTGCTTGCGCGTGTGGGCTCCCCAGCGCCCGGTGTTCACCGTTCATCCTGCACGTCCCTTGGACACTGCGTGCAGTCAGCAAGCACAGCCCCTTCCTCAGGTGTCCAGCACCCCTTGGGGAGACAGGAGTGAGGAAGTCATGACAGTCCAGTGCATGAAGGGGATCTGGAGCTGCAGATGCTCCGGATGTGAGGGGCTGGAGGAGGCTGTGGAGTGTGGGTGGAGGGTCAGTCTCAGCCACAAGGACTGGGGTGGGGGGGATCCCCTAGGAAAACTGGGGTGCTGGGACCAGAAGAGGAGGTGGTGGGGTCTGGGCAGGCAGGGTCACAGGTGTCGGGGCAGGTAGGTCCTGGTGGGACTGGGTTTGGCCTTCTGGCCTCCTGGGCCCTTCCCCGTGATGAGGTGGGCAGGCACAGGGGTGCACAGGGCTGTGTTCTGTACGCCTAACCGCACCCCCT
Source organism: Dasypus novemcinctus (assembly GCF_030445035.2). Classification (NCBI taxonomy): domain Eukaryota; kingdom Metazoa; phylum Chordata; class Mammalia; order Cingulata; family Dasypodidae; genus Dasypus; species Dasypus novemcinctus. The sequence continues at coordinate 34,197,134 of NC_080691.1, forward strand.
TTCTAGTGTCTACTGGGACTATGCCATGACCATCCGCCTGGAGGAGATTGTCTACCTGCACTGCCACCAGCAAGGTAGGGCCCGCTGGGGGAGCTGGGCCTGCGCTGCTCCTCCCAGACACCCAGGCCGTCCCCCACCCCCAGCCTGTTCATTATATTAAACTCGTGAGGCACTGCGTGGGCATCCTGTATTGCTGTGTGACCTTAGGCAAGTGACTTCACCTCTCTGAGCCTCAGATTCCCTACCCTACCCATGGGGTCTTTGTGAGGATCAAATGGCGTATGTTAAGGGCTCAGCATCAAACTCATGGTGGCAGTTGCTGACTCTCACTGAGCATTTCCAGTGTGCCCTGCACAGTTCTAAGAATTCACATACCTATTATATAATTGTCACAACAATCCAGGGACAGTGACTCAGTCTTTGCCAATTTAGAGGCGAGGAGGAAGCGGTTTGCCTCCAAGTCACAAAACCTGAAAGTGTCAGAGCCTGGACTTCACCCTGTTCTCCTGATTCCAGAGCCATGGCTTTGAAGATTCAGGACCAGTATAACCAGAGTCCTCCTTTGAAGTCCAGAGAAGGTGCATTCAACACAAGCAGAGGGCCATCCTGCTTTTGAAAGCAGGGGGCCTGTGCCCTACCCAGACATGAAGCTCAGTGGCCAAGATCACAGACTTTTTAATCAAATATACCTGGGGTTCACATCCCAGCCTTGCCACTTACCAGCTCTGTGATCTTGGGCAAATTACTTAACCTCTCTGAATTTCCTCATTTGTAAAATAGACATTAGTAAATATGTATCAAAGGGTTGTTGTAGTAAACTAAGACAATGCCTTTCCTAGGCTGTGCTTATGTACAGTAAGTGTTGGGTACTTGCTTGCAACTCTTGCCATGAGACAGGCTTCATGCAGAAACAGGCTCAGGTAAATTTGAGGATGACCATGTCACAGGGGGTCTGCGAAGGGCATCAGGTGCTTGGGGCATCCTTCTCCTTTGTTGGGTGCTTTCAGGAAGGCAGCCAAACGCCTCCTGACCTCGTCCTATAGTTCCCCAGGTGGGGATGGGTTGTGGGTGGGATGGGAGGGACACGGGAGGTGGAAACTGCTCCTGGCCCCTGCCCGGGCCGTTCCCAAGCAGCCCTCCTGAGTCTGGTTTGGCGTGGCTGGGGATCTGAATGCCGGGGGCCCCCTGCCATGCCTCCTGGTGACTTCCCGCCGGGTCTTCTCTGGCCGGGTCGCGGTGGCAGTGGACAGCGGCGGGACAGTGGTGTTGGTCAGCCAGGATGGGATCCAGAGGCCGCCGTTCCGCTTCCCCAAGGGCGGGCACCTGCTGCAGTTCCTCTCATGCCTGGAGAACGGGCTGCTTCCCCACGGCCAGCTGGACCCGCCGCTCTGGTCCCAGCGGGGGAAGGTGAGTGACGGCAGGAGGCCCAGGGGGCTGGTGGGGGGGGTCGACGTCCTGGGGAGCAGGCCCCTATGCAGCTTTGTGGGCTCGCACACGTACCCCCGAACCTAGGCCGGGCAGCCCGGGGGTCAGGCGTGTCCCAGGGACCGTGCATTGAGTTGTGTTCTTTCAGGGCAAGGTGTTTCCCAAACTGCGCAAGCGAAGCCCCCAGGGCTCCGCCGAGTCCACGTCTTCGGATAAGGAAGACGACGAGGCCACGGATTATGTGTTCAGGATCATCTACCCTGGCATGCAGTCCGAATTCGGTAAGCGCCCCCGTCTCCCGGCGCAGGGAGCACCTGACAGCCCATCCTGACAGCGACTCCAGGACTTTGGAACCAGGAGACAAGAGGTCTGGGTTCTGGGGCCCAAGCAGGGCACCCGGATCAGGAAGTAAGTGGCCTGGTGGCCTCGGTCTCCCCACCCTCAGGAGAGCAAAGAACCCCTCTCTGCTTAGCTAATGAAGGCCCTGCTGGGTGGGAGGTGGCTGGGGACGGGGACCGTGGCGTGGGTTCTGGCATCCTGCTTCTGAACCCTGGTGGAATTTGGGAAATCTGTACCTCGGTTTCCCTCATCTGTAAAATGGGGGTGTTCATGAGGTTGTGAGGAGTAAATGAGATAAGGCCTATAAATCACTTAGCACCTGGAGAACTCTCAATCGATAGCTGCTCCTATTATCATTACCATTATTATGTTATTGTTTCAAAACAGCATTATAAGGATTCAGTGGAACAACGTAAAGCCCATAGACCAGAGCGAAGCCGCACACACAGCGTGGTGGTAATTAGCACCAACAGTTTGCAGGGTGTCTACCATGAAATGGATGCCTAATAAATGGAAACTATGCCCACTAAAATCATCCGTTTCATGGGGCTGGCATGAGGATGAAGTGAATTACGGTTTGAAAAAGTGCTTAGAAAGGGGCTTGGCGTTTATTAAGTACCATATGGATGTCTGTTAAATCAGTATTGAGTTGTAGGTTCTTTCTATTAAACTCGTTTTATTTAACCATCAGCCCTGGTTGTCCCGTTGGACAGATTATGGCCCTGGGCCTCCCTTTGCTCAGGTGACCACACTCTGGGCAGTGAGAGGCTCTTTTGAAAGCACGCATCCTCCCAGACCAGCTTGGACTGATTGTGCCGGGTCATTTAAAGGTGCTTTTTGCCCAGGCCCCCATCCATCGCTGAGTCGGAGCTGGGGTCTGGGGCAGACTCAGTGTTCAGGTCCCACGTTGCTTACACGGGCAGTGTTTCCACCATGAGGACACGTTAATCACAGAGCCTCACGTTCCTGCATCACCTAACTATCTTGAGGTCCTCATCATCACATCCGTTTCTTTTTTTTTTCTTTCTTTCTTTTTTTTATTTTTATTTTTTTTTTACAATACGTAGCTCACAGAAAATGTCACATTAAAAAATACAAGCGGTTCCCATATACCCCACACCCCACACCCCACTCCTCCCACGTGAACAGCTTCTTTCATTAGTGTGGTACATTCACTGCATTTGATGAATACACTCTGGAGCACTGCTACACCACATGGATTATAGTTTACATTGTAGTTCACACTCTCCCCCAGTCCAGTCAGTGGGTTATGGCAGGATATATAATGTCCAGCTTCTGTCCCTGCAATATCAACTCCAAAATGCCCCCACATCACCTCTCTTCTTCCCTCTCCCTGCCCTCAGCAACTACCATGGCCACTGTCTCTACATCAATGCTACAGTTTCTTCCATTACTAATCGCAATAGTTCTATAGTAGCATACCAGTAAGTCCACTCTCATCCCTATTTTATTCCTCCATCCTGTGGACTCTGGGATGGTGATGTCCACTCCATTTCTACGCAGGGTCTTGCAGCCCTCCCAGCTGCACCAGGATGCCATGGCTCACACAGCCCTGGCCCAATGCCAAGGCCTTTCTGGGCCTCACAGCTAAACGGGCTCAGCTGGTGAATGGGACATCCCCCAGGATGCTGAGCCAGCTTCTGTTCAGTTTCCACGGGACCTGAGCTTCCTCTCTGCCTGTGGAGACTGGCATTAATTAAGACACCTCTGCAGAGAGCTGATTAATGAGGCAGGGCCAGGTCCCATGTGGCTGTCGTCCCAGGAGACTCTCTCCACAGGCTCTTACCCCACAAATAGTTTGTACCTTTCTGCTGGGAGCCCGGCTGGGTGCCGGGCGTCGTCTTTATTTGGGGAATATCCGTGTTATCTTACTGTAGCTCGCTGCGGGCCGGTGGAGCAGATGCTAGCAGCACCTACCCTTGCCCCTCAGTTGATCACATTCTGTGCATGCATTCGGCTGCCAGCTCTCAGCCCTGCGTCTCTGCTGGAGAGGCTTCTCTGGCCACCAGAGCCCCCTCTGTCCATGGAGGGGACAGATTGGAAGCAGGGCATTCGTGCTCAGCCATGACTGATGGGAGTCAGCGTGTAAACACCCCAGCTCCCTCACCCCTCAGGAGGGAAAGTTCTGACATCTGTGTCCTCCACCGTCTCCCAGAGGCCCCTAGGGAAATGACCCCTATTTGTCCCACCGTGGTAACTTGCTCGGTGACGAACTCCCTTCTCTGTCGCACTTTCCCGAGACCCCATTACCACGTCCCCAATAAACTACTTGCACTGGAGTCCTTGTCTCAGGACCTCCTCTTGAGGCTTATTTACAGGAGGATTTCTCAACTCTGGCGCTAGCGACACTTTCGACAGAATCATTCTTTGCGGTGGGGGCTGTCCTTTGCACTGCAGGATGTTAAGCCGCATCCCGGGCTCTACCAGAGGTCAGTAGCTCCCCCTACTGTAGTCACGACAACCCAGAACGCCTCCTAACATTGCCACCTGTCCCCCAGCTGAGAACCTCTGGGTTGGAAGAAAAAGCACAGCCACGGTGAGCTCAGATCCTGGTTTGGCCACTGCAATACGGGCAAGTGGCTGTGCCTTTCAGGACCTCGTTTCCTTGTCTGGAGAATGGGAGTAACAGTGCTCCCCCCGCCAGGATCCTCTTCTGAGGGTTCAATGTAACGATGTGTGGGAACATCTGGTGTGGAGCCCGATGCTCAGCAGAGGTCCAGCGAGACGTGGCGTAGGTATCGGGTTCTGAGCACCTGCTGGGCGCCAGGCCATGTCTTCCTGCTCTCCAGGTCTCCGTTCATTAAGTCCTCACCTCAGCCCTCCCAGGCAAGGACCATTGTCCTCACCAGCCCCACTTTGCAGAGGAGGAAACTGAGCTGCAGAAAGGCTATGTAACTGGTCCAGGGTCACACAGCTCATTCTTGGCAGGGCTGGGATTTGAACCCAGGCAGTCTGACTCTAGAGCTTGTGCCTCTGATCACCACTCCATGCCGATTACTTCGACTGAGAAGGTGGGGCATTGTGATTTCACCCTCTCCATCCTCCAGGTCAGATTCAGCCCATGTGGAAATGGTGACCTTGTACTTGATTGATTTTTCTCAGGGGCCTGAGCCACACCGGGCTTCATCAGGGAGAGGCGTGCAGTCCTTTCTGAAGTAGCCTAAATCAGAAGTCGGCAAACCGCGAGCAGTGGGCCAAATGCGGCCCACTGCCTGGCTTTATGAATAAAGTTTTATTGGACCATAGGCGAGCTTGTTCACTTATATATTGTCTGTGGCTGCTTTTGTGCTACAACAGCAGAGCTGAGTAGTCACGACAGAGAACATATGGTCTGCAAAGCCCAAAATAGTTACTTTCTGGCCCTTTGCATGAAAAAGTTTGCCAAAGTCTGTCTTAAGTAATAAGAAACAAGAGCTTCACCCGGTGGGAGGAAAGATGTGACCCCAGATGGTTCTAAACTCTCAGCATTTTGTAACACCCACCGTCTCCACCTGCTTCTTTGCCTGCTACTTGTGCACACGAGGAAGCAAAGACCAACTCTCAACCAGTCAAGTTCACAGTCAGATAATAGCATTTTCAACTCCCTCTGTTTCTGAGCCTGTCTAGGCTTACACTGTCCAGAAAATTAGCCTCAAGCCGCACATGACTGCTGAGCACTTGAGACCTAGCTAGTCCAAACTGAGCTGCACTGTCTGTGTCAAATACACATTGGATTTTGAAGACGGTACCAAAAAAATGTAAAATATTTTGTTCATTTTGTATTATATAAGATAATATTTTGGACACATTGGGTCAAACACATTATATTGTTCCAATTGATTTCACTTGTTTCCCTTCACTTTTTTTTAACAGGACTACTAGAAAATTTTAAGTCACGTGCCTGACTTGCATTGCGTCTCTGGTGGACAGGGGTGACCTGGTGCAGGTTCTTAACCTCGGCACTATTGACATTCTAGACTGGGTGCTTCTTTGTGGGGAGCTGTCCTGGCCATTGTCGCCTGATGACCAGCGTCCCTGGCCTCTGCCCACTAGATGCCATTAGCATCTCGCTGACTCCTCAGTCGCGACAACCAGTGGTGTCTCCCGACAGTGTCAGCCTTCCCCTGGGAGTGTAAATGTACCTGTTTAAGACCCCCTGGGCTACAGAGAGGGTGGTGGGGTGGGTCAGCAGCAGCCAACAGCATGAGGGTTCTGAGTGGGATTTCAGGAGCCTGGGCCCCTGAGTTGGAATCCCAGACCACTTATTAGCTGGATGGCCTTCAGCATGTTGCTGAAATCCCTGTGCCTCAGTTTCCTACTCTGTAAAAGGAGATAACATAGGTGCTCAGTAAGTGAGAACTGGTGTTTCTGGTCAAATAGACTAGTGGGGCTCTGGGGAATTAAGTTGTGTCATTATTCTGAGCCTCAATTTTCTCTTCTGCAAAACGGGAAAAGAAATGCATCCCTCACGGGGTCAAAAAGGATGATAAGGCAATGTCCTCCCTAGCACAGCATCAGCTCAGAGTAGAGCCGTTTATAAGAGCCTGCAGCTTTCTTCCTGATCAAACGCCATACTTGGGAGTCAAACGGAGCAGGCCCAGGAAGGGTTGTCTGGGCCATCTTGGGGTCCCACCATGTCAGACCTTCCACTTTACCAGCTCTTTTTGTTTTGTGCCTCAAGTGGTTTCCGACCCTTCGGGCAGCCCTGCCCCCAGCTCCGTGGGACCAGCCTGGATGGTGGTTTCTGCGGGCCGGTCCGTGCTGGTGGTGGCCAGGGGTAGTCAGTGGGCACGAGCCAGATGGGACACCGCCCCCCCCACAACAGGCCAGAAGCAGCAGCCCCCTAGTAATGCCCGGGCTACCGTCGTGGGTTGGGCGCCAGCCACCTCTGCCATGTTGTCATTTGCGTCTTGGTTCCAAGGAAGAGGGATGCAAGAGATAAACTGATGCCCAAATGCTGCCCGGCCCCCACCCTGCAGGAGGCAGGTTGGAGTGTGATGTCGGTTCAGTAGCAAAGGGATCCACCGGTGATGTCTGCATGGGTGTGAGCGGCTGGGGTAGAGGTGTGTTTGCTGTCCCTGGGCTAATAAGCTTATCAGTGCTTCCCTGAGATTTGCTACCAAATAGGGTGTTTTTCAAGAACACTTTACTTGCTGGTCTTTCTTGGCCAGCTCTTTGTGAGTCTACTTGGGGAGGAGTGTTGTAACAAGCCACTTTGGGTAGCTCCAAGAACCCCACTCTGTGAGCTGCTTCCTGCTCTGTCAGGGAATAGGGGCGAGCCGGGTCAGCTCCTGCGCTCTGCTGACAAGTGGGCCAAGGTCCACAGCACCCCTTCCCTTGGTGCCTGAGAGGAGAGGCATATTATGGCCCATTGTCCTTGCAGGGGCATGGCAATAATTTCCTAAAGCAGAGGTGGGTGAACCATATGGCCCATGGTTCAGGTGAGCTAGGAATGGTTTTTACACTTTTAAATGATTGAAAAAAAAAATTGAAGAAGAATATTATGTCATGACGTGGAAATTATACAGAATTCATATTTCTGCATCCATAAAAAATTTATTAGAACACAGCCATGCTCGTTTTCTTACGATTTGTCTATGGCTACTTTCATGCTACAACAGCAGAGTTGAGTAGTGTGATTGAGACTGAATAGCCTGCAAAACCTAAAATATTTGTTATTTGTCCCTTTACAGAAAAAATTTGTCAACCCATGTCCTAGAGAAAAATTTTTTGCAGTGGTCTGAAAATGCCAAGTGGCCAGGAAGTTAGCTATAGAAATTGTAATGCACATGCCCCTGGCATGTTTGTTCTGTGGCTTTGCAGACGCTACGGCTTGCTTGAAGCTGGAAAAAATGAAACGAATGAATGAATGAATGAACTGAAACTATGAATGCTGTTTCCCAAGAACTTAGGAGGTCACTTGTGCCCTGGTGGTTCTTAAACATGCTGCTATATCAAAATTGTTTTTAAAATACAGATTCGAGGGCCCTGTCTCCAGGAGGTTTTAGTTAAGTAGGGTGGAGAATGGATGCATGGCTTTTTACCAAGCCCCCCACATGATTTTGTGGGGTTGCCGATCTGTTGGGGATGCCCTGGTGGAGCAGCTGTCAGGCTCAGGGCTATGGACAGTGCAGGTGCCCCTCTCCGTCCTCAGCAGGGACTCCACTGTGTCCTGCTCCACAGCCTCCCTTCCATTTCACCACCAGGAGCTCCCCCTGAGGTCTTTCTCTGGGGACTTGAAGCCCCAGCAGTGTCCTGTTAGAGCAACTAAATGACAACATGGCGAGGCAAGGCTCCTGCTCTGGGATTGGGCCTGTCTCCTTGGCTCTGGTCTCTTGCTCTCTCTTTCCTGCCTTGCTCTTCAGCTGTCACTGGCTCTGCCCATCTCCTGAGGTCCCCAGATCTTGGTGGTGGTTTTCATTGGATCAGGTGGGCTCTAGGTCCTAGGTCAGGTAATGATTTGGGTCACTTTCCACTGTCGCACCCAGGGACTTTGCCTATCCCTGTCCTGTGCTGGCCTGGAGGAAGCTGCTTGCCTTGGGGTGAGGTTTCTGGGACCCACACAGCCTTCACCAGAGCTCATTTTCTGCCCTTTCTACTCACCACAGTCCCCCAGGACCTGATGGATGTCTCCGTGAGCAACCTGCCATCCCTATGGCAACCCAGCCCCCGGAAATCCTCCTGCTCATCCTGTTCACAGAGCGGCTCAGCTGATGGTGGCTCAACCAATGGCTGCAATCATGAGAGGTATGAGGGGCTTGAGCTGGGGGTTAGAAGGAACCAAAGGATTTAGTAGTTTTGTGGATGCCTGCTTTTTACCCTTCACTGAATTCAGAGGAGTGATCATAGGACATGAAATCTTCCAGATTGAGGTTAAATCCTAGCCTTGTAAAATCTGAGCTGTTGTATCTTCCTTACATGTATCAGTCAGTATAAACAAGGGTATGTTGCAGTAACAAACACTCCTAAAAATCTCAGTGGCTTAGTACAATAAAGTTTGATTTTTTTTTAAGATTCATTTATTTATTTATTTCTCTCCCCTTTCCCTCCCCCCACCGTCCCGGTTGTCTGTTCTCTGTGTCTATTTGCTGCATCTTGTTTCTTTGTCCGCTTTTGTTGTTGTCAGCAGCACGGGAATCTGTGCCTCTTTTTGTTGTGTCAGCTCTCCATGTGTGTGGCACCGTTCCTGGGCAGGCTGCACTTTCTTTCGCGCTGGGTGGCTCTCCTTATGGGGCGCACTCCTTGCGCGTGGGGCTCCCCTATGCTGGGGACACCCCTGCATGGCACGGCACTCCTTGCGTGCATCAGCACTGCGCGTGGGCCAGCTCCACACGGGTCAAGGAGGCCCAGGGTTTGAACCGCGGGCCTCCCATGTGGTAGGCGGATGCCCTAACCACTGGGCCAAGTCCGTTTCCCTAAAGTTTGATTTATCATGCATGCTGTGTGTCTGTCCTATATCAGCTGGGGCTCTGCTCTCTCAACACTCAAGGGTCTCACTCATGGAGCAGTCACCATCTTGAATGGTGCCAGTCATGTGACAGAGGAAACGGTATCTCTGGAGGGGCTTGAACCAATAATTAAGTGCTCTAGTCGAAAAGACAAATGTCATTTCCATTCACAGTTCATTGACCCCACCCACAAGGAATGAGGAAGTACAGTACTTCCATGTGTCTGGAAGACAGAAACCAGAAATATTACTTAATGACAACCACGTATGCTTTAGTTAGCTTTTCCACAAAACGGGGATACTAATGCCTTGTAAGGACTAAAATAATAGTTTAAAGTGGCCAGTACATGGTACCTGCCACGTGATAACACTCAATAAATGAAATATTATTTTATTGTACAAAGTTAGATCTCCAGCCCATCTCCCTCCTTCCCCTGGAGCTTTTAGTCTCTTTGGAACTAGTGAGCCAGTTCATGAATCAGAACTTATTTCCCCTGGCCCAGCCTGAGAGAATGGATTCCTTCCTTCCTTCCTTCCTGGGTCTCTGTCCCAGTGGGTGGCCCAATCTTCAACCATAGAAGTTTTTTTTTAAGTAAATTTTACTTCAACTTCAAAACATAAAATAACAGACAAAAGGTAGCTTAACAAATTGTGGAAGCATTACTTTAAGATATTTTGTCCAGGCATATTTATCTTATTTAATCCTAAAAACAAACTCTATTGTTTCTCCAGTGTTTAGAAAGATAAATAAATGAGCACAGATTGGTGGAATGACATAACCAAGGTCTCCTTGTTAATGAAGAAAATGAAGGAAAAAATGATCAGCTATTCATATATCATAAAACTAAGTCCCGTATTCTAGTTTTGTGTTTTGTTTTTTTTTACCTTTTTTGCCTTCGCTACTAAAATATTACAATATTTTTATTAAGTATAGTCTATAAATTACATTAGTTGTATTTTTCTCATGTATCACCATATTCTTAACACCTTGTAATAGAGGAACATTCTTGTAGTTATATTATTAACAATCCTCATTTACCACCAAAATCACTTTGTTTTACAATCTCCAGCTTTCTTTCAATTAATATTAACCTCCCTAGACTACCCCTTTAATCCATAATCACAAGTATTAATCAGCAGTTAGATATTTTCATTATATTGTTCTACCATCAACTCTATCCATTTCCACATATTTACAATCAACCTTATTAAGCATTCTACATACATTCAGCATCAGCTCCCAATTCTCACCCCAAATTCTGTCTCCTTTCCCACGATCTCGCTGCGTTTTTTCTGAGTGTCCGCTGGGATGACCTGGGAGTAAATATGTGGCTCTTACTTCATTTGTCCTGTTTAAGGATGCACAGCACTCCCTTCACTAGTCTTTGTTTACTCCAACAACACTGGGCATTAACTCCTCTCTCCTCTTTCAACCAGAGAGTCCCCCAAAGATCCCCATGCAAGGAGACGCTCAGCAGCATCACCTACTTTGCAAGCAGCCAGATTCTGAATCCCAGTCTGGCTCAGTTTGGCTCAGCTGGGTCACTAGAGAAGTCAGAACACTTTGTGCAAGTGGCAACAACCCAATTCAAACTGGTTTAAGTATAAAAGGACATTTGTTGACCTAACTGAGACGTCCAGAGCCATGGTGGCTTCAGGTATGGCTGGACGCAGAGGCTCAAAAAAATGTATCTCCGTCTTTCTGGCTCTTGGTTCTGCTTGCTTCTAGGATGGCTTTTTCAGGCACGTTCTTCCCATGTAGTGGCAAAGGTGGCCCCCAGCATCCATTGCTTATGTCCCCCTGGCTTAGAAACTCAAGAAAAAAAAAAAAGTGCATATATATATATACGTGTGTGTGTGAGTATATGTATATATATATGTATATATGTGTAATGTATCTTTCCTAATAGTTCCATCCCAGGGCTGATACTCATTGGCCAACATTGGGTCACATGACCACCTCTGAGCCAATCACTTTTACCCCAACCTGGGTCATACACTGACTGGATAGGGTCAGCTCAATGCAAACCATAGGGACAGAGACTTGGGAGGGGGTGATTCCCCAAAGAATACTTGAGGAGCTGATAGTAGAAGAGGCACTGATAAATTATGCCTACACATTCAACAGTCCCCTTCACTGCCCCTGACTGGCTGGCTTTAATTTGCCCTCTAGAGGTAATGAGTTGAGCTCTTGTCCCAGGAAACTTGGGCTCTGCGGGGATCTGTTCTAACCTCTCTCTTCCTCTACCTCCAGAGCTCCGCTGAAGCTTCTCTGTGACAACATGAAGTACCAGATCCTTTCCAGAGCCTTCTATGGATGTATGTATCGGCCTTCTTTGCAATGTGGGTCTCAGGGAAGAATTATTGAGTGCCTCCTCACTAGCTAATAGAGCAAATCGGTCAGCGTGACTGGGAAGGAGCCCTGGAGTTTGTTGGCATGGGTGTCTGGGAAGAATTTACTGGCTGCCTACCAAGAGCCAGCAAGGAGCCTGGCTCTGGACTCAGAACCTCTTCTCTTTTACTTCCTAGATGTCTGGTTTCAGTGAAGTGACATTAACCTCTCTGAGTTTTAATGTCCTTGTCTATAGATTGGGGATAAATTTTAGCCCTGAGTTCCAAGAGAGGGCAGTGAACAGTGAGTCTGGGACAAGGGATTGGGTTTAAGCACCACTGCATCCCAGCACGCACCCCAAAGGGATCATTATCAGGCCTGGATGAGAAGCATATATAAAGCAACCCCACCCAACATTGCATGTCATAGGTGCTCAATCATTGTCAGTTCCTTCTCCTTTGGGCAGAAGTAGAAGAATAATTTGGCCTGACCCCTCCCCAGGAACTGAACTAAATTTACAGGTACTCTGGTTATCCCCCATTTAACTGATGAGGAAACTTGGCACAGAGAGGTCAAGTGACTTGCCCAAGGTCACACAGTTATTAAGTAGCAGAGCCAGGGTTCTGCAGAGGCTCTGTTTTTTCCACTTAGCAGGTCTTATTTCACCAGCCTCACAACCTAGATGAGGGAATCCCAGGAAGTCCTGATAAGACCTATAGGTCATCTCCCCAAGAGCCTGGAGAAGCAGAGAGAGGTGTGAGCTCCCAGGACCAAGATCTTGCCTGTTCTGTCCACCAGCACCCCATAGCCTAATGCAGGGCCTGGCCTGGAGCAGGTGTTTGGCAAGCATCGATTGAATCCAAATGGACAGTCTCCCCGGGAGAAGAAGTGAGGGTCAGGATGGGTCTGCAGTGATGTCATTGCATGATGTCATCCAGTCCTGAGGCTGTGCACGGCGTGGCTCAGAGTCCAGGTTCTGGAGCTGGGTGGCCTAGGTTCAAATCCACCCCCACACTTCCTAGTTATGTGACTTGGACAAGTGACATAGCTGGTCGGCAGCTCAGTTTCCCCGTCTTGTAGATGGAGATAATAGTGGTAACTGCTTTGTAGGGCTGAGGTGTTAATTAAATGAGTTAAGTTATATACGTTCTGGGAATAGCTCCCTGGCACTTAGTATGTCCTATATAAGTGTCAGCTATGATGATGATGATGATGATGATGATTCTCCCATTTGTTGGTAGGGGTAGAAGGCTCCAGAAGGTCCAGGGTCCTGCTCGGAGTTTGGGATGAGATGGTGGGGGTTGCCTGAAGGAAGGAGCATGGTCAGAGCAAACAGAACCCAGGCTGGCATTTGTCACCTGCTTCCTGTGTCACACACCCTCCAGGTGCCCGGGGTGAGCAGGCAAAGGATGGATGGCGGCTGGCACACCCTCTTTAAGGGTGCAAGTCCCTCTTGAAAGGCAAATTGGGTGTCCTCAGCATCTCCCCTGGTCACTGGCTTGCGGGGGCCTCCTCTTTCCAGCTGCAGTTTGAATGAGGGTTGTCCACCTCTCGTATTCTTTCTCTCGCTTTGGGCTAGAGGCCCTCTCTTAGAGTCAGAGGCTGGTTTGAGTCTGGCTCCCCTCCTGCCTGCTCCCTCTGCCTCCAGCCTATGCATTAAATACTTAGGCTCTCAGCAGAGGAGGATGGACGTGCCCTGAGAGCCTGTAAAAGGTACTGTGACTTTTCCATGGTCAAGCCTGTAAGTGACCTCACCTCTCTGGCCTCAGCTTCCTCATCTGGAAAAGGGGAGTGTCCACTGGGGTGCAATGGTTCAGGAAGATCATGAGCAAGACAACACTTGGGACACTTTGGACACACCAGGAGGTGAGCAGAGAGGTGTCAGACGATGGCTGCTGACCTCCCCTCCCTTCCCCGGCAGGGCTTGCCTACTGCCGACACCTGTCCACCGTGAGGACCCACCTGTCAGCTCTGGTCAACCACATGATTGTGTCTCCAGACTCACCCTGCGATGCTGGCCTCGGGCTGACGGCCGGGATCTGGGAGCAGTACCTTCAGGACAGCACAGTAAGGCCGCGCTGGGAGACCTGCTTGGTCTGCAGTGGGACAGGGGCTGCTCCTGGGGACCCAAGGTGGCCTCCTTGGGTTCTGCGTATACCACTTGAAGACCCCCACCTGTTCTGGAGAATTCCACAACCAGAGCCCACTTCTGCTCCTTGGGGTAGGGATGTGCTTGCCTGGAGGGAGTAAAGGAAGTATCAGTTAGTAAACATTTATTAAGGATCAGCTGTATACTCAGTCCTGCCCAAGGTGCTGAGACGTGGACTTAGCCAGAAGGAATTTACAGCCCAGTTGAAGCTCCGTGAGAATGTTGAGAGCAGCTAACCAGGGTGGAGGCCGTGGGACCAAGCCCACCCCACCACTCTTCTACCATATTTCCCCATCTGTCTTGGAACATTAGGTTCCATCATTAGGTGTTTCCCTGGAGATAGGCATTCCTTGAATGCTTTCTAAACTTTTCTTATTAAAATGCAAATATCCCTGGAAAGTGAATGTTTATGTTTGAAAAAAAAGGTTTTGGTCAAATAGTTTGGGAAACTAAAGGTGGAAGTGCTTTCTGGACTCTGCACAACTTCTCAGAACCTTGGCTGTGCCAATGTGCTCGCCACCCTCAAGGAATTGGGGGAGCATAGAACATGGGAGATATTCCTTCAAATTCATTTGGCCACAGAAACCTCTGTTGGAGGACCACTTCCCACGGCTGGAGGAGACGGAACCCACTTTGGTTTATCTGCTGCCAAGAGCGGTTATTAGGAGGCGGTGCCTGTCTCCTCCACGCTGGGTGAATCTAGAGGCCATTCTGCCGTGTGCTGTTCCACGGGGGCCCCGGGGAGGGCTGGGCTGCCTCCCACTCACTGATGGGAAGGTGCTATTCTGTGTATTATCCTGGAGACCCAATGGCAATACAATTTGGTTCCCAAACTTGGACAAGCAGAAGGATGGTTTTTCTTTTTGCCAAAAATGTTTTTTTCCAAATTCCATGAGTAAGGCCTACTTAGTGTAACCATTCAGAGAATGTAGAAGTATATGACATAAAAGTATTTTAAAATGATCATCTCTGCTTTCCCCCTCTAGTTCTAATCCCCTGAATTAATGACTACTATGCATTTCCTATGCTTATCCATCCATAGTGATGTATATATGGGATTATTTTTTAATGAGATCATGTTAAATCTATATTTTAAGTGGCTTAACTTGCTTTTTTTCACTTGAGATGAAGGACTTTCAGGTTGCTAGGTGAAGCATTGAATGCCAGAACCTTACCACCTCATGTGTGGATGGTCCATAATTGATTCAGATCTTCCCCTATTGATGGACATCTAGGTTCTTCCTTTTTAAGAAACATTATGACAGTGCCACAGCCACCATCTTTAGAAGCACATACTTCCTGTACTAGTGCTTTTCTTTCTTAACTGGATTCCTAGAAGTAAAATTGAGTGTCGTGCTTTTAAAATGTCACCAGATATGCCAGCTTACTTTCTCAAAAGGTCGAAGCATTCAGAAACCCCTGCAGTTGATGAGAGTGCACATTTCCGGAGGAATTTACAAGATTTATAGATTTCTAGGCTCTAATCCAGCTTTAATGATTTAGTGTTTGTGGGAGTATCTGAATTTTGAGAAAGCGTTTCCAGTGATTCTAGTGTTCTCTGCAATTAGGGAGGCACTCTAAGGACAAATTGATTGAAAGAGCTAATTGGTCAAAATGACTGTTTTTCATGCTGTGCTTTTGCGACCCTTTCACAACCTTTTTGGCCATGTCTCACCCTTCTTAGGTGCAGTGTTCTATTAGGGTAAACTGAGCCACAGTAACAAAACGATCCCTATATATTTTCCAGTTCTTGATACCTTGGGAGTTTATCTTGCTCATTTAACTTTCTTGGGTGGGCATTCCTTGTGGGTGGGTATCTCTCCTCTCCACAGCGATTCAGACTCCTTCAGTGTTGTGGTCCCACTGTCCTCCAGGGCCTTATGTCATCTACCCCCAGCCAGAAGAGGGAGAGAGAGAGCTGCTTAAAAGCCCCCACCTGGAAGTGGCCCGCATCACTCCTCTCACGTCCCATTGGCCAGAACTCGGTCACATGGTCACATGAAACTGCACGGAATGCTGGGAAATGGAGTCTTGTGGGCTCAGGGAGAAGAGGAAGTGTATTTTTGATGAAAAGTTCATATTGTCTGCCACAAATAATTCCCTGGTTTTTAAACAGCTTTGACAAGTCTGTCTACATAATTCAAATCAAAATTCCTAACAGGGGCAAAAGAATGGCTGATTTTTCCAGTGTGGTTGGTCATACCTAAGACAACCGCATACCTAAGACAAGATTTGAAATATGAGCTTAATATTGGAATGTGAGGTAAGGAGGTGAGAAAACATGGGGCCCCAAGCCCCTCCCACATTCATCAGCACTGCTTCCCATAAAGTCATTTACACAGTTAGGTCTTGCTGCTCCCTGAACTTGACTGATTGCCACTGCAAAACCTTTGCCTGAAAATGGATTTTTAAAAAAGACTCTGTGATACAGTGGAAAGTTGGTAAAGTCATCCTAGTGTGTGCAGAAGTTATTCGTGCAGCTGGAAATGTTCATGGAGGGCCAATTTGCTTTAGAACAACTTCCTTAGAGCAGTATCAAGATGAATATCTTCAAAATAATATTGCCAAATAAGCATAGTATGCCAAATTGACAGAAAATTTGTTAGAAATTTTACTTCATTGTATGAAAGCCATTTATTTTACAAAAATAAGGACATGTTCTGCATCCTTTTACAAAATTTTTACTGCAGTACACGTATAAAACATAAAATTTGCCATTTTAGCTAGTTTTAATATTGTGCAATGTAGTTGTACAATTAATAGCATGTACAGTGCTGTGCTAAAATCCCCACCATCCATTATCAAAATATTTTCATTACCCCAAACACAAACTCTGTACCCATTAAGTAACAACTCTTCATTTTCCCCTCTCCCTGGCCCCTGGTAACCTCTGAACCACTTTCTATCTCTATACATTTGCATAACCTAGATATTTCCTATAAGTGGAATCATACACTCTTTGCCTTTTACTGCCTGGTGTATTTCACTTAGCATATTTTCCAGATTCATCCAGACCTTCGTTCCTTTCTCTGGCTGTGTAGTATTCCATTTCCTGTATATACCAGTTACACCAAATTTTGTCCATCTGTTGATGGATACTTGGTTGTTTCCACCTTTTGGCTATTGTGGATAATGCTGCTATAAACATTAGTGTAGAGCTATCTATTTGAGTCCCAGTTTTCAATTCTTTTGGCAAATACTTAGAAGTGGAATTGCCAGGTCATCTGGTAATTCTACATTTAACTTTCTAAGGACCCACCGCTGTGTTCTGCATCCTGTTCTTCTCACTTAACAAAACGCATTGCACGTCTTTCTGTGTTGGTCCTTATAGATTCTTTTTAACCTCTGTGATATACCATTTAGGGCTGCATCGTTGCCCCTTTGGTGGGCAGGAGGGCAGTTGGCGTGATTTGCTCTTAGGCATGATGCTGCAGTGGGTAGCTGGGTACCTATGTCTTTGCTCACTTATGCCAGGATTCTGAAGACCAGGTCCAGCCCCCTGGCCTTGTGCTGACCAAACCCTTTACTCTCACCACAGAGTTACGAGGAGCAGGAGCTGCTGCGCCTTGTCTACTATGGTGGCATCCAGCCGGAGATCCGCAAGGCCGTGTGGCCCTTCCTCCTGGGCCACTACCAGTTCGGGATGACGGAGGCAGACAGGAAGGAGGTTGGTTCACCTGATGGGCAGAGGGGTCTTTAGCTACCAAAGGCTCCAGACACTGTGTGTGGGGCTGGGGCACTTTGTTCCCGTGATGGACGAAGGTGGGACTGGGAAATGTGGGGACAAGTCAACTTGAGGACCGTACTGACCAATAGAAATACAACACAGCTGCACATGTATGTAGTATTAAAAAAAAAAAAACTTTATTTCAACTTGAAAAAATAAAATAACAGGCAGAAAGGCAGCGTAACAAATTACGGAAGCATTGCTTTAAAAAATCCTTTCCAGGCATATTTGACTTATTTAATTCTGAAAACAAACTCAGTTGTTTCTCTGGTGCTCCGAAAGATGGGTAACTGAGCACAGATTGGTTAAATGACATGCCGTGGTCTCCTTGTTAATGAAGGGAATTTTTTTAAATGCTTGGTCATATTCACATTTCATGAAACTAAACAGAGATAGTATTTTTTTTTTTAAATTTATTTAATTCCCCTCCCCTCCCCCGGTTGTCTATTTTCTGTGTCTTTTTGCTGCGTCTTGTTTCTTTGTCCGCTTCTGTTGTCGTCAGCGGCACCGGAAGTGTGGGTGGCGCCATTCCTCGGCAGGCTGCTCCCTCCTTCGCGCTGGGCGGCTCTCCTTATGGGTGCACTCCGTGCGCGTGGAGCTCCCCCACGCGGGGGACACCCCTGTGTGGCAGGGCACTCCTTGCGCGCATCAGCACTGCGCATGGGCCAGCTCCACACGGGTCAAGGAGGCCCGGGGCTTGAACCGCGGGCCTCCCATGTGGTAGACGGACGCCCTAACCACTGGGCCAAAGTCCGTTTCCCAGAGATAGTATTTTTAGTTAAACTTTTTACTTTGACATAATTGTAGATTCACAAGCAGTTGTAAGAAATAATGCAGGCAGACCTCAGGTATCCATTATCCAGTTCCTCCAACGGTGTCATCATACAAAACTGTAGTGTAATATTACAACCAGGATATGGTTTACATGGATACAATATCCACGGATACCAATCTCATTCACGTTTCCCCAGTGTCACGTGTACGTGAGTGTGTGTGTGCTTTCAGTTCTCTGCAGTTTTATCACTAGTGTAGGTTCTAGACTCTGTCGCCACAGTCAAGATATGGAACGTTTCCTTCACCAAAGGCCTCCTCATGTGGCCCTTTTATCACCACGTCCCCTCCCTCCCACTCCTTACCCCATCCTAATCCCCGGCAACCACTAACCTGTTCACTATTTATATAATTTTGTCATTTCAAGAATATTATGTAAATGAAATCATATAGCACATAACCTTTTCAGATTTGCTTTTTTTCCCACTCTGTGTAATTCTCTGGGGATTTGTCCGCGTTGCTGCATGTATCAAGTTTATTCCTTTTGATGGCTGAGTAAACTTCCATGGTATCCATGTACGATGTTCCAGTTAGTTGAACCATTCTCCAGTTTTCCAGTTTATTGGCTATTCTGAATGAAGTTGCTATAAGCAATTGCATATGGATTTTTGTGTAAGCATAAGTTTTCATTTCTCAAGAGTGCATTTCCTGCATTGTATGCTTGTTGAGGGTTTAATTTTATAAGCACTGCCAAACTTTTGTGGGGCCGTACCACCTTACATTCCCACCTGTACTATGTGAGTGATTCAGTTTCTCCACCTTCTCACCAGGACTTGGTGTTGTCACTGTTTTTTATTTTTTTAGTTGACCATTCTGATAGGTATGTAAATATTTCCTTGTGGTTTTAATTCACATTTCCCTAATGGCTAATGATGTTGAATGTCTTTTCATGTGCTTATTTGCCATCTTTATATCTTCTTTGGTCAAGTATCAGTTCATGTCTTTTGTCCATTATTTTAACTGGATTGGTGGTTTTTTTACTGTTAAATTTGAGAGTTCTTTATATATTCTAAATACTAGTCCTTTATCATGTATGTATTTTGAAAATATTTTATCCCATTCTGAAGCTTGTCTTTTCATCTTCTCAACAGGATATTTTGCAAAAGGTTATAATTTTGATGAGGTTCAATTTATTGATTTTTTCTTTTTTGGATCAGGTCTGTCATCCATTTTAGGGTCATTTTTGTATATGGTGTGTGGTTTAGGTTGAGATTCTTTTTTATTTTAGGAGGTACCAAGGATTGAACCCAGGACCTCATACAGACGAGGCAAGCACTCAACCACTGAATTATACCTGTTCCACTTGAGATTTATTTTTGCCTGTGGTTGTCTAGTTGCTTCAGCACCATTTGTTGGAAAGACCATCTTTCCTTCCTTGATGTGTATCGTTGCTCTGTATGTCTATCCTTCTGCCAATGCCACACTGTCTTGATTACTGTCACATGTATATAATTTTATTTATTTATTTTTTAAGATTTTTAAAAAAAATTTATTTCTCTCCCTCCCCCCGCCCCGCCCCGGTTGTCTGTTCCCTGTGTCCATTTGCTGCATGTTCTTCTTTCGTCTACTTCTGTTGTTATCAGTGGCACAGGAATCTGTGTTTCTTTTTGTTGCTTCATCTTGCTGCATCAGTTCTCCATGTATGCAGCACCATTTCTGGGCAGGCTGAACTTTCTTTCACGCTGGGCAGCTCTCTTTATAGGGCACGCTTCTCGTGCGTGGGGCTCCCCTACATGGGGGACACCCCTGCGTGGCACAGCACTCCTTGCACGCATCAGCACTGCGCATGGGCCAGCTCCACATGGGTCAGGGAGGCCCGGGTTTGAACCGTGGACCTCCCATGTGGTAGACGGACGCTCTATCCATTGGGTCAAGTCTGCTTCCCATGTATATAACTTTAAATGTTCCAGTAGTCACATTTCAAAAAGGAAAAGGAAACAAGATGCAGTAGTATTTTTAAACTTTTTATTTTGAAATATTTACAGATGGACTTGAAGTTGCAAAAGTAGTACATAGCGGTCCTGTGCACCCATCACTCGGCTTTGCCCAGGTGTGACATCTTTTTAACTATCGTGCATTGTCAATACCAGGAAACTGACCTCGGCACGATACCACTAACTAGACTGCAGACCTCACTTGGAGCGCACCAGTTTTTGCATGCACTCATTTCTTGTCTCTGTGTGTGTATAGTACCATGACATTTCATCAAGGTGAAATTGATTTAGTAATATATTTTATTTAACCCAATATATCACAAATATTTTAACATATAATAAATATATAAAGTATTAACAAGATATTTTACATTCTTTTGTTCATACTAAGTTTTCCAAATCTGGTGGTATTTTAAATTCCATTTCTGTGTATCACCTGCACTATTATTTATTTAACATTGGCCTTTAAACTGACTCACTTAAAAATTTATATATTTTTTAAAAAATATTTTATATCCCTGTCATAAATGGAAAACCCATTAGACTTGCCATAAATAGAAGGAAATACTAAAAAATAAGAGTAAAACAAAACGGTGCCCTTCACTTCTGCCTAAACCCTGTGGCCTGCCTATGCCCCAACCAAAGCCTTCTCTCTTTGTGAAAAGGGCGATCAGATTGTCTTAAGGTGTTAAAGACACAAGAGCACCAGACTGGTCCTAATCTCTGGCATCATCAGAAAAGCTGAAAGAGAACTGAAAAGGGAAGTTTCTCACACTGTAGTTCAGTGGTATGAGACGTGGTGCCTGCGCACTGTCTGAAACCATCTCGGTACCAGCCAGGAGGCCGTCGCACTTGACCTCGTGGCTGGTGCGTTCTTGGGCAGATAATGAATGAGCCTCGCCAATGCTGGGTGCTGTGCTCAGTGCTGGGGACCTAGGGCTGCATTGGATGCAGTTCTCTTGGGTTTCCTGGGGTTCTGGTGGTCAGTGATATGGTGGCAGCAAACACAGTGGTGTAAGGGCACAGAGGAGGCATCTCAGCCGGTCAGGAAGGGAGGCTCTGATCAGAGAAGCTCCCGTGGGAGCTGGCTGTGTCTGAATTCTTTGAGGGAGCTGTTTACCAGGTAGAGGGTGAGGAAGGGCCTCCAGGAAGAGGGGGCAACAAGAGCAAAAGGCTGCAGGGAGACCAGCATGATGTGGGGGGGGGGGGGCGGGAAGGACGTGAGGAAATTTCGACGTGGTTTGTAGCGGCTGGAACAGAAAGGGTGAGGCAAGGGAGGGAAGCAGTGAGAGTTGAGGCTGGAGAGAATGAAGAACTGGGGCTGCTGAGTGGGGTGCTTCAGAGGGGCCAGGCTGGACGAGCAGAGGCCTGGGGAGGCTGCCGGGTCGTCCCACAGCGGGTGGTAGGAGCCTGGACTCGGGCAGCAGTGGAGATGGGGAGTGAGGGCTTGGAGGAGACTTCGGGAGGCTGGAGGCCAGGCCAGGGGCAGGGGGGACCCTGAGCCTCTCGTGAAAAGCTGATCAAGGCCCCTGCTTCCCCTGCCCACCCTGGCCTGGGGCAGGCTCCCACTGTCTCGCTTCCCCCTCCTGCCCCTCCACTCCCTTAAATCTGCTGACCTGCCTCCATTTGTGTCCAGAGATCTAGGAGACTCAGGCCCTCAACTACCTGGGCTGTGAAACCCAAGGAGCGAATGCGCCCCATCCCTCTGCTGAAATCCCACATGGAAAAGACTCCAAATGTGAGGCTGTTGCTTAAGTCAAGGAACTGGGCTGGGTTTTACATCTTTGTCTCCTCAGTACCTCGCCAGTGTAGGGCACATGGGAGACCCTCAGTACATACACTGGTTGGGAGGATGGGTGGAGAAGGTTCAGCATCTTGCTCATCTTGTGTCATGCCAGACAGCTTGGTGCCTGGCACATAGTAGGTGCTTACTAAATTAAATGAGTGAGTAAATGAATGAATGAAGAAAAGGAAGGTAGCAAAGGAGAGGAATAATCTGTTCATTTCAGTATCCCCAGAGCCTAGTGCACTGCCTGCCGTATAGTAGGTGATCAATGAAGCGCTGAATGAATGAACGCATGAAAGAAGGAAAGTAGGAAGGAAAGGGGAGAGGAAAGAAAGAAGTACCTTGCTCCTTGTATGTATTACGGGCCTAGCTGGTGCCTGGCACATGGTAGATGCTCACTTGGTACGTGTTGGACCTTAACTGCATGTGTTGCATGGGAATTGCCAGGGTTCAGGGCACTGGGTCACAGCCACCGTCTTCTGGACTGGGCTGAGCCTGGTCACCCCAGGGATCCTTGTATCTGCTCTGGCAGGTGGATGAGCAGATTCACGCCTGCTACGCGCAAACCATGGCAGAGTGGCTGGGTTGTGAGGCAATCGTACGGCAGAGGGAGCGGGAGTCCCACGCAGCCGCCCTGGCCAAATGCTCATCGGGGGCCAGTCTGGACAGCCACCTGCACCGGATGATGCACCGGGACTCCACCATCAGCAACGAGGTGACGGGGGGCTCACCTTGGGGAGCAAGGGTTGTGGGCAGTGAAGGCTGGAGTCTACCCCATCAGGCTGTTGTAGGAGTGGTGAACGCTGGGTGGCTAGGGCTATGGGACGGGGTCCCCTAGCTTTGGACAGAAGTGACTTTGAAATCAGACAGACTTGGGATCCACCTCCAGCTCCACCATTTCCTAGCTCTGGGGCCTTGGGCAAGCCTTTACTTCTGGGCTTCAGTTTCCTATTTATAAAATGGGAATAATCATGTGTATGGAGGTGATTTGTGTACAGATAAAATGAGAAAGTGTGTATAAAGCACCTAGCACAGTGCCTGACTTTTGTTTATTCAGCAAATGTTTACTGAGTGCCTACTATGTGCTCTGTGCCAGGAATGCTTCAATGACTAAGGCAAATATATCCACCCTCACAGAGCCTCCAGTTTAGCAACTAAAGGAGGAGTTCAGAAAAAGGTTAATACTCTTCACTAATGATGTATCGGTCACCAAATGTTACAACATTACTGCATAACAAGCAACCCTGAAACTTAGTGGCTTCCAACAGTAACATTCGTTTTTGCTCATGAGTTTCTTGTTTGGCTTAGCTGGGTTGGGCTCTTGGGTCTGCTTCCAGCAGCAAATCACCTAACTGGTTTGTTTTCTTGGTTGAGCTCTCTCACGTGTCTGGGGTGGCTGGGTCAGCTCTGCTCCAGGTGTCTCGTTGTCCCGCAGGCTAACCTGGGCATGTTCTCACAGTAAAAGCAGATTTGTCAAGCCTCTGCCTGTGTCAAGTTTGCTAATAGCCCATTGGCCAAAGCAAGTCGTGTGTCCAAGCCCGGTGTCTTCGGGCAGGGACCACCAAGTTACAGGGCAAAAGCGTGTGCATACGCAGGGGCTGAAGAATTGGGCCACTAAGGCAGCCAGTTACTGTTATTTGAGCTGAAATACTGGCCGTAAGTCTCTAGAACACAGCAGTTGAAGGTTGTGTACTGTAGTTGCAGGGGTAGGAGGTGGGGTCCCAGTGGCCCCCACACTTTCATTTTACACATAAATGAAGCCCGGGGAGGGGACTTGTCCAAGTCAAGGACAACGATATCAGCAGACTTCCTGACTCACCGCCCAGATGTCCCTTCTGAACTCAGGGCAGGGACCGTGAGCCAGGATGCAGCCTCGCCCACTCACTTCCTGCTCATTTTTCTCCCAGTCCTCCCAGAGCTGCAGTTCGGGCCGCCAGAACCTCCGCCTACAGAGCGACTCCAGCAGCAGCACACAGGTGACTCTCCCAGGAGCCCCGCCCCTCCCCGCCCACCGCCAGCCCCACCCCCTGCCTCCAGCCCTGGGTAAGGCACTGGTCGGCCACCATCTGCAGGTGACGTTTTGGTGTATTTCTTTCAGGGTTTATACTGGCTTTAAAAATAGGGTCATTTAGTTACACCAAATGTGGATCTAGTCTTCCTGTAAAACATTAAACCACTGCAGAAAAAGCTAAAGTCTGCCTTGTCTACCACTGATCCCCACCTACCCTACCTGGAAATGATGCTGAGTTTGCTGTGTATCCTTCCGGACCCTTCTGTATGCCTTCACACACAGAGAAATACGTAGATAACATGTGGACAGTATATAGCAGAATTTCTACATAAATGCCATTGTCTGTATTGTTCAACTTTCCATTTTTAGTCAATGGAAAGAATGGAAATGTTAACTCAGTTTCACTCAAGGTTTAAAAAAATGCCCAGAAAATTGTGGATAATATATCACCCATTGTGTGACATATGAATATACATATTTACATACACACACACACGTATTTTTATAAACAACAGGAGGATAAACCAGAAGCTACTTAAAATGTTGTCTATGGGAGAAGAGGCAGAGGAAGAAACTACATTTCCTTGAATGTATCTTGTTATCTAGTTTTGACCTTGATTATGTACATTTTTCACATAACTTAAAGCAGTTAAATAAAAAAAGAAACAAAAAACTGAAACAGGGAAACGGACTTTGGCCCAGTGGTTAGGGCGTCCGTCTACCACATGGGAGGTCCGCGGTTCAAGCCCCGGGCCTCCTTGACCCGTGTGGAGCTGGCCCATGCGCAGTGCTGATGCGCGCAAGGAGTGCCGTGCCACGCAAGGGTGTCCCCCGCGTGGGGGAGCCCCACGCGCAAGGAGTGCACCCATAAGGAGAGCCGCCCAGTGTGAAAGAAAGTGCAGCCTGCCCAGGAATGGCGCCACACACACTTCCCGCTGACGACAACAGAAGCGGACAAAGAAACAAGACGCAGCAAAATAGACACCGAAAACAACCAACCAGGGGAGGGGGGGGGAAATTAAATAAATAAATAAAGCGTTAAAAAAAAAAAAAGAAACAAAAAACGGAAACACATGAAACTAACAGTAAATCAGGTTTGTGACATAACAACACAGAGAAAAAATATTTCAAGTGATGTTGAAATGTGGTCTTTTATTGTGATTCTTGGTGGGATATGACCTAAGGACATAAAGGACCATAAATAAATCTTTAAAATATATCCTGAAGATTTTTCCATAGTATTTCATAAGAAACCTACTTTTGAAAGTGGCTCCATAATAATCCACATCATGAATATAATATGTGTATTTTATCCAGTTCTTTACATTAACATATTTTTTCCTTGAAAAATTTTCACTGCACATGTTAAGGGCCTGTGTGATGAAGAGTTTTTCTTCTCTCATTCCAATTTGCTAGTACCCACTCCTCAGAGTCAAGCATGATATTGGTTGTCATTTCTGTCTGGAGTATTCTATTGCATATACAAGCATATAGGTCACTCCTTTTCACAAATAGAAGTGTGTGCATCACCCTGTTCTGCCTTAGCCTTTTTGCTGACTATATCGGGCTCCACTACATGCCTGTTCCATATTTAAACCAATTCCCTATTGATGGATATTTAGGTCGCTGCAATAAGCAGCGCTGCAGGGGACATCCTAGCCCACCTGTGCTCGTGTGCCTTCTCTCCAGGTGTTTGAGTCCGTGGATGAGATAGAGCAAGTGGAGGCAGAAGGCAGGTTGGAGGAGAAACAGCCCAAGATTCCCAACGGGAGCCTGGTGAATGGAACTTGTTCCCCGGACTCTGGCCACCCTTCTTCGCACAACTTCTCCTCGGGCCTCTCGGAGCACTCGGAGCCCAGCCTGAGCACGGAAGACAGCGTCCTGGATGCCCAGCGGAACGTCCCGCCAGCGCTGCGACCCGGGGACGGCAGCGTGGACGACGGGCAGAGCAGCGAGGCCACCACTTCCCGGGACGAGGCCCCCCGGGAAGAGCTGGCCGTGCAGGACAGCCTGGAGAGTGACCTCCTTGCCAACGAGAGCATGGACGAGTTCATGTCCATCACCGGCAGCCTGGACGTGACCCTGCCCGAGAAGGAGAGTGCCGCACTGGAGGGCTGGGGGACCAGTGAGGCGGAGAAGCGGAGCCAGGTGGACAGCGAGGACAACCTCTCAGAGGAGCCCGAGATGGAAAGTCTCTTCCCCGCCCTGGCTTCTCTTGCCGTGACCACTTCCGCCAACAGTGAGACGTCGCCTGTGTCTTCCAGCGGCGTCACCTACTCCGTAAGTCACCAAGATTCTTCTCCACTCAGTTTTCACCTGCAGCTCTGGGAGGGTGGGGATGTGCCAACGACCTCAGGGATCCAGAGCAAGCCAGAGGTGAGACCTCTGATTCATTGAATCTCCCCATCATGGAGAATTCACTGCAGAAACCCATTTAGGAGAGCAGATTCTATAGTAAAAGAACACAGGCTTTGCAGTCAGGCAGTCCTGGGTTCAAGTCCCAGCATAGGTGGATTAGTTTATATTTAGATTATATTTCTGAACCTCAGTTTTCCCATCTATCTAGTACTTACCTTCCTGAGTTATTCTCGGAATTCAGTGAGACGTCTTAGGTGCCTGGCACATAGGGAGTAAAATCAATCAGTAGAATCTTTGATAGTCAATGTCATTTAAATATTTGAGTTTCCTTTCTTACCGTAAAATCCAAGACAAAGGTACATCAATTAAAAGGAAGGTTTTTCTGAGCCTGGCACTGTGGATGCATTCTCTTTTAAGGAACTTGTTATTTCCTTCAAAGGCACGGACGCCCGTAGTTGAAAGAGTCAAACACTTTGACAAGGTGGCCTCCAAAACCCAGTTGTCTGCCACGCTTGCCCCCACGCCCCCAGAGGCAATCGTATCTTCTCCTGCCTGAATTCTCGGGTGTTTAGCCCCATGTCTCTAAATAACTCTCTAGTGCTGCTACTTCTTGATCTTCATTTTCTCGTTTAGTTTTGGACATTGACTGCTGACTCCCATTATGGTGGTGAATTTGGCCCTTCTCCTCCCCCACCCCCAAGCCCTCACTGCACAAGTGAAACCTTCCCATCCCCACCCTTCCAATATAATAATAATTTTAGTTAAATGACTGGTGAGTTTTTTTTTTGTTGTGATGGTGTAATATATGAGCCAGGGAGTAAGTTGTGTTCACTTTTTCTTCCCTACACAAAATTTTGTTTTTCCTAGACTTGTGTTTTCATTTTCTTTTTTTTTTTTTAGTGTATATATTTATCACTTATTCACACATCCCCAAGTCTTTGCCAGTTTTCTAAATCTCTCAAACATTCAGGCACATCAGGTTTTCTACCCATGTTGTGTTTCTAAAGAACGTTCTCTAAATGCCTCTGACCTTCTCCAGTCCATTGTGCCTAATTCGTAACTGTCATCCTGGGTTCTCCCCATCATCTTGGGGCTCCTTCTGCATCTCTCCTATTTCCTGTATCCCATGTCTTGCTCTTTCTTGGTTTATTCTCTTGTTTAGTTGGAACACATGCCTCAGTAACTTTCGCTTTTTAAACTTTTCATTCTTTCTTACATCTCAGGTCAGTAAGTGTTCAGTATGCTTTCTAAAGTGTTATTTGGTTTCTCTTCACTTCTGCTGTAATGTGATCAGCTTGTCATTTGAGAGTCTCTTGAATTCTTATTTTTAGTATCCTTTTATTTCTTTTAAAATATTCAGCATGCTGGTTTTATATTCTGCTCCAGATCATTCTAATAACCAAAGCCTTTGTGGGTCTGCTTCAGCTGTCTGATGGTTATGCTGTCTGTCACTCTGGGTGCTTTCTCTCTCGAGTAGTTCATGATTTTGGAACAAAAGCCCATCTTCTTGGAACTTTGTCTGCTGGATACTTTGAGGCCTTGCTGAAAGGTCGATTCTTCCAGAGAGGATTTGCTTTTGCTTCTCCCTAGTAACTAGCACTTTAAACTGAATTCTCTGATCTTTTAGGCTACCCAGGCAGTGGGAATTTGGGTCATAAACCTGCATGAGTCCAGGGAGATGGCTTTTCTACCTAATTTGGCATGTGTTCAAGACCAGCTGTTGTCCTTGAGACCCTGGGATGTTAGTGGGTTTTTTCCTAGTTTTCTCTTTCAGAGTTTGCAGCTCTTTGGGGTCCCTGCTTTATTCAGGAAGGTCTCTTGTTAGACCCCTCAACTTAAGGAGGACACAAAACCATTAAATCAAACTTAAAAATTCCCAGTTTGACAGCTGCCATCAAGGCGAAATCTGGCTTTGGTATTTGCTCGCCTCTCTGGGCTAGTTTTTGGCCTCTAAATGTTCCTTATTTTCTTGCTGGATCATTGAACCATTTCATCAGGGTGACCAATCAAGGCGTCAAGCCTGACATATTGCCAAAATTGGACATTCTCCTTGTCCACTCTCCAGCAGAGAGGAGTGCCCTCGCAGCTTCATTTATAACTCTCTGAGTCTGTTTCTTCATGTATAAAATGGGGATAATAATTGTACTTACCTCATATGGTCATCTTATTTTATAAAGGAAAAAATAAGAATAATTTTAGCCATAGCAAGTAAAAGAGGCTTTCCCAGAAAAAATAAAATTATATCCAACCAAGCCAGGTTTAGGTCATTCTTTTAGGGGCAGCAAGAGAGGGTTAGAAGGAGAGGGAGGGAAGAGGATCTCTGGAAGACAGCCTCCTTGGGAAGTTGGGGTGCAATCCTTCTCTTCTTGCCCTCCTCCGGGCTACAGCCAGAGCTGCTGGACCTGTACACGGTGAACCTGCACCGCATCGAGAAGGACGTGCAGAGGTGTGACCGCAACTACTGGTACTTCACGCCCGCGAACCTGGAGAAGCTGCGCAACGTCATGTGCAGGTGGCTGGCGTGGGGGCAGGGAGGGGGACAGGGGTGGCAGAGAAGGGGCTGTCGGAGGCTCACCTGGAATCTTATTCCAGCCCACGCTGACAATAAAATAACAGGAGCGGTGATGGTAATGATAGAACACATTTATTAAGCACTTACTGTATAGCTGTCCTGAGCCCTTTACTATCATCCCCTCACTTAATCCACACAACAACCTTACGAGGCCAGTAGTATTATTATCCCCTTTTATAGGTGAGGAAATGGCGGCTCAGAGAGGTAGAGCCCCTCCGCAGGGGCAGTGGCTGAGTGGGAAGTCAAACCCACAACTGCCAGATTCAAGAAACTGCCTTTTTTTTCCTTCTTGAAACCAAGATCTGGAGCTGCTTTTTACTTTTCATTAAAAACTATTCTTGAGAGCAGGTGGAGCCCAGTGGTTGAGCATCTGCCTCCCATGTCCGAGGTCCTGGTTGTAATCCCTGGTCCTGCCGTGAACACAAAAACAAAAACAAAAAACCATTCTTGGCATTTCTCAAAAGGTGAAAGTAACCCTTGCTTGTGAAAAACATAATCAAGGAAGTCAGAAGCTCATACGGTATGAAGAGAAATTTTTCCTTCCATCTCTGCCCTACAGTTCCCCTCACCCAAAGAAAGAACTACTATTAATAATTTTATTAATAAAAAAAGGCATATATGTGAGGTATCATATTGAATAGACTGTGTATAATATATTTATTATATGATGTAATAGTATGAATGCACACATATATTTAAAATTTTTAAACTGTTTTTCTGTAGCTTTCTTTTTTTTACTCAGTAATACATCCTGGACTTCTTTCCATGCCAAGACACATCACTCTAATTCATGGGTCAGCAAACTATGGCCCACGGGTCAAGTCTAGCTCACTGGCTATTTTTGTAAATAAAGTTTTATTAGAACACAGCCGTGTCCATTTGTTTGCATATTGGCTATGATTGCTTTTGCAGAGCTGAGTAATTGTGACAGAGAACATATGGCCTGCAAAGCCAAAAATAATTATTATTTGTACCTTTATGTCCGAGTTTGCCAACCCCTGCTCTAATTCTTTTTAATAAGCACAAGCTCTTAACCATTCTGCCTCATAGTCTCCCAAGTAATCACACTGCCACCCAAAATCTAGTCTGGGAGATACAAATATAATTAGCTATAATAAAGTATAAGTGCTATTGGAATGAAAAAGTACTGGCTGAGAAGGAAGAGTGGACTGACCTTTGCCCGGTTATGGCATAGATAGGAATCATGGAAGACTCCACAGAGGTGGTGACCTTTGCGATAGACTGACAAAATTTAGAAAAGCTAAAGAAACCATTTAGCATCAGGGTTAAGAGCATATACTCTGGAGTAAGACCTCCTGGGTTTAAAACCTGCAGCTACCTGCTGTGACTTAAGTATGTCGTTTATCTCCCTGTGCCTCAGTTTCCTCTACTGTGAAATAATATTAGTTGTAACTCTTTCCTATAATTGTTTTGAAAATTAAATGGTGCAATAAATGTATAGTGGGCCAAGTACACAGTACATGCTCAGTAAATATTAGCTAAGGAACCCATGGGAATTCCAGGCAAAGGGGTCTACCAGACAACGGCACAGAAGTGTAAAGGTGTGGTTTATTGGGCTGGAGAGGGGGAAGGTGCAGGGTCGTGATGGCTCTGAAGACTGAATGGCCTGTGCCCCAGTAGAGGAGTGTGGAAGTCATCCTGTAAACAAGGGGAGCCTGAGACGGTGTTTGAGCAGGCAGGTGGACCCCCTGAGCTGGACTTCAGGAAGGTCCTCCTGGTGGCTGCATGGGGAGTATTTGAAAACCGTGAGACTGGTGAAAGGCAGAAGGCCGAGGGAGTGGTCAGGTGAGGGGTGAGGGAAGGGAGGAATGGGTTGGAGAGGCAGGCCGTGGGGCATCACCGGACCCTTGTGTCTCTCATAGCTATGTCTGGCAGCACATTGAGATCGGGTACGTTCAAGGCATGTGTGACCTTCTGGCCCCGCTGTTGGTCATCCTGGATGACGGTGAGTGTGTCCTCCCTGGCTTAGGGGGGAAACATTGGCAAATCGTCTGTCTGATAAGGGACTTGTATCCAAAATATGTAAAGTACTCTTACAACTCAACAATAAAAAGATAAATAAACCAATTTAAAAATGGGCAAAGGATTTGAATAGACGCTTCTCAATAGAAGATTAACAAAGGACCAGTAAGCACATGAAATGATGCCCAGTATCATGAGACATTAGCAAAATGCAAATCCTTGTGGCAGTGAGATTGCCGAAAGTAAAAAGACAGACAACAGGTGTTGGAGAAAGTAGAAGCCTCATACATTGCTGGAGAGATTGTAAAATAGTATAGCTACTTAGTAAAACCATTTGGCAGTTGCTCAAAATGTTAAACACAGAAATACCATATCACCCACCAATTCCACTCCTAGGTGTATACCCAAGAGAAATAAAAACATATATCCACACAATACTTGTCCATGAATGTTGAAAAAAGCATTATTCATGATAGCCCAAACTGAAAACAACCCAAATGTCCATCAACTGATAAATGGATAAACAAAAATGAGATAGATTCCTATAAAGGAATATTATTAGGCAATAAGAAAGGAATGAAGTTCTAAAAACTGCTACAACATGATTAAACCTTATAAACCTGCAAAAAGTGGAAGAAGCCTGTCAGAAAAGACTATGTAAAGTATGATTCTACTTATACGAAATGTCTAGAACTGGCAAATCTGTGGAGACAGAAATGGGCTAATGGTTTCCAAGGCCTACAAGGGCTAAAAGGGAGAAGGGGCAGTGACTGTTATTGGACATGCAGTTTTTTTCTATTTTCTTTTTTTGCAGATATATATAAAATTTTTTAAATTATAAAAGTTATGCATAAAAAGATCATGCATAAAATACAAAGTTCCCATATATACCCCTTATTATTAACACCTTGCTTTATCATGATACCTTTGTTTCAACTGATGAGAGAATATTATTATAATTGTGCTATTAACTATAGCCCATAGTTTACCCAAGGATCACTGTTTGTTTTGTATAGTCATATTTGTGTAGTCATATTACTTTTTATTCTAGTAACATATATACAACCTAAAATTTCCCCCTTGTAACCACATTCAAATATATAACTCAGTGGTTTTAATTACATTCACAGTGTTGTGCTATCATCACCACCCTCTATTACCAAAATTTTTCTATCACCCCCAAGAGAAATTCTGTAACAATTCAGCACTAATTCTCCACTCTCTACCCCAACCCCTGTATTCTAGTTTCTGACTATGAATTTGCTTATTCTGATTATTTCATCTCAGTCAGATCACACAATATTTGTCCTTTTGGCTGTCTTATTTCACTCAACATGATGTCTTCAAAGTTCATCCATGTTGTCAAAAGATGGAAGCAACCCAAGTGTACATCAACAGATGAATAAACTATTAATAACAAATTTTGGTATGAACTTACAGTGGCATGTTATTCAGCCATAAAAACGAATGAAATTCTGTAGTTTTTTGGGGGGATGATAAAAATGTTCTAAGTTAGATAATGCTGACGTTCACATAACTCTGTGATATAATTTTTGTATAACAAAGCCATTGAATTGTATATTTTCAAAGGTTGAATTTTATGATATGTGAATTGCATCTCAATAAAGCCGTTTTGTTTTTTTTTTTTAAACTGAATGTGATCCAATTCTGCCTTGGGAGAGCTTCCAAACTAGCATAGCTTTCCCCAAAGTTAGTAGATGATAAGTGATACAAAGGTACCATTTTCAAATAAATTTTGGAAAAGAAAAATTTTTGAAACACTGGGTTAAGCAATATGAAAAAGGTGTCTTTATTGCAGGACTTCTCAAAGCCTTTATAATATATGCATCTCATAATATATGCATTAAGTCTTAAGCAGCAGATATTCTAAGCAGTATTTCCTAAAGTTATTTGACCCTTTCTTTGTGTGCTACCTGAAAACACCCTCCCAACTTTGCCAGTTCCTGCTCAACTGCAGAATTCCCAGACTTGAGAATTTTATGAACCTGTTAGAATTAAAAAAAAAAAAAAAAGTGTGGAACTGAAAAAAAACAACACTGCCAACTTACTTTAGCAAGCAGTGATCTTTAAAAAAAGAACATCGACTATTACCATTGTTTCCTAAAAGAAATGTTTCAGCAGTGCTAAGGTGGGAAGTACCTAATTAAGGTTGGAAAGCATCCCTTGAAATAGAACACACTTGGCACTCCATCGTCCGTATTTTCCTCATTGGGCTGTGGACTTTGTCAGCCAGCGCTGGGCCTTACACCCCCTCTTTGGTTGCTGCACCCCCTTGGGCAGCGGCACCGCTGACCGTCTCTCCCGTGGTCTTCCCCCAGAGGCCCTCGCCTTCAGCTGCTTCACGGAGCTCATGAAGCGGATGAACCAGAACTTCCCCCACGGAGGCGCCATGGACACGCACTTTGCCAACATGAGGTCCCTGATCCAGGTACGTCCCAGCGTCTAGTCCTGCTTGGGACTCTTCCGGGAAATGGTCAGTAAAACTTAGACTGGCTTAAGATTGTGCGATTCGGAGCCAACCTGGGTTTGCACCTCTTGCTGCAGCTTACTGGCTGTCAACCCCAGGCATAGGCCTGCATCTCTCCAAGCCTCCGCTTCGTCATCTGGAAAATGGGGTAACAATAGCACATTCCTTGTGGGGTTATTGTGGATGAAATAAATGAGTGCATTGGCTGTGCTTAGCACACTGCCTGCCGGTGGTATTCAGAGGGCAGTCCAGGAACCAGTGGCCTCAGCCTCCACGGCACCTAGAAACTTGTTAGAAATGCAAATTACTGGACCCTGTCCCCACCGAAGCAGAATCTCTGGGAGCTAAGCCCAGGAATCTGTGTCTTTTGGAGTTCTCTGGGTGATTCGGATGCACGTTCAAGTTTGCAGAGCGCTGTAATAAATGCTGGCTCTTTAGCATCCATGGTGTTTGGCATTTCTGCTCCCCAGAAAGATGAGGGCACTTGCCCTGCTATGTGCAAGGATGGAAATACATTATCGCATGAAAATGGTGGGGTTGTTTTCAGTCTCCAGAGTGACATCACAGGTGCTTGTACCTAACTTGACAAACAGTGACAGTGAGATGGAACCTCTTTTCTTTCTTTTCTTTTTGCTCATTTGTGTTGCTTCTATGAAATGCTAGTTCATATGTTTTGCCCATTTTATATATACATTTTTTTCATAATTAGGACCATACTGTATATATTTTCCCTCCTTCTTTTTGTACATACTATTCTGAACCTGCTCTTTATTTCATGTAACAGTATATCCAGTAGCTGTAGATATTCTTCCACTATCCATTTTCTTAAATAACAGCTCTATTAAGATATAATTTGTATATCATAAAATTCACCCTTTTAAAATTTATTTTTATTGTGGTTTTATATATATATGTACACCATAAAAACTGCCATTTAATCATTTTTAAGTGTACGATGCTCTGGCTGTAATTACATTTACAGTATTTGACTACTATCACCATCATCCATTACTAAAAGTTTTTCATGGCCCCAAATGGAAACTCTTTGCCTGTTAAACAATATCTCCCCCATTCTCCCTCCCCCAGTGCCTGGAATTTTCTAATCTACTTTCTGTCTCTATGAATTTGCTTATTCTAGATATTTCTTGTAAGTGGAATCATTACAAGATTTCTTCTTTCGTGTCTGACTTATTTCACTTAGGCTAAGGTTTTCGGGGTTCATCCATGTTGTAGCATGGGTCAGCACTTCATTGTATTTTATAGCCCAGTAATACTCCGTTGTTAGTACAAAGCACATTTTCTTTAGCCATTCATCTGTTTATGGAAACTTGAGTTGGTCCTTCATTTTGGCTACTGTGAATAATGCTGCTAGGAAATTCTGTATGTATTTTGTTTGAATATCTGCTTTCTATTCTTTCTACTTAGGAGTGGAATTTTGCTAAGGCATACGATAATTCTTTTTTTTTTTTTTTTTTTAAAGATTTATTTTTATTTTTATTTAATTCCCCTCCCCTCCCCCGGTTGTCTGTTTTCTGTGTCTTTTTGCTGCGTCTTGTTTCTTTGTCCGCTTCTGTTGTCGTCAGCGGCACAGGAAGTGTGGGCGGCACCATTCCTCGGCAGGCTGCTCCCTCCTTCGCGCTGGGCGGCTCTCCTTATGGGTGCACTCCTTGCGCGTGGGGCTCCCCTACGTGGGGGACACCCCTGTGTGGCACTGCACTCCTTGCGCGCATCAGCACTGCGCATGGGCCAGCTCCACCCGGGTCAAGGAGGCCCGGGGCTTGAACCGCGGACCTCCCATATGGTAGACGGACGCCCTAACCACTGGGCCAAAGTCCGTTTCCCAAGGCATACGATAATTCTATGTTTAGCTTTTTAAGGAAGCCCCAGACTGTTTTCCACAGAGGCTGAAGGTGTTTTACATTCCCACCAACAATGCAGGGAACTTCCAGTTTGCCCACATCCTCATCAACACTTGTTATTTTCATGTTTTTAAATAATGTTCATAGCACTCTTAGTGTGTATGTGAAGGAGAGTCTCCTGGTTGGATTTGCGTTTCCACAGTGGCTAAGGGTGGTGAGCATCTCGTCATGTGCTTCTTAGCCATTTGCTCATCTCCTTAGGAGAAGTGTCTCTTCACGTCCTTTTCCATGTTTTAACTCCACCTGGCCGCTGAGGGTTGTATGGTACGCTGGTGAGGGGATAGGACATCATTTACTTGGCTCGACACTCTGGCCCGGCCTTTTCCCACTTTTCCTTCCTCCGACAGATCCTGGACTCAGAGCTGTTTGAGCTGATGCATCAGAATGGAGACTACACTCACTTCTACTTCTGCTACCGCTGGTTCCTGCTGGATTTCAAGCGAGGTACAGACTTCAAAGTAGGGCCTTATTTCCAGATTCTTTGTGGCAGAGCCTCTTGGGAATAGATATGCTCGAGGTGAGGCCGAGGGCGTGTTGGAGCAGAGGAACGCCGTCCAGGGAGGCCCCACTATCAATTCACTTACCTTCTCTTGCACTGACACTATGTAGTATATGTTGCTATGACCCTCGTTTTATGAATGAGAAAGCCGAGGCTCAGAAGACTGAAATTCAGAGCTAGGACAGAGCTCTGCTCTGTCCCCCTCCAGATGCCACCTCCCTTCTACTTTATCTTGCATTTTGCCAAAGATCAAGGACTCCAAACTTTGGAGCAGAAGTTATGTAGTACACATGACTCCAAAATTATGTAGAATGCAGCTCATCATCATCTAGCATGTATGGAGGTGTTTGCCAAGTGCCAGGCACTGCGCTGAGCCATTTCTGTGTATTATCTTTTTGATCATCATTCCCTCACTTAGAGGTGAGGAAAGAGATGCTTGTGGAGGGGAAGCAACTAGTCCAAGATCACCTTGCTAGTAAGTGATGGAGCCGGGTGGTTAAGGGCCCTTAACCACTGCCCTATTCTGTCTCTTTGTGCAGGAGAAAGTATCTCCCCCATGGGTGCTAATGGGAATGGAGGGGGCAAGGGGGGCAGGAGCTTGGTTAAAGTGCAGGGCGAGCCCAGGTCAGTGTAAACCAAGCCTGCTCATGCTCAGAACGTCAGAGCTGGGCGGAACTTACAAACCACCTTGCATAGCCCATTTCACAGATGGGGAAAACGGAGGTTTCTGATGGTCACATGGCAGAGTCCAGGTCTTCTGCCTTCCAACCCGAGGTCTGTCCACTGCACAGACACTCAGGCAGGGATCACAGCCGGCCTGGGATTTTCCTGGAGGACAGCAGCGCTGTGAGCTCTGTCGCTGACCCCTCCCCATGTGTGTGTGCTGGTGTCTCGGCAGAACTTATCTACGATGACGTCTTCTCAGTCTGGGAGACCATCTGGGCAGCGAAACACGTCTCGTCCGCCCACTATGTCCTGTTCATCGCGCTGGCTCTGGTGGAAGCCTATCGTGACATCATCTTGGAAAACAACATGGACTTCACAGACATTATCAAGTTCTTTAACGGTACACGCACCATCGGGGGTTTGTCCCAGGGTTGTGGGCTTCCAGAGGAGCCCTTGGTGGGGTTCAGGAAGGGATGGAGATTGGCTGAGAGTGGCGCATGGTGAAGGGAACTGAGGGGCTCTTTGTGAATGGATGAGTTGAAATTCCTTATAATGCTGCCCGTGTGTTTTCCTCTGGGACCTGGCAGAGAGCGCATGGGTGTTGGAGTCAGGCTTGGAGCAAACCCTGGCTCTGGCTCTGACGAGCTGTACCCGTGATCACATCACTGCTTCTCTCTAAACATCTGCTTCCTCACCTGGGAAATGGGGTAACTGCTTGAGAGGTACAAGGTAGATGAGAAAAGCAGGTGCAGGAAGGCAGTGGAAGTGACATGAAAAAGGCCTGGCCTTTGAAATCAGACCAATGTGGATTCTAACTTCAGCTGTGCCACTTGGTAGCTGTGTGCCCTTGGGCAAGTGACTTCACATCTCTGTGCCTCATCTTTCTCGAGGACAAAATGGTGCTAATCACACCTGCCTCACAGGAAAATCATAGATATTAAATGAAACAACCTGGATAAATCTCCCCCCCACATGAGGGGCCCAATAAAAGAAGGAAAAGGCTTTAATTTTGGATTCGTTTTAGTTCTGCAGAGAAGTTGCAAAAACAGTACAGAGAATTCCCAAATACCCTTCATCCAGCTTTCCCTAATGTTGACATCGCACACGATGCTGGCACATTTGTCAAAACTAGGAAATTAACGTTGGTGCCTCACGATTAACAAAATGACAGACTTGATGCGGATGTCGCCTCTTTTTTTCATTAATGTCCTCTTTCGGTTCCAGGATCTAATCCAGGAAACCACGTTGTATTTAGTGGGATCATTTCTAAAGAATTATATCCTCCCAGTCTTTTCCATACTCATGTATATGTTTATGCTGTTTCCATCACAGTATCCAGCGCCATCTGTTTTTCTTTTTCCACTTCTTTCAAAAGCTGTCTCATGTATGACTGTTTTTTTAAAGCTGCAGAATTTAGCATGAGTGAGTGTTCCAGACTTACTGAACACTTCTTTATTGTACGTAACTAGGTTTCTAGTTCATGAGTGTAGTCGAGTCCAAAGCAATTCATCCCTTAGTGCAGAGGTTCCCAAACTTTCTCAGTTCACATCACACCTAGTGTCTCTCTCTTTTAACCCCAGGTTAAAAGTTCTGTTTATTAGTTAGGTCAAGCCACTTAGTAAGCATTTTAAAACTTTATTTTATTTTTATAATTTATTTCTCCCCACCCCCTCATTGTTTACACTTGCTGTGTCTGTTCGTCTTCCTTGTTTCTTTAGGAGATACCAGGAACCAAACCCGGGTCCTCCAGTATGGGAGGGAGGTGCCTCATCGCTTGAGCCACTTTCGTTCCCTGGTTTGTCGTGTCTCTCTGTGCGTTTTTCTTCTTGTTGCATTATCGCGTTACATCAGCTTGCCATGCCTGCCTGGCACATCAGATTGCTGTCTTGCTCGTCTTCTTTAGGAGGCACCGGGAACCTCTGCTCCCTTTTTTGTTTTTCTGCTCCCTTCTCATTATATTTTTCTTCTTGTGTCTCTCTTGTTGCGTCATTTTTTAAAAATTTCTCTCCCCCCCCCACTTGTCTGCTCTCTGTGTCCATTCACTGTATGTATGTATGTTCTTCTGTGTCTGCTTGTATTCTTGTCAGCGGCACCAGGAATCTGTGTCTCTTTTCGTTGCGTCATCTTGCTGCATCAGCTCTCTGTGTGTGCAGCGCCACTCCTGGGCAGGCTGCACTTTTTTCTTGTGGAGCGGCTCTCCTTATGGCGCACACTCCTTGTGCATGGGGCACCCCTATGCTGGGGACTCCCTTGTGTGGCACAGCGCTCCTTGTGCGCATCAGCACTGCTCTTGGGCCTGCTCCACATGGGTCAGGGGGCCCTGGGTTTGAACCCTGGACCTCCCATGTGGTAGGCAGACGCTCTATCAGTTGAGCCAAATCTGCTTCCCTGTTGTGTCATCTTATTCCATCAGCTTGCTATGCCTGCCTGTCGCGCCAGCTCACTGTCTTCTTTATGACGCACCAGGAACCAAACCAGGGACCTCCCGTGTGGTAGGCGGGAGCCCAATCGCTTGAGCCACATCCACTTCCTTAATAAGCATCTATGCTCTAACAATTTAGTAGCCATTTGAAAAGCTAATACACATAAATCTAAAGAAAATTGTATTTTTATTTCATTCTTAACTATTTACAGTTTAATCACTAATGGGAAAGGTGCGTGTGTTAGTCTCTGCAGAACTACTCCAGCCTTGGAATCAGATACGTCCACTCTAATTGTCTTTTCCACTTTTCCACAATGATTTTTGCATGGTGCTTACCTTTTTTTTTTTTTTTTTTTTAAGATTTATTTTATTTATTCTCCCTCCCTTTGCCTGCTCTCTGTGTCAACTCGCTGCGTGTTCTTCTGTGTCCGCTTGTGCCCTTGGTGGCACTGGGAAACTGCATCTCTTTTTTTTTGTTGTGTCATCTCACTGCGTCAGCTCTCCATGTATGTGGTGCCACTCCTGGGCGGGCGGGCTTTTTTCACACGTGGTGGCTCTCCTTATGGGGCACACTCCTTGTGCGTGGGGTACCCCCATGCAGGGGCGCCCCTGCGTGGCATGGGCACTCCTTGCACATGGCAGCACTTCACGTGGGCCAGCTCACCACTGGGTCAGGAGGCCCTGGGTTTGAACCCTGGACCTCCTGTATGGTAGGTGGTGGATGCTCTTATCAGTTGAGCCACATCCACTTCCCGGTGCTTGCTTTTAATCAGAGCTGCT
The DNA here is from genome assembly GCF_030445035.2 of Dasypus novemcinctus. Classification (NCBI taxonomy): domain Eukaryota; kingdom Metazoa; phylum Chordata; class Mammalia; order Cingulata; family Dasypodidae; genus Dasypus; species Dasypus novemcinctus. The sequence goes on from NC_080691.1 coordinate 34,236,802, forward strand.
GCTAGAAACCTAGCTTTGCAGAGAGAGAATGTCATTGATAGGAACTTAGTTCAATTTAAAGTTGAAACTGTGAACTCACTCAAGCTGGCAGCTTACATGGTGTTTAACAGATGTGGAGTATCACCGTGTTTCCCTCAAAAATTATAACAGCTCCACAGGGCTCCTGTGAGTGCCCGTAGCACCCTGGGTGGCTCAGCCCCCAGTGGAGAACCGTGGTCTCAGTGCCTTTTCTTCCACTGAATGGGTTCTCTATGGAAAATGTCTATATGTAGGATTATTTGGATTGAAAGGTCTGATTGTTTTGTGTGGCTCTTGATATAAATGATCATTTTTTATTTCTTCCTTTTCCCTCCCTCTTTCTCTCCTCCTCCTTTCTCTCCATCTGTTCCCTCCATCCTTTCGTATCTTTTAGAATCTACTGTATGCCAGGTATTGCTTTCTTAAAAGGTCATTCTGTTTGGATGAATTGCATGCTTTATTAATATGTAGCAATAAAAATTGATTTGTTAAAAAAATTTTAAATATATATTTTTAAAAAGTCATTCTGTTTGTAGGAGAGGGGTGGGAGGAGCTAGCACTTTTTAAGCACACACCAGGTGCCAGCATCATCTTTTATTTTTTACCATCTTTTTTTAAAGATACGTAGATCACACAAAATGTTACATTAAAAAATGTAAGAGGTTCCCATGTACCCCACACCCACCCCACCCCACTCCTCCCACATCGACAACTTCTTTTCATCAGTGTGGCACATTCATTCCATTTGGCGAATACATTTTGGAGCACTGCTATACCTCATAGATTACAGTTTACATTGTAGTTTATACTCTCTCCCAGTCCATTCAGTGGGTTATGGCAGGATATGTAATGTCCAGCGTCTGTCCCTGCAATATCATTCAGGACAATGCCAAGTCCTGAAAATACCCCCATACCACACCTCTTCTTCCCTCTCCCTGCCCTCAGCAACTCCCGTGGCCACGGTTTCCACATCAATGCTACAATTTCTCCCATTGCTAGAGTCATAGTAGTTCTATAGTAGATACCAGCAAGTCCACTCTAATCCATATTTTATTCCTCCATCCTGTGGACCCTGGGATGGTGATGTCCACTCCATTTGAGCTCACTGACCCTCAAGGTCGGTGGCGTCAGGTCTGGACGCGCAGGCATGCCCCCAGCTCCGTGACGGACCTGCTCCGGCGAGGCTGGAGCTGTCCACTCCCGAGGCCAGACCCAGGAAGCGGCTCACCAGGTCCTGCCTTCTTCTTTCAGAAATGGCCGAGCGACACAACACCAAGCAAGTCCTCAAGCTGGCCCGGGACCTGGTGTACAAGGTGCAGACGCTGATTGAGAACAAGTGAGGGCGCCCTCCGCGGGGCCTCGGGACCGGCCGCCCTGCTGCCTGCTGCTTACCTGCCGGGGCCTCCCCGGGAGCCAGGCCCCGTGTCTGCTCACGGGCATGACCCCTGCACAGAGAACCTACCCGCCGCGGGCCGCTGGGCAGGCGGGGGCAAGGGCTTGCCCCTTCGGTTCAGCCTTACGTTTCCTTGTTTGACCAAAGATTGCCCAAGTCTGGGATTCCAGGGGGTGGGGCTTGTCGGTGGAAGTGTCATCTTCCCTTGTGGTGAGCAGAATTGTCTCCCCCGCTTCGCTCCCTCATCCCTCCACACCGTCTTGTCGGATGAGCCTTAGGGAGGGTGTTTGTGGAAAACTGGTGTCGGAGAGGTCCAAGGAGCCGCTCCTCTACTCAGAGGGGGCCTTTGGAATGTTCCGGAACACGGCTGGAAGGGGGACTTAGAGCAGGGTTTCCCAGCCTCCGCACCACTGACATGCCGGGCTGGATAATTCTCTGGGGTCAGGGGCTGTCCTGTGTGTTGCAGGACGTGGGGCCGCCTCCCTGGCTCCCGCCCACCAGATGCCAGCAGCCAGCCCCCCAACTCGCTCCAGAGTTGTGATGACCAAAATATCTCCAGACATGTCCCCCAGGGGGGACAATGGTCTCACCCCCGTTGAGAACCTTTGGCTTCTAGGAGGGGCTGCAGGTGTCCCTCCCCACTTCCTCTTTCTTTATACCTAAGCCCCCATGGCCTGAGGCCTCCCCCCGCTTAGTAGAGGCAGGCACCGGCTCCTTCCCACCTTCCTCTCGGGGTCTGGGATTCTTCTGTTGTGTTCGCTCGTTTTGTTTTGTTTTTCTCTTCTGCCTGACACCAGGAGGTAGTTCTTTTCTTCCTTTTCAAGAAAGGCGTCTGTCTGCAAAGCGACAAGTGTCTGTAGGTATGAGATGGTCCCAGACAACTCTGGGTTCTGCCTGGAAAACCCCCTCGCCCAGGGCAGGGCAGGGTCCACGCCTCCTCCCCTATTCTGGAAGGAAGACCGTATCTTGCATCCCACACGTTGGGTTTCGTGTCCCAGAGCTTACAAGGCGTCTGCTGGTGGAAGCCATGTCGTCAGGAAGACTAACTTTTTTCTAAGTGCCCTTGTTCACTCAGACAGAGAAGGGAAAAGAAGTCAGGGAGGCCAGGGTGGGGGGCGGCGTGTGTTTTCCTTTGAAAACATCGGTGGATGAAGCTGGTTGGGGCCGGGGCCGGTCGTGGCCAGGACTGGGACCGGTTCCCCCGGGCCTGCCTTCCAAGGGACGCCAGTCTACAGACAGACCTTAAATTAGCTAGTTCCGCCTGCCTGCCTGGCCCTCCACTCAAGCTGTCTGAGAATGCACCCGGAATCGGGGAAACAGTGAGCAGTCTTGAGAGTGGGAGACGCTTCCCCAAAACTTAGGATTTGGGAGCAGGGAGGAGATAGAGCACAGAGGAGATTTTGCAGAGGGGCCTCGTCGTCCTGAGCCAACCAGGATGGGGAGAGAGTCCTGCTTTTTGAGGAGGTTCCCTTCCGCGGCCACAGCACCTTCACTGGGATCTGAACCCCCAGCCTCTGCCCGCGAGGGGCCTGCTGGGCAGACTGGAAGAGCCTAGCCTGCCTTGGCTTCACCGAGAGCGCTCTAGGGGGGACGTGAAGCCTCAGGAGCCTTTGCTCATCCAGGTTCCGGCCTTATCCCTCCCGCTAAAGCAGGAACGTGAGAGAGAAGCGTGCTGGCTGGTGCATTCCTTCACCCTGGCCTCCCAGCTTCCCAAGAGCACACAAAAAAATGTGCAAAATAGCCCTCCAGATGAAAGTGTATTTTGCCATGTTCACTACAGAGGATGCTATTTTAGCAAGACCCAAGTCCTTCTTATTTATTTATTTTTGACAGACTAGTCAAAAAGTACAGCACAAGAAATCTTCTCAGCCTTCTTTCTCGGTGTTCCAGAGTGCATCTGTGGTTGTAATTTGGAATAACTTGTATTTATTCGGTTTACTCTGCTTCTTCAGGGCTCCGTACATTGTGTGTGTCTTTGTATATTTTTGAATTTTAATGCGTAGGAGTCGTTCTGTCTACAGAGTGCCCTCCTTTTTCAGTGTTTGCCAAACATATCTTGTAAATGTTTATGAAGAGTTGTGTCTATATATAGAGAAAATATATATAAACAGATATATGTGAATCTGGGTTTTTTTGTTTGCCTGGAGATTTTTATTTCTTTTGTCTTGAAAGAAAGAAATGTTCACATCTAAAGATTGTGTCCTCCCCCCGGCCCCAGTGGCTCATACTCAATGGAGTCAGATTGTCATGACAGTTGTTTTGGCTTTTCTCCAGAAAGTTCAAGATAGGTGAATCACTTCTTAACACCACCTGTATCAGATAGCTGTTGCCAAAATTATGCTGCATAACAAACCCAAATCTCAGTGGCTTAAAACGGTCATTTATTTAGCTATGATTCTTGGGGTTGCCAGTTGGGGCTGGGTTCAGCTGGGAGGCTCTTCTGGTCTCAGCCAGACTTCCTCATGTGTCTGTAAAAGCATCTCTGCTGCTGGTGGTTGGCTGGCTGTTGGCTAGGGCAGTGGGGGCAGCTGGGTCTTGTGTGTCCCATTCTCCAGCAGGCTAACTCGGGTGTGTTTACATGGCCATGATAGCAGCTTCCAAGGAAGCAAGCAGACGTGTGCAAAGCCTGTTGAGGCATAGGCATAGAAGTGGCATGAGGTCATTTCTGCCTCATTCTGCAGGTTAAAGCAAGTTACCTGGCTGAGCCCACATTCAAGTGGTGGGGAAACAGACTCCACCTCCTGATGGAAGACTGTGGAAATGACATTGAAAGAGGGCATGGCTACCAGCAGGGAAGTAATTGAGTCCATTTTTGCAGTCTCCCACCACCCCCTGCCTCAGCCCAGTGCGTGAGAGGGGTTCCAGACAGGAGGCCGTTTGAGATGGGAACACATCTCTAAGTTAACACCTCTCTGTGGCCTCGTTGCTGAGCTGCTCACTCTCACCTCTGAAGTTCCCATAACCCAACCAACTTACGTCCCCCCATTCATGGCTCCTACTCACGGTTGCCATTGAGAACATCAGGCACTGGATGCCTCGATTTAATCTAATAAGCATCCATCAGAACTTCAGGATTTATACAGAAAAAGTTAGAGCTCCAAATAAGCCAGCAATGCAGAGGAGTTGGCAGGTAATGGGGGCTGCTTGAGCGTACCCACTCACCGTTTCCTTGAATGATTCCCGACAGAGCATGCGACACAGCAGGAGGCACGTGGGCATTCGTCCTTTTGCTGAAATAGGAGCTCTCTTAGTGGGATGGCCTGTTTACCTGGGGGAAGATTCTGAGAGCAAAGACTAATTAATCTTGACATTCTCACTGTCCTTGATGGGGGAAGGCACCAGTCTCATGTCCCCAACTTCAGCTCTATCTGTGGGTCTTCTGGAGGGCCCTGTTATTGCTTGCCGCTGTATGGCACCCTGGGACCTGGGGAAGGCCGGGGTACCTGCTCTGTCTGCAAATGCCTGGTTATACGCACTCTTGATTTCTGGTCATTGATGACATCTTTTATGAGAAAAAAATCCTGAGAAATTATTCTCGCTTTTGTGAAGACTTTCCTAAACCCATGCATTTAAACTTTGCGTAGGTGTACAAAGATGAGTCTTGGAGCACTCGGCCCATTTTCATGACTCAAGCCAAGGGTGAGAAATGGTCTTTGTTTCCATGTATCACATGGAAGCACACATATATTAATAGTTGTCACTGACACCTCCTCCTCCTGCCCTTTTCTAACTCTTCCTTCTTCTCTTCCTCTTTTCTTCCACCTCTTTCTCTTCTCCTTCTGACTCTTGTAACAAAGAGCATTCAGACAGGACCTGTGCCCACATTTCTTACTTGCTGTTCTTATTCGGACTAAAGTGTGAAGGTCATCTGGGTGCTCCAACCTCCCTCTTCTAAACCATGTCCCATTTCCTTTTTTACCTAGAAGTTTCTCTTTAGCTCTGGAAGATGCCATGAGGCAACTGAGAAACACTTCTTGTGCAAAGAGTTTGGGAAGTCCTCACCTTCTTCCCTTGGAATGGCTGGCAGCCATTGGATGCCATCTTATTTAATCTCCCTTCTCTTCTCTCCTCTCCCAGGCCTGAGGTCCTGGGAGCTGAGGGTAGAGGCAGGAGAGGTGTAGGCAGGGATGGAAGATAGGAGCGGTTTCAATTTATTTTTTTCATTCAGTCCATCAACAGATGAGTTTTCTCTCCAAGCTTTAGGATAGCATCTCTTAGAGGCAAATCATTGGCAATCCACCTTTATGATTTTTGGTTATTTCTGCATACCACCTGTACTGTTACTTCTTTAATAACTTTTTCTTTAAATCAATTCACTTTTTAAATTTTTAAATTTATGGAAGCCAATATCATTTGTAAGATAATTGTAAAGATAAATCTGAACATTTTAGCCAAATGCTATTTCCTGCCAAAGGCTTTAAGCCTAGGGCCCTTCTTTCTTCGTTAAGAAGAGATGGAGCTAGAGTTTGAGAGGCATTAAAAGCATGCTAGTACCAGATGAGCCTTTTCTTCTTGGAAGGCTTGAAGGAGAATCAGAAGGGGAATGACTTCCCCAGTGCACCAACTAAAGTCTTACTGTGTTTCTCTGGATGTCTGCAGAGCACCTGTTCAGGATCCCAGATCTGCCACTTACTGGCTGTGTGGCCTTGGGCAAGTGGCTTTCCATCCCTGAGCCTCAGTTTTCACTTTTGTGAAATGGGGATAACAGTGCCTCCCTTGGTTCTGGTCTCTGTCCTGGGCCCCCTCTTTTACTGGTACCCTCTGCCCCTCAGGGTCACTGGGGGTGACTTCCTAGTTGGGAGCCCAGATTCCTCCAGTGCCTTGCTGGTCCTTTGCTGATGCTTTGCTCAGATTCGCTGGTGAGCCTTTGGGACCTTGGAGACCACGGCTTTGGACAGAGTGCCCACCGGGGGAGCACGCGGGGAAGGGTGAATCCCAAGCCTCTTGGGCCATGTGACGCAGGGAAACTGGAGTGAGGGGCGGGGCCGGCAGTGCTTGGGGGGAGCGGCACCCCTGCTGTCTCTGGTCTGCGTCTGGTTCTGCCCAGGTGGGAACGGGCTCCCAGGTCTCTATCTTTGTGGCTTTTTTAACTGAGAAAGCGTGAACCCAGAACAGGTAGAGACTCCAGAGGAGCACAGTCTGATCCTTTTTGAAGGCACTTTTCACCAATCATTTAATTCTTACACAGTTCTTTGAAGTGATGATTATTATAATAGTATCTAGCATGTCCTGAGGACTGACTGTGTGCCAGACCCATAGTGTTGGGGGCTTTATCTACATAGAGTATCTCAAGTTAATTCTCATATCAGCCTTATGTAGGTGTTATTCCAACTCCCATTTTACAGAAGAGAAAACCGAGGCCCAGAGAGGTGAAGTGGCTGGCCTGCGGCCACACGGCAAGGAAACAGCCGAGGTGGAATAGAAACCTGGGTATGTAGTGATTTCAGACAACTCTAGAACGGGCTCTTTTTTGCTCCTTCTGGTGGGGGAGAGGCATAGTTCAGATTCATTTGCTTGTTTCTGGCACAAGGATGATTTGCTCAGTATCACTGGAGAAGAAAACAGTCTTCCCTTGGACCTCGGTTGTGCGGGGCCGTCCAATGATGGGCAGGAGGCTGGCCAGGACTGCGTTGAGGATGGCGGTCACGTAGCCCCAGCCCAGCCGGCACTGCCCACTGTGGTACACGGAGGCGTCCCCGCAGGCTGCCCTGGCAAATGGGGAGGCCAGGCCGACCGGGAAGACCAGGAGCCCCACAACAGTGGCAGCGGCTAGAAAGAGCAGGGAGATATCCCAGTGTGTCAGCCAGGGGGCTCTGGACCAGCCTCTCGTTCCAGGACTCACTCGTCCACTTACCCGTCCATTTTATCTACTCATCTATCTTTAGATCCGCCCACTCACTCATCCTTCCTTTCCCCCGCATCCATCTACTCATCTGTCTCTCCAACCATATTCCAATCCACCGTTCTTTCCATCCCTCCTGCCACCTATCCATTCACTCATCCATCCACTGAGCCCCCTGCCCACACCCACCCATCCCCCACCCTTCATCCATCAAGCCACATTCCAATCCACCCATTTTTAAACCATCTTCCTAGCCTTCCACCAATTCACTCATCCTTCCACCTGTCAATCAACCAATACATCCTTCAAGCCACCCATCAATTTATCTATCTACTGGCCCAAGAACCCAGCCATGCATTCACTCATCCAAATTGTGAGAGGTGCTGTGATGGACCCTGATGGTCCAGAGAGGAACAGGAGCTCCCCTCACCTTCAGAGCACTTCCAGGGCAGGAGAGTGAGATCTCTCCAGCCTCACTGCTGCTCAGCCACACTGCTCTGCTCCAGTTTCCTGCACATGACTTGCTTTTCTGTCTCCATGCCTTTGCCCCTGCTGTTCCCACCACCTGAAATGCCCTTTTATACTTGGAAAACTCCTACTTATCCTTCAAGACTCAGCTCAAATGATACCTCCTCCAGGAAGCCTTCCTCAGTACCCTGCTCTCAGTGTATCAGGCACTCCTGGAGTTTCTCCTAGAGTCCTGTACTTATCTCCATCGGGTCAAATATGCCATTGACTTGTAACTGAATGACACCTTCCCCACCACTGGGCCCTGAGCAAGCCTAGGATTGTATCTTCATCCACTGATCCAAGAAAATTATCTGTTATGTGGCAGGCACTGTGCTAGGCCCTGACGACCAGGACAGACATGACTTTGCCCTGATGGAGCTGACATTCTAGTGGAGAGAGAGGGGCAGTAATAAGTAAGCAGGTAGCCATTTCAGGTAAGTGAGGAAAAGACATGAAAAAATAATGTAAAATAAGGTGCAAGGCGGAAAATCTAAGGAGAGGATGCTCCCTTAGCTCCAGGTCGTGGAAAGACTCATTGTGGCAGTGATGTTTGAGCAGGGGCCTGAGTGAAGGTCCGGAGAGACATGGGAAGATCTAGGGGAAGCAAATTCCAGGCAAAGGGTACAAATTTGGGGAATATGAGCAACAGAAAGCCAGCCAGTATGGCCAGAGCACAGCGAGGCTGGCAGGGAGGGGTAAGAGGTCGATGACAGAACAGGGTTGGGATCAGATGAACCCTCGCAGGCCGCTGCAAGGAGTTTGGATTTTACTGTGTGATGGGAAACCTTTGGAAGTGGGTAAGCCCGGCTGAGCCATGCTCTGATTTCAGTTTTAACAGCATTGATTTGGCCACTGGGTGGCGAAAAGACTCTAGGGCAAAGGTGGCAGCAGGGAAACTTTTTGCGAGGTGCTAGCTGCTGTAACTCAGCTGAGAGGTGGTGGAGAGCGAATTGGACAAGGGCTGCGATGCAGGCTAGGCTAGCCCTTATGGAGCCTTTGTGTGAATCAGAGAAAGGCACCCCTTTTGCACAGATGCAGCCCTGCAGGTTCTCGGCTTAACAAGTGGAACATGGGCCAGATTTCAGCAGGTCCTCATCTCGCAGCTGGGGACCCGTTTGCAGTGCACTGCCTGCCCAACTGTGCTTGGTGGCCCCAGTGAGGATGACAAAAGATGGATGGGTGAGAGAGTACCAAAGGGGGACAGATGGTCTGGACTTGGTTGGCTAAGGGCAGAAGAGGGTGGCATTAAAGATGCTACCGTCCCTCTCCCCAATTTCTGGCTTGCTCAAGGCCCAGACTAGTCTACCATCCTAGGCTTCATCTGTGAGATCCAACCCACAAGGCCAAGCTCCACCCGCTGACTCATTCATTCATTCATTCATTCCATAAATATGTCCAGAGTGCATACTATGTGCTGATGGATTTACCTGCTGCTGCCTGCAGCCCTGGTGCTGGGCCACTGCCCCTCCTTGGGCAAAGCCTTTTGGGGGACAAGGCCCAGGAGAGGAGGAGAATTGCGTTGAAGGCCAGTAGGAGCCAGCCTCCAAGGAGCATCGCAGCTGAGACCTGCCAGAGAGAGAGAGAGAGGGGAGGGTGCTGGCTAGGGTGAGGGCAGGCAGACGCTCCCCAGCTCATCCATCCGCTGCTGGACCCTCACAACCACCACACGAGGTCTGTGCTATTATCTCCATTTTACATATAAACAAACTGAGGTCCAGGGAGTTGGAGTCATTTGCCCCGGGGTGCACAGCTCACTTAGGTTGTGGAGCCAGAATTAAGACCCAGGTCTAGCACCATGTCCTCCCTGTATTGAGTACCAGCTATATATGTGGCAGGCTCATATCCATGTATATACGGATGCTGTTACATCACCTTAGTCATGATCAGTTTTGATAACTTTGAAGTCTTCCTTACCCACCCACCTATTGTTGCTTTTGGTAACGTGCACCATAGCAGGGGCTTTCAACACCTTAGCTTATGGCTTTCACCTAAGCTGTGCTTAAAGGCAGCCAAGGAGTGGTGTGCAGGTTGTATACTGCACAAAGCTAAGGGCTGCCGTTTACTCTGTAGCCGTCATGAACCTGTGTCTTGATTGTAACACTGTGCCAGCAGGTGGCAGTAAGTGTCCTGAAGCAGGAGCCCCTTTCCCTCATTTGCACAGAGGTGCTGCTTGGGCCCGCAGCTGCCTTCAGAATCGTCCTGAGCATTTGCTGAAAGACAGATAGCCCGGCGTCCCCCTACCCCATCAGAGTCAGAGACCTGGGATGGGGCCCAGAACTTGGCATTTTTGCCAAGTCCCACAGGAGATTCTGAAGGGCTGTCAGGTTTAAGAAACCTCTGTGTGTCCATAGGCGCAGGGACACCAGGAGGTGGGGCGCTGAGCCCCGCTACCCAGGGACACCAGGAGGTGAGGCGCTGAGCCCCGCTACCCAGGCCACCAGGAGGTGAGGCGCTGAGCCCCGCTACCCAGGCCACCGGGAGGTGGGGCGCTGAGCCCCGCTCCCCAGGGCCACCGGGAGGTGAGGCGCTGAGCCCCGCTACCCAGGGACACCGGGAGGTGAGGCGCTGAGCCCCGCTACCCAGGGACACCGGGAGGTGAGGCGCTGAGCCCCGCTACCCAGGGACACCGGGAGGTGAGGCGCTGAGCCCCGCTACCCAGGGACACCGGGAGGTGAGGCGCTGAGCCCCGCTACCCAGGGACACCGGGAGGTGAGGCGCTGAGCCCCGCTACCCAGGGACACCGGGAGGTGAGGCGCTGAGCCCCGCTACCCAGGCCACCGGGAGGTGAGGCGCTGAGCCCCGCTACCCAGGGACACCGGGAGGTGAGGCGCTGAGCCCCGCTACCCAGGGACACCGGGAGGTGAGGCGCTGAGCCCCGCTACCCAGGGACACCGGGAGGTGAGGCGCTGAGCCCCGCTACCCAGGGACACCGGGAGGTGAGGCGCTGAGCCCCGCTACCCAGGGACACCGGGAGGTGAGGCGCTGAGCCCCGCTACCCAGGGACACCGGGAGGTGAGGCGCTGAGCCCCGCTACCCAGGGACACCGGGAGGTGAGGCGCTGAGCCCCGCTACCCAGGCCACCGGGAGGTGAGGCGCTGAGCCCCGCTACCCAGGGACACCGGGAGGTGAGGCGCTGAGCCCCGCTACCCAGGGCGCATGGCTGTGCTTCCGAGGACCCAGGCATTGAGCCCGGGGCTCACCTTCCAGGCGAAGTCAGGAAGAGCCCCCAGGGACCTGAAGGTCGCGCAGCTCTGGTTCCGGCTGTTGTCCTGAGGCCAGGAGCAGTAGGTGAGGACGCCGAAGGAGAAGGTGGGGGTCAGGAACCAAGCAGGGGAGACGAGGCTGAGGGCCGAGAGGCCGGCGAGGGACAGCCCCAGAGCTGCCCACACGCTGCCCACCATTAGGGCGCGGTGGCGACCTAGGGGCCAGTGAGCAGGGTTAGTGATGGAGGCTGCTGGGCAGGTGGAGAAACAGGCTGGCGACCCCATGTCATCAGCCCCCTTCAGCCAGGACGAGCCTGAGGCGTCAGCCACTGGGGGAGGCAAGCAGAGGTGCTCCTAACAAGGGGACGGGGCTTGGCTTTTCCAGCATCCGGAAGTAGAACCCCGTCACTCAACACACATTGCAAAGACTTTAGAATACTCCCCACCCCACCCTGCGCGTGGCACGTCATAATCTCTGGGCCTTGCAAGGCTCCTCTCATGTTTCCTTTGTTCCTTCCTTCCTTCCTTCACACATTCATTCATCCTCCCAGCAGGCCTGGCACAGTCCAAAAGGGGTACCTTTTCCCGATCCACACCTAGGTGTTGTGTGTCGAGCAGCCACCCATCCATTATCTAACTCCTCCAAACCACTAACCATTTTAACTGATTAATGTGTATCTTTTAGTTTGGGGATGTTTTTGCAAAATCATTTTGGCTTGATGTGCTTGTACTCTTCACACATGTAAATGGTATTATTTTATAGATTGCATTCTACCTCCTACTCGGGGCCCTAAGCGTAATGTTTTTAGGACCATCCATGTGGCCCTGTGGGCACCTAACCTGTCTGTCTTAGTTTGGGTTCCCTAGAAGCAGAGCCTGAGATTCGAGGGTGAATTGTTTATTTGGGAGGTGATCCACTAGGGGAGGGATGAGATGGGAAGAGAAGGCAAGAGCGCGGCAGGAAGCCAGCGGGAGCGGAAGTCCACAGGCACGTGCTGCGGGTGGAGGTCCACTGGTGTGCGCTCAAGTGGGAAGGATGAGGGGATGGCCTGGAACCTGCCTTGCCATTGCTTCCAACATTGCAAACGCCCTATGGAATGCACCCTCCACATTGGACGTCTTAAGCTTAGGGGGCCTCCTCTTCCTACTACTGCAAGTAGCTCTGCCTCAAATCCTAACAGCCTTGGGCATGGGCTCATGCAGGAATTTATCTGGGAAATAGACTTTGGAATGTGCTTGCTATGTCAGAGCGAGTGAGAAATGCCAGCTCCTTCTTGGGGGAGGCTGTACGATTCACTCCACACGCTCCAGAGTGCCTGCAAGTTCCTGTGGGCCCACGTGATCTCAACCTCCCCCCACTTTGCAGATGGGAAAACTGGGGCCCAGAGGGAGAGTCTCAGTGCCTCGGAGTGGCCCAGTAAGCCAACAGGGTGAGTGGGGAGGGGCTTCTAATAATGCCAGCCGCCGCTGTCCACACACCTGTCCTGTGCCAGGCAGCTAATACACATGGCACAATTAATACACTTTGTGACTTTGCAACTGCAAGCCCGGGGGACTGGAACGAGCTCGTCTTTGTTAACTTATGGGGGAGCCCCTGAATGTTCAAATCAGCCCCCACTCTGTTTTCCAGAGAGGCGAGGGGACTTGCCCCAGGTCTCGTCACCTGGAAAAGGAGGAGCTGGGTCTGTTCATCTGCCTCTTTCTGCCACATCACCCTGCTCAGAGACTGACCCCAAAGCTATCTGCCCCCATGAGGTTTATCATCTTCTTTACGGCTGGAGAAACTGAGGCCCAGAGAGGTGGGGCAACTTGCCCCAGATCACACTGGGAAATGGTAGAGCAACTGGGCTGCCTCTGAGCCCAGGATTCCTGCCAAGGTTAAGTGCTGGCAGAGCTTAGATCCCCAAAATGAATGGTCCTGGGACCAGTTGGATGGCCGTGGCTGGGCTGGCAGCGTAGCCACTCCTGACCCCTGCTGCCCTGTGGCGGGCTCTGTCCTGGGCCTCACCTCTGGCCACAGATGACAGGGTGGGTCCTTAGCAACCCCCTGCCCAGCCTCCACCGCATCATCCACCTCTGGTATTCTTTAGGTAAGACCTGCCTTTAAACCAGCTGGCTTTTTTATTAAAAAGAAGTTAATTCTAAATGGCCACCTAGAATCCTTTGCCATAAAATCGACCAAAACCACAAAAACAGAGACAAGGAAAATCAGAACCTCACTCGCGAATTCTCACTGTTTAGCTCCATGCGACTTTCTCTTGGGTGTAGACAGGACTGACGGAGAACTGAAAGGTAATTAACTGTACTTAAGATTCAGCGCTGTTGAAGGTTCGGCCAGGTAATCCCTGCAGAGCCTCCAGGGACCATCTGAGGCACATTCCCGGCTTGGTAAACTCCAGAGCAGCGGTTCCAGAGGCCCTGCCTGCTGGGGAGGAGGGGCTGATGTGAAGGTTCAAGGGCATGAAATGCTTGTGTGTGTTGCAGGGAGAGGGGCAGAGATAACCCCGGGCAGGTAGGTCAGGGTCAGAGTGCGTAGGCCTTTTATTCCCAGGATTGGAAAACCTTGGAGGCTGCTGGCCAGCAAGTGAGAAACACGGGTCCCGTGGGGTAAGGAGAACTGTTTTTTTTTTTTCTCTTCACCCAAATCGGCCTCTCAGGTGGGGTTGGCAGGATTTGGAGGAGTGTAATTCCAGCCAGGAGCTGGGGAGAGCTTGAGGCCCGTATTTTTGCCGCTCCCTGGCCACACCAGAGGCTCTCCGGGCTTTTCTGACCTTGAAAGGAGTTTTGTTCTCCAGATAATGTGCTCCATGTCACCTGGAAAATCACGCCGACCGTTCTAATGAGGCATTAGAACCTGAAACTACATCCGGCCAGGCTCCAATTTGCTGGACTCCACCACACGGAAGCTTGAAAGTGACTGAATATTTTCCTCTATGCTCACACCACACTTAACCGTCCATGCCGCCGACAGTTCCTGAGTGCGCAGTGCTCCAGCTCCCTTCTAAACGCCTTGAGGACCTCAAATCACCTAAGTCTCACGGCCACCTGATGAGGCAGGCCCAGTTATCATTGTTCCCATTTTACAGGTGACAAAACTGAGGTCCAGGAAGTAAAGGCAGAGCTGGGTCTCAAACTCAGGGAGGGACTCAGATTCCCCACTCTGAACTCTAAGCCCAAAGTGGTATGAGAGTTTAGTCTAGAAGCCAGTACCCCCGTGACTTCCCAAGCTAGCCTGGGTGCGGGCGTGCTCAGCCCTCCTGCCTGCCCTGGGCAGGGAGCACAGACGGTGCCAGGGAGCCACAGGCAGCCTCGGGAGACTCTCAGGAGGAGGACTGGATATGGGGGTTTTGACGTGGGTGCTTGAGACTTGCTGTGGTCCCATGGCCAAGTCTCGCCCTTTCCCCAGCTTTCAGATCCTCATCTGTAACTTTGGACGGGGTTGATCACTCATTCAGCTTTTTTGTGCCTGCTTATGGGGATACAGTGGTAAAGGAAACCTTTAGTCCCTCCCCTCAAGAAGCTTAGCATTTTATGGACAGATGGATAAACAGGATGTAACAGTATGGTCCAGCCATCTGTGTATCCATTCATCTAACAGATATTTATTAAGCGCACCTACTGTGTGCCTGAAACTGTTGTAGGTGATGGGGATTTACCATTAGGTGAAAGCAAGTCTCGATCCTCATGGAGCTAATGGGGGAGGCAGACAGTAATTAAATAAACAAGTCAATGTATAACATGCCTGATGTTAATAAGTTTGAACAAAGATCTGAAGTTGGTGAAGAGGGAGTCATGTGGGTATTTGGAGGACGAGCCTCTTAGGCAGAGGGAAGGGCAGGTGCAAAGGTCCTGGGGGCGGGTGCATGGTTGGCACGTTTGAGGAAGCTAGGAAGCTAGGTGTGAGTGGAGAGGAATGAAGAAGGGGGAGAGCGATGGTCCTTGTCAGCAACGACAGTATCTTTGGTATTTAATTTCTGAATCTGTGGATGGTCTTGAGCAAGGGATGGACATGACCTGTCTTGCATTTGGAAAAGGTCACGCCGGCTGCTGGGTGGAGATCAGGCTGAAGGGAGGTCGGGGCAAGGGAGAAGCAGTCAGGAGGTGGCCGCGGTCATCCGGGTGAGAGATGACAGTGGCTTGGACCCGTTGTGCGGTGAAAGGGCAAGAAGTGGTTGGTTCTGGATCTCTTTTGAAGATCTAGCCGAGTGGACATGAACTTGGGGTATGAGAGAAAGGCAGCAGTCAAGGATGCCTCCAGGGCTTTTGGCCTGGGCACCCGGGAGGGTGGAGCTGCCTTTACCTGCGATGGGGCAACCTGTTGGAGAAACAGGTTTGTTGGGGGAGAGCGCACTATATGAACACAACGTTGGACAAGTGAACTTGGTGATGTGTATTGACGCCGGCCCGTCCATCAACAAGTATGTAGGTGGTGCCCTCCATGTACCAGGCAGCGCCATGCCAGGGGATAGCTCAAGGAGAGGCCAAGGGGTGGGGTGCATGGAGGAGGGGCATCCGATTCAGCCTGGGGGTGCCCAGAAGTGTCCCTGGGGGACACAATTCCAGGCTGAGATCTGAAGATCAAGTTGGGACTGAGTGGGAATTTTACTCGCATCCGTGGTCTAATTCTTCCAGCTGCACAGCCAGATAAGTGGAATTTAAGGTTCTAGTCTAGGCTCTGTTACATGCTGGCCGTGAGACTTGGAGTAAGTTATGTAAAGGCTCTGACCTCACATCTCTCCCCACCTATAAAAGGAAGGCCATGTCCTAGACCCATGGGACAAAACCTTTTGAAGGTGATGGATTCCTCTGAGGATATGATTAAAAACTATGCATGCTCTCTCCCAGCAGCAACGTGGGCTCGCAGGCAAATGCACAGACTATGCAATACTGTTTGTCCTTTCAGGGGCTCAAGGGGCCCCGGCAGCACATTCTGGCCCCTGGACGATGCTTGGGGATGCCTTAATTTCCTCCCACCCACCCTCCTCATCCCAGATCACTCTTCTTTCCAGACTCACCACACTTCAGGTCTTCAAGTGAAGCCCCTCCAGCCCGGCCTCCTCTGCTCGGGCTCCAGCTTTGGACATACGTCTGTGACCTTGTAAAAGTTCTCTTTGTCTTTAAAGGGAACGTTCGGGTTGGCAAACAAAGCCCGGGGCGTGTGATAAGCTGGGTTGAGAGTTGTGTGTGTATGCGTGGTATTTCCTTCCTAGTTCCTTCAATAATAGCCTTTCACTCCGGGCTCCTGAATAGGCTACTTGGAGAAGGAACAGCCAGCCCAAATCACAATGGGGTGAAGGTATTGTGTTTCCTAGCTAGGGAAAGGCGTGAATGGGGATTAATTACCTCCAGTTACACACCAAGTATTGGAACTCTTGCCACTGTGCTCTCTACCTTTTTGCCTTGGGAGTTCTACTCCAAGGAGCACACATATATTTCTCTGGGACCTGAAGATTGTCCCTGGGGACTTCCCAAAGGCAGGCACAGCATCTTAAATGTCTTTCTCCCCATCGTCCAGCATAAGGCTTAGCGCACAGTAGGTGTTTGTACTGTCTTTTGCTTTAAGGGGTAGAAGCTCAACTCAAACTGGTTCTAGTAGAAATGAGAGATGTATTGGCTGAAAAGCCCATGGCACATCTTCAGGCACAGCTGGATCAGGTCTTTGGGTCTTTGGGATCTCTCTCTCTTTCTCTCTCTCTCCTGTTTTATGCTGTGTCTCTCAAGCAGTTTATCACTAACAATGTTGGCCTTTGGTGGCTCCAAATTGACATCCTGAGGCTCTCTGAACCCAGAGAAGAGAAAGCTCCTCTTTCTACATGGTTCCAGCAAGTGTTGTGATTGGCTCTTACTTAAAACACTTGGGTCATGTGCCCACCCACGAGCCAATCATTGTGGCCAGGGAAATGGGCTGCTCTGATTGGCCCGCGCTAGATCCTGTGCCCTGGGCTTGGGGATGGGGGTCGGGGGTTGTGGGTAGGGATAATACAGGGTTCGCCCCACACCGAAACTACTTAGGCTAAGGCTGGGGGAGGAGGTGTTTGCCAGAAGGAAACCTGAGGTGCAAATAGCAGAGGAGGGGGGACGGATGCTGGGCTGGTAGGAGCAAGAAGTGTTGTGAGATGCCAGCCTAACAAATAAGCACTCGTCAGCCTGTGCTGTTGGCAACAGGAGTGTCCCGATGTGTCATGCTTGTGGCCTTTTCTTCAGCCAGTGCAGAAAACCTGCACATGAAGTCAGAACCCTGGGCCCCGAGGCTTGAGTTCCAGTCTGCAGCCTACATTCGGTGAGACCTCAGGACAGCTGTCTCTGCCTCCCTGGACCTGTTTCTCCATCTGTAAAATGTGAGAGCCTGGAACTGAGGATAGCCAGGGCTTCCCCCCATTCATTCATTCATATGTTTTTTTTTTTTCAGTCAGTATTTGTCAAAGGGCTTTGGAGTTAGTCCCACCTGGTCTGAATCCCTGTTCTGATGTTTACTAGCTCTAGCGGGCTCTAGTGCTGCACCTTTTCAGATGTGCTCAGCTGTGTCCTTCTCGGCCACCCACAGGCCCACAGCCAGCAGCACTGGACCCGATCCAGCCAGCAAGGGTCAGCTGCTGCAGCCACTTGGCCAGCCCAGTCTGCCGGGATGTGGCCATGCGGTGGCCTAGGCTCCCAACACCCCCGCTGTCACCCAAGCTGACCCGTCTGGACTCTTGGGGGACTCTGGTGCCTCCTTTTCCAGACTCTGGACTCTGTGTGAATCTGACTTCCCTCCTGGCTGCCCAGAGAGTACAACCAGAAGTGAGGAGCAGTTGGGTTGTGACTAATGGGGAACAGGACACGGAGGTGCCAGCACATGGAGTCCTAGCCCTTCCTCCCTGCAATGGCCTGTTCCATGCAGTGTTTCCGGAGAAGCCCTGTGTGATGGAACTGCCAGCTCTGTTTTCTTGAGATGCTCTGGCCAGCCCAGCAAGGCCAATCTTGTGTTTGTTCTCCCTCTCCCCCTGCCTCACAGCCCTTTTTCCTTCACTCTTGCTGCCCTAGAATCAAGGTCTGCCTCAGGTTCTGTTTTCTAAGGAAGCCAGGCTTAGACGCTAGCTGTGTGATCTTGGGCAATTTACTTAACCTCTCTGAGCTTCACATCCCTCATCTGAAAAACAGAGCATCTCTCATTGGATTGCGGTGACCATTTAATGAGCTAGCAGTGGCAACGTACTTAGCTCAATAAACGATAGCTTTTATATTAACATCATTACTGAGTATTGTGGAATCATATACTCAGTATTGAATTTCATGTTTACTTATTGGATAGCAGCTCTGCCTCAGACACTATGCTAGCCTCCGTCCTCGAAGAGCTCACGATCTGGACAGTGAGACAGAGAATTAAATGATAAATTATATCACAATGTTCTCAGTGCTTTGAAGTGGGGTAGGGGCTCTGGCATCTGACTCAGCCTTGGTAGTCATGTGGCTTCTTGGAGGAGTTGATGTCAAAGCTAAGAATGGTAGGACAGTGCTTCTTAACCAGACAATGGGCTGGTGGAAGGCAAAGTGTTCCAGGCAGCGGACCTAGCATGTGCAAAGGCCCAGTGTTGAGGGGGAACATTTCAAAGAATTGCACTGACTCTCACCGCCAGGGAGCAAATAAATCACAGGAGACACAAAACGCATAAATATGCATTGATGGAAATACATGAACATGATCTTTGCCA